>NC_136256.1:7975000-8575000 GCF_053564925.1 Oryzias latipes | reverse complement strand
GGCAGGTGTCGATTCACTCAAATACATGAGCCAGAGGCAAAGCTGGCACCACCCACAATGTGCTAATGAATTGCACTCACTCTGGGATGCTGGCCGTGATCTGTCAGGATGACAATATCGCCTAACATATGCGCGGCTTGTACTCTGACGCGGCTTGTGTATGTATAAAACTAATTAAACACGTGAAAATGGGTGGGTGCGGCTTGTAATCGGGTGCGCTTTGTAGTCCGGAATTTACGGTACTTAAAATGAGGTCTAGTGCTGCTTTTGTTAATGTCACAAGTTTTATTTCATGGTTTAAAAATGGTTAATGAAATGCAATGTGCTGTTTACAATTGATCAAATGTTAAGGTTATTGTTACAATGAATGCAATGTGAACTGAAGGAAAAATATAGATTTTTCATTATTGTAAAATTGCTAATAATTTTAAATATATGCATCCTGTTGTGACACTGTACATACTGTGAAAAATGTCAGAATTGTAATTGTTTTGAATGTTTAATAAATGCGATAAACAGTATACTGGTCTTTTAATGTGCTATATCTGGTACAAATTTGCCATCAAAGGGTACAAAAGGCCTGTCACTGGGGCAGTACCCTTAAAAGAACAAATTTGTACCTTTTTTAAAGGTACATTATGGTACCACAGCACTATAAGGTACAATTTAGTCCACAGAGGTACATATTTGCCTTTGAAAGGTACATACTGAAAGGGTACAGATACGTATCAATATGAAAGGGTACAACAGGTGTACCCTTGAGGGTACTGCCCCAGATCGGAGTTAGGTTAATCAACTCTGAGTGGACTGATTCAGAGTTAAGCTTGCTCACCGCGACTATGAGGAGCCATTATCAATGGAGCGCAGATATTACGAGTCACCATGGCAACCGTGGAAAAAAAGAGGTCTGCATATTTTTCGCCAGCTGAACTTGACGTGCTGCTGCAGAGTTACAGTGAATATGAGCACATATTCCGGAAGAAAAGCAACACCGCTGCATCTGCAAAACAGAGACAGTTAGCGTGGGAAAACATAGCTGCTCAAGTTAATGCGCAAGTTTGCATTTAAATAATTGTTGTAAAATATTGGCTGTAACTTTTTAAATAGCGTAAGGTGTGAAATAAAAAATGGCTATTTAGGTGTACTTTTGAAGTGTTATTCCTGGTGTCATTGCATGAAATGCTGCATAGTGTACAGAACCAATCTGGGGGAAAAATGCATTTAACGTTGGTAATGTTTAGAGGACTTTTTTTGTTAACCTTTGTTAAGGGCGGCAGTGGCTCAGGTGGTTGAGCGGGTCGTCCAATGATCGAAGGGTTGGCGGTTCGATTCCCCGCTCCCACCAGCCAAATGTTGTTGTGTCCTTGGGCACTTCACCCTCCTTGCCTCCAGTGTGGCTCCACTGGTGTGTGAATGTGTATGTATGATCCCGGTGATGGTCAGAGGGGCCGTAGGCGCGAAATGGCAGCCAAGCCTCTGTAAGTCTGCCCCAGGGCAGCTGTGGCTACAACCATAGCTTACCATCACCAGTATGAATGAGGAGTGAATGAATAATGGACACAATGTAAGCGCTTTGAGCGTCTGGAAAAGCGCAGATAAATCGAATCCATTGTTATTATTTTTATTATGCAATTGTGTTTTTAAAAGTGAACTTTGTATTGATCAAGTGGTATAGGTTTATATGGGATTAAGAAAGTGAGCAGTACTAGCAAATTGTGTTTCCAAAAAGTAATTGTTACATTAATCTAATCCAATGTCCCTGATTTCATTTTCATGTAGATGCAATCCTGCAGGAATTAAAAGAACATGGCAGCAGCTAAAAATTAAGTATAAAAATATAATTCAATCAGGTAAAATTTGAGCATGTGATATATGCAATTGACTGCAACGAAAAACGGTAACGCTCAAAAAAAACGTATGGGGAAATGACAAAAAATCGAGTCTAGGTCTCAAAATCCTCGCACGACGTAAATGTAATTCTCTACGAATTAATGCAGTCTCCTCGTCTATTGGGTCCTTCAAAAAAGGACAAGCCATTCTTGTCACTTAGCTTGTCTCTGTGTGACGGAAATGTGTGCAATGAAGGTTAAAGCGACAAATACCGCTTCGTCTTTAAATAGGGGAGGGGACCGGCAGAAACCTTGAGTTTAGAGGATAAAACGGGTTTGACTTACTCTGCTTTCTCTGTTTTAACAAACCTCCCATTCTGAAACGGAAAACCCAGGGTTTCCCTAATTTCAGGGTTAACGCACTCAGAGTTTACACTTAACCTCCATTCTGAAACAGGCCCCTGGTCAGTCATAATTTATTTTGTCTGATTAAAAATCCACTGTAAGTAAGAAAGTAATGTTTATTTATTTAGCACCTTTCCAAGACAGCAGTCTCAAAGTGCTTTACAAGAGAAAAAAACAAAAAACAAAATGTATATAAAAAAGAGCATGAAATACATCACAGGTTGCTGGTTGGCTGCCTTGGTCCTGTTGAGGCCTGACCAGAGCTCTCCCAGGGGCGGTGCTTTCTGGCTCCTCTTTCTCTCTGTGTGGGGTGGGTGGTGTGGGGCCTGGGGGGTCGGCGCCTTGGGGCATGGGACCCCTGGGCTGAGGAAACCTGAGCCCTATGCTGGGGGTGGCTGTGTGACCACCGGGGGACAGTCTCAATGAGTTATATCCCTAGAGGAGACACCATATGATTCCTCATGGGAGGAGAGCACCGCCATCTTGGTGAGGTCAAGTCACTGCTCCATTGCATGCATGTGAACACATTTTTTGAAAAATGCCAGTTCATTGTGCGGGTTTTAAATACCAAAATCGGAAGAGGAAGGCATAACATTTCACAGGTAAGTACTATATTTCTTTTCTTTTAATGCTGCAGGGGCATCATTAATAGAACACATGTTGGCATGCATGATGCTGCAGGGCTATTTATCAACATTCTGCATGATGTAGGAATAATCTGCTGTCGACATAAATGTAAACTTTATTGTGTTAAACTTATATACAGTATACTAAGAATAGGCTATTATAGTAATAAAGATTTATATATTTCTGACTCAGTGACTGAACTTTTCTTGCAGGTTTCCAATGGATTCAGACTTAAGGAAAAAGTGGGCCTTAGCAATAAAAAGATCTAACCCAGATGGATCACTGTGGTTACCAACTAGCAATACAGTCTGGCTATGTTCAAAACATTTTGTGGAAAAACATTTTGATAAGACTGGCCAGACTGAAATCCGACACCCTACCATCGGTGTAACACCAAACTGATCACTCACATGAATAAGTAAATCTATTTTTTTTTCTTTTTTTGTTATGTTTAAACTGGTAAAACCATTTACTTTTTATGTTATACCCCTTGATGTACCCCTAGACAACAAATGGGGCATTAGATAGATAGATACTGTAGATAGATAGATCTGTTGCAGTTTGCATATCGACCAGGCATCGGGATGGATGACGCCACCATTTACCTGCAGCGTCAGGCCCTGTTTACCTGGAGTCCCTTGAGAGCACTGTGTCATGCTTTTGATTTCTCCAGTGCTTTCAACACCATCCAACCTTCACTGCTGAGGAGGATGCTGGAGGTTGCAGCCATGGACCAACATTTCATTGCTTGGACCATCAACAACCTCACATACAGCCACAGTGTGTTTGATGTGGCTGTCTGCACCACCTCAAGTGACTGTGCTCTCCCCATTCCTGTTCACCCGGTAAACATCAGACTTCACCAACAATTCCCATCAACGTCACCTGCAGAAGTTCTCAGATGACAGTGCCATTAATGATTTTAATGATTATTGATTTTAAGATCGGAGTGGCGTCCATAGTTATGCGGTTGCTGTATCGGTCCGTTGTGGTGAAGAAAGACCTGAGCCAAAAAGCAAAGCTCTCAATTTACCGGTCAATCTTTGTTCCAACACTCACCTATGGTTATGAGCTATGGGTCATGACCGAAAGAACGAGGTCCTGAATACAAGCGGCTGAAATGAGCTTCCTCCGTAGGATGGATGGGAGCCAGTTCAGGTAGCTGGGGCATCTAGTCCGGATGCCTGCTGGACGACTCCCTGAAGAGGTGTTCCGGGCATGTCCCACGGGGGAGAGGCCCCGGGGAAGACCCAGGACACGTTTGAGAGACTATGTCTGTCGGCTGACCTGGGAACGCCTCGAAGTCCCCCCAGAGAAGCTGGAAGAAGTGGTTGGGGCGAGGGAAGTCTGGGCATCTCTTCTTAGACTGCTGCCCCCGCGACCCGGTCCCGGATAAGCAGAGGAAGATGGATGGATGGATGATTTTAAGATAAGCTCCAGTTGTCACAGAGGGGAGGTTGAGGATTTACCCAGGTGCAGAGAGAAGGAGGCAGGAGGTTCCAGGTGTAACTAAGTCTTTAATACTCGAAATCAACAAATCAAAAAACACTGCTAAGCAGGAAAACTCGAGGGAAACTAAATACACACAGACCAGACGAGACACACATGAGAGCAATAAGGGCAAATGGGGACCAGAAGTAAAACTCGAAACCATGACATTGAGGAAACCTTTCAAAATAAAACATGAAGCAGAACTCAAAACATTACATAAAAATAGAACCAAAAACAAAAGCAAAAAAAACTCAAACTGTGACACCAGTAATGTTAATCTAAAGTTACATCACCTCACCATCATGATTTCTGGCTAATTCAGTCAAATCTTATAATTCATCCAAAAGCATCCAATTTTGGATATCTGGAAAGCAAAACAAAGCTTACATTCATACTGAACACAACCCAGGCATGCAGCGGCTCCAGTTTCAATAGACAGACGTGATCCTGTCGTGCAACCTGAGCGTCAGGTGCAGAGCAATGGTCTGGCGGGTGCGTGTTTCAGCATTGCATCCAAAGTTCAAATATCGGTATCTTGACGAATAATTTGAGTTGTGTAAGTGGATCGGGACTCAGCTTTTGCCTGTGACATGAGACATTTTATTTGATCAGTGGGTGGAGTCCAACCATAATCGAAAAACAATTACATCAAATCAACCTTTATTTATATAGCACTTTTCCAACACATGTCTCTCAAGGTGCTTTGCATAGAATTTAAATTTAAAAACATAATGACAAGAAAAACGATGCCGCAACCCCCCACCACCACCACACACACACACACACAGACACAGGCCATGATAAAAAGAGTGATAAAATGATGGAATGTAGAGACCTGGCTATGTCCTGAAGTCTCCACATCAGTGACCCCCTACCCAAGTTCACGGAGTACACTACCACAGGACCCCCCAGATCCGATTGAAAGAGTCAGACCTAGGAGATCCCATTGCAGCGACCCCGTTCACTGACAAGGGTCAGTCACTGATGTGGAGGATCCCTCAGAGGAAAACACTACAGTTACAAATAAAATGTAAAAGTAATACAATTTAAATATATTTAAAAGATGAACAAGAAACAAATAATTACATAAAACATTAATAGACGTATAAAATGGTAAGTGTGAATTAGAAATCAATAAATAAAATAAACACAAATAAATAAATAAATGTATATACATATAAACATAAAACTAGTAAAAAAAAGAAAAAAAATTAAATATCAAATAAGTTCCTAAAATTGAACTAAAAGCTAGATTAAAAAGGTAAGTCTTAAGCTGTCCTTTAAAAACATGAACAGTCTCTGCGGCCTTGAGGCTCTCTGGGAGGCTGTTCCACAGGCGAGGTCCATGGTAACTAAATGAGGCCTCGCCGTATGTTTTAGTTCTAACTTTTGGTATGACCAAAAGGCCGGTATCAGAGGACCTCAGGGGTCATACTTTAAAATCATATTAGATAAATATTAAGGCCCGAGACCATAAAAACATTTATAAACCAATAAAAGAACTTTAAAATCAATCCTGAAAAACACAGGGAGCAAATGCAGCGATTTTAAAATTGGTGCAATGTGTTCCCGCCCCCTGGTCCATGACATAAACATATACATATACAATATGTTTGAATTTTGATTCAGTTATTTTGCTATACTTTAAATAAAATGCAGATGCTTTTACAAAAACAAAATCAGATTTGCACAATATATGGTCATAAACATGTGAAAAAACATTATGAACCAAGTCAACCACAAAAGCAGCAGATTGATGGGTTTTCTGGTGTAAATAGGCACCAAAAATGTCAGCAAATTGTAAAGCAGAGTAGAAACGCTATTAGTGCCCCATAAAAAAGGAAAGGTTTTTTTTTGCTGCACAGAAGTTTCAATGGATGCTCTAAAGGTAGAAGTGAAAATAGACTCTGTAACTGAATTTTACCAATAGAATTCAAATTTCAGGCAAAGGATTTCCTATAGGTTTCTTTGAAAACTAAAACAATTGAAAAAAAGACATTGAAAGGCGTTCATTTTTCCCTTCAGGTGCAGTGGCAGGGGTCATAGTTTAATCAAGCTAGGCACCTAAGATTAATGGATTTTTTGCCACCTTTTCTGATGTTTAGTGATTGATAAGAGTCACAATATTCAATAGAATTCATTATTTTTTATATTTTTCTTTTGTGACATTTAGTTTAGACTAATTCCTTCGGTCTACTCTAGTGACTGCTCTCATGTTGCTTGATTAAACTCAGAGGGGCTTTCTCACACTTTGAAAGACAGACATGTCTCGAACTCTCTTATTAAGTTTGCTTACATGCAGTGTTGGAGCAAATTACAACTTTATTTTTCTTAAAGGTGCATTTAGCCAAAATCTTGTTGGGCAAAAAAAACTATAATAAGCTGTGAACCCCGGGGAAAAAAGGGGGCCCACAAGGGGTGTTGTAAATATGGCCCGACCAGGCTCGGCCACTGTTGGAAGTTTGGCGGGGCCCAGCGCTCAGGGGCAAGGACCAGGACCCACCCCACAGGGACACGAACACCCCCGGCTCAGGTGTAATGTGAACCCCCCCCACCGTGCGGAGAGAGCATCGCCGGGCCCAGGAAGTCGGCACCCAGGGGACACGGCCGCCGTCGCCAAGGGGCCCGCACCCCCCACCAGGGAAGGGGTAGGGGACAGATGGACCCAGGTCCCACCTTCCTTGCAAAATGTGTGTACGTGTATGTGTGTTTGACAGGGTGTGTGTGTGCATGTGTGTGTGTTTATGTTGGAATGTATATATTGAAGGGGGAGGGGTGTGTGTACTAAGGGGGGTGCAGTTAAAATTGGCGAGTAGGGCACTAAAGGGACATCTCCTGATTACTCACAGTGATGTCCCCTCACCCTCCCCACCAAGGGGCCCTAAATGTCTAAGGTGCGGTTAAAATTGGCGGGTAGGGTGCTAGGAGGACATCTGCTGCTTGCTGGCAGTGATGTCCAAGCACCCCCTCTACCAAGGACCCTACATGTCTAAGGTGCAAATAAAACCGAAAGAGGGGGGGCCCACTCCATACGGCAACCATAGGAGGGGGGCCACTGCCAAGCTCCCCCCCGAGGCGCATCGCAGGCTTGACCCCCCACCCCCTCACCCTAATATGAGGTTAAGGGTAAGTTGGGGACAGCTGGTAGACTGTCCCCCGGTGGTCAAACAGCTGTCCCCCAGCCCCCCCCCCAGCAAAGGGGCCAGGGCCACCCAGCCCAGGGGCCCCACCCCCGGAGGCGCCGACACCCCAGGCCCGGCAACACCCACCCCACCATGAGAGAGAGGAGCCAGAAAGCGTCGCCCCCCCCCCGGAGCAAGCCCAGGCCCCCACCCCCAAACGCCGGCCCTAGAAGAGCTCTGAAGAGCTCTGAAAGAGGCCCTTTCAGCATATTCCTAAAGGCGTCACCACAGTGAATCAGCTCACTGATTCAGGTGGTTTGGCATAGATTTTTAGGCCGGACCCCCTTTCCTGACACAAACCTCTATTCTATCTGGGCTGGGGACCTGCACAGGGAGACCCAAACTTAGGCCACCTTATTGCCACATTGTTAGGCAGTAGCGTGAAGGGTTTGTCCAAGGACCCACACTGAATACATCCCATTATGCACCCTGGGAATCGAACCCTGATTTCCATGTGCCATCCCTGCACTTAATGTGTTTTTTAAATCCTAAATGTACGGTGGCCCTGAAGTGCAAACCATTCAACAAATCACTCGATACAAAAACATTTTTAAGATCACAGCAACAATTTAAGAAGCAGTATTACATTTTAAAAAACAAAACAAAATTTCAGAAACCAAAACATAAAAAAGAAAAAAGAAAAAAAAGAAAAAAAGATTTCAGAAAACAAAATTAATTTCCAGAAAAAAAAAGAAATATTACAAAATGAAAACATTTCAGAAAAAAAATTAATTTCCAGAAAACAAAATGAAATACAAAAAAATGAAAACATTTCAGAAAAACAAAATGAAATATTAAAAAATGAAAAACATTTCAGAAAAAATATGAAATATTAAAAAATGAAAAACATTTCAGAACACAGAATGAATTTCCAGAAAACAAAACGAAATCTTCAAAAATGAAAAACATTTCCAAACCGGAAGAAGCAGGTACTATGGGACAACGCTGATTGGATGATGATGTTTGTCAATCATTTGAACTGAAAAGTATTTTAAATGAAGCGATGACGGATTTTATCGTCCAAACAACAATGTACTATAATAATCCACGTATTTCCCATTTACATATTAAATCAAAAATGCAGCAAACAGATGATGAAAGTTTAAATTATTTTTTGAATATTTCGTCTGAAGCAAAACGGTCACCCGGAAGTAGTTTGTGTGGATGACGTCCGTTCTGCAGGTAAACAAAGAACGGGAGGGTAAAACGTTAACATAAACGTTAATCTTTGAATATTTAGCGGATGTGATGACAGAACGCACGCAGAAATATCAACACCAACCAGGTTTACAAATGTTTCAAAATGTCGTGAGAGGATTCTGTCTAGAAAGAAACGGGTTTTAAAGACGGCGCACATCAGGAATGCAGTCCCGCCATCCACAGATAAGGTATGGAGGCACATTTGTTTGATCTAATAAATGTAGCGTTAAACGTGATTTCTAGGTGGGTGTTTACAGACAGATCCAAGATCCTTTTTTTTTCTTTTTTCTTTTTCAATAAACTTTATTATTCAACACAATTAGAACAATAAGTATGACAGGAACAATAGTCATAACAACAACAATGTCAGGGGATGGTACATGGATTACAAAAAGATTACAGATGCTATGCATTGAAAATATTCAGAGACAGACAGTTTTCATAAATATGTATGGCCTTTTTGTTTAAACTATTAGAAATAGTATGTAAATAAGATTCTAATTCTTTAATTATTAAAGGGGAAAAAAGTTGTGATGAAGAAAACTTTTATTTATGAATATGAAATTTACCAAATATTATAATTAGATTAATTGCCAATTTTACATCTGATCTTATATTTTTTTCGTGTAGGCCAAATATGATATGTTCAAATTTCATCTGATATTGTGAATCTAATTTATAATTTATAAAACGTGCACAATCTTTCCAAAGTTTTTTAGTAGTATTACAATTCCAAAATAGGTGACTGATTGTTTCTGGGTGTTCTTTACAAAAGGCACAGTTGGGGTCAATAGTCTTCTTATATCTGATCATGTACTGATTAGTGGGATAGATTCTATGTAGGAGTTTGTAGGAGACGTCTCTCATCTTGTTATTAATTAATAATTTCTGATGCAGGGTCCAAACATTTTTCCAAGGCAAGTCAGGAATAAATTTTCTCCAATAAAAAACAGCAGAGGGAACCGAAATGACATTTTGCTGAAACAGGGCACGTATGATCTTGTTATTTTTTCGGGCACAGTTGAAACAAGATTTTCCAATAGTGGTGTCACTTAGAGACATGAAGGGAATATTTGCATCAAGTACAGTATTTTTAAAGAGTTCACAGATTTCATTAGTGACAGCATCAAAAACAATGGCATACTCTTCCAAGATCCTTCAGTCATACGTTAATGACAGGTTACCTCATCAGCTGGAGAGGGGGGTCACGTGGGCAGGATTCTCAGACAGGTGTACCAGCCGCATAAATCAGCAAAGCTGTCAGGTAAACTGCAGCAGTTTGTGTCTCAGAATAACATTTATGAATGCTTCTTATTCCCACTATTAAGATCTGTGACTTTAGAGTGTGTCAGTGCACAGAAACATGACAGTAAATGACTGGATGTGCACATCATCAGACACGTCCAGATGTGTAACTAAAGGTGGCAAAGTCTGTAGTGTAAAAGAAATCTTTAAAAAAAAACGTTTTAGTCTTTCAGGCAGAGGAGGAATACCAAATTGTTTTAGAATGTATTTTTTATAAGACTGAAATAATGTATTTTATGCTGGGTTTGGTGTTTTGACCCCTCCCTAATGAATTTCTGGTTTAACCCATTTTCTCCTCATTTTGATGAACTAAACTTTTTCCTGAATGAAAGATGAACGGCAGCCGATGTTTTTCTGTCAGGGATTTTTAATTTATTAATTTATCTCTGTCAGGGATTTCAATGGAGCTGGAGTCCAGTGCAGAGGAAGCTGCAAGCATGTACGAGCAGGAACTGGGGTCCCTTACCTGTGCATCTTCCTCTGGATGTGATGCTGAGCAGCAATGTGGACAAACCTTTCCTGACATGACTCTTTTTGATATAGTTGATAAGCACAAACAGACTTTCCCAGATGCATTTTTTCCTCCAATAAATGTGACTGACAGGTACGCTGAGTAAATGCTGATTGTAAGCGCAACACTTGATTGACTGCATGAAGAAGCCCATAAAGGAAAATCCACAACTGTTTCTTTGTTTCTGTTACTGAATAACGTATTCATGTTAAGTTTTCAATAAATATACTGCATTGCTACGAAACAAATTTGTTTATTTTCATATCCATTATTACAATCCTCACGTCAGCATTCAGTTTTTTCATTGACAAAGAAACATTTCTAAACAACAGCTTTCTAAATCAAACATCATCTTTGTTAATAAAGCTTTAAAACTTAAATGGTAAACATGGAAAAACTCCTAAATGAAGCAAGCCTAATATGAACATTTTAAACTGGAGTTTTGCTTAAAGGAACATTAAGTTGTTTGGAGTTGTACAAGTGTTTGATGCGATTCCTCAGATGTGATTTCCAGATCATCAGCCCAACGTAAAGCCAGGAATTGTGCTTCGTTTTTCACTCCCCACTGCATCATTTACAACTAATCAGGCTTATGCAGCAGGTTAAAGACTTTTTTTCAAAGGACCTGCAACTTAAAAAAAATAAATTAGATATTAAGGTTAAATAATATTTATTGATTACATTGCACATAAATCATGGTGACTTGCCTTTACATTGCACAATGATATGAATGACTTTAGTCTTCTTGTATTCCCATGTAGAGCTGCCATCTGTTCTTCTGCAGCACAAGCCTTTCTGGAACTTCGCATTGAGAAACTTCACCTGCAGGAATATCACATGTTAATTCAATTAAGTATTTTATAAACTTTTAAAGTTCATTTTTAAATTTCAGTATATGTGTATATGCATGGTTCAAAAATATACAATGCACTTAAATATTATTTCCCATAAGAACTTGTTTACTGATTTCAGTCTTAAAGTCGATTTTTAGCAACACTGATGCCATATAATTACTGTAATTACTGTATAAATCACAGAATCAGGCTGGCTCGGAGCTTTTTCTCTCATGTTGTCACCGAAAACGGGAACGGCTATCATGTGAAGACGGTTCGTCTCCATCGGGTTCCTTTTGCGCATGCGCAAGATAAAAAGAAATTATCTTTTCAAAGCAGCACTTTATCATCCTAAAATTAACATCCTTAGAGACATGTGACTGACAAAAGAAAAGATCACAGAATTGATTCTTACCTAAAGATGATTGACAGCGTGAAACTCGCAGCCGTAGACATTAGCGCACAGCGTTCAAAGTAAAAGTGCTCACAGACTACTTCCGGGTGACCGTGTGTCAGGCGAAATGTTAAAAAAAATAATTTTAAAGTTCATTAACAGTTTGCTGCATTTTTTATTTGATATATAAATGGGAAATACGTGGATTATTATAGTACATTGTTGTTTGGACGATAAAATCCGGCATCGCTTCATTTAAAATACTTTTCAGTTCAAATGATTGACAAAAATCATCATCTAATCAGCGTTGTCCCATAGTACCTGCCTCTTCCGGTTTGGAAATGTTTTTAATTTTTGAAGATTTCGTTTTGTTTTCTGGAAATTAATTCTGTGTTCTGAAATGTTTTTCATTTTTTAATATTTCATTTTTTTTTCTGAAATGTTTTCATTTTTTAATATTTCTTTTTTTTTCTGGAAATTAATTTTGTTTTCTGAAATTTTTTTTTTTGTCATTTTTGTTTTTCAAGTTTTGGTTTCTGAAATTTTGTTTTGTTTTCTAAAATGTAATGCTGCTTTTTAAATCTTTTATTTTTTTTTAATTGTTGTTGTGATCTTAAAAATGTTTTTGTATCGAGTGATTTGTTGAATGCTTTGCACTTCAGGGCCACCGTATAAATGTCATGTCATGAAGGTCCTTCAAGCCTATCCCACCTATCACAGGGTCCAGGAAGAGCAGGGGTGGGTAATTATTTTAACCCGCGGGCCACATTGGGTTCTAAAATTCGATAGAAGGGCCCGACCAGAAGCAGATGCGTGGAGTGAGAATGATATAATATGGAATGTAGATGAAAACATTTGAATTGAAAATTATGTTCTAAAACAGAATATTCTAGAGTTTTTAGTTTAAAACTTTTCTTCCCATTTTAGATCTCTTTATTATTGTGAAGCCTTTTGGTACCTTCAAGGAATTGTATAGTTCTAAATGAATCAAGTTTCATTCATTCATGATCCTTTTAATTTTTTTATTTTTTTTTTATTTGAAATGGTTTATTTCAAGCAATCAAATAGAAATAATACACAAAAACAATATAATCATCAGTTATACATTCATACAGTAACTAATCAAACTTAGGATAATTAGACATAATTAATAAATATTGCTTGAAAGGGAGTGGAAGGAAGCGAACTTATATAATCCCGTTATACTATAACCATTTTATTACATGATTTATCAATATCCGGTTCCTAGGTTTTATCAGACAGAATTAATAATCATAAGGTATCAATAAAGCACATGCCAAAGATGAATTACTTAAGTACTACGTCAAAAATAACTATTTTAGAAATCAACATGGCAAATGCAGCATCTGAAATATATGCAAATTATGTTACTTTTAAAAGTCATGCTTTAAAACATAATACTATATCAGTAAAATAGACACAACACTGTTTCAGGAATTTTCATAGCAAAAATTTCATCAAGTATCAAAAGTTAAAAACATGTGCAAAGTTATGCTACATTAGGAAAGATTTTTGAATCAATTTATCAATTTTAGGAGCTAGTGAAGTACTATCATCAAAAGTCAATCAATTTAACAATTTTCAAAGGTGATTAATCATTTGTTTTACTCTTTTTGTATTTTTTTTTTGTATTTTTCTTTTTTTCTTTTTTCCTTTTTTATATAATAAAGTAATGCTGTGGGGGAAAAATAAAAAGGGTCCATAAACTGTCGAATTGTCCAAGGTTGGCATTTCTTCTTTTACTGATAACAGCCGATTCTCTTGGTTTAAACAGTTAATAGTTTTCTTCCATGTTATGTCTGCAGACATTAGATTCAGGTCCATATCCTTCTTCAGCTGATATCAGCTGCGGTGAAAGTTGAGGTCAAGTTGTCTGCAGGTCAAAACTCTGCTGTTATTCAGGTTACGTCAGACATACAGAGAAAGTGATGATTCCAGGTGTCATATTTCTTGAAATTATTTGGCTCTTTGATTTATTACTCCACGTTGTTTCAGACAACCGTAATCAAGCACTTCTCAAAGTCCTTCATGGTGTTCACGACCAGAACCTTGGACCGGTCCTCTGGACCGAGCGGTTTGACGTAAATCCTGCAGCCTTTAACCCAAGTGTTCTCAATCTGCTTACGCTTCCTGAGAAGCCGTGCATGTTTTGAGATTTCAGCATTCCTTCTGGTCAGATGGTCGTTCAGATAAACAGCCGAACCTTTCAGTTGTTTCCTTTGGTTCATCAAAGCTAGCTTGTGTTTGTGATTCACAAACCTGATGAGGATCGCTGGTTTATCCGTCTCCTTTCTCCTGGGGAGCAGGTGGCAGGTCTCGATGGTATTGAGATCCAGGGAAATCCCTTTAGCTGTGAGAAATGAAAGTATTTGCTGTTCCAGCGACGCTGCACCGAACTCCGTATTAGAACTGCTAGCTACGCTAGCGCTAGCATTAGCAGAGCTAGCTCCTGCTGCATTCAGTTTCGCTCGAGGCTTGATTGGTACTCCAGTGAGAATGACATTATTCATCCTTACTTGCTGTTCCACATCGTCCAGTCTTTTCTCCAGAATCTCGACCCGGTTTTCTCGCTGCTCGTTTTGAGCCCGAAATCTTCGGAACTCTTCCATCATCTCCCAGAGCGGTGTTAGCTTAGCCGACACTTGATCCATAAAACTTTTCAGCGTTTCTTGAATAATGTCAAGAGACTTTTTGAGCTCTTCATATTCCTGGGGTTTCTTCGGGGGCATGGTCAGCTCTCTTTTTTGGAGAAAAATCAACTTTTTAAGTAATTTGAAGATAGTTGTATTCGCAGAGATGCACGCCACGCGTCCTGCTGTATAACCCGGAACCGGAATAGTAATTAATAAAATAAACAACATTATTTATGAAATAAAACAATGACCATATAACATTCTATGATTTTCAAAGACAAAAATTCAGGAAAAATATACTGATACATTAAAAAAAACAATAACTAGTGGATCCTCTGCCGTCATAAATTCCACTGAGACTTTGAGGGCTCCAGCTTATCACACGTCTCACAGTTTGCGCAGCTGCGCTGTGTCCTGCGCGTCTGTTTCTCATCCAGTAATTATGAAAAAGTTCATTTCTACTGTATGTCTCCTGCTGCAGCTACGCATATATCTGCGTTACCTTTTCAACAGTACAGTGTTCTCTCGTTTATTGCAGGAGTTACGTTCTAAAAATAACCGTGAAATCCACGGAGTCTGATTACAGACGTTTATGGCACAAAAACTCCTCACTGCCTAAATACACTTTTCTCAGACAGACATGAACATTTTCACCCTTTTCTATTGTTTGAAATCTCAAACCTTCATAGAAATTAGGTCCAGGATCTTAGAATGAAAACAAAGATCTGATCGCGATCAAAGATTTCTTTAGTTTTGAAGAGCTCCGCGTTTCTGTACAGGAGACACGGCACGGAGAAGATTGATTGATAAGGTCTCCAGCCAATCAGGACACAGAACGGGGTGCGCTGTTTAAAAAAAAAGCAGCATAATCGCTATAGAATGAGCTCAACCGGGACATAGAAAGGGAAGACTGTCTTCTGTTCTATTTGACAGGGATTTTTAGAGGGTTTCAGATCGGGACACAGACTGCAGAAGGGTGGAATAAAACGTCACGTCTTGATCATGTTGCCAGTTTTTTATTTATTTTTTTATTTACCAAGGCTGTGTCCCACCAAGGTGGGGTAGCCTAGACAAGGCACACAACTTTAGCTCCCTCTGTCTCTTCCCCAAACCCTCCTCCTTCAGTGTGTGAGTGCGTGTGTGTGTATGTGCGTGTGACTGGTCTCCACAGCAGGGCCTCAGCCAAGGCTGGTTTCCCCTTGCCGCTTCATCCCAAGACCAGACCTCTACCACACCCATCCATTCATCGATACACAAGCTCTCTCCACCCATCCCTGTCCTGAGCAGCCTCTCTCCCCTGCACCATAGTCATCCCTCTTGCATTCAATGCTCTTCTCACACCCTCTGTCCATCCCATTCGCGGTCTTCCTCTCATTCTCACTCCACTCACATCAGATTTGTATACCATTTTCACCAATCGCTCCCTTCTCATTCTTTCAACATGTCCAAACCATCCCAGTGCCTTTTGCTTTGCTCTATCAGCCAACTCTCGCGTCACACCAGTTCTCTCTCGGATAACTTCATTTCTCACACGATCCAAACGCGTCACACCACACATACTCCTCAAACATCTCATCTCAACTACATTCAGCTTCCTCTTTTCCGCCACTTTCAGACTCCACATTTCAGCTCCATGCCTGCAGCATGCAGGCACCACCACACCCTCATACAATCTCCTTTTTGCATCCTTTCCCAGTGACCTACATTCAAACACTCTCTTCATTCCCCCCCCATATCTTTCGTACTTCATTCATTCTGAACTCTACCTCTCGCCCCATTCCACCATCCACACAGACACACGACCCCAAATACTGAAAACACTCTACTTCTTCCAACAACTCCCCATTTAATGCCACATTCAATCTACGTTTACCCTATAACCTCGTACACCTCATCACCTTACTCTGTTCCACATTCACTCTCAAATTCCTTCTGTCGCACACCCTTCCAAACTCCTCAACCAGACGTGCCAAGTTCTCTTCTGAGTCAGCCACTAGTGCAGTATCATCTGCAAACAGCAACTGATTTACACTCCATTCGCTGCCGTCAGTATTTATCATGCTCACACCCGTACCCGACACCCTTTCATTCACCTCTTTTACCACAACATCCATATACACGTTAAACAACCACGGAGACATCACGCATCCCTGACGCAGACCAACCCTCACAGGAAACCACTCACTCATGCTATTTCCCACTCTCACACATGCTCTATTGTTTCTATAAAAACTCTTCACACCTTCCAACAATCTACCATCAATACCATACATACTCAACACAACCCACAACGCCTTTCTATCAATCCTATCATATGCCTTCTCTAAATCCATGAATGCCCAAAACACCTCCCTCCCCTTAGCCAAAAGCTTTTCACACGCCTGTCTCACAACAAACACCTGATCCACACACCCTCTACCTCTCCTGAAACCACACTGCTCTTCACCAATCATACACTCAGTTCCCTCCACTACCCTATTAATCAGCACTCTTCCATACACTTTGCCTACAACACTCAACAGACTAATACCCCTAAAACTACCACATTCATACTTATCACCCTAACCCTTGTACAGGGGAACCACACACACACTCATCCAATCAAGCGGCACCTGCCCATATGCAAAACACACATTCAACAATCTCACTAACCACTCAATCACGATCGCTCCACCACACTTCAGGCATTCCACAGCACACCCATCCACACCTGCAGCCTTTCCTACTTTCAACTTTCCCACAGCTTGCTCAACTTCCTCTCCTGTAATCAACGCTTCATTTAACTCTTCTAATACATTCAGTCTACTTTCCCTTCCATCCATCCCAATCACAGCATCCCGATCTTCCTCCACATTCAGCAGCCTCTCGAAATACTCTGCCCATCTTTTTCTTACTGCATTCCCCTCATTCAACATCCTTCCATCCACTGTTTTTACTTTCTCCTCCCTCCCCGACACTCCCTTTCCTCTTCACCTCCTTCCAAAACATTTTCTTGTTCTCTTGAAAATTATTAGTCAACTGTCTGCCCCACCTTTCGTCCGCAGCCGCTCTTGCCTCACGCACAGCTCTCTCAGCATCCCTTTTCTTCTCCTTATAACACTCATATGACTCCCTGTCCTTTCTCTGCAGCCATACTTCGTACGCACATCTCTTCTCAGCTACAGCCAACCTTACATCCTCGCACCACCATTCACTTCCCTTTCTTAGACCACCCCCAACACGTCTCACACCACACACTTCCTCTGCACTTCCAACCACTGCACTCTTGAACTGTTGCCATTCTTCCTCCACTCCAACAACCATTTGCTCCTTCACCATATTCCACTTGCCACCTAATTCCCTCTGATACTCACACATTTTCTCTCTGTTCTTCAAAACACTCACTCTCAGAAATTTTCTTGCCTCCCCACTCTTTCTCGATCTCACCCATGGCATACCCACACGCAACCTTCCTTCCACCAAATAGTGATCAGACATACCTCCACACTCTCCCCTCCTCACACTTACATCCAGCAATCTACTACATGCAACCTTTGAAACCACCACATAATCCATCAGTGCTTTGTCAATCACTCTTCCATCACTCTGCCTCACCCACGTATACTTATGGATCTCTTTCTTTCTGAACCATGTATTCCCAATCACCATCTCTCTTTCAGTGCACATTCCTATCAGTCTCTCACCATTATCATTCTTTCCAGGAACACCATGCATGCCAACAACACCCTCAATTTTCTCATCACCCACTCTAGCATTCAGATCTCCCATCAGCACTACATTCACAATTGCTCCAAATCCTTGCAAGCACTCATCCAAGTCGTTCCAGAAGGTCACTCTCTCCTCTTCATTCCTCTCACTGCCACGACCATATGCACTCACGAACACCCACAGCTTCTTACGAAATTTCACTTTCACCCATATCAGTCTTGGTGATACCTCCTTCCATTCAACCACACATCGTCTCACCTCACAGCTCACCAGCAAAGCCACACCTTCTCTTGCTCTCCCGCTCTCTACACCAGACATTCTCCCACTCACACTTCTAAACACACACTCACCCTTCCCTTTCATCTTTGTCTCACTCAGTGCTAAAACGCTCATTCCCCTCCTTTCAAACATCCTTCCAATCAGATCTCTTTTGCTTCCGTCCGTACTACACCCCCGCACATTCAACGACCCAATCTAAAGGGTTTGGGGAGGTAATCTCCCCTTCCCAACTCTGCCCTGTCCGTAGTTAGGAATGTAGTTACATAGGGATGGGTACCGTGCCCCGGTATTGAACCAGCCCCGGGGCCACATTCTTCAAGACCACAGTATCGTTAATATCCGACCTGAACGGTTCTGCTATCGGTACTGGAGAAGTTACTTTTTCTTTTTTTTGTGTCCCACAAGCGTTATCTGCCATATTTAACTCACCAAGTCAGTCAACTTTCCGTTAATTAAGATGATATTAATTTCGGTATTCTCGTTGAAGCGGAGAGCTCTGTCTGTCTATTTGTGTGCAAGGGGGGCGGGGCTGTTGTTAAGACAACACGCGCCGCGCGCGCGCACACACACAAGACAGGGCAGCGCACACACAGTCAGTGGCGATCTCATAGGGGACACGTGAGCGCCCTAGACTAAGAACACCCGTTTCTGCGTAAAATTAATGAAGTTTGCATCGAGGAGCCCCTACCATCCTGTCACCTTGCTGCTACGATGACCGTATGTTGCGCTGTTTGTGTAGAACACGCTGGGGCGGCGTGTTCTATGCAAAACAAACAGGTAGAGAGGCGGGGCTTAGATTCACCGCTTATGATTCCAGACCCGTGACACACCATCAGCTGCTTCCTAAAACTTAATAATAATTAATGACTAATGATAGTTGTCATTCGTAAAATGAATATAATTTATTGGGTTTACTAGATTTAAACAAAAATAAATAAATAGAAAGGAGTCTGCATCAAAGTGAATTTGTTTCCATCATCTCATTCATCTTAACTCTGGTGTTTGACAGACAGAAAAGTCTTTTCAAGGTTGTGGAAAATGGACAAAAGATCAAAGGAAACATCACGCTCATAAAGAATAAAAATAATTAGATTAAATAATTAAAATGAATATCCTGTCTGGAACATTCTCATGTATAAAGTAAATTTGTTTGTTAAAAAACAGTGTTGTTGCATAATGAGGAAATAAAATACTTTATGTTCTTAATTTGTTATTTATTTATTTATTTATTTTTCGTTCTCAAAAAGTATCGATAAGAGTACCCTTAAAATACCGGATCGATAAGCAGTATCGATAAGAGTAGTAGTACCGTTAAAACCTTAACGATACCCATCCCTATAGTTACAGGGGAGAGGATTCCCAGTCCTCTCGCTCCGTCCCTTTTAGTCGCCTTTTACGACACGCAGGGAATATGTTGGTAGTATTCTTTACGACCCCCTAACCGCAGGGGCAATGTTGCCAGTTTAAAAAAATTAATAAAACAAGGGTCTCTGAAATTGTTCAGTGGGCCGGACCAAACATGGAGGCGGGCCGCATCCAGCCCGCGGGTCGTAGTGTGCCCACCCCTACTCTAGAGAGATTGGAGGGAAAGCGGTCACCTGAAGCAAGGAATAAACTTTAGAATAACCAGCCATCTTTCATGACCTGTTTTGGTTGAAAAGGACATGAAACACAGAAAGACAAGGTAGAAACAACATTGCATTTATCCCTTTACATCCTGTGTTTGTAGGCATGCTCACATCCAGCTTTAGAGGTCTAGTTAGCACACATAAAGCTCCATTCTAGCACATTTTTCATTATTATATCTGAGCTCCCGTTCCGGGTTACACAGCAGGACGCGTGGCGTGCCTCTCTGCGAATACAACTATCTTCAAATTACTTAAAAGGTTGATTTTCCCCAAAAAAGAGAGCTGACCATGCCCCCGAAGAAACCCCAGGAATACGAAGACCTCAAAAAGACTCTTGACATTATTCAAGAAACGCTGAAAAGTTTTATGGAACAAGTGTCGGCTAAGCTAACGCCACTTTGGGAAATGATGGAAGAGTTCAGAAGATTTCGGGCTCAAAACGAGCAGCGAGAAAACCGGGTCGAGATTCTGGAGAAAAGACTGGACGATGTGGAACAGCAAGTAAGGATGAATAATGTCATTCTCACTGGAGTATCAATCAAGCCTCGAGCAAAGCTGAATGCAGCAGGAGCTAGCATTGCTAATGCTATCGCTAGCGTAGCTAGCAGTGCTAATACAGAGATCGGTGCAGAGTCTTTGGAGCAGCAAATACATTCATTTCTCACATCTGAAGGGATTTCCCTGGATCTCAATACCATCGAGACCTGCCACCTGCTCCCCAGGAGAAAGGAGACGGATAAACCAGCGATCCTCATCAGGTTTGTGAATCACAAACACAAGCTAGCTTTGATGACCCAAAGGAAACACCTGAAAGGTTCGGCTGCTTATCTGAACGACCATCTGACCAGAAGGAATGCTGAAATCTCAAAACATGCACGGCTTCTCAGAAAGCGTAAGCAGATTGAGAACACTTGGGTTAAAGGCTGCAGGATTTACGTCGAACCGCTCGGTTCAGAGGACCGGTCCAAGGTTCTGGTTGTGAATACCATGAAAGACTTTGAAAAGTGTTTGATCATGGTCGTCTGAAACAACATGGAGTAATAAACCAAAGAGCCAAATAATTTCAAGAAATATGACACGTGGATTCATCACTTTCTCCATCGTCTGACGTCACCTGAATAACAGCAGAGCTCTGACCTGCAGACAACTTGACCTCAACTTTCACCGTCGCTGATATCAGCTGAAGAAGGATATGGACCTGAATCTAATGTCTGCAGTCATAACATCGAAGAGAACTATTAACTCTGTTTTGAACCCAGAAGAACGGCTGTTATCAGTAATAGAAGAAATACCAACCTTGGACAATCAGCAGTTATGGACCCTTTTTACTTTTCCCCTACAGCATTACTTTATTAAAAAAAATCAATAAATAAAAATATATTAAAAAAAGTAAAACAAATGATTAATCACTTATTGAAAATTGTTAAATTGATTGACTTTTAATGATATTACTTCAATTTCTCCAAAAATTGATAAATTGATTCAAAAATCTTTTCTAATGTAGCATAATTTTGCACATGTTTTCAACTTTTAATACTTGATGAAATTTTGCTATGAAAATTCCTGAAACAGTGTTGTGTCTACTTTACTGATATAGTATTATGTTTTATTCATATGAATGGCTTTTATAAGTAACATAATCTGCATATATTTCAGATGACTGATCTGCATTTGCCATGTTGATTTCAAAAATAGTTATTTTTGACGTAATACTTAAGTAATTCATCTTTGTCATGTGCTTTATCGATATCTTATGATTTTTAATTCTGTCTGATAAAAACTGGGAACCGGATATTGATAAATCATGTAATAAAATGGTTACAGTATAACGGGGTGGGATTATATAAGTTCGCTTCCTTCCACTCCCTTTCAAGCAATATTTATTAATATGTCTAATTATCTTAAGTTTGATTAGTTACTGTATGAATGTATAACTGATGATTATATTGCTGTTGTGTATTATTTCTACTTAATTGCTTGAAATAAACCATTTCAAATCAAATAAAAAAAATGTATATTTGAGCTTTAGTGCTGAACTGAAGAACTGTCTTTTGGGGTCAAAAAACCTTGATCAGTTTTATAAAAACTAAGACTGAAAGGTTTGTTTCGGAGGAGGAGCATGCAACGTTAATGCTGCAGAAAGTGAGCAAGGAAAAAAATCTTCTGACTTTGTTTTGATAGCATCAACACACTGTGTGCTACAGATCTAACTTCATAGAAACAGTTATTAAATATAATTGAAAGGCAAATAACATTTTCAACATCAATATTGTGTAAAACTTTCTTGATGAATAATAATTTAGACCTTGGAGTTTAGACCTTAGAAGAAATAAAAGTCACCCTTTTCTTTAATTTACGTTCTTGCTCTGGGCTTTAAGGTGCACAAAAAAACAGTGTGTGACGCAGTGTGCTTCTGCATTATGGCCACCGTGTAGTGAACAAAATAAAAAAAAGGACACACAAGGTATGACTTTGGTCTTTTAACAATTATAAGCTTTAGGTCCAAAAATAGATGCTTTAAAGTCCCACTCTATATCTTTTAATCTATTTCCAAGCGTTTCCAGTGACCGTCTAATTATGATCATGCAGTTTTTAGCCAACTATCCTTTACATCACAGATACGTTGTTTCATTTTCTCCTGATGCATAATGATTTGAATAAAAGATTTAGTAATAAAAATTTGAGCTTAATTTTATTTATTTATGACCTCCATCAGCATAAAAAAAGCCAATTGAACATGTTAAAAACACCCACAAACACAATTTTCATTTAGGTGGTTCTTTTATGACTTTTGAAATACTTTTGAATTCTATATTCAGTGATACACAATGACAGTCGAAATAATGGAGACAACTTCTGACATTTTGATTATTGTTTGGCTGTTTAATTTAACATTGCTGGAACATAAAAATCCAATGTTTTTTTAGTAACAACTGGAGGGGGGTTGATCATGGAAATATGCTAGACAGCGCAGAGCTATTAATCACTATGGATTGTGTGAAAAAATTACTATATTGTCAGAATGTTTGGCAGCAATCAAGCCATGCGAGTTTCCTTGTCACCTGCTTTTACTCCACTTGAATGGCAAGCCCACTGCTGCCATCAATAACACAATAGTTTAGCCTCAGAAAATGATAAATGCAATGGCTTTCTTTCAGACCCCGATTTAGCCATCATTTATTTTTATATTTCAGTAACTGCCGGGCACTGTCGTTAATAACTGTTAGATGGCAGATAGGCAGGGAGGAATCACAGAGCCAGGGAGTGGAGGACCCGAGATGGGTGATGGAAGAGGAGGAATGGGTTCAGGGAATGCCACTTCTCATTGGGGAAACTCTTGCTCATCTGTCCGCGCTTCATCGGGGCATGGCTAAAGGCTCCCGCTCAGTCAAACTCCTCTCCTGTACGCATGACATTTCAATTACACAGTGAGCTCTCATGCCTCTCTTCACAGCTAGATAAGCCAAAATACCAACTGCCACACACAGCGAGGACTCACACACATAACAGCACACACAGACACACAAACCTTCCTGTTATTGTTGCAGTGTACACTGAGTCCCATCTAGTATTGGGGATTGACTTCATCAGCATCCAGGTTCACATAAAACACTGATGATGCCAGCTGTACAGCTGTACTGCTCAAATGACAAACTGCCATGACTGACATCGATCTAAATTATTCTTCAGGAGGAGGCTGAAAAGAGACATATTTAATACTGAACCAGTTGTTTTTTTTTAAATGACATGTATCTTTGGTACCTTAGACCTTGAGTTGCAACCATAAGCATTGTACTGTAACTCAATGAAGGATCACTATCTTGTATGTAATTTTTAGTTAAATAAAAGGAAGAAGCATCTTCTTCAAGCTGAATTAAATCAAAAGTCTTAAATTGTACATTTTTTATAGAAAACCACAAAGCTGAGCGGTACAGTCTGGTATTTTGAGCGTTTCAGTTATAAAATGGACCCATTTAGCAGGGGGGTATTCCATAAAGCATGTTTAAACTACTGTGACTTTAACCCTGAACTCTCGCTGAAATCCACCTGAACTTGCTAATTTGGGGTATTTTGGTTCCAAAAGACCGGATGTGAGTTAGCATAATTACGCTCGAATTGGTAACCCTGGGTAAATGCGCGTGCATGGCCAGTACATAAAGGCATTCTCAATGGATTGCCGATTTCCGGAGTCACCATGGAAACGCATGGAGAAAAAAAGTATGTTTGGCAGCAATCAAGCCATTGTTGTAAAACTTAAATGAATTGCTTCAATTGGTAACAAGTAATTCTTGTTACCAATAATTCTTCTTATGTCTATCCAACTATTATTGTTTATACAACTCAAATTTACATATTTATCAAACTAAATGTCATTTTACTCCAATTAAATTAAATGTTTTTCCATCTTAATTTATTGTACATCTTGAATTCTCATATGTCTAAGTTTGAGGCCACTGATATTCTCATTTTTTTATCGTTAAAATTAATGACACGATGTGAATTTGCAATATATAACATACATTCCGTTATCATGACTCTGAGTCTAACTTTAGTTCTGGCGATACCGCGTAGTATTAGGGGTGCTAAATAAACCCATCACCTCCTACTTCCCTCTCACTCCTGGTGCAGAAAGAATTAAACAAATCCGCCCAGACATGCAAAGAAAATGGTATCCCAAAATTCCTTCTGCTGCCAATCTAACAGAAGCACAAAAGTTACACCTACTTAATTGAATTAATTTGAATGAAAGTAAAATAACTATGTCTGATAACTACATGTTATTTTTTGGTTGACTGAACTCAAAAAAATTATTTATCTTAACTGAAACAAATAATTAAGTTAGATCAATGTAAAAAAGTGCATCTTTCCAACATCCATACGTGGTCTTATCACGGAAAAAGTATTACCTGAGCTACTTCATCCACTAAATCATCTTCAAATGGAAACAACATGCTCCTTCACCTCTCTGAAACCAACTAATCTTCAACTAAACCTGCTCCAGACCAGGTTATGTTCAGAGTATGAGTTGCTATGGCAACTTGACATTCCCTGAACCGTACCTCCTTTTTTTAACCGAAAGCTGAGGTTTCTTCTTTTTTTCTGGAGTCCGTTTTTTTTTTAGGAGTTTTCCTTACTGCAAAGGAGGGTCTAAGGGAAGGGATGCCCAGTATAGTTTAGTCTGTTTAGTTTAGTTTAGCAATCAGCTATTGAATTCTATGACTTTATGTTCCTTATGATTCATGTTTATTACACAATTACGGTATGAAGTCCATTGAGATGACTATTGTTGTAAATATTTGGCTATATAAATAAAATTCAATTGAATTATCCGTGTAAAATATGAAGTATTTTTTAAAATATTTTTATTTTATTTAGAAAATGACATAGCATATTATTGAATATTTAAAATAAAAATAAATATGCCAGGTTTGAGCCACAGGCTTTCCATCTGCAGTCCCCTGTAGGTTAATGTTATTAGAGATATATTATTATGAAATAAAACAGATTTTAGAAAGAATAAAACTATACATAACAATATAAAATAGAAGTAAAAACAATACACAAACTACGTATAGAAATACATTATTAAACTATATAATATTTTAAAAACAGCATCTGTTTAGTAATACTGTTCTGATTTCTGCTCTTTGTGATTACACATTTTAGATTTCTGAATTCGCAGCTTTAATTCTATTTTAAAATGACAAAACTATCTCTTATTTTAATAGGTAGAATGTTCCAAATATAATTTTAATATAGCCAGTACTGTTAACTTTCAGTTTCTGATTGCACTTTACTGAGAATATTGAAAATAAATACATAACAGTTATGAGTCCCAATTTGGTTGGTGGTTGCCAGCAGGGCAAAAGACTGCTACTGGCAAATCAATAACTAGCAAGGACTTTAATTGGAAATGTCACCTCTAGGAGACCTGCCAAAATCAGAATGTCTTTTGCATACCAACATGATTTATTTACTTATTTTCAGTGTTTTGCTTACAGAGCTACAAGTGTTACCATGCTGTGTAGAAGGTACTTGTGTCTAGGGATGGGTACCGAGCCCCGGTATTAAATGAGCCCCGGGGCAACATTCTTCAAGACCGCAGTATCGTTGAGATCTGACCTCAACGGTTCTGTTATCGGTACTGGAGAAGTCGCTTTTTTGTGTCCCACAAGATATAAACTTTATCTGCTATATTTAACTCTACAAGTCAGTCAATTTTCCTTTAATTAATCATTATATTAATTTTGCTATTCTCTCTGAAGAGGAGAGAATAGCGCTCAGGAACGCTACCAAAGTTATACGATGGCGGAAAGAGCTTAACAGTCCAAAATGCTGCAGCTCTCTGTGTTTTTGTAGAATAACTACCATGCTCTCAGATTGTCGTGGTGCCTTTAACATCGCAGGTAGTACCAAGCAGGTAGAGGGAAAGGGAGCAGCATAATCTCACGGAGGGGGCGTGTCTGCAGCTGTGAACGCCGGAAGAGTCAGTGGTAGCGGACACGTGAGCACCCAAAAAAAAATTCCTTTTATCCCATAGAAAAAAAACTCATTTCGGTTCGGGGGCTGCATTAAAGGCGTCTGATCCCAAGTGCACCTGCCAAAGTGACCAGTGACATAAAAGCAAAAAACAGTTTTCTTTTTTTTTATTATTATTGCACATTCATTTACAGAGGCCAATGGATGCAAAATAAAATGCATTTCACTTAAAAAAATTGGTTTATTTAATTTTTATTCAGACTGAATATTTTACATGTGACACTGAATCAATCCTTATAATAAACTCAAGAGGGGATACGGAAAAAAAATGAAACACCTTCCTGTAAATGTGCAATCAATGAATAATTAAACTAAATTCAATTTGCAAACATTTGTGAACATAACAAGAATTTGGAGTTAACCTCCTTTCTCTCCTCAAACTTCCGCCAGCCATCAATATCAGGATTCAGATCAGATGAGTCGGGGGTGTCTGGTCCCTGGGGGGTGGGTTCTGGTCCTTGCTCCTGAGTGCTGGGCCCCGCCAAATTTCCAACTGTGGCCAAGCCTGGTCGGGCCATATTTACAACACCCCTTGTGGGCCCTCTTTTTTCCCCGGGGTTCCCCCCTCCTGGGCGGGGGCGGCGGGCCCCTGCCTCGCTCCTCCCTGGACCAACCGTGGGCCGGGCGGATGGCTGCCTGGAGTGCGGAGCGGGTCTCCCTTGGGGGGTCCTGGCTCGTACCTGGGGTTGGGGCGGGGGGATGCCCGGAACTCCTGGGTGGTGGTGGGGTGCTCGTTTGGGGCTGTGGGCGTCCTTCTCCGGTGGGGCCCTGCGTTGGGTTCTCCCGGCGTGGCGGGGGGGCTGCTCTCCTGGTTGGGCTGGGGCGGCGCTCTCTTTCCCTCCGTGCCTCCCTGGCCTCTGGCTCTGGGGGCCTTGCGACGGCCCTGCTGGCCCTGGCCTGGGTGGCGGGCTTGGTCGCCCGGGCGGCGGTTGTTCCCTGCCGGTTCCCGTGTGGCGTTGGGGGGATTCCGGCTGCCACTGCTGCTGCGGTGGGGTCTTGGGGTGGGGATGGCTGGGCACTCTCCCTCCTTCTTTTCACGTTCCACCATTCATTTTAGAAGAACATAAACACTCACCTGAGCACAGGTGTTAGCTCACCTTTGCACTAACAGTTTGCATGATTGAATGACTGAAATATTTCACACTAGTTGGTTTTAAGGCATAAGTATGCGTGTGAACACTATCTGTTTTGTGTACATGTCGACAGGTGGACATTTTTGCAGCTAGCAGGTGTGTTTATAACATTTGATTGTGTGTGTGGACAGGCTCCGCCCTTTTTTTGTTTGTTTTTTTTTTACTACATTTGAACCTTACCATAATGATTAACAACCAGTAAACTTGTTGCTTTATGCTGCTTCATGGTCTTATCCCCCTTCCCCTCCTATTATCACCCCCTACCCCCCCTCTCTCTAACGTCCCTCTCTCTTCTTCCCCTCTTTCCTTTTCCGTCCGGTCCAACACCAAAGATTTTCAGACATGATTGAAATTAATAAAGTTTGCCTCAATTACAAAGGGGTTTATTCAGACATACCTTTGGTTTGTCTGAAGACTAATAACCCCTCTTGTTAAAGTAAAATATGTCCAACACAAGAGGCCCTCAGCTCTCATCTGTCTGCCCAGCTGTTGGACAGGACAAGTTGAAAAAAAAAAAGAAAAAAAAAAGGATTCAGATCAATTCAATTTTATTTAGCCCAAATTCACAACAACAGTCGTCTCGATGGGCTTCGTATCGATCCTGTGCAGAAACATATTTACTGTCATTCAAGTGTGCAAGACACAATGAAATGTCCAAGAATCTTTTCCTGGTTTCTGCCTGAATTTTGTGGCAACACCTGCCTTCTTCCTGACCTTTGATGGACACCATCAGTGACCAGACTGACATCACGTAACCAGTTCACTCCAACATAGTCCAGCACAGTAACTAGAGAGCTGACTATGTCATCAGCTGTTGTTGTGTCCATCAACTCAAGAAACTCCGCTGTGACGGTCTCTTCATCACCTCTAATAAATATGCACAGCTGTGCATATCTGTATCTGTGCTTTCATTAATAGTGTCCGAATATACAATAAATGACTGGATTCCTTAATAAGGCGCCCAAGTCTCCTCAGAGATGTTGGATCTGTAATCATAATCTTTGACAGACTGCTTTTTGGGATCAAGACTTCTGCAGCCTTCAGTATTTTTCAATAGGTTCAGCATCTGAAAATGGTTTGGATGTTTGCTCCAACTCGTCTGCAATCAGGTGTATGTCGCTGCTCCGCTGACGTCACGCTGCAGTAAATGCAGACGTTTTTCTTTCAGTCCAGCTTTTACTTGGTATATCCTCTCTTTTCTTAATTGCAAATAGTAAAACTTTCCTCATCGTCTCATTGTCTCATAGTATTGCTGAATGTTATATTCTTTGAGAACTGCTACCTGTTGATGACATAACAAGCACGCAGGTTTTGCTTTCAACTCCGTAAACAAATTAAAACTTTGTCCATTTTTCAACCCTTTTTTTCTTTTTGACAACATTTTGGTCATTAGTGTGTCACTACTGATCATTCTTATAACAATGTAACAGCAGTGGGGCTTGCGGGGAACCAAACTACATCTTATTCAGACACAGAGCCATTAGGTTTCACTTTAGGAAAGATATGCATTTTCACCTGTTTTGCTCAGCCTTTGCTTCCCCTAGTGGCGGAATTGCGCATTTCGGTTATTTCTTTAAAAAATCGTAACTCGCCACAGGAATGGACTAGAAACATTCTTATAATTTTTACTCTTCATGACTGGGCCGGATTGAACCATCTAGCGGGCCGGATATGAAACAGACAGGAGTCTGCATCAAAGTGACTTTGTTTCTATCATCTCACTCATCTTAACTCTTTGTGTTTGACAGACAGAAAATTCTATTCAAGGCTGTGGAAAATGGACAAAAGATCAAAGGAAACATCACTGTCATGAAGAATACAAATAATTACATAATGAAATAAATATCCTGACAGCATTTTGAATCAATACAAGTATGGCCAAATGAACTATTGTGATATGTCGGCAAAAACCTTTTTCTAATACATCTAGTGTGGCGGCTCCCTGTTCTTTCATCTCATTGCTAAACTGATCCAAATGGCTCTTTGAGAGCTACGGTTTAGTGACCCCTGGTCTAGCACATCCACGTGCATTCCAGGTTTGTACTGGAACATTATCATGTATAAAGTAAAATGTTTTGTTAAAAAACAATGCTGTTGCATAATGAGGAAATAAAACAATTTATGTTATTAATTATTATTTATTTAACATCTTTAAATCCGCAAGGACCCCAGTCGTCCCAGTGGGGTGTGACTGTTTGAAAATGTTGTGACAAGGTTGATGGAACCATTCCTTGAAAAGGGCAGCAATATTCCCACGTGCCATTTCTTCACATCGCTGTCACTTGCGCAACGACTGCTTAGCCGGAAAACCACCAGGATTTGGTAGGAAATTCCTCTATATGCTAGGCAGACAGGCCGCGATTAATTCACCACATAAGTATGTTGCAGGTCTTTTGTTGCTCTATGTTTATGTGGTTCTAATTTGTGTGTGAAAATGCTATGAAAATAACAACTTGTCTTTTTTATTAGGTTTTTTAAACCACTGGTGCCACGCTGACTGTGTATGCCACCAAAAGGAAGAAGAGCATCTACACTCGCAGCAGCATGCACAGTGTGGTTCAGACTAAGAATACTACCAAAATGAAGCCAAACAATGTTGTCACGGTGCCTCTGTCAGCTCACCTCCCCCCTCACAGCGCTCCTACTCTGCTGATTGGAACCAGCTGCCTTTCATCACCTCATCATCCTGCCGGCCTTCATAAGGGAGTTCCACCCCAGCATCCATCGCCAGGTCGTTAAACTCACTTTGGTTCTTATGTCTGGCCTTTTAGTCAAGTTTAAGATTCCTGTTTGCCTTCTACTTACCACGCCTTGTACTTACCTTCAGGTTCATTCCCACGGGTCAGACTGGTTCCTCCTCATCAAGAGCTAAACGTCTAACTCTACTCTGGTTCCACTGTCCTCAGCTTCCACGCCTTGCTCCAAGCTGGTTCCACTGTCCTCGGCGTCCACGCCACGCTCCAAGCTGGTTCTGCTGTCCTCAGCAACTTCCCAAGCTTTCCAAGAAAATCTGTACACCATTGGAAAAGTAAATCATTTCCAAGAACTTCCTGATTCTGAGTTTACTTCCGGGTTTCAGCAACTGGGTCTGCTACATCTTTGACGCCAGGATTGTGAGTGATGGCTGAAATATACTCGGTGAATTTTAAATCATTTGCAAATATGTGTGAAAATTTATTTTTTGTTTAATTTTATAAATCTCATTGAAGGAAAAAACCCATTAGTGTTGGTCTCCTAAGATGACAAAGTAAAAAACAAGTTTAATTGAATTGATTTAACATGGCTCCACCCATGGTGCGGCAGTAACTGTCTTATTTACATAAGAAAAGCAGCTGTTCACAGCTTATTTAGGATATAAGCTAAAAGTCTTCCAGCCGAACGACTGCCCTGTGGGCTTTACAGGTAGAAAAGCAAAATGGCTGCTCCTCTGTACTTCTAGTGTTAAAATAAACAATTGGGTTCTGTTGCTTGTTTTCCCTTATAAATTTTAACCATTAGAATTTATCAGTAAATTGATACTGAAAAAAAACTTGTAAAACCATTCTCTTTTTTAAGCTAAATTTTCCCGATAAACTAAGAGGAAAACAAGTGCTTCCTGTTTGGGTTTTGAGAATTTTTATTTATTTATTATTACCTTGAACATTTATTTGAGACAGTTTGTGTGGTTCATCAAGATCTTCTTTCTCTCATCTTTCATGCTCTGTCTTACCAGGTCCCGGCTGTTGAGCCCCAGAGGCATTGGCATTGAAAGTCCCCTCCACCAACCTCTCAGAGTATTATTGGCCATCATCAGCCCAGATTCAGGCTGACCTCCTGTCGAGCATGCCCTGCAAAGGTTTGATTATCCTGTCTTATGCGAGGAACTCGGGAACAGTGCATCTATTTCCTGTGCAATGTTGAACCATCTTCAAGGGTTTTTTTCTCCTAGAGCTCACTGATCCTTGGACTCTGTTTCGGTAAAACACTGATGTTTGTGCCTGTCATTGATTGCTTAAGTGTTCTTAGGGTCCTTCTGCAGAAGGACCCTAAGAACACGACTGCTGTGAATAAAAATTGCTAATTGCTGTCTTTGGATTGTGTGCTTACTGAGTAAGCTTTATTTGCAACTTTTTAGGTTATCAAAAAAGGGGTGTAACAATTAATTGACTTAACCAATCAGATCAATCTTTTTGAGGCAAGTTGTTAACCTATATCAATTTAAAATGAAATAAATTCATTATATCGATATTGGAAAATGCCATTTAGGTTGAGTCATTATAGATTTATTTTACATATAATGTAAAAACGACCAAGTGCATCACAGAAGACAGCCAACATGTAATGTCTGCAGAAACTCATCATTGTTCCAGTCCAATGTCTGGTGCGCTAGACAGTTCAAGTAATGTGCTAGAATATTAAAATGTGTTACAATGTGCTTGAATGTTCTAGTAATGTTCCCTATGGATTATTTGAATGTGGAAAAACAACAGTGGGCTGAAATTTAGGAAACTAAAATATAAATGGCTTTGACATTCATTCTTAACTTGTCTGTTGCAAGAAATACAAAAAATCTGCAAAACTTTACCAGCACTGTTCAGTACCAGGTACTAATCTCTAAGGCTGCCTTTACACTGCAGGTCTAGATGCCCATATCCGATTTTCTGACTATATCCGATTATTTTGAAGACCCGCTTACATCATCTTTTAAAACTGACCCGTATCCGATATTTGCATTTACACTATACAATGCTGACACCATCAAAGGTAGACGTTATAACCCGGAAACGGAAGTAAAACAACGGATTTCCTTTTCCGGGTCAGAACGTCTCCAATAGATACTAACAATAACAATGGATGCCGATGCAAATAGAACCATACAGTGTCTTGCTTTCCATACCATTTTGAACAGTCGCCAAAGATATCTGCAAATCATTGATCTTGTGCGGCGTCGGAGAAAAAAAGAGGAGAGCCCTCGTTGCAGCGTGGGCGAATTTAGCGATGATCGCTGCAACTTCTGTTCAAAGGGAGGTTTGGATGCATCAACGGACTCAAGACTGGTGGGATCGCATTGTTGGAACCTGGGATCAGGAACTGTGGGTCGGCAACTTTCGTATGCGACAAAAAACCTTTGAGATGTTGTCTGTGCGGTTGTCACCAATGCTCTCTTACGAGGATACGACATTTCGCCAGGCAATCCCAGTGCAGAAGCGTGTTGGAGTTGGACTATGGTGGCTCGCGACAGGAGCGGGTTATCGAACACTGGCACATCTGTTTGGTAGAAGTGATGCATCAGTGTGCCTAATAGTCCAGGAGTTTTGCCATGCCGTACGACATGAGATGATGCGTGAGTACATCAAGCTGCCAGAAGGTGAGGAGCTCCCAACCGTACTCCTAGGATTTAAGAATCGACGGGGGATCACGTGACCGCCCGACGAAGATGGACGCTTGAAAGAGACTCTCCTGTTAGCCGTGCACAAAAATATTGATTTCTCCCAGAAATTCCTTCGCAATTCAAATTCTTTGTCTGCAGTCAGTCATGTCTACCCCACAGACGGCAAAGGAATGCGATGTTTTTACTCGAGCTCGCAAAGCCACAGCTCAAACCACGAAAAAACCCGCAGTGCCAGAGAACGCCGAAAGCAGCAAAATGGCTAACATAGCAGATGTTTTAACGGAGCTCAAGTCACTCCGCTCGGAGTTTGGACTCAAGCTGGACGGCATCAACAGCAGCCTCGGAGAAGTTACCAATGCTATAACGACCTTGGAAGGGAAAGTGGCTGAGGTGAAGCGAGATGTTTCGGTGCACACTAAAAGCATAAAAGAAGCAGAAGACAGAGTGGCGGCGGCGGAGGAGGAACTCGAGAAGGTGCAGGCGGGATTGGCCTCCGCCACGAAACAGTTGACAGACCTGCAGATGAAGACGGACGACCTAGAGAACCGTAGCAGGCGAAAGAATCTACGTTTGTTCGGTCTCAAAGAAGGTTCCGAGGGAACGCAGCCGCTAATCGATTTTATCCAGGAAATGCTGCCGAAATGGCTGGGACTTGGTCCCGACAGGTTGCTGGTTCTGGAGAGGGCGCACCGCACCTTGGCGGCGGCTGGACCGAATCGACACCGAGCTGTCCTTATCCGATTTTGGAAGTTTCAGGATAGGGAGATGGTTTACCGTCTCTCATCACAAAAGAAGATCCAGCATGATGGAAATAACCTCGCCTTTGTGCAGGATTTCTCCGCGGAAACGATGCGCAAACGGCGGGAGTTCAACACGGCCAGAAAGCTTTTCACTGACATGGGAATATTTCGTGGATTTCACGTGAACCCCTGCAAGCTGAGAGTGGTCCATCACGGGAAGATCCACCTCTTTTCATCTCCACGAGAGGCCGAAGAGTTTCACGGTGAACTCCAGCAAAAGAAATGAAAAGCGCTCTACACGGCGGCCGCAGGTAACTGATGATAAATGTTAACGGAGCCAGAAACGAGGTGCTGCCAAAGACTCATTTAAAATATACATGTTCGGGAGAGTTAACTAAATGTAACGTAACGTGCACGGTTGATGATGGAGGGAGACGGACGTTTAAACTCGGGTGGATTAGCTGCTCCTCATGTTAATGTGGATCAGTGATGCGCAGGTTCTCCGAGGAAACTGGGGTCACACGGGGACAATGTTCAAGTTCAAAGCGCTTCAGTTTGGGAAGTGCGGGGAGAGTGGGGAGGGGGCGGGGTTCTACGTCTGGCAATGTGTGTGTGTTTTGTTTTCTGTTTTCCTCTCATTTTTTTCCATTCCTTTTTTAGGTATTACATCAGCAGTGTTCCTCAAAGTTGGTATATTAACAGAGATTCGGAAAATGTTTTTTCTTTTCCTGTCCGTAAAACTAAAACTCAACTATGTCTAAAATAAAAATCACCAGCTGGAATATTAGGGGGTTAAGAGAAATGACCAAAACTACACAAGTTTTCAATAGAATCAAACAACTCAAGTCCCAAATAATATTCTTACAGGAGATACACTTAAGAGCAGCAGAAGTTGACAGATTAAAAAAATATTGGCCTGGAAAGATTTTTTGTGCACCATATACTAATTATGCTAGAGGAGTGGCTATTCTTATCCATAAGTCACTGCCATTTCAAATTATGAATGTAATTTATGACAAATATGGACGATATGTTATTGTCCAAGGTAGCATAACAACACATAGATTAAATATAGTTAGTATCTATGGCCCAAATATTGACAATCCAGCATTTTTTCAAATTTTTTTCCTTACTCTATCTGCTCTGCAAGGTATGTATATTATTGGTGGGGATTTTAACTGTACATTAGAACCAGCAAAGGATCGCTCCACTAAACTTGATTCAACCCATGTACAAACTAGAAAAATACTTTTGCAAACATGTAGGGACTTGGATTTGGTTGAGATATGGAGAAAACAACATCCAGATACAACTGAATTCTCCTGTTTTTCTAGTACCCATGGCACACACTCTCGAATCGACTATTTTCTGATATCTTGTGGACTTGTGACAGCGATTAATAAGTCCTGGTATGATAGCATTGTCATAAGTGATCATGCTGCTGTATCAATGGAACTCCATGTAGATTCTTTAATTTATAACTGTAATCGGTGGAAATTTCCTGTTGAGCTGTTACAGGACACACAATTTACCCTATTCGTGGAAAAATGCATAAATACTTACTTTGAATTTAACCGTGACCAAACTGACGCATGTACTCGATGGGAGGCATTTAAAGCATACATTCGAGGAGAAATTATCAGCTTCACAAAATCCAAAAAAAAAAGACAACAAATGGAAATGGAAACAGTTGAGCGACAAATTAGATTGCTGGAACAAGAATTATACCGTAATTATAGTCAAGATAAGGCCAAAGAAATACAAATTCTAAGAGTAAAATACAATAAATTGTCCACGGACAAAGTTGCGAAACATTTAATGTGGCTAAAACAATCTTATTATGATCAAGGGGAAAAATGTGGAAAACTATTGGCGTGGCGAATTAGGAAACAACAATCGGACAGAGCCATCAACAGCATCAAAACATCTGGAGGTGACATAAGTACAAATCCAGCAGAGATTAATAACACATTTAGGAGCTTTTATGAGCTACTATATACATCTGAATGTTCAAATAATTGGCAAAATCAAAACTCATTTTTAAATAAGTTGAAATTCCCAACATTATCAAAAAATCAACAACAGGAACTGGAATGTAATTTAACTACAAAAGAAATTTCTGAGGCGATCCAAAACATGCAGAGTGGTAAGGCTCCAGGACCAGATGGTTTCCCCATTGAATTTTACAAAAAATTTGCAGACAAACTTTTGGCCCCTCTATTGGCAATGTATGAAGAATCTTACACTAAAGATATTTTGCCTCCATCCCTGAGACTTGCATCAATAACGTTAATTTTAAAACCTAATAAACCACCAAATGAATGCTCATCTTTTCGACCTATAAGCTTGATGGGCTCTGACATTAAAATACTTTGCAAAGTTTTGGCCAGAAGGTTGGAATCACATCTTACAGACATAATTAATAACGATCAGAATGACTTCATTAAAAATAGATATGGATTTCATAACATTCGTCGTCTCCTAAACATAATGCATAGCAAAAAAAACTCTAAAGATGCAGCTATATTGTCACTAGATGCGCGTCAAGCATTTGACAGGATTGAGTGGGGGTTTCTTTTTAATGTACTTCCTCGGTACGGCATTGGAGAAAACTTCCTGAAATGGATAAGACTTTTATATACAGATCCAACTGCTGAGATATTGACAAACAATAATATCTCCAAACCATTTACTCTCCAACGATCAACTAGACAAGGATGTCCACTGTCACCTCTGTTTGTTTTGGCTATTGAGCCTCTGGCTATTGCCATAAGGTCTCATAACAAAATTACAGGTGTAAAAATTTGTGAAACCGAACATCGTATAGCCTTATATGCCGATGACATAATTCTATTTTTGACAAACCTGAAAGACTCCATTCCCCAATTAATTAATCTAATTGAATCATTCGGAATTATATCAGGATATGAAATAAACAATGCTAAATCCGCATTAATGCTTCTAGATAAAAATGAAAGAACGAACCCAACTCTGGATTCACCATTTGCAATGGCAAATGAAGGCTTTACATATTTAGGGATTAAAATTTGCCCTGATTTGACACATTTGATTTCTTTAAACTTTGATCCCTTGGTGGACAAAGTGCGTGAGATGTTAAACAGATGGACTCAAATGCCCATATCCATGATTGGCCGTATAAATATAATCAAAATGCTTGTTTTACCTAAATTTTTATATCTTTTTCAGGCTTTACCACTTCCTTTACCAGAGACCTTTTTTCAATGCATTAATAGTTTGTTTAATCAATTCATTTGGAATTACAAAAAAGCCAGACTAAAAACAAAGCTACTGTGTTTACCATACAAAAAAGGAGGACTCCAACTCCCGAATTTAAAACTATATTATTGGTCAGCCCAATTAAGGTTAACCATGTACTATTTTTCAGGGCTCCCACATCCATCTTGGGTTACTATTGAACAAAATACAACATCTGAGCTTCCTGTCAATTTATATTTATATTCAGCTAGCCCTACAAAGCTAATTAGGCAAACAAAGAACCCTTTTCTTAAAAATTCAATTAAGATATGGAATTTTTCACATAAATATGTTGGAGACACACCGGTGTTGTCACAATTCTCACCTATCTGGGGTAATAATAACTTTCTACCTGGCAGAGCAGATGGTGGATTTAAGATATGGTTCACCAAGGGTATTAAAAAAATTTCAGACCTCTACACATCCAACAACCTAATGTTATTTAGTCAGCTGTGTGAGAAATATAATGTCTCAAGAAAACATTTCTTTAAGTTTTTACAGATAAAACACTTCATTTATTCTGCACAGAAACAACTTTCCTTACCTCCACTCTCAAAAATTGAAGAATTAATAAAATCTTGCATAGAGGGAAAAGGACAGATTTCTTTGTTTTACAATCTGCTTTTAACACATTCAAAAGAATCTTCTTTACAAAAGCTAGAAGCGTGGAAAATCGACATATCAGAAGACATCTCTGAAGATGAATGGGAAATGGCTTGTTTGAAAGCTCAGACACAATCAGTCAACACCAAATTTAAGCTGCTGCAATATAAATGGTTGATGCGCACATACCTTACACCTAGTAGACTCAACCACATATTCCCAGACATTCCAGACATATGTGTTAAGTGCAAAGTGGATAAAGGAACTTTAATCCACTGCTTATGGGAATGCCCAGTGATCCAATGCTTTTGGAAGAGTGTAACTGGATATATTGGTCATATAATTGGAAATAATGTTCCGTTGTGTTCTAGATTATGTGTGTTAGGTATATACCCTCAACACTTTGTCGTAACACAGAAACAATCATTGCTCATCGACTTTGGGCTTTTACAAGCAAGAACAATTATTGCAATGTGGTGGAGGAGTATGGACACACCCTCGATTACAATGTGGACAAAAGAATTGATGACATGTCTAGCTTTGGAAAGGTTGACATATATTGTTAAAAAAAAGAAAAAACCTTCAAACTCTTGTGGAATCCCTATATAAGTTTTTTCCAAGCCCATTCAATGCTAAACGATGACTTAAGTGTGTGTGTAAAGACATCTCACTGCTGATTTAAGTGTCCCTTTTTTTTTTTTTTTTTTTTTTTTTTTTTTGTGTGTATGCATATTTTAATATTACTTTTAATGCCAGATTTGAATGTTCCTTTTGTGTGATGTTGTTTAAAGCTTTGAAAATCACAATAAATATACCATAAAAAAAAAAAAAAAGAATCGACGGGGCTTCCCTCAGTGTGCTGGGGCTATTGACGGGAGTCATATTCCAGTCATCGCTCCCCATGAGAACCATGCAGATTACTTTAATCGCAAGGGATGGCATTCTGTGATCTTGCAAGCAGTTGTGGACCACAAATACTGGTGAGTACATATAATGCATATTGATTTTCTTTCCTTGTTGTTGCTATGCCTTTTGCCATGTTATTCTGTTATTATGTGTTGTTTTCCATTTGTATCTGTCACTGTCTTCACTCAGATATTGTGTATTTCTCTTTTTTAATCTACAATTAATACCTCCACCCGAATAGTTTCACAAATATCAACATCGGATGGCCAGGAAGTGTTCACGACTCCAGGGTTCTTCGTAATTCTGAGATCTACGAGAAGGCAGAAAGCGGAGTCCTCTTTCCAAACGTGAGTTGTGTTTCTCTTTAACTCTAATTCAGCCTTCATTGTGTGCAAAGCATACATAGTATAGAAAGTTATCTCCATACACATTACTTAACTATCCCCGCTTTATCTACAAACATATGTATTAATTAGTGCTGAAGGTTATTGTCATGAAATATGGATCAATGATATAGACGCACAATAATGTAACTACAAACATTCACCTTGATTTGCACAGTAATGTCATTATCACAGAATCTCTCTTCAGCAAATGTAATTTGTTTTTTCCATGATAACAGACCATTGAGGAGATCCAGGGCACACAAGTGCCTATCATGCTGTTGGGGGATCCAGCCTACCCACTTCGGTCCTGGCTAATGAAGGGGTACCCGGAAACTGGGAATCTGAATGAACAGCAGCGTCAATTTAACAACAGACTAAGCGGGGCCAGAATGACGGCAGAGTGTGCATTTGGAAGACTGAAAGGTCGTTGGAGGTGCCTGTCAAAACGTCTTGATGTGGACATATCACTGGTCCCCACAGTCATCTCTGCATGCTGCACCCTGCATAACATCTGTGAGAAACACAATGAAGCCTACAGTGAAGATCCTAGTGCAGCTGGACTTCCTGATGTACCACCAGGTGATGTTGACCCATTGGGCATTGGAGACATCCAGCCCCTGAGAATCAGGGAGGCACTGACCCAATATTTTGCTCAGGAATAAATGTAAACAATTTAATAAAAGATAAAAAGACATTCCTAATGCTGTACTGGTTTTTATTTCACTGTTGTTCAAATAAAAGTAACATTTTCCAGTCTGTGCATATATTAAACATTTTACTCACATAGCAATAAGAATAACAATGCTCTTCCAAAAAATAAATACATTAGGACTATAATTCAGTCTGTACTTTACATTCTGTAAACAACGTATAACATAATCCAGAATAATCAAAAACTAGAAAATAAGTACAAGATGACTTCAAAACAACTAGTCATCCTCTGAAGGCAGGAGTGATGTAAATTTCAACTCCGGTAGCTTTGGATTGGGGGAACTGACAGGCTTAGAGCTGATGCGGCCCTGTTGAGAGGGTGGAGGTTGAAGGGTGGTCAAGATATTTGGAGGTGGCATTACAGGAGGTAGGAGTGGTGAATGATTATCTGAAATGAATGGAGGGTGGGAATAGTGAGAGGGACCAGCAGAAACACAATCCTGGTAAAAGGGGGGACCATCATTTTGGGTCAAACGTGGGCGTGTGTGATCCTGAGTAAAGGGACCTGGGTGTGAAAAAGTCTGACTGAACCTATGTGGGTGAACCTGATCTGAGAAATAGCTTGAACCTGTGGCCTGGCCTGGGTGAGGTGGTGGCTGGTACGATTGTCTTCCTGCAAGAAATTGTGTGAACATTGTCATCATCTTCATTTCCGCTTGCAGTTTCAGCTGTAGCTCTGTGTCATCTGCCTGAGACAGGGCTTCTTTGATTGTCTTAGAAAAAACATCCATTGTGGATTCTAGCTTATTCTTACGCTTTCGACGTGTGGTAGGTGCACCTGTAAAATGACAAATGTTTTACATAATGTGCTATTTGTTTGTAGAGTGCTTTATCAATTACTACATTATGAGTGTTGCCCAATAACATTATAGCTGTATTGCTATAATATTGATTTTTATGTAAATAAAATAAGTACTTCACACTGTGAAGGAAAATGAAATTACCTACTTGTAAAAGACAAATATTGGAATTAGGGTTATACAAATGATCATTTATTATACCTGGTGTACTACGGTCCGGAGGTGTTGGTGTTGAGGCTCTTGTAGGTCCTTCTGTGGTGCACATGCTGGTTGTGGCTCTCTCATATGAAGAACTGGTCTCACTTGAGGTGGTCTGTGGCGTGTCAGGGGGGTCATCTGTTTGAACAATGATGACATTTAAAATTACAAAAAGGGGCTGATGTGAACTCAATATATCAGAGATTACTCTTAATAAGTATGACTAACTGTGATCACATTTGTCATGAGTCTATAATAATAAAAATAGAAATGGAATATAGAAAACGAAGGTAATAGCCTATAGTTTATTATATAATATTGAACCATTCTTCGAACTATACATACCTGTTAACTATCAATCATACTTTGTTATGAATGATGGTAGCTGTAATATTTTAATCGCTTAAATATTCTTCTAATCTGTCCAATACTGAGACAACTTTAAATTGCTGGACTATTATAAATGCAATGGAATAACATTAACAACATAAACGAAGATTTAAAATAAATCCCGTTTGCCCTTACCTGTACTGTTACTGTTCTCACACTCCGGCTGTTCACAGTACAGCGATGACGGCACATCGTCATCATCTCTGAGGGAATCCAGTAATTCGGGTGGTCAGCAACTTGGCCTGTCACCCAAAATGCCTTCCATTTGATCATAGAATGGGAATGTTGCACGGCTATTTCCACTCTTATTATTGTGGTCTTTTACCGATTTGTATTTGGATTCCAAGCTTTTGATCTTACGCTGGCACTGTAGCCACGAGCGCTTAAACCAGTGCTTCCCCATATCTCTTGAAATGTCTTCATACAAGGATTTGTTTCGATAACATCCCTGCAATTTCGCCTGCACTGTCTCGTCGCCCCACAGACTTAAGAGGCATGACACCTCCGCATTGCTCCACTGTGTGTAGCCTTCGTCCTCCATCGCTCTTGTAATTACTCATGTGGTCCCAGGTGGTGGTTTCCACCTGAGATGACGTCACTCACTGACGTAAGACTCGCATTTTCCGGGGAATATCCGATATGTCTGCTTACATGGCACACGCAAATGCACGTATCCGATTTGTTTCCGATTTATTTCCACATATGAGAGAGGCCTGTATCCGATCTGAGAAAAACGGAATCCATGCGCTTTTGTCCTGCTTACACATTCACCGATCATATCTGATCTGTGCCAAATGAGCGGAAAATATCGGAATTGGGTCACTTGAACAATGCAGTGTAAAGGCGGCCTAAGTCACACTGGTTGAAGTTTTGGCTTTAGATGTCCTGATATGATATTAGATATGAATCTTATTGGCAACAAATTATGATATGAACCGAATCATTGTCAAAATGAATCATTAAAACTTTATACGCGTGCAGTAAAATATGTTGGAATTTAGTGAGAATAGGAAAACCGCTAATAATTGTATTTGTTAATGTTGGTGCTTAAGATTCAAGTTGCTCTAACATGCTAAGATTGTCCCAGATTCCCAAAAGTTGTAAAGACAGTGATAAATCTTTAACTGCTCCCTGGAATGAAAAGTCAACGGTGTGTTTCATAGTCCATGAAGCAAATGGCTGTAATGTTCAATGTGCAAACGTTGGTCTCCCAAAGGACAATCTGACATTATTTTATAGACGCCATAACCTTTTCTAAAACAATCTAAGAACTAAAAAGTTGTACGTTTTAATTATGCCTCATGCTTCTATCCAGAGATCAAAAGCTAGACTAACACAATTTCTTTAACGCCTTTATCAGTAAGGCAGAAAATTATCTTGTACTGTCGTCTTTAGCAACATCTCAACTATATTTTATGTCATTCTCTTCACTCTGACTGGGTGAAAAATGATTATGTCCCCAGGGTCACATATGTGGCAACATAATGAGGTGCTGAAGTGTACAGCAGCGCCATCTGAAAATACCAAAGAAAATAATTCATCAAGTGACAGGATGGATCATGGCACAATTAGTTTTATGTCTGGACTGCAATTCCAATCCAGGGGGTTTATGGGCAATTCCTAGTGACCCAAAGGTGATTTATGCCCTAGCCCTAACCCTTACCAGCACTGTGATACACTCCGGGAGTTAACTAACTGAATCTAAGTCACACAATGATAATAATTCCTCTATTGTAAAAATGGTAGAATGTATCACATTTTTTGATCAAAATGAGTAAACAAATATTTACTTTTTCACACATATGAACTGTTTCTGTGTTTTTTGTTGCTCCACGCTCGAAAATAAATAAACAAGATTTTACTGTGTGAAAAAAATAAAACGTATTGTTTTTCAAGATGTTGGTTTTAGAATAAGCCTTGACATTTGTAAACACTCTGAAATTGCTCTGTAAGCTCATTATCAAAATTTACTGCCACAAAATTGCGAAGCTCAGTTAAAAGTTCGTTTTTAAGAAATTATGAACGCCAGAAAACATTTTGAAAATGGATAAACGAGTTGCTGAAAATCAGTTTTTTTTTTTTAAAAAAGAACAGTTGAGAAATGGTAAAAATAAAACTAGATTTATTTTTAGACAAAGAATTCAAAACATGTCAGAATCAGCATCTCCCTTTATGAGTTAATAAAAAACTTGTTTGTAAAATATATATATATATATATATATATATATATATATATATATATATATATATATATATATATATATATATATATATATAAATAAAATGCCTCCCCCCTCTCACCCTCCGCGGGTGGTTTCTCCTCCAAGTTCGGGTCCTCTACCAGAGGCCTGGGAGCTTGAGGGTCCTGCACAGTATCTTAGCTGTTCCTAGCACTGTGCTTTTCTGCACTGAGAGGTCTGAGGTCTTTCCAGGTATCTGTTGTAGCCACTCCTCCAGCTTGGGGGTTACTGCCCGAGTGCTCCAATTACCACAGGCACCACTGTCACCTTCACTTTCCAGGCTTTCTCCAGTTCTTCTCTGAGTCCCTGGTATTTCTCCAGTTTCTCATGTTCCTTTTTCCTGATGTTCCCATCGCTTGGCACTGCCACATCCGCCACAACGGCTTTCCTCTTTCCTTTATCCACCACTACAATGTCTGGTTAGTTCGCCATTACCATTCTATGAGTCTGGATCTGGAAGTCCCACAGGGTCTTTGCCCTTTTCTTTGCCATTTTCATACGCATACCTCCAAAGGTGTTCAATTCTGTAAAGAAATGGAAGATCATTTTAAAAAATCCGTGTGTATCAATTATTGGCAAGGTCATAAAGGGATGTAATGACTTTAATTTAGTAACCATTTTTAATTTAAGTCTATAAAATCACCAAAAAACGTGTACTACGGTCATGCAATTTGGTTATTACAACCATCAAAGGGGCAATGTTTCTAACCAGGGAATGTGAAATAAGTGTGGGTAATTGACAAGATCACAGAATGGAGAGGACTCAGATGCAGAGTTCAAGGAAGTATTTGATCCTGAATTCAAGAGTTTGGCGTAACTTGGCAAGTAATATCACATGACAAACAGCCACAGGACAGAGGGAAACGCAGACCATAAATATATATGAGGAGGGAAAGCACAGGTGGGAACGATCAGGGATGATTAGGTAGACACAGCTGTGGGAGAAAACAGTCATGGGCATGAAAAGGTGGATGGAACTTTCAAAAGAAAACAGGAAGCGATACACGAGGACAAAAATGACAGACAGGAACTTGACGAAACATGACAGTAATAGCTTAAAGACCCACTCCAGTGAACATTGTTTTTAGTGTTTTAAGATGTTTTTCTCATGATGGAGGACAGATATAAACACATTTAAGATTAAAACTGCGATTAAAAAAAAAGAAAAATCTTGATAAAAACAAAAAGAAATAGTAGTTTGAAAAAGCTAGGGTCTGTGATTTCCATCTACACTGACCAAAAATATAAACGCAACACTTTTGTTATTGCTCCCATTTTTTATGGTATGAACTCAAAGATGTGAAACATTTTCCACATACGCAAAATAACCAGTTCACTGAAATATTGTGCACAAATCTGTCTAAATCTGTGATAGGGAGCACTTCTCCTTTGCCAAGAAAATCCATCCCACCTCGCAGGTGTGCCATATCAAGATGCTGATTAGACAGCATGATTATTGCACAGGTGTGCCTTAGACTGGCCAAAAGAAAGGACCACTCTGAAATCTTCAATTGTATCAAACAGTACAATGCCACAGATGTCCTAAGTTTTGAGGGAGCGTGCAATTGGCATGCTGATAGCAGGAATGTCCACCAGAGTTGTTGCTAGGGAATTGAATGTCCATTTCTCCACCATAAGCCGTTTCCAAAGGCGTTTCCGAGAATTTGGCAGCACATCCAACCGGCCTCACAACCACAGACCACGTGTAACCACACCAGCCCAAGACCTCCACATCCAGTATGTCCACCTCCAAGATCGTCTGAGACTAGCCACTCGGACAGCTGCTGAAACAATCGGTTTGCATAACCACAGAATTTCTGCACAAACTTTCAGAAAACGTCTCAGGGAAGCCCATCTGCATGCTCGTTGTCCTCATTGAGGTCTCGACCTCACTCCAGTTCGTCGTCGTACCCGACTTGAGTGGGCAAATGCTCACATGCGATGGCGTCTGGCATGTTGGAGAGGTGTTCTTTTCACGGATGAATCCCGTTTTACACTGTTCAGGGCAGATGGCAGACAGCGTGTGTGGCGTTGTGTGGGTGAGCGGTTTTCTGATATCAATGTTGTGGATCGAGTAGCCCATGGTGTTGGTGGGGTTATGGTATGGGCAGGCGTATGTTATGGGCGAAGAACACAGGTCCATTTCATTGATGGCATTTTGAATGCACAGAGATACCATGACGAGATCCTGAGGCCCATTGTTGTGCCGTACATTCAACAACAGCACCTTATGTTGCAGCATGGTAATGCACGGCCCCATGTTGCAAGGATCTGTGCACAATTCTTGGAAGCTGAAAACATCCCAGTTCTTGCATGGCCAGCATACTCACCGGACATGTCACCCATTGAGCATGTTTGGGATGCTCTGGATCGGCGTATACGACAGCGTGTTCCAGTTCCTGCCAATATCCAGCAACTTCGGACAGCCATTGAAGATCAGTGGACCAACATTCCACAGGCCACAATAGACAACCTGATCAACTCTATGCGAAGGAGATTTGTCGCACTTCATGAGGCAAATGGTGGTCACACCAGATACTGACTGGTTGTCTGAGTCCCCTGACCCCCTCAATAAAACAAAACTGAAGATTTCAGAGTGGCCTTTTTTTGTGGCCAGTCTAAAGCACACTGTGCAATAATCATGCTGTCTAATCAGCGTCTTGATATGGCACACCTGTGAGGTGGGATGGATTGTCTTGGCAAAGGAGAAGTGCTCACTATCACAGATTTAGACAGATTTGTGAACAATATTTCAGAGAACTGGTTATTTTGTGTATGTGGAAAATGTTTCACATCTTTGAATTTATACCATAATAAATGGGAGCAATAACAAAAGTGTTGCGTTTATATTTTTGGTCAGTGTATATGCCAGAGGTGATTTGGGACTGACACATTGTACTGACGGCGCCTTCCAATCTGAATGGACAGCCTTCTCATCATGACACCCTTTGGAATGACACGTCTAAGTGAATCTGCTAGTGGAGATCCTGGTGAGGCAATTTAGGAAGTTATTTCTACTGCCAAGATCAGAATTACGCAACCCTGATCCTCAGGCCACACTTACCTGCATGTTCTGTGTTACTCAAACACACCTGATTTAGCTCATCCGGCTCCTCAAAAACATGGAAATGACAGTTACTTAAGATATTTCTCTGCCTTAACACAAACGATTTATGTCAGTGGGTGATTAACAGTCTTCTGTAGCACTTGAGAACAAGCTGAAGAGATAATTCTAACATTGGAACTCTTTGTTGGAGCAGGAAACATCTAAACATGCAGGATGGTAGCCCTTGAGGACCATGATTATCCACCCACTAAACTAGTTAAACAGGGAAAGAGAAATACTTTTATAACTCGTACTGTTTGGATGTCCAACCTTACTCTTAATGTTTAAGCCTCTGGATCGGAGATGTCCCATCATTATCCTGCAGCCAGTATAGGGGTAACGATGCTGAATCCAGCACTATGGCATCCAATTCTTCATCTCCAACTGATGAATACCTGTCAGATTTTCTTCACATGACACCACTTTGTTACAGATTGCTAGAGAAATTAAATATTTCAAAATATATTTCATCAAACACAAATATCAAGCAAAAACCTACCCTGTACTGACAACAATTTTTTGCTATTGCTTCTTAAAACACCTTCATGCAAATGATGCAACGAACAAAAAAAATCTGCCATGACTGAAAAAAGATAATGGAGAAATTTAAATAAAATATTTCTGTTGGGAAAAAAAGTAATGAGCATTTTTTCATTTCTCAAAGATGTTGTATGTCAGAGTGAGATGCCACTACATGTGTAATGTTTTCTAATTTTGGTAATTTAATTCTACCCTGCCTTTGATTCTTACTTGTTTGGAACAAGACACAAACCCTTCACCTGCTCTTGACCTTGTTGTAGCCAAAAGAAGCACAGACTCCATGCACTTGTACATCATTTGATTTGGGCTATAAGAAAACTCAACGCAGCTAAAAGGCAAATAACTTTACTTTGCTAATCAGAGTCAGGCTAATGTAAAAGCTGTATTTCCTTGACTTAAGCATTAAATGTTTCTAAAATAAACACAATATGATTAAGTACAAAACAATTAAATAATTGTGAACTCACCTTAAGCTTTCTTCCAAAACAGTGCTTTCAGACATGGCTAACATGCTAGCAATAGCTTTGGTGGTCATACCCAATGAGTTATATCCCTAGAGGAGACATCACGTGATTCCTCATGGGAGGAGAGCACCGCCATCCTGGTGAGGTCAAGTCACTGCTGCAGTGCATGCATGTGAACACATTTGTTCATTGTGCGGGTTTCAACTGCCAAAATCGAAGAAATGAGTCCACAAAGGAGGAAGGCATAACATTTCACAGGTAAGAACCATCATTTTTTTCTTTTAATGCTGCAGGGGCTTCATTAATAGTACACATGTTGACATGCATGATGCTGCAGGGCTATTATCAACATGTAGGGATGATGTATGTATAATTTGCTGTCGACATAAATGTAAACTATATTGTGTTAAACCTATATACAGTATACTAGGACTAGGCTATTATAGTAATATAGATTTATACATTTCTGACTCAGCGACTGAAATTTTCCTACAGGTTTCCAATGAATTCAGACTTAAGGCAAAAGTGGGCCTTAGCTATCAAAGAGCTAACCCAGATGGATTACTGTGATACCAACTAGTAATACTGGCTATGTTCAAAACAATTTGTGGAAACACATTTTGATAAGACTGGCCAGACTGCCAGACTGTGTAACACCAAATTGATCACTCACATGAATAAGTAAATCTATTTTTTTCTTCTTCTTTTTTTCAAGGGTAAATCTGTTATTGACTTTTGGACTTATTGTTGATTTATTATTAATATTGACTTATTATTGATTTATTCTTATAATTTATTATTATTATTGAATTATTATTGATTTATTATTATTATTATTTATTTATTATTATAATTATTGACTTATTATGTATATATTGTTATTATTTATTATTATTGTTGACTTATTGTTGGGCTTTTCTAAATAATTTAAATTACATGTCAAAGAGGTCTAAAACTTCTACATGTTTAAAAATAATTTAAAAAATTCTTTGTTGTAATTTTTTTGTAAGAAGCCTGTAACTCTGCATTTTTAGTAAAGTTTGAGCTTTTAAGGCTGACTGTTTCTCTTATTTAACAACAACAAATGATGTATATATATAAATGATATAAAAGCTATTTAGATGCCACCAAAGGCTATAGAAATCATGTCATGTCAACCTCACCACGTGAACCTAGTGCTCAATAGCTCTTAAACTGTCAAAAACTGAGTCGTCAATGCTGCATCTTCTGCAGCAACTATCAAGCTGAGAATTTCAAAAATGTCATCTAAAGGACTCAAAATAGCGTAGTAAAGCTGTGCGGATGTCGCAGAAATACGTCATCTTTGTAACTGGCTCACCACATAGCGGGTATATACACGAGTAGATTTCATTGGATTAGCCAATGTGCGTTTGGATCCCACCCACTTGAACTGATTGACAGACGGAGTCATTCTGCTAAAAAAGCTAATCATTACATAAATAAGTCCTTCTGAAAACCAGCAATGTGTCATGACTTGTAGGATGGACAGACCCAGATGCTGAAACCCAGAATGAGAACACAGGTAGGTGAGAGGTAAGTAAGAGTTTTTATTTTCCTTCCAGGAGAGATGGTAGTGGCTTGGAATGAGGCTGATGAGGACTGCAGCTTGAGGCGGTGCTGGAGGTAATAGCGCGGCTTTGCAGAGCGTGTAGTTTCCACAAGTACGCAGGAGGGCTCGACCTGACTTCCACATAGGTGACACTTGGAGGCTGGAATCCTGAGACAAGGGGAACAATATTAGCGTTGAGACAAGACTAGGTTTTGCAAACATGAGCAAGGCTGAGACCAGGTTTATTCACCATAAGGGGCAACGAACTGGCGTTGAATACTGGAGCTGGATCTCCTTTTGAGCTGCAGCGGTTGATGAGGTGGATTGGTCACAGCTGGTGGAGTCAGGAGCAGAGCATAAGGGGGAGGGGGAGGAGACTGACGGGCACCATAACACAATGTCCAATAAAAAACAAAGCTATATTGGAAAATATTGAATTTGAGTTTCTGAAAAAAGTCATAGAATTATAATAATACTTAACATGATTAAAAATCAATATTTTCAAATATTGTTTTAAAATATTGGACGTTTTTAAAGCAAAATGAAATCTATTTAATAATAAATGGCTAACCATTTCATGATCTTTTTATTTATTTATGAGAAATTCATTGGTTGATTATGTGATTGCACAAGGTCATATTTATTTATTTAATTAAATATTTGTTTATTTAATTATGAACAGTTTAGGACTCCATATCTGTGATGTCACCCATAGAAAATGCCTAACCTCTTGCTCCAGCGAAATGAAGCCAATTTAGTTACCATTTTTCCTCGATATGTGCACCGCCATTGCTAGCCAATAAACAGTGATTGGTCTGAGTTGGTCTTAATCACATTTCTATGTCAACTACTGTCGCCAATCATGAGTAAGCTTGTTCAAAATCCACACCTCTTCCACTGAAAGCAGCTCAGGAGAATCTGTCAATCAAATGTTCGAGGTGCGGTCAGAGGGCACCACATGCTTTTACTGAGTCATCTGATTGGTCATTTTATAATTTGAATAACTTGCAATAAAGAAAAATATCAAAACAGAAATTGAATTAGCAAGAAGATGTGAGGAAAGCAAATAAGACAAATAAGAATGTCTGACAGCTGTTTATTTCTCTATAGAAGTCTATGGGTTATTGGGTTCTTGGAGCAAGCAGGTATTTCCTTCTCCGTAACATTACACTGCATCCATCTCCGACGCAGCAGGATGGACTAACTTCAGTGAAGTTTTGTCTCCAGCTTAGGAGAGATCTGTTTTGATCCAGGACATGCGCAGCTGTTTGTCTTGTATGCAGCAGCTCCATGATCGTCTCTCTAGGCTGGAGCATGCAACCCCGTCTCTATGAAGGTATTAATGTTCCAAAATGCACGAGCTTGTATATTTGATTTGAGAACTTGTAATACCGAATGTGAATACTTGTGCAAAAAAAATCTGCATCTGTGTGTAAAAATCTTCTGCTGTGAACTGACAAATTTCCATTTGCATGTGTTCATTTAGAGTTACAACTTCAAATCTGTGATTACAACTGCTCAAATGTGCTTCTGCGTGTGCTCGAATCTGCTGGCACAAATCACAAGTGCGCTACAACTGCGCTCTGAATTCTGACACATTTCTGGCGAGAAACTTGTGTCTAAACTGATCTGTGTCCGATAATGGACCTAGGGGGGGAGGGAGGGTTAGAGGAGGCGGAGTCAACCAATCAGAGTGCAGGATTCGGAGAACTTGGTAAAGTTAGAAAGAGCTTCCCAGAGTCGGACTTCCTGCTTCAATAACTCTTCTGATAAACGTTCAAATGTGTCAGCAAGTCTCTCAATCATTTTGTATTAACACGGAGAGTGAACTACAAATGCATTTCTGAAGAAAAAAACGTTTTTTACAGCATTTTAATGAGAAATGATCTGTTGTTCTTAAATGCAGACATGCAGCTAGACGGCTGCCAACAGGAAAATCATCTTTGTTGTAGCAGCACAATAGGGCGAGGGCTATTGAGCATCTTTATTATAAATCATACGAATTAACCTTTGAAAACATATATTAGAAACCATACTGGGTTTGTGGCACCGCGCTACGCCGGCGCTCAGCGGCCAGCCGTTGAGCGTCGCCGAGGAAGGAGATGCGAGGACCCGCAGACCGACGGCGGATCACGGTGGTCGCGCAGACCCAGCCTCACCCGTCGCTCGCTCGGCGTCTGGTCGCTGAGCGAGGGCGTAGCGCGGTGTCACACCGCTGCCAGCCGCCGAGCTCCGCGGAGGAAGGAGAGGCCGAGGATCCCGCTGGACGAGGGCGTAGCGCGGTGTCGTGGACCCAGCCATCGGGATCCTCGCTTTTTATTTTCTCCGCGGAGCTCAGCGGCCAGACGCCGAGCTCCGCCGAGGAAAGAAGAAGCGAGGATCCCGCTGACCGACTGCGGAGCACGCCTGTCTCTTGCGCAGAAACAGCCGTTGCTCAGTGGGCTGGGACCGCCACGCTCCGCCGTGCCGTCGCCTGGAACGTCGCGGGGAACGCCTTGATCTAATCTAATACATTTTTATCAAATGTTAATCCATATGATTTATAATAAAGCTGCTCAATAGCCCTGGCCCTGTTGTCCTGCTACAACAAAGATGATCTTCCTGCTGACGCTGTCCGTTCGAAGCCGTCTAGCTGTATGTCTGCATTTAAAGCACAAAGAGATCATTTCTCTTTAAAATGCTGGAAAATAACGTGTTTTTTTTCTTTAGAAATGCATTTGTAGTTCACTCTCCGTGTTAATACAAAATGATTGAGAGACTTGCTGTCACATTTGAACGTTTATCAGAAGAGTTATTGAAGCAGGAAGTCCGACTCTGTGAAGCTCTTTCTAACTTTACCAAGTTCTCCGAATCCTCCGAATCTTTTCGAGCATTCTCCACCCAACTCCTCACGGTGTTCGATTCGACCACACCTCACTGAACTGCCGGTTCATTGAGGTGATTACGCAGTGGAGTTTCGGACTCTAGCTACCAGCACCTGCTGGTCGGAAGACATGCTGGTGGACGTTTTTCATCAAAGTCTCTCCAGCGCACTCAAGAACGAGTTGGCGGTGAGGGAGGTTCCAGGGGAACCGGAGGAGCTCATTGATCTGGCTGTGCGCATTGATCGGAGGATGAAAGAACGGGGTCAAGAGCAACGTAGCATTGCAAGCCTTTGTCTGCCGCTTCCTGTGGGTGCTCTTCCACTCTGTTCCAGCACCTGTACTCCACATCAGGATTCAACTCCTTTCCCTGAATACATGCAGCTGGGATCAGAATGTCTAACCTCTGCAGAGCGACAGAGACGTATGAGTGGTGGTCTGTGCATTTACTGTGGGCAGCCAGGTCACTACATCAGAGATTGCCCAAAAAGACCCAAGTCACTGGCAGGAGGGCATCTGGTGAGTCAATCTTTAAATTATGCCTCACTCTCTCGTTCTACAACCTGAATCCTGGTGACTTATGTTCAGGAGCAGGGTCAGTTTGAGACCATTGTTGACTCTGGATCTGATGGAGACCTCATCTCCCAGGAGCTTGTGGATAAACTGAACATTCCAGTTGAACCTCTCATTCCTACATTACAGATCAATGCTATCAATGCTATAAATGGGTCAACAATTCTCAAGTGTTCTGCTAAGACAATATCGGTTAAAGTTACTGTGTCCGGTAATCACTCTGAACTCATGTCATTCCTTGTTGTGCAGACAATTAAACTTTCTGTTATTTTAGGGTTTTTCTGGCTCTGCAAAAGCTCCCCTCACATTGACTGGGTTTCTGGAGGTGTCTTCTCCTGGAGTCTCTTTTGTTTAATGAATTGTTTAAACGCTGCTGAGCGCTCTTCTGTTTCTCCTGCTCTGACTCCACCTCCAGACCTGAGCAAGGTTTCCTCAGAATATCATGATTTAGGAGCAGTTTTCTGCAGAGAGCATCTGATAATAAAACCTATCCCTGAGTGCATTTCTCCTGAAACTACGATAAAGGGAACAGAGAGCTACTGGCGTTTAAGATGGCTCTTGAAGAGTGGCATCATTGGCTGGTGGGGGCACTACATCCTTTCGTTGTGTGGAGAGATCATTCGAAACTGGAGTACATCTGCATTGCCAAGAGACTCAACTCTCGGCAGGGTAGGTGGTACTTGTTTTTTGACAGGTACAAGTTCACCCTGTCCTACAGACCTGGCAGCAAGAACCTCAAGCCTGATGCTCTCTCCTGCCAGTACCAGAAGGAGGAAGTTGTTGACCATGAGAGTGATCTCGGTTAAGTCCACCGTAAGAGACGAGTCTGCGGTTCCTGCGGGATGTCTTGCTGGTTGTTTGTTTCTCCCTTCAAGTCTCCGCCCCCTGGGACACCCATTTCAGCTCCCAGGTGTTACAAGGACTGCATTTTTGGTGGGAAAGCGATTTTTGGTGGCCTTCCATGTCCTCGGACAATAGGGCCTTCGTCTCATCATGTCCCGTTTGTGCCGGCGTAAACGTGCCACGAAGAATTCCAGCTGGACTCCAGCCTCTACCTGTACCTTCTCGACCTTGGTCCCATACAGCTATGGACTTCATTACCGGGATCCCCAACTCCAGAGGTAAAACTGTCATCCTGACCATTGTGGAATGGTTCTCCAAGTTAGTCCATGCTCTTCCCCTGCAAACACTTCCCTCAGCTAGAGAGCTAACTATGGTTGTGTCTAGAGATGTTTTATGCCTGCACAGCGCTGCAACCAGAACCAAGAGACCAGACTGCAAGCCATGTGCTCCAAAAACCCCAGTACATGGCCCACCCAATTAACTTGGGTGGAGTATGCTCATAGCTCTTTAGTAAATTCCTCTTGGTTCACACCTTTTCAGGCTGTTAATGGATACCAGCCACCTCTCTTCCCCCACCAGGAGCAGTTGGCATCCACGTCTGGTCTAGCAGCTTTTGTACGGCGTTGTCTACACACATGGAGGACATTCAGGAACCAGCTGTTGAGAAACGAGGAGAGGTTCAAGGCTGTGGCTAATCGTCGATGGACCTCTCCTCCTGAGTAAAAGGTGGGAGACAGGGTTAGGTTGAACTCCATGGACATTCCTCTCAAGGGTGGCTCCAAAAAGCTACATCCTTGCTTCATCGGCCCCTTCACCATCAGCAGGATCATCATCCCTGTGGCCGTGAAGTTAGATCTTCCGTGCACCTTGAGAGTACAACCAGTGTTCCATGAGAGCGAGCTGAAGACTGAGAGAGTAAGTTCTCTCCATCCAGCATCGGGTGGTCCCTCTCTTTACTAGCCGTGTTTACATGGGCAAAAGTAATCGGAAAGAATGCCTGATCAGAAAGAAAATGCATCATGTAAACGCGCCATTCGGAATAGTCTGCCCCGGTCAGACCCCGGATCAGAATTTCTTTCCGATCGAGATAGGTGGGTTATACCGATCGTTTATCCGATCGTGGAGCATGAAAACGGTCATTCCGATCATGTGTCACTTCTGCTCTGGTTTACGTCATGCATAGACTGTGTTTCGCGTGAAAAGCGCCGCTCAGCTCTCGCCCCGCTGGCTCTCCCCTCTCTTACACCCCTCACGAGGGAGATGCGGGGCAGGAGCGCTTCGTGCCCCCTGACGCTTACTTGGTCCACTGGCACCCGAGTGAGCAGAGGAGCTGGATTAATAACTTCGTGTCTGACGGGAGGAGGATGCTTGTTCGGTGTGCGTTTTTTTTTTTTTTTTTTTGTTATGTGTGGGAGAATTCAGACTGCGAGCCGTCCCGCCGCTCTGGGTTAGCGGCTGCAGGACTCAGGAGAGGGAAGCAGAAATTAATGTCGCTCAGTCCTTTTCAACACTACTGCGCATGCCCAAATTATTCATTCCGACCGAAAGTGTAAGCCATGGGAACGTTTGTTCTAATCGGAAAAAGGTTTTCTGATCCCATGTGCACGGGTGAATTTTAACCCGACCATTGATCCGATCAAGATATTCTGCCCATTTAACCACGGCTACTGTCTCGTGTCATCCGGCTACAGGGGGGGTGGTTATGTTACAGTCTGTCAGTTTACTTTTGTTTTTTGTGTGTGCAGGTTGGCTGTGGCTCCTGGAGGGCTCTGCCCCCTCTCATGTCATTCCTGGAGTGCGCAAAGCTGCCTGCAATTTAGTTAATTGTTTGTTCTATTTAAGATCACCTGCTTTTGCACTCTGTTTCGCAGTGCATATATTATCATATAATTAAAAGTCCTACAGTATATGTGGAAATGTAAGTAAAGATATCTTGTGCAGCTAGAATAAAACCACATAATCCTCAGAGTATGGTGTACCACTGATATTAAAAATGTAATATTTGGGTTGAAAAGAAAGAAGCTTGAAAGTTTTCATTATTGTGAGCATTTTTGTAGGTTGATATTTAAGACTGTTTTCTGTAAATCCTTAAAGAGAAAAATAAAAAAAAAGATTCCAGATGTACATCTGTCATGTGATGGTTTGGGTGAGGCACACATTTGTGCTCTGATAAATGCCTGACTCACACCATGTTAAATCCACAGCCAGCACTTTGTCTGTACAGAGGAGAAGAATATGTATGTATCTTCATTATGAACCCAAACCTGTGATCAAAGGATTTTGGATTATCTAAAATTTGCAATTTTGAGTTAAAAGGAGGCAGCTGATAGGTTGAACTGCTGACGTTAATGCGCCTGACAAAGGAGATAAGGCTCAAGAGCAGTGTGAGGAAGAAAAGCACATAAACAGTTCTGGATATGTGTCAGTTCATACCAGTGTGTGTTTGGAACAGAGAACTTTAAGCCATTTCTGTAGACTGTCTCATTTAACATATGTCTTCCATTTAAGGTATTGAGAATTTATATCTATTATTTTTCTCCTGATGTCTAGTAGAAAAAAAGCACTGTTAAGATCTTGACGATGTCTTTCTACGTGGTTATTGCCTCTACACAATCACAGATATTATGTAAATACCCACAGGGATTGAAGAGGCACATTCTGCATGTTCAGACATCTAAATGCCATATTTTAGATTGAAGCAAAAGAGCAAATGTTAACATACATTTAAAATAAAACTAAGACCACAATGCGGCATGGTGATACATTTTAATAAACTGTAGTAAAGTGCTTGAACTTTTTTCCAGATTGTTATACTTTTAAACAGGCTAACTCTCAAGCTGGAACTTTAAAATGGGCTTGGGATAAGTGATTTAAAAAAAACAAATTAAAAATAAATGTTTCAGGATATTTTAAAAACTTTAGCATGTCTATTCTGCAACCTGTTGCAGCAAGGTAATATAAGCTGTTAATATAAGAGTCTGGGCAACAAGAAGCTATTTCGTTTAAATGTTTCTCTACTTCAGTGGTCCCCAATCCCCGGGCTACGGACTGGTACCTGCACGTAGACCACTTGGTACTGGGCCGCAGACTATAGTGTCAACCTGCTGCTATGATGACCGTAATTTGCGCTCTCTATGTAGAACAGACTGAGGAGCGCGGGGAAAACAACTCTCAGCTGCAGAGGATATGAACAGGTGATCAGGTAGAGAGGAAAAGCAGATGGAGAAGCGAGGGAGGGGCTTTGGCTTCAAACTCTGTCACATGGAAACACGAGCGTCAGATTTGGACGCAGCTTTCACCGCGGGAGTTGAAGCAGAGACTCTCTCTGGGATGATTTTATCAACACAAACATGGAAACATGATTACCAAGTAGAACTCTTCAAAATAATAAACCTGATGTCTCCACATTCTCCGTGTCTTCCATGGATTGATACACAGTCATAGCTCCATGTTGCGATCAGACCATAGCTTTAGCTGGTAGTTCCGCCAACACGCGACCGTGGTATCAAGCTTTAGAGAACACAATTTCTAAGAGGCGGGGCGTTACACAACCCCAACAACAGGTTCGATGACTGAGGCCATTAGCCGTCCCTACCTGGTGCGTTCACTGAGCTTCAGTACATAAGACTCCAACAGCTGCACAGCCTAACGAAGTCCGCTATTATATATTCATAAGAAAACTGCCAAATCTTTGCGTTGGGTCCCGTGGGGACCCAGCGAGACACATTTCCAATGCAGCCCTCTACTGGGTAACACAAACTGAATGCACGCCCACAGACTGACTTGCGCTCAGCGGCTGACCCCCCTCCTTGTTCCTCACGTGGGTGCATCTGCCTTCCTCCTTCCTACACACGCACTAGCGAAGAGACGGCTTTAGCACACATACAAACGCTCAGTTTGTGTTTAAAAAAAGCAGCAGGAGCAAATCTGAGTTGGTTTGCATTTATTTTTGTTTTTTTACACTCATGAAACAGCATCTAAAAGCCCATCAATCCACATTGCTGATAGCTGCAGTTTAAACACGGCTTCAGCCATTTCGTACACAATGTTGTGGGCACCTGAGATTTAGCCCCGCCCATGGCCACTAAGACTCATGGGAAGTGTTGATTCCCACACCATGAGTTAGGGAGCTGTGAAGAGAAGTAAGATTCATGTTGCCACGGTTTTTGTGTGTGATCAAAAGAAACAGACAGCACTGTTGTAAACAAGTGTAAGCAAACTACTCTTCGGCTTACCCCTTTTACTGAACCTGTTAAGAGTTTTGACTATGCTTAACTCATACAGCTTGCTATTACAGTCAGTTAAAAGGCAGCTTCACACTCACCACCGTCCTAAGAATGACACTCCAACTGGTCCACACTTCTTTCCACGTTTTTTACGAAGCCTTCTCGTATGCCCCACAACTACACATTAGGCGCACCCTACAGTTTGGAAAATAATTTAGACTTTCAAGTGCTCCTTATAGTCGTGAAAATGCGATATAAATAAAAAAAAAAACGCCCCTCTCACCCAAGCTCGTTTCCTCTACCAGAGGCCTGGGAGCTTGAGGGTCCTGTGCAGTACCTCAGCTGTTCCTAGCACTGCGCTTTTATGGACTGAGAGGTCTGAGGTCTTTCCAGGTATCTGTTGTAGCCACTCCTCCAGCTTGGGGGTTACTGCCCCGAGTGCTCCAATTACCACAAGCACCACTGTCACGTTCACTTTCCATGCTTTCTCCAGTTCTTCTCTGAGTCCCTGGTATTTCTCCAGTTTCTCATGTTCCTTCTTCTTCCCGATGTTCCCATCGCTTGGCACAGCCACATCCACCACAACGGCTTTCCTCTGTTCTTTATCCACCACTACAATGTGTGGTTGGTTCACCATTACCATCCTATCAGTCTGGGTCTGGAAGTCCCACAGGATCTTTGCCCTCTCATTTTCTACCACCATCTGAGGTGTTTCCCATTTTGACCTTGGGGTTTCCAGTCCATGTTCTGCAAACATGTTCCTGTATATTATTCCAGCCACTTGATTGTGGCACTCCATGTATGCTTTCCCTGCCATCATCTTACACCCTGCAATCATGTGGTGGATTGTTTCAGGCACCTCTTTTCACAGCCTATAACTTGGGTCTTGTCTGGTGTGGTAGATTTGAGCCTCTATTGCTCTGTTGCTTAGGGCTTGTTCCTGAGCTGCCAGGATGAGTGCTTCGGAGCTGTCCTGTAGGACTGCCCTTTCTAGAAATTGGTAGGACTTCTTGATATCAGCAACTTCAGTTATGTTCCGGTGGGACATCCCATGCAGGGGTTTGTCCTCCCATGAGGATCTGTCCTCCAACACTACATCCTCTGCCCTCCATTGCCTGACACATTCACTGAGCACATTGGGGCCTTGAGCTTGATGTATTCATACATCTTGGATGTTTCATCCTGGATAGTGACTTCCATGCTCACTAGTCCTTGGCTTCCTTCCTTGCATCTAGCCTACAGTCTCAGGGTGCTGAATTTGGGATGGAACCCTCCATGCATGATGAGGAGCTTTCGTGTCTTAACATCCCTGGTCTGTATCTCTTCCTTTGGCCATCTCATGATTCCTGCGCATATATATATATATATATATATATATATATATATATATATACCCGGCTGGGTAGCTCGGTTGGTAAGGTGCAGGACTGTCATGCAGGAAACCCGGGTTCGATTCCCAGGGCGGAATGAACAATTAATGCCAATGAAAGATGAGGCAATTACCATGACAATGGAAATGGGGCAATTACCATAACAATGCAGGGGAATTAACATCACCCAGTGAGAGTCCTTGGGCAAGACCCTCAGACGTCGCCCGGCCAAACAAGGTCTGCGTCAGTTGCTGAGGGACCAGAGCACCCTGATGGAAAATGGGCTACTGGAACAAGACGGAAATGGACTAGATGTGAGAACAAGGTTCTGTTAGAATGCTACTACTCAAGTAATCCCACACAGAGGGGTTACATGCAGAGAATGTGGAATGAATGGATGCTTCGAAACCCACAATCAGGGCTAACTGCCAAACAACTGGTAGCCCAGTGCTCTAACATCCACAAACGGCAACTCCTATCACAACTTGAGATTGAAGAAATACAATACAATGCCACTGGAAAGCCAGAACAACAGGTCAGAGAGGAGGTTATACCACACTCCCACCTTGAGATTGGGTACACGGCCCCAACAACCACAATTACACTGAGCGAGGCAGCAACTGACCTGAAAGACAAGATCATGTCTACAATGAACACTAGGCAGCCCCGACACCAGCTACAACGGTTAAGTGATGGACCGCCTGAAAGTGTACTGGAAATTGTGAATGAAGCATTGAGGGCAATTCCTACCACAACCAACACAGAAACCAATGAACTGGTTTACACTTCAGTAGCAGTGATCCTTGAGATGCTTGGCTATAAGAGCAACCATGGAAGAAAACAGTACCCACCATGGAAGCAACGGTTAGAGGCCAAAATCAAGGCAACTCGGAAGGAGGTGAGTAAGCTGACAGAGGCTCAAAGAGGTCCAATGAGAAAGCAAGTACCTAAGAGATACAGCCAGATGTCCATACCTGAAGCACTGGAAACTGCCAAAAAAAGGCTCCTAGCCTTGAGCAGCCGCCTAAAGAGGTACACAAGAGACAATGAAGCCAGACGAATAAACAGGCTCTTCGCAACTCAACCTGCAAAAGTGTACGCTCAGTGGCAGGGTCAAAACAGCCGAGCAGACCCACCAAGGCTGGAAACTGAACAGTACTGGAAAAGTATATGGGAGAAAGAGACAGCACATAACAGCAATGCCCAGTGGCTGGTCTCTCTGAGAAAAAAACATAGCAACCTCCCTGAACAGAATCCAGTAACCATCACAGTGGCTGACATCCAAGAAAGAGTCTCAGGTATGAAGAACTGGACAGCACCGGGCCCTGACATGATACATGCCTACTGGCTAAAGAAGCTTACCGCACTCCACGAGCGCCTGGCAGCACAAATGAACCAGCTGCTTAGGGATGGGACTCACCCCGAATGGCTAACGGAAGGGCGAACAATCCTGATCCAGAAGGATCCCTCAAAGGGTGCAATCCCATCCAACTACCGGCCAATAACCTGTCTGTCCACAACATGGAAGCTCATGTCAGGCATCATTGCAACCAAGATAAACAGGCACATGGATCAATTCATGAGTAACACACAGAAGGGCATTGGTAGAGACTCCAGAGGAGCCAAACACCAACTCCTGGTCGACAGAACAGTCGCCCAAGACTGCAAGTCACGACACACCAACCTGTGCACAGCCTGGATTGATTACAAGAAGGCCTATGACTCAATGCCATACACATGGATCACTGAATGCTTGGAGCTGTACAACATCAACAGGACTCTAAGAGCCTTCATAGGAAACTCGATGAAGCTGTGGAAAACCACCCTTGAAGCCATTGGTAGCCACTCGCACAAGTGTCCATCAAATGTGGGATATACCAAGGTGATGTTCTGTCCCCACTGCTGTTCTGCATAGGTCTGAACCCCCATCAGCCAAATAATCAACAAGACTGGCTATGGATACCGACTCAGAAATGGGGCCAACATCAGTCACCTCCTCTACATGGATGACATGAAGCTATATGCTAAGAGCGAGCGTGACATTGACTCCCTGATTCACACCACCAGGATCTACAGTACTGACATTGGGATGTCATTCGGGCTCGAGAAATGCAGCCGGATGGTGACAAAGAGAGGCAAGGTAGTCCACACAGGAGGGGTCTCACTCCCAGAAGGAACAATAACAGACATCAAGGACAGTTACAAGTACCTTGGAATTCCCCAGGCAAATGGCAACCTGGAGCAGGCAACAAGGAAAGCTGCAACAGCTAAATACCTCCAACGAGTAAGGCAAGTCCTGAGAAGCCAGCTCAATGGCAAAAATAAGACCCGGGCAATAAACAGCTACGCACTGCCAGTTATCAGATACCCTGCAGGAATAATAAGATGGCCAAAGGAAGAGATACAGACCACGGATGTTAAAACACGAAAGCTCCTCACCATGCATGGAGGGTTCCATCCCAAATCCAGCACACTGAGACTGTATGCTAGCCGCAAGGAAGGAGGCCGAGGACTAGTGAGTGTAGAAGCCACTATCCAGGATGAAACATCCAAGATGCATGAGTATATCAAGCTCAAGGCCCCAAATGACAGTGTGCTCAGTGAATGTCTCAGGCAATGGAGAGCAGAGGACACAGTGCTGGAGGAAAGATCCTCAAGGGAGGATAAACCCCTGCATGGGATGTACCACCGGACCATAACTGAAGTGGCTGATATCAAAAAGTCCTACCAATGGCTAGAAAGGGCTGGCCTACAGGACAGTACTGCAGCGCTCATCCTGGCAGCTCAGGAACAAGCCCTGAGCACCAGAGCGATAGAGGCTCAGATCTACTACACCAGACAAGACCCAAGGTGTAGGCTGTGCAAAGAGGCGCCTGAAACAATCCAGCACATAACTGCAGGATGTAAGATGCTGGCAGGTAAAGCATACATGGAGCACCACAATCAAGTGGCTGGAATAATATACAGGAACATGTGTGCAGAATATGAACTGGAAACCCCAAGGTCAAAATGGGAAACACCTCCGAAGGTGGTAGAGAATGAGAGGGCAAAGATCCTGTGGGACTTCCAGATCCAGACTGATAGGATGGTAATGGCAAATCAACCACACATTGTAGTGGTGGATAAAGAACAGAGGAAAGCCGTTGTGGTGGATGTGGCAGTGCCAAGCGATGGAAACATCAGGAAGAAGGAACATGAGAAACTGGAGAAATACCAGGGACTCCAGAGAAGAACTGGAGAAAGCATGGAAAGTGAACGTGACAGTGGTGCTTGTGGTAATTGGAGCACTCGGGGCAGTAACCCCCAAGCTGGAGGAGTGGCTACAACAGATACCTGGAAAGACCTCAGACCTCTCAGTCCATAAAAGCGCAGTGCTAGGAACAGCTAAGATACTGCGCAGGACCCTCAAGCTCCCAGGCCTCTGGTAGAGGACCCGAGCTTGGAGGTGTGGGGGGGCGTTTATAAATAAATTTGTATTATGGCAAGAAAAAAGTAGCTAAGTACAGAAAAACAAGTGACCATCATTACTTTAAGAAATGAAGGTCAGTCAGACCGAAAAATTGGGAAAACTTTTAAAGTGTCCCCAAGTGCAGTTACAAAAACCATCAAGCGCTACAAAGAAACTGGCTCACATGTAGACCGCCGCAGGAAAGAAAGACCAAGAGTCACCTCTGCTGCAGAGGATAAGTTCATCCCAGTCACAGCAGCTCAGATTAAAGACCAGGTCAATGGCACACAAAGTTCTAGTAGCAGACACATCTCTACAACAACTGTTAAAAGGAGATTGTGTGAATCAGGCCTTCATGATAGGATATCTGCTAGGAAAACACTGCTAAAGAAAGGCAACAAGCAGAAGAGACTTGTTTGGGCTAAAGAACACAAGGAATGGACATTAGACCAGTAGAAAATCTGTGCTTTGGTCTGATGAGTCCAACTTGTAGATTTTTGGTTCCAACCACTGTCTTTTTGCGATGCAGAAAAGGTGAACGGATGGACTCTACTTGCCTGGTTCCCAGCGTGAACCATGGAGGAGGAGGTGTGATGGTGTGGGGGTGCTTTGCTGGTTACACTGTTGGGGATTTATTCCAAATTGAAGGCATACTGAACCAGCATGGCTACCACAGCATCTCGCAGTGGCATGCTATTCCATCTGGTTTGTGTTTAGTTGGACCATCATTTATTTTTCAGCAGGACAATGCCCCAAACACACCTCCAGGCTGTGTAAGGGCTATTTTAACAAGGAGCTGCGCCAGATGACCAGGCCTCCACAGTCACCGGCCCTCAACCCAATCAAGATGGTTTGGGGTGAGCTGGAGCTGGGGTGAGCTGGAGCTGGAATGGCAAAAGGGCCAACAAGTGCTAAGCATCTCTGGAAAACTCCTTCAAGACTGTTGGAAGACCATTTCAGATGTCTACCTCTTGATGCTCATCAAGAGAATGCCAAGAGTGTGCAAAGCAGTAATCAAAGCAAAAGGTGGCTACTTTGAAGAACCTAGAAAAATACATATTTTTGGTTGTTTTACACTTTTTTGTTATGTATATAATTCAACATGTGTTAATGCATTGTTTTGATGCATTTAGTGTGAATCTACAATTTTCATAGTCATGGAAATAAAGAAAACTCTTTGAATAGAAGGTGTTCAAACTTTTGGTCTGTACTACATCTTATCAGTTAATTATATTTAAATTAGTCATGATTAAATGCATGTCTCTTACTAACGTTTTTTTTTTGTTTGTTTGTTTTTTTAATTATTTGAAATGTTTTAGAGGCTATATATTTTATTTTACTTTGTCATGCCTTACCGTAAAATAATCTTTCACTATAATTTTAGGGACGCAATGGGGCGTGTTGTGCATTTCTTTTCTGCAGTCATTTTATTAAAAAATAACCATCTGTCTTTTCCTAAACTTGCTCATTTAGCCCCCTCATTTTTTTTTTTTTTAACCATATGCTTCCTTAATAGGGGCTTGATATTTACTTTGAATATTAAAAGTGAGGCCTTGGCTGCATCCTGTGTTGAGACTGGGAAGAGAGGAAAATCCCTCTGGTAAGTCAATCCATACTGTCCAGTGGTGCAGTGGAAAGATGGTGTGTAGCTGGCAGAAATGTCAGTCCACTTTGTTATTTTGCCATGGTACTGGTGCAGAGTGGCTCTGGGAATACTCCTGAAGCTCCTGATTAGCACCTCAATTGAAAGAGAGCATCAGTGTGAACCAAAAATCGACATCAGCTGAAAGACCACACATACAGAGAGGAGCAACACTGCTCTGGAACTGGCATTCAAAGCCAGATGAGTTTATTGTTGCCCTCGTTGCCTAACACTTGACATATGGCGTGATCTTATGAAACTCAAACTAAACTGATGAGTTTTCCAGCTTCAAAAATAAAAAGAATGATGAAAACGTGCACTGAGCTTATGCGTAGGTTGTCTGAGTAATATACAAAACCATTTTCCAACAAATGGTTTATATTTAATTTTGAATTATATATACTGTACTTGCAGCTTGACCCATATCCAAATGTTGTTGTTTTTTAACAAAAAAGTATTTTTTTTTATTATAAGTCATTGTGTTTATGTACGGAAGAGAATTCTGACTTTAAAGTCAGAATTCTGACTTTATTCTCAGAATTCTGACTTTATTCTCAGAATTATAGGAGCATGTGAGCCACTTCCTTCAGCACACAGGCAGTGCAGATTTGAAGGATCTGCAGGACTCATCAAGGCTATCAAAAATGTTGTCTGTTAGGGACTTTTTGCGTGCTCGAGGCCTACCGGAGGAGGTAATTTCCCTTATGGATGAGGAGAAGGTAAGTAAAACAAGAAATTGTTTTAAACTGGATGTTGTAAATGAAAGGGCAGCAGGCTATGCTAGCAGTTTGCAACAGCTACAGACGTGAAAACGGGTATGAATGAAGTCATTTTTTTAAAGTGCAGGACGCTGCTAATGTATCAGGGTAGATATGTGTACCTGCTGGAGCACAAACAACAGTTTACTGAGTTTTAAGCTGTAGGTTATTCTATTAATCTACGTTATGCACGTTTTACCGTTAGAAGGGCTCTGTCTGTGTCTTTTTTTTTTTTTTTTTTAACTTGTCCTGTCCAACAGCTGGGCAGACAGATGAGAGCTGAGGGCCTCTTGTGTTGGACATATTTTACTTTAACAAGAGGGGTTATTAATCTTCAGACAAACCAAAGGTATGTCTGAATAAACCCCTTTTGTAATTGAGGCCAAACTTTATTAATTTCAATCATGTCTGAAAATCTTTGGTGTTGGACCGGACGGAAAAGGAAAGAGGGGAACAAGAGAGAGGGACGTTAGAGAGAGGGGGGGTAGGGGGTGATAATATGAGGGGAAGGGGGGTAAGACCATGAAGCAGCATAAAGCAACAAGTTAACTGGTTGTTAATCATTATGGTAAGGTTCAAATATAGTACAAAATGGGCGGGGCCTGTCCACACACACACTCAAATGTTATAAACACACCTGCTAGCTGCAAAAATGTCCACCTGTCGACATGTACACAAAACAGATAGTGTTCACACGCATACTTATGCCTTTAAACCAACTAGTGTGAAATATTTCAGTCATTCAGTCATGCAAACTGTTAGTGCAAAGGTGAGCTAACACCAGTGCTCAGGTGAGTGTTTATGTTCTTCTAAAATGGATGGTGGAACGTGAAAAGAAGGAGGGAGAGTGCCCAGCCATCCCCACCCCAAGACCCCCACCGCAGCAGCAGCGGCAGCCAGAATCCCCCCAACGCCACACGGGAACCGGCAGGGAACAACCGCTGCCCGGGCGACCAAGCCCGTCACCCAGGCCAGGGCCAGCAGGGCCGCCGCAAGGCCCCCAGAGCCAGAGGCCAGGGAGGCACGGAGGGAAAGAGAGCGCCGCCCCAGCCCAACCAGGAGAGCAGCCCCCCCGCCGCTCCGGGAGAACCCAACGCAGGGCCCCACCAGAGAATGAGGCCCACAGCCCCAAACGAGCACCCCACCACCACCCAGGAGTTCCGGGCATCCCCCCGCCCCAACCCCAGGTACGAGCCAGGACCCCCCAAGGGAGACCCGCTCCGCACTCCAGGCAGCCACCCGCCCGGCCCACGGTTGGTCCAGGGAGGAGCGAGGCAGGGGGCCCGCCGCCCCCGCCCAGGAGGGGGGAACCCCGAGGAAAAAAAGAGGGCCCACAAGGGCTGTTGTAAATATGGCCCGACCAGGCTCGGCCACAGTTGGAAATTTGGCGGGGCCCAGCACCCAGGAGCAAGGACCAGAACCCACCCCCCAGGGACCAGACACCCCCGGCTCAGATGTAATGTAAACCCCCCCACCGCGCGGAGAGAGCACCGCCAGGCCCAGGAAGCCGGCACCCCGGGGACACGGCCGCCGTTGCAAAGGGGCCCGTACCCCCCACCAGGGAAGAGGCAGAGGACAGATGGACCCAGGTCCCACCTTCCTTGCAACATGTGTGTGCGTGTATGTGTGTTTGAGAAGGTGTGTGTGTGCATGTGTGTGTGTTTATGATGGGATGTATATATTAAGGGGGGAGGGGTGTGTGTACTAAGGGGGGTGCAGTTAAAATTGGCGGGTAGGGCACTAAGGGGACATCTCCTGATTACTCACAGTGACGTCCCCTCACCCTCACCACCAAGGGGCCCTAAATGTCTAAGGTGCGGTTAAAATTGGGGGGTAGGGTGCTAGGAGGACATCCGCTGCTTGCTGGCAGTGATGTCCAAGCACCCCCCCTACCAAGGGCCCTACATGTCTAAGGTGCAAATAAAACCGAAAGAGGGGGGGCCCACTCCATACGGCAACCATAGGAGGGGGACTACTGCCTAGTAAACCCCCCCCCAAGGCTCATCGCAGGCTAAGCCCCCCACCCCCTCACCCTATTATGAGGTTATATGAGGAAGGGGGTAAGTTGGGGACAGCTGATAGACTGTCCCCCGGTGGTCAAACAGCTGTCCCCCCCCCCCCCCCACAGCAAGGGGGCCAGGCCCACCCAGCCCAGGGGCCCACCCCCGGAGGCGCCGACACCCCAGGCCCAGCACCAACCCCCCCCACACAGAGAGAGAGGAGCCAGAAAGCGCCGCCCCCCCCCCCCCCGGAGCAAGCCCAGGCCCCCACCCCCAAACGCCGGCCCTAGAAGAGCTCTGGTCAGGCCTCGACGGGACCGAGGCAGCCAACCGGCCGGGGAAACCGCCGATGGCCTCAGCGGAGACCCCGACCCGTCAACCCCCCCTGCCCCGTACCAATAGTCCCCCCCCCCTCCCCCAGAATGCCCCCCCACAGGACAGGGCCGACAAGACCCCCCACCCCATCCCCACCCCCAGACCCCGCAGTCGAAGCGGATGACACCCAGAGCGACCGGGGGCCCCAAGAGGGTTGTCCCGTCCCGCCCCAGAGCCAGGGAAGGGCCGATCCCAGCCCCAGGTGTAGATGGGAAGCCCATCCAGTGCCGCTGGGCCCCCCCCCCGAGCAGCGCCCCCCGCCAACCCCCCCCAGCACAGGCAAAGGGACCACCCCCCCAAGCCAAGCCAGACCGCCACCCCCCCCCCACCACCACCACCACGCACCCCCACTTCAAAGCTTCAAAAATAAAAAGAATGATGAAAACATGCACTGAGCTTATGCGTAGGTTGTCTGAGTAATATACAAAACCATTTTCCAACAAATGGTTTATATTTAATTTTGAATTATATATACTGTACTTGCAGCTTGACCCATATCCAAATGTTGTTGTTTTTTAACAAAAAAGTATTTTTTTTTATTATAAGTCATTGTGTTTATGTACGGAAGAGAATTCTGACTTTAAAGTCAGAATTCTGACTTTATTCTCAGAATTATAGGAGCATGTGAGCCACTTCCTTCAGCACACAGGCAGTGCAGATTTGAAGGAGCTGCAGGACTCATCAAGGCTATCAAAAATGTTGTCTGTTAGGGACTTTTTGCGTGCTCGAGGCCTACCGGAGGAGGTAATTTCCCTTATGGATGAGGAGAAGGTAAGTAAAACAAGAAATTGTTTTAAACTGGATGTTGTAAATGAAAGGGCAGCAGGCTATGCTAGCAGTTTGCAACAGCTACAGACGTGAAAACGGGTATGAATGAAGTCATTTTTTTAAAGTGCAGGATGCTGCTAATGTATCAGGGTAAATATGTGTACCTGCTGGAGCACAAACAACAGTTTACTGAGTTTTAAGCTGTAGGTTATTCTATTAATCTACGTTATGCACGTTTTACCGTCAGAAGGGCTCTGTCTGTGTCTTGACATGTTGAGCACCCCCATTGGGCCCGTATATATATATATCTTATAATCTCATTTTTAGAGCCTTCAGAAAGTACTCTAGACGTGTTTCTAAATTACAAATTGTTTTGACGTGTTTGTAACTACGTGATACCCACCAATTATTACACTGCAATAACATTCAGTTTTCTGCCTTATCGTCACGTGACACGTTCTCCCTTTTTACTATCTCATTGGCTAACACTGCATACGACGGTGCCCCGTTACTGAATCATCCCCTTTCATATCATTTAATACAACACCACGCAGTTTTTGTTATTTTGTATCTACGCGAGTGTAAATAAAGCTCAAATAACACCCCGGGGTAGCATTGCGTCTCCACAGCAACCGCCGTTTCTTCTTCGTGAACCGGGAACCGCAGCAATGTGCTGACTGTTTTTAAAGCGTATTAGCACCCACATTAGCGAAGCTAACGCCATGCCTGTCGGCGCCCCTTCAAACGTTATAGGGCTCAGTTTATTTATTTGACAGGTCAGGGGTTTTGAAACGTCCCGGAAGCTTGAACGTGACATCATCGCGTATGGTACGCAGTTCTGCTGAATAGATGATGGAGTCTTTGCAGTGAACTTTTTTCTCTCAGGTGCGTTTTCATAGTCAGTTCGGATTCACCTGATTAATCACAATTGTCTCGTTTCAGTGGGCATATAAACAGGCAACAAGTACATTTATGTCAAAGGTTTGCACATAGCAAGAAAGAAGCTCCATGTATCACTTTTTTATGTTTTGCAGTGACATAGAACAAAATTTATCACTAAAATTCATTTCTTATTTCATGATGAATAATTTTTTTTCTTCTTCTGTGCAGATTGACAGTGATGTCATTGCTGTGATGGATGATGCAGCTCTGGCAAATTATATCTCTTCCTATGGAAGAAGAATGTTACAAACTTTTTATTGATGGCTGACTTGGAGGATTTGATCAAACTATACTACAGTCTTTCTTTCAGCAACAAGAAAATACTTGCATTATTAGCCCAGAACAATCAGTTATAAGTATTCGAACACTGAAACGAATTTGTAAAAAGACTTGGTCTTTTCAGAAGAAAAAATCAGTCAGACTTTAATGAGGTTCTGGTATTTGTCCAGCATGAGATCATGACAAGTGGACAGATGCAAGGTTATAGATGGCTACACCTTCGTGCAGTTCAGCGGGGATTTGTGGTGTCACAAGATAACATAAGGCGCATTATCAAACTTGTTGATCCTGTGGGTGTCGAATTAAGACGAGCACGACGCTTGAAAAGACGTCAGTACAGTTGCAGTGGGCCAAATGCACTGTGGCATATAGATGGGTATGATAAATTGAAACCATATGGAATTGCCATCAATGGTTGCATAGATGGTTTTAGCCGATATGTTTTATGGATGGAGGCATATACCACAAACAGTGATTCTAAAGTCGTTGCAGACTACAACATAAAAACAGTGTCTAGCATTTCTGGATGTCCAGAAAGGATACGTGCGGACCACGGCACAGAAAATGGCTGTGTTGAAGAAATGCAGATGTTTCTGAGGAGAAATCACACAGACAGTTTTGCTGGTGAGAAAAGTTTTCTGTATGGAAGAAGCACTACTAACCAGTGAATTGAAGGATGGTGGAGTATACTTCGCAAACAGAGTGCACAGTTTTGGATGAACTTGCTTCAGACATTTAAAAATGATGGACACTTTACAGGGGAACTTTTGGACAGAAGTCTCATCCAGTTTTGTTTTATCAATCTTGTTCAGGTAAATGTATTCAGCTATTTGGTCTAATTTGGTAATATTTGAACATTTAAAAATGCTTTATTCATTTCTAGTGGTCCAACTCTATTAATATTGGTTATTATTCAGATTCAGAAAAATGTACAAATATTTAAACTGATTTCAACAAATACCAGTCAAATACTGTGGAACAGAAAAAAAATTAAAATGAAGCAAGGAAGCAAGATTTTTTTATGTTAACTAAAGATTTTTAACCACATTCCAAACATTTATATTACATAGTTGGTGAGGTTATTTGTTTTACATGAACACCTAATCAGGTTTTTATAAAGTTATTTGTCGCACTACAATAATAACAACTCACATATTTTAAAATATATATATTTTCTGTATTGCAAACAAAATGTTCGGTTTAAAAAACAAGTAACTAATTTGCAGATGAAAATATTAACTGTTTGTAATTTTTGTGAACGCTTCTGTATTTTTTTTTACTCAGGGCATTAAGTATTAAGGAAAAACATTGCAGCCAAAAAAAGCTAATTTGGGTAATGTTTGGTGAAATTTTAATCAAATGTACCTGTTATTCTGTTCTCTGTATAGGATGAACTTGATAAGGTGGTGATGACATGGAATTCCCACAAAATTAGGGCAAGTTCTAGTAATGATGTTGCTTCAGGACGGCCAGTTCTGATGTATTCATTCACAGAACTGCACAGTGTTCACAGTCACTGCATGTGCTGAGAAGTGCACTCCCAAAGGCCAGTTTCCCTGTGATGAAACTGTTTTTGAGCTGTGCTGTTTGCTCATGGAGGAAAACGAATGGGATGCTCCAGCAGATCCACTTTCTGCAGCGGATCTTTAAATCAGTTTAAGAAGAGAAATACTGGATAATCTTTGAGAAACTTTTACCAAAGGAACTAGAAATGTATAATAATTATCTTGTTGTACTTTAGTATTGTTACATGTATATTTACAATTATTCTCCTTGTAATTTCCTGTAATGTATTATTTATGTAAAGAATGTATTAATGTGTCCAGGCTTTAAGAGCCATTGGCTGAAGTATTTTTGCCAGACCCGAAACAGATATTAAGCAGAAGATGCAGGTACAAATGAAATTAGAAACATTCAATCTAAAGTCTGCTTTTGTTGCTCTAATTACAGTCAGATAATCAACTGGTTAATTGTGTTTTTATGTAATTATAAAAAATTATTTAATGACATCACACAATTGAGATTACCCAAAGATGAAAGACTTGAGTCTTCCTGCTTATTTGACTTTTTTGTTTGAAAATTTAAATAAATAAATAAATAAAAATATGTATTTTTGTGTTGTATTAAAACTTATTTAAACCTTTTAACATGCTTTTAGTTTTTGTAAGAATACCAGAATTAACAAATCAAATGTTTGTAACCTAAAATCAGAGGAAAAACTAAATACATTTAGAATGTATTTTTGTATCTTTAAAAATATTCAGTTACTTTCTGTACACAGCTTAGTTGGCAACTCATTTTCTTTTTACCCATATGTGAAAAAGAGATTAGAGTTAAAACTGTTAAAATAAATTTCACACAAAAACTGTCAAGGAAAGCCTCCGGCTGCTCAGCTGCACTCCTCCTGGAGGCCCCTCCTCCCCTTCCTGGTCTCAGGTGTTGTCACAGCTGGTTCTCATGTGCTCCTGATTTGTTCCCTTCTTAAGCTGCTCTGTGTCCTCTGTGGTTGTCGCAGCGTTTTCGTTTGTGCTCTCATGCTCATAGTTGTGCTCTTGGCATCAAAAGTCTGTCAAAGTTATTTAGTTGGTGTGTCGTTCCTGTGTAACGATCATCTATTTATTTATAGTGCTCATTACGTTTTTTAGGGTGATAAGTTTCTTTAAATTGATATATTTACACACAACAGTTTTTTCTCTTTGTTATTCAGATTCTTTTATATAACACAAGTAAACCAAACAATAGGAAAACCCAAATAATATAATAATCCTTAGTCTCTCAAAACCGATTTGTTTTCTTTAAATGTCCCGTTAATGTCCGTGCTGTAGCGTCTTCCTTTTCAAAGTTCACGGTCACTCCCACTCCAGACACGTAGGCATTCTTCCCAATGAAACGATAGCCAAACGAAAAAAGGAATCCTCTCACCCAAGGGTTGACTGTCCAACTTTGTCCAAACAGAAATAAATCCCCAAAATGGAATCCGATGCCTCGGGCGTTAGATGCGCTTCTTTTTTCTTTTTCTCCTCAGGTCTCTCGTAGACTCCCTGAAGTTTTTCCCCCGTCACGACAGGATGCGCTCCCCCCCCCCCCTTACTTTGGTCCCCTTCATCAAATCAGGCCCCGGTACCGTCAGTCACATGACTTACAGCTGACGTGTCCTTAATACAAAAAAAAAAAAACAACACATTTCTGAATGACATTTCCTGAGGAAATCGGAAATAGGACTTTACAGTGTTATGGGAACAAATGTTTTTGACACAGAATTTAATCATAATGTCAATTCCATATTTTAAATACTTTTGTGGCTACATATGCCCCCCCCTTCAGCCAAAGGCTTTAGAAGGGAAAACACCATGATAGGTCTTTAGGTTTACCACATTTACAGTATCTTCTTTCTTTTGTGGGTCTCCCCAAATAACTCTGTAATTGATTGGCCCTAATTTCTTTATTATTTTTGCTGGTCCTTCCCACTTCGGCGCTAACTTTGCTGAAAACTTTTCAGTAGCTTTAGAAAGAGGATGTGACCTGACCCAGACTAAGTCTCCCGGCAGAAAGTGCGCATCTTTTCTACGGGTATTATAATACTTAGCATTTCTAGCCTGGTGCACACCCACTCTCCGTTTAACCTCCTCAGCCAGTTGTTGTTGTCTTTCAACTAGATTGTAGGTTGCTTGTTGTTGGGGAGAAGGTGGTTTGTAAATCAGTCTCTGCAGAGGGCCATAAAGATTACGTCCCAGAGCCAGCTCAGCTGGGGTCTTTCCTGTGGTTTCTTGTTGGGCGGTGTTAATAGCAAAACGAAACTCAGGTAACCATTGATCCCAAGCATGGTGATATTGGCCAACAAAGGATGCAATCATGGTCTTCAATGTTCTGTTTACACGTTCGGTGAGGTTGGTTTGTGGATGATAACTAGTTGTTAACTTCTGCACAACCCCCCATGTATTACAAAGGTCAATTAAAAGACTACTAGTAAACTGAGGACCTCGGTCAGACACCAGATATTGGGGAACGCCCCACCTAGTGAATATTTCCTCTATCAGAATCTTGATAATTCGTGGTGTTTTACTGTCTCTTAAGGGGAACAATTCAACCCACTTTGAATAGTAGTCAACCACCACAAGAAGAAATACGTTTGACTTCTTGCTCCTGGGGAAAGGCCCCATGAGATCTATTCCGAGCATCTCTCCAGGTTTGTTGACTGTGATGTTTTGTAATAAACCCGAAGGTTTGCAATTGCCAGGTTTGTACTTTTGGCAAGTTTCACATTTCTTGGTGTGTTCCCAGACATCTTTGCGTACGCTTGGCCACCAAGCTACATCCAGGATCTTCAGGAGGGTTTTCAGGCGTCCAAGATGGCCTCCCAAAGGATTATCATGAAAGTAACGGAGAAACACTGGGACTAAGGCCTGAGGCACTACCAATTGGAACCGTTCTCCTTGGTTCTGCAAGGGAATTCTGCGATACAGAACACCCTGATGTTCTGCAAAACTGATCCTTTGGGGAGAAGTGTTGATGTCACTTTGAGTCCTTTTCATTTCATTAAGTTTTGGGTCATGATCTTGTGCTTGAGCGATTTCTGCTAAACTGGTTGGCAGATCTGAAGGACTCTTCAGGGTGACAGCAAAGCAAGGAGATGGCTTTATTATCAAGGGTGTATATCCTCGAGACAATGCATCTGGTGCAACATTGAGGCAACCTTTTCTATAGAGGACCTTGAAGTGGAACTGTTGCAACCGTAAAATCCAGCGCGTCAAGCGAGAGGTTGTTTTAGGACAATTGAACGCCCACGACAATGCAGCATGGTCTGTGTAGACAGAAAACTCCTTCCCTTCAAGATAGTGTCGCCATTTCTCAACCGCCCAGACGACAGCCAAACATTCCTTTTCTGAGGTAGAATAATTTCTTTCAGGTCCTCGAAGCCCTCTGGAAGCATACGCAATAACACGTTCTCCATCTTTTGTCACCTGTGAGAGAATAGCCCCAAGGCCCACCTCACTGGCATCTGTATGAACCTGAAAGGGAAGTGACATATCTGGCTGTGCTAGTATGGGTGGTGAGGTTAGAGCTTTTTTTAAAGCATCCATACTAGCTTGACATTCGGTAGACCAGTGCCACTCTACTCCCTTCTTCTTCAAGTGATTAAGAGGAGCCGCAATATCAGAAAAATTTGCAATAAATTTATGATACCAGCCTGCAAGCCCCAGAAAACGTTGAAGCGATTTTATATCAGTTGGTACTGGAAACTCTGCAATTGCTTGTGTTTTCGCTGGATCGGCTGCTACTCCTTCTCCTGAAACAACATGACCAAGAAATCTTAACTGTTTTTTAAAGAAATGACATTTCTCCATGTTGAGACTGAGGTTGGCCCTATGGAGTCTGTGAAACACTTCTGCCAAGTCTTTCAGGTGGTCTTCTTGTGTTTTAGAATAAACAATGATGTCATCAATATATACAAAACACAACTTCCCTTTTAGTTCTCCTAACACTTTTTCCATAAGCCGTTGGAAAGTGGCTGCCGCATTACGTAATCCAAATGGCATGCATTTGAACTGGAAAAGTCCAATAGAAGTTATAAAAGCTGTTTGTGGCTTACTCTGTTCATCCATAGCCACCTGCCAATATCCTGATTGCAAATCCAAAGTGCTGAACCAGGATGCACCATCCATAGATTCCAAGATGTCATGAATGAGGGGCATGGGATAAGCATCAGGCAAGGTCTTGGCATTTACTCTTCTGTAGTCAACACAAAACCTATAGGATCCATCAGGCTTGTCTACAAGGACTACAGGAGAGGACCAGGCTGATTGTGATGGTTCAATTATGCCATCTTTCAACATTTTAGCCACATGTTCCTCGATTATATTTTTTTTGAAAGGAGAAACCCGATATGCTCTTGATCTCACTGGGATTTCATCTTGTAAGAAGATTGTGTGTTTTTCTACAGTGGTTTTCCCAAGAATGCCAGAAGTAACTGTTGGCCAGTCCTCCACCAATTTATGTAGAAGTCTGGAACTGTCAGGGTTATCAGTGTCACAGGTTTGAACCATGTCTGTGGCAGTCACAACCGACCAACAAGGAGGAAACTCCCCCGGTTGGAGTGCATAGTAGAGACTAACAGGAGAAAGGCAAGAGGAGATGGTGGATTTTTTTCCACTCCCTGAAATCTCCTGTCTGATGAAGAAATGCATGGAATTTATAACCATGATCTGTTTTCACTCCATAACTGTTTCGGGACATATCAAGAATTGCCCCCGACTTTGATAGAAAATCCAGTCCAAGCACTAGAGAAAAAGCCAAGTGGCGCTCTTCCATCACATGCACATTTATTGTCCATTGATCTTGATGCCACTCTAGACATAGAGTCTTATGGCCCAACTCCTGGTGAACGGTTCCATCAGCCATAACGAACCTTTGTCTTTCTGTAAGTTGAAATATTTCTTCAGGACCTGTCAACTGGTTCCACAAGCTCTCTCTCATTAGAGTAAAGGTACTACCAGTGTCAACCACTGCTTCCACTTGCATCCCTCGGATTGAAACAGGGACCATTAAGAGGTTTGGCTCTCTAATGGCATGTTGTGGAACTACAGTGACACCTACTGTCCCCTTTTGGTTAGCTTTTCTGTCAGGAGGTTTTTTAGGGAATCTGTCAGAATTAGCATGAACTCTCTGCCAATAATCTTTTGCTCCCGTACAGTCCTTTTCAACCATGGCTCCAATTTTCACAAGTTGTGCAACTGTAGAGACCGTTCCCCTCAGACATCCTGCCACTTTTGGATTGATGTTGTTTAGTATGCGTCGCACAACCTCCTCTTCTGACATGTCCCGCTTCCACTTAAGACATAGAGCTCTGTAATCATATGCAAAGTCTCTCAGACACTGATCTGGCTTTTGGACTGTGGTCCTCAATTTCTCCTCTACTTCTGTTAAATAGTCAGCAGGGAGAAAGGCAGCCATGAATGCATTTTTAAAAGACGTCCAGTCATGTATTTGATGTTTTGTGGCTTTCCACCAACTAAGAGCGGGTCCTTTCAGTACTGCAGACAGGGCTCCCATCAATTCATGGTTGGACAATGGTCGTATGTCTTTTTTTTTTTTTTTTTTTTTTTTTTTTTAACTTGTCCTGTCCAACAGCTAGGCAGACAGATGAGAGCTGAGGGCCTCTTGGGTTGGACATATTTTACTTTAACAAGAGGGGTTATTAATCTTCAGACAAACCAAAGGTATGTCTGAATAAACCCCTTTTGTAATTGAGGCCAAAATTTATTAATTTCAAACATGTCTGAAAATCTTTGGTGTTGGACCGGACGGAAAAGGAAAGAGGGGAAGAAGAGAGAGGGACGTTAGAGAGAGGGGGGGTAGGGGGTGATAATAGGAGGGGAAGGGGGATAAGACCATGAAGCAGCATAAAGCAACAAGTTTACTGGTTGTTAATCATTATGGTAAGGTTCAAATGTAAAAAAAAAGAAAAAAAAAGGGCGGAGCCTGTCCACACACACACTCAAATGTTATAAACACACCTGTTAGTTGCAAAAATGTCCACCTGTCGACATGTACACAAAACAGATAGTGTTCACACGCATACTTATGCCTTAAAACCAACTAGTGTGAAATATTTCAGTCATTCAGTCTGTTGAGCTAACACCTGTGCTCAGGTGAGTGTTTATGTTCTTCTAAAATGGATGGTGGAACGTGAAAAGAAGGAGGGAGAGTGCCCAGCCATCCCCACCCCAAGACCCCCACCGCACCAGCAGCGGCAGCTGGATTCCCCCCAACACCACACGGGAACCGGCAGGGAACAACCGCCGCCCGGGCGACCAAGCCCGCCACCCAGGCCAGGGCCAGCAGGGCCGCCGCAAGGCCCCCAGAGCCAGAGAGCAGGGAGGCACGGAGGGAAAGAGGGCGCCGCCCCAGCCCAACCAGGAGAGCAGTCCCCCCGCCGCGCCGGGAGAACCCAACGCAGGGCCCCACCGGAGAAGGACGCCCACAGCCCCAGACGAGCACCCCACCACCACCCAGGAGTTCCGGGCATCCCCCCGCCCCAACCCCAGGTACGGGCCAGGACCCCCCAAGGGAGACCCACTCCGCACTCCAGGCAGCCATCCGCCCGGCCCACGGTTGGTCCAGGGAGGAGCGAGGCAGGGGCCCGCCGCCCCCGCCCAGAAGGGGGGAACCCCGGGGAAAAAAGAGGGCCCACAAGGGGTGTTGTAAATATGGCCCGACCAGGCTCGGCCACAGTTGGAAATTTGGCGGGGCCCAGCACTCAGGAGCAAGGACCAGAACCCACCCCCCAGGGACACGAACAACCCCGGCTCAGATGTAATGTGAACCCCCCCACCGCGCGGAGAGAGCACCGCCGGGCCCAGGAAGCCAGCACCCCGGGGACACAGCCGCCGTTGCAAAGGGGCCCGTACCCCCCACCAGGGAAGAGGCAGGGGACAGATGGTCCTAGGTCCCACCTTCCTTGCAAAATGTGTGTGCGTGTATGTGTGTTTGAGAGAGTGTGTGTGTGCATGTGTGTGTGTTTATGTTGGGATGTATATTTTGAGGGGGGAGGGGTGTGTGTACTAAGGGGGGTGCGGTTAAAATTGGCGGGTAGGGCACTAAGGGGACGTCTCCTGATTACTCACAGTGACGTCCCCTCACCCTCCCCACCAAGGGGCCCTAAATGTCTAAGGTGCGGTTAAAATTGGCGGGTAGGGTGCTAGGAGGACATCCGCTGCTTGCTGGCAGTGATGTCCATGCACCCCCCCTACCAAGGGCCCTACATGTCTAAGGTGCAAATAAAACCGAAAGAGGGGGGGCCCACTCCATACGGCAACCACAGGAGGGGGGTCACTGCCTAGTAAACCCCCCCCCCCAAGGCTCATCGCAGGCTAAGCCCCCCACCCCCTCACCCTATTATGAGGTTATATGAGGAAGGGGGTAAGTTGGGGACAGATGATAGACTGTCCCCCGGTGGTCAAACAGCCGTCCCCCCCCCCCCCCCCCAGCAAGGGGGCCAGGCCCACCCAGCCCCGGGGCCCCACCCCCGGAGGCGCAGACACCCCAGGCCCAGCACCACCACCCCCACACAGAGAGAGGGGAGCCAGAAAGCGCCGGCCCCCCCCCGGAGCAAGCCCAGGCCCCCACCCCCAAACGCCGGCCCTAGAAGAGCTCTGGTCAGGTCTCGACGGGACCGAGGCAGCCAACCGGCCGGGGAAACCGCCGATGGCCTCAGCGGAGACCCCGACCCGTCAACCCCCCCTGCCCCGTACCAATAGTGCCCCCCCCCCTCCCCCAGAATGCCCCCCCACAGGACAGGGCCGACAAGACCCCCACCCCACCCCACCCCCAGACCCCGCAGCCGAAGCGGATGACACCCAGAGCGACCGGGGGCCCCAAGAGGGTTGTCCCGTCCCGCCCCAGAGCCAGGGAAGGGCCGATCCCAGCCCCAGGTGTAGACGGGAAGCCCATCCAGCGCCGCTGGGCCCCCCCCCCGAGCAGCGCCCCCCGCCAACCCCCCCCAGCACAGGCAAAGGGACCACCCCCCCAAGCCAAGCCAGACCACCACCCCACCCCCCCACCACGCACCCCCACACCCAAGCCCAGAGGACCACGCAGCGCCCCAGGCCGCCCCACCCAGGCGCCGGACCCGACCCCCCGACCAACGGAGCCCCCACCACCCCCCGGCCAGGCACCGGAGGCCCCGACCCCCACCCCGGCCCACGGCAGAAGGGCAAGGAGCAGCGACGACCATGCCCCCCCCACCCCCTAAGTCACGGAGTTAGCTATGGGAGACCAGAGAGACCGAATTCTTTCAAAGTTACTTGACCTTTGGGCTGACATTTTTTCCAAGCTGATATGATCAAGCAGCAGATTTCTGTGTTGACTTATATTTATATTTTTTTTTGCTTTTCCAATTTATTAAAATAGTTTTTTTAGCAATGCAAAGAGTTATGAAAATGATAGAGCCTAATCCTCCTTCTACATCGATGGCACTCATGTCACCAAGCACACAAAGTGACGGTGAAGCTGTGATTGAAACCTTAAGCCAGACTGATAGATCGGCACATACCTGCTGCCAGAGAGCCTGGACAGGCGTGCAGAACCATAGTGCATGCATGTAATTGTCGGGTAGATTACTGTCACAGTGCTGACAAATGTCTGAGTTACTGAGACCCATCTTGAACATCCTCTGTCCAGTGTAGTAAATTCTGTGAAGAGTTTTGAAATGGATTAGCTGCAGATTTGGATTTTTTGTCATTTTAAAGGTGTTTAGACAAAGTTCTGACCAAAAACTTGTGCTGATGCTCAAATCCGCATCCCATTTTGTTGTCGGAAGTGAAATATTGTTATCTAAATTACATAAAAGTTTGTATATTTTGGAGAGAGTTTTATTCATTGAGAAATTGATCAGAGTGGTAACTACATCTGGTAGCTTTAAATCGTTGTCTCTGTATTTAAACTTTTTAGTAATAATTGATTTAAGTTGCTGATATTCCAAGAAGTTATATATTCCATGTTTGTCTTGAAGTTCCTGGGGAGTTATGAATCTTCTATCAATAATTATGTGCTCTAGTTGTTTTATGCCCCCTGCTTGCCAAGCTGGGAAGTGGATAATTTTTTTGTTAATGAGGATGTCTGGGTTGTTCCAGATGGGTGTCATTTTGCACGGTTGAATTGATGATTTTGATATTTTGAGAAATTCACACCAGGCTGTTAAAGTGGCATTTATATTAATACTTTTGAAACAATCCTGTTTTTTAACTATTTGACTAATAAATGGAAGATCTGACAGGTTGATCTTTCCACATAACGCCTGTTCCAAGTCTAACCATGAGTTGGTTTCTGGATTATTTTTTAACCATTTTAAGATGTATTGTAATCTATTTGCAAGAAAGTAATTGTGGAAGTTAGGTAATTCTAATCCTCCACAGCTTTTTGCAGATTTTAAAGTTTTTAGACTAATTCTTGCAGGTTTATTGTTCCATAGAAAGCTTGATATGGATGAGTCTAATGTTTTGAACCATTTTAATGGCGGTTGTGTGGGAATCATTGAGAAGAGATAATTAACTTTGGGTAAGATTTTCATTTTAACCGTGGCTACCTTGCCCATAAGGGACAAAGGCAGGTTGGTCCAGCGTGTTAGATCGTCCTGTATGTTTTTCAGTAATGGGGTGTAGTTTAGCAGCACCAGTTCTGACATTTTGGGGGAAAAATAAATACCTAGATATTTTATATTGCCTGATTTAACTGGTATTGTGAGTCCTTGCTCCGCATTACTGTTCAATGGTAATAAAACAGATTTATTCCAATTAATGGAATAGTCTGATATAGAAGAGAATTCATTAATGATTGTTGCCGTTTCATTTACAGAATGTATATTACTTAAAAACAGTAATATGTCATCTGCATAGAGACTAATTTTATGATGGCTGTGTTTGGTTTTAATTCCTTTAATACTCTCATTCTGTCTTATTGCTGCAGCTAGAGGCTCGATGAATATTGCAAAAAGAGAGGGGGAGAGTGGGCAACCCTGTCTAGTTCCTCTTCCAAGAAAAAACCTGTTGGAAGTCTGTTTATTAGTTCTAACTGATGCATTGGGGTTGTGATATAATATTTTGATCCAATTGATGAATGATTCTCCAAACCCAAACTTATGGAGGGCAGCAATGAGGAACTTCCAGTTTACTCTATCAAAGGCTTTTTCAGCATCCAGTGATAGTATAGTCATTTCCTGGTTTTTGATGGTGGCAAAGTCTATTATGTTAACGAGTCTGCGGACATTGTCATCCGAGTGTCTGCCTTTGATGAATCCAGTTTGATCAAAGTCAATTATGTGAGGAGTGACTTTTTCTATTCTCTGTGCTAGTGCTTTGCAGATAATTTTTACATCTGCATTAATTAAAGAAATGGGGCGATAGCTTGAAGGACTCGTGGGGTCTTTGTCTGGTTTTAGAAGAAGGATAATGTTGGCAGAGTTCATGTTAGGTGGTAGAGATTGGCTTTCATTGATAAATTTTACCGTTTTATAAAACGTTGGTGCCAGTTGTTCCCAGAATTCCTTATAAAACTCTGCAGGAAAGCCGTCAGGCCCTGGTGCTTTACCATTAGGCATAAGTAACAGAGCTTCATGAAGCTCAGACAACGAGAGCGGAGAGTCTAAATTTGTGATTTGATCTTCGTTTAACTTGGGCAGGTTTATATTGTTGAGAAATGAGTTGATGCTTTGTTCTGATGGATTGATCTGTGGAGTGTATAAGTTTTGATAAAAGTCTTTAAACGCATTATTAATTTTTACCGGGTCATGGGTGACATTCCCTGTTTGGTCCATAATCGAAGTGATTGTTGATTTTTCTTTATTAATTTTAAGCTGATTAGCTAGAAATTTGCCAGATTTATTTGAGTTTTCATATCTTTCCAGTCGAAGCCTTTGTATCTGGAATTGTGTTTGTTTATTGATGATGTCATTTAACTGCAGCTTTAAATTTTTCAGGTCCCCCAGTATGTGTTCCTGTGCAGAAGCAGCATAAGCAGTCTCCAGAGTTTTTATTTTATTTCCTAATTCTAATAAATCTGCTTTCTCCTTGCGTTTTTTATGCGTTGAATAAGAGATGATTTTCCCTCTCATGACTGCTTTTGCTGCTTCCCAAAGAATACTTGGTGATATTTCAGAAGTATCGTTGAATTCTAAGAAGGTTGCCCACTCTTTTTTAAAGAATTCAATAAATTCCTGGTCTTTTAACAGAGACGTATTAAACCTCCAGGTTGAACCCGAGGGTCTGGGTACTTCCCTTGAAATAGTAACAGAAACTGGTGCATGGTCACTGATAATAATTGGATGAATGTTGGAACTTTTAATTTCTTTCAAAAGGGAGTTACTGACTAATAAATAATCTAAACGAGATTGTGAATGGTGAACTGGAGAAAAAAAGGTGAACCCCTTAGTGTTTGGATGACATGAGCGCCAAGCGTCGCAGAGACCCAGATCATTCATGTACTGCTTTAGAATACTTGCAGACTGCCATGTACGCTGGTTTGCTGCTGTGCTGAGTCTGTCAAGTTCAGGGTCCAAAACAAGGTTGACGTCTCCTCCTATAATGATTGTGGAGTCAGAGTGAACTGAGAGTGAGGTGAAGAATCTGTGAAAGAAGGAAGAGTCGTCAACATTAGGACCATAGATGCTGGCTATGCAAAAGTCTTTATTCTGAATGGATATATTAATGATTACAAATCTGCCTTCTGGGTCAGTAACTGTATCCTTATGAGTAAATGTAACATTTTTATTAATCAAAACTGCAACCCCTCTTTGTTTGGAGTTGAAACTGGCAGAATACATAGCTGGATACTGGGAACAGCACAGGAGATGACCAGCTGATAATGATAAATGGGTCTCCTGCAGCAGAGCTATATCTGCTTTAAGATCATTCAGGTGATTTAACACTTTCAATCTCTTTGGCCCAGAACCAAGTCCGTGCACATTCCAGCTAACGATGTTAAGACTGTTCATAGCTGTTCTAACCGGGAGAGTGCAAGGATAAATAGTGCGTGTGCCTGTCCGTGTGTGCGTGCCCGCTGTGCGTACCTGCTACACTGACAAGCGCTATGCGTTGTGGGTGAACGTGTCTTGGCTATGAGCTGCATGTTATGTGCGTCCTGTGTGAGCCTAAGTGAGGTTTTTGCAGTTTATCAACGTGTGTGTGCGGGATCGCGTGTGCATGCTCTTATGCGCGCTAGTATGCGCCCGTTCCGTGCATAAATAAATACTCACCGTGGTTGCGTTGACTTTACCTGATTCACATATGAGGACATGGGAAGGGGGGGGGACAAGAGAAAAGAGAGAGGGAAAGAGAAAGAACAAAAAACAAAAACAACGAAACAACAACAGAAACATGAATGTGAGAGAAAGAAAAAACACTTTTCCTGAGAGGTGTGGATTATTGATGATCCGATTATTTCCTATTCAATTAAATAAGTTTGCGGGTTTCTTCTGGGCAGCGCAGATGTCAGTGCGCCTCTGAAAGCCTTCAGCACAGCCAGGGTGTTACCTCTGGGTCCCGGAACAGCTTGCCATTCACAAAAAGTTTATCAACGGCAACCACCGCACGGGCTCCAGCAGACAGGTGCTTCCTCCTCAGCGGGAAGAGGATTTTCCGCCAGCGGAGGATCTCGCCTGGAAACTGATCATTCACGCTGTAATGTGTGTCTTTCAGCTCTCGCCCTCTGCTTTTTACCTGCATCTTTTGTTTATAATGTTCAAATTTAGCAACAATAGGACGGGGACGCTGATTGTCCGGCCTTTTTCCTCCGAGCCGGTGAACCCTGTGGAAGGAGATCTTCTGGACTTCTTCCTTGGGGAGTTTCAGGTGGACCTCTATAAAGGACTTAACAATGTTCTCCGGGACTTCCCCTGCCTCTTCTGGAATCCCTGCGAACACTAGATTGTCCCTCATGCTCCTCGCCTGAAGATCCAGGAGGGTTTCCTTGATGGATCGGTTTTCCTCAGAGAGACGGGCGGTGTCGTGGCCCAAGATCTTCACGGTCTCTCTGAGGGCCTGGTTCTCCGCTGCGAGCTCCTGCACCTGCTGTTGGCTGAACTCCAGAGACTCTCGCAGACCTTGGAATTCCTTATGGAGGATCTCCAGCAGATTTAAACTGCAATCAAGGCTGGAGAGCCTTTTATCAATTGAATCCAGGATATCACTCATGTTGCTGCCTGGGGAGGAGGCAGCCCCCGGGGAGTCTTCGGGACGGTTGCGTTTGGTGGACGGAGTGGCGGTGTTGGATTTCTTCATGAGGCAGGTATTGAAACACTCGTCGATGTAATTCTCCAGATCCTCCAGGTCATCCAGGCTGGCAAATGCTTGACAAACTTTTTCAGATTTTTATTTTTTAAACTTTCTGGATTATTTAAATATGGCGGTGTAATTAAATAAATCAAAAATGTTTGTTCACAACTTACGCGCCGCCAAGTAAACTCACCACACTCCTCTCGTCGGCTCTCGCGATACTACAGCATCACGTGCTCCATCCCAATGGTCGTATGTCTAAATAGTTTTCGCATTGCTCTATGAAACTGACAACATCTGAAGATTCACTGGAGGTTCCAAAAGTGGGAAAGTCTAAGCGAACCGGAGGTGTGGAGTAGAAAGGGGTCGCACCAGGCTGACTGTGTACTGTAGGAGTGGAGTAGAAATGGGTTGCACCAGGCTGACTAGGCACTATAAGACGAGGTTCATCAGAAAGAGTTGAATACTGTAATTCAGTAGAAATGGCTATGGACCTTTGGGCAATGGGAGTGCTCTCTGCCTTAATATTTTTAAGTTCGTTTTTCCATTTCAAATCCCTTCTTAACATACAGTTCACCACATCTTTTTCCAGTATTTCTACCTTGGAAATAAGGTTATTTTCCATTTTTGCAAAACAAACATCAATATATTCTCGGAAATTACTTTCTCGATTGAAAGAACTTCTAATGGAATCCCTCAGTCTTACTTCTAAGTTATGGACCTGCTCTTTTAAAGCAACAACTTCATGGGTTACACAGTTTAGGTCAGCTTTTATGTTCTGCTCCTCCTGATCCTTTGATCTTCTATACTGTTGCTCATCCACTGCATTAGCACCATCATCATCCGCATTAACATGAACAACCTCAACATTGCTTAGTAGTTTAGCTTTCCGGTGTCTGATGTCTTCAGGAGCGATACATTCATTTTCATCCTCTTCATCATCTAAATATAATGAACCCAACATAGATGTTATTTCACTTGGAGATTTCTCTCTTATGGTTACAAATTGACCAACAGTAAAATCCGGATCAACAGACTCATGATCTTTCAAAGCATCTGGATTGTACAAGCCACTCAAACCCGCCCTTGTTCTACTTTCCATGATTTTTCAACAAAACATGTACATATATCAAAAAAAATCTTTCCCCATACTGGCCACCATATGTAACGATCATCTATTTATTTATAGTGCTCATTACGTTTTTTAGGGTGATAAGTTTCTTTAAATTGATATATTTACACACAACAGTTTTTTCTCTTTGTTATTCAGATTCTTTTATATAACACAAGTAAACCAAACAATAGGAAAACCCAAATAATATAATAATCCTTAGTCTCTCAAAACCGATTTGTTTTCTTTAAATGTCCCGTTAATGTCCGTGCTGTAGCGTCTTCCTTTTCAAAGTTCACGGTCACTCCCACTCCAGACACGTAGGCATTCTTCCCAATGAAACGATAGCCAAACGAAAAAAGGAATCCTCTCACCCAAGGGTTGACTGTCCAACTTTGTCCAAACAGAAATAAATCCCCAAAATGGAATCCGATGCCTCGGGCGTTAGATGCGCTTCTTTTTTCTTTTTCTCCTCAGGTCTCTCGTAGACTCCCTGAAGTTTTTCCCCCGTCACGACAGGATGCGCCCCCCCCCCTTACTTTGGTCCCCTTCATCAAATCAGGCCCCGGTACCGTCAGTCACATGACTTACAGCTGACGTGTCCTTAATACAAAAAAAAAATAACAACACATTTCTGAATGACATTTCCTGAGGAAATCGGAAATAGGACTTTACAGTGTTATGGGAACAAATGTTTTTGACACAGAATTTAATCATAATGTCAATTCCATATTTTAAATACTTTTGTGGCTACACCTGCACCTAGGTTCCTCCCTTGGTTCCACGTAACATGCTGCGACCCTGTCCAATCCAGCAGGAACCTCAGTTCCGAGGGACTTACCTGGATCCTCCGCCGAGGGTGGTTCCATCCACAGAGGGGAGCAGACAGTCCGGTCTCAGGAGATGCAAGGAGTTATGTCTGTTATGCAGCAGCTCCACGAGCACCTTTCGAAGTACGAGCTTACTCCTTCGTCCCCGACTCAGCTGATCAGACTGGGTCATCCTGAGTCGTTTGATGGTTCGGCAGAGGACTGTCAGGCGTTTCGAGCCTCCTGTCGTCTTCACTTTGAATTTAATCCCTAGCTATCTCACTGGAAGAGCCAAACGGTGGGGACTGGCGGAGTAGGAGTGCGGATCGGAGTTGAGACATCCTTTCGTGACTATTCCGCTCGGCTACTAACGGTGTTCGACCCCATCACACTACACCGCGCCGCCGCTTCGGAACTTCTCAGTCTCCAGCAGGGTTCCCGCAGCGTCTCGGACTACGCGGTGGATTTCCGGACTCTGGCCGCCAGTACCCGGAGGATATGAAATCTTGTAAAAGTCTTGTCCAGTTTAAATGTTTCTTTAAAAGATACATAATGAATAAGTACCATGAAGCAATGTAACAATGATGAACAGTCTTAGGAATACAGTGGGGCTATGGTATATCTATTTTACATGCATGTTTTACATCAATAAGTTAGTGGGTTTATTTATTTATTTTCTCTATTGAATATCCATAAGTCATAGGAGAGGGAAAGGAAGAAAAAGAAAAAAGATACCTAAAGGAGGAAGAAAGCGAAAGGGGGTGGGGGAAGGAAGCTGGGGATGATGAAGGAGGAGGGAGAAGGAAAAGACAAAAGAACATGAGTTTATATATGCTTACTTGTGTTGTTCGTATGTTTTGGTTTGTTGTTTCTTTTTCAGCTGAGGTTTTTCGTTTCTTTCTTCCCTTTTTATCTTCTCTTTTACGTGGGTGGGGTCGGAGTGTTTGGGCATGTTTGTCTGTCTTTGTCTTGTATATGTAGTGTGTTAACATTATAATGTTAAATGTTTAATTTTGTTGTTGTCGGTTATGAGTGGTGTTGAGTGGGGGATTGGATTCCTCTAAGCATAAGCTTCTTCCAATCCCCTTTCAAATCAAATTTTCAAAGTCTTGTATTGACTTATCTTATTTTATGTAATTTTTGTTTTGATTTTGAAATAAACGAATGAATATGTGAATGAATGAACCTGGTCAGTGCCACTGGCGTAAGAGAGAGGTGTTGAAGAGTTATCTCCCTCCAGCAGTCAATAACAAACATTGGCTTTTAGACAAGCTTTTTGTGTGTTATCTCACTCAGTATTGTAGGAAAAGTTTCAGCTGTGATTCGTCTTCTGCAACCATAGCTGTCCAGAACTTCCACAAGGTCTGGCGACTGCTTTCCATGTTTCGGCAGTGAAATCATGTCGAATGAATGGCACTTTAACTGTTGCACCTAAAGTGCAACGTTCATAAAACTCATGCCAGAAGCAGCTCAGAACATCTCTCAATCAGTGACGTGCGGTGAGGTTAATGGCTGGTGAGGCACTGACGTCATCAGTAAGATTTACAAACATATGAACCATACTGAGTAACTTATTCACCATTTGATTGACAACAGTTAACGTGTTTTGTTTAAAATATCACTTCAACGTGTTTTTTTTTTCATATACAAACTGCAGCATAGAAAAAAACACAAACGTTATTATCGTCTTACCTTTACTTGTAAATAAAGTCCATACGCCGCTCCTTCTGAAAAAAATGACTTGCCGCTTGCTATCACTTGTTCTATTGTTTTTTAGCGTCATAATCTCAGGGCTCACCGGCGCCCCCTAACATGAGGCAAGAGAATGTCTGGCCTCACCCAGCGGCTTTTTTGCCGGCGTTTAGCGCTCAGCACAAGAAACACGTCCCTCACATACAGTTATTTATAAACACAAACACTGTACATTATATACATCTGCTAAATTATGTAAACTCAGCTCATATAGTACAAGTGATTGAACCGACATACAGAGAGACAGCAGTACCGTCTGACTGCATAGGTATCGCGCAATCCAAGGTGAGGCTCAGCGGGCTGGTGCTTCATCGCACGTCACTTATTATCTGAACGGCAAATGCGGAAATTCAGCGATTTTGAAAAGAAAAAACACCCAAAAATTGTACATTTAAATGGAAAATGACTGCAAAGCACAAATTACTGATTAAATATAATAATTGAATTTATTTTTTCTCTTTTCTTCCCATAATGACAGGTGAGGCTGTGTCTCACCTGCCTCTCCTGACTGCACGTCACTGCTCTCAACACTGCAGGTCCACTTCCTGCTTCTTTTATGTTGTCTGGAAGTCTGCGTTTCACTATCTGTTCTCTGTTTAAAATTTCAGCATCAGAGAAAGCAGCAATCAAATCATGCAAGGTGTTGCTGTGATTTATTGTGACTGTTGTTGCATTTCAAGGACTAGTTGGGCTTGGGGGGGAAAGAAAATCTTCATAAACCAGTGTGTCATTTTCATCTACCTCCCCATTGTAAACAGGACCAAATGTGATTTCTGAATCAACAGAAATATCAAGGGCAGGATGGATATCCAGGTCAACCACAGCCTCTCCCCCATCTGCTTGATGGACTTATTGTCACCACGTGCTTCAATAATAGTCACTTAAGGTGTTTCTTTGACTTGATGGGCAGCTTTGGCTTTGGTAGACATGTAAAAACGTAACATTGTCAGCCTTGCTAGTTCATACATATTTCCAATAGACAGGCCAGTCACATTAAGGCAATTCTGTTTGAAGTCCCAAACCTCAAAATCAGACTTTGGTCCTTTAGGAGATATTCCACCTGTTGTGTGTAGGCCTGACTCCTGCTCAGCTGTCCTGCATCTCTGTTGATTTTCTGTCTGCCTATTTAAGGTGTGTTTGTTTCTGTGCTCAGTGTCGGAGCGTATTCTGTTCTTTGAGCCTTCAAGCTTGTGTTTCCCTCTGGCATTAAAGCCCTTCTTTTGGAATTCCTTCTGGTTCGAGTTGTTCCTGCCTGCGTCTGGGTTTTCTCCTCTATCTGACCGTAACACCACCAGGAAAAAAAAGTATTTTTCCTTCTTGAAGAATGTCCTTTAATCCTGCCTCTGTTGCCATTTGAATTTTTCTTGTTTGGCTCTCACCTGTTTGGTTATTTGTCCATCACTGTGTATCCAACCAATTTCCACATTTCGTGTGGTTTTGTGTTTCTTTGTATTTCTTGGTCTTGTGTTGACATTTGAAACATTTTCGTTGGAGTTATCATCTCTAACCTTCATTTTGTCACGAAGTTTTTGAAAAAGTCCTAACTTTCTCTTTTTACTTCTGAAGAAATTGAAAAGGGCAATACGATCTCCATAGGAAGGGATATAATTTGCCAGAGCTGCATCATCCATCACACCAATGACATCACTGTCAATCTGCACAGAAGAAGAAAAAAAACATTATTCATCATGAATTAATAAATGAATTTTATTGATGAACTTTGTTCTATGTCACTGCAAAACATAAAAAAGTGATACATGGAGCTTCTTTCTTGCTTTGTGCAAACCTTTGACATAAATGTACTTGTTGCCTGTTTATATGCCCACTGAAACGAGACAATTGTGATTAATCAGGTGAATCCAAACTGACTCTGAAAACGCAGCTGAGAGAAAATAGTTCACTGCAGAGACTCCATCATCTATTCTGCAGAACTATGTACCATACGCGATGACGTCACGTTCAAGCTTCCGGGTCGTTTCAAAACCCCTGACCTGTCAAATAAACTGTGCCCTGTAACGTTTGTAGGGGCGCCGACAGCAACATCCAGTTTAAAACAATTTGTTTACTTACCTTCTCCTCGTCCATAAGGGAAATTACCTCCTCCGGTAGGCCTCGAGCACGCAAAAAGTCCCTAACAGACGACATTTTTTGATAGACTCCTGAGTCCTGCAGATTTAGTCTGTGTCCTCGGTTCCGACTTCCAGAAAAATCTTATCACAGTAATGCGAGAAGCCCTATTCCTTCTATAACTCCTCAGTGAGGCATGTTAATGAAAAATAAAACACTTAGCTTTTGGCAAATAACAATTCTGTCTCCCGCTGTTTCTGCTAAATCTGTGCATTGATGTAATCCCACATCAGTGCTTTTCAGCAAACTCAGCTTCACTTGTAAGTGCGTGTGATGAGGTTGTTCCAAAGGAGGCTTGTTGTTTCTGACTATATGTTAAAATTGAGTCTGAGGGCGTGTCACACATACGTCTAGCGGATTTTTCATGCATACCAACGATGTTTTACTTGGATCTTCTGACACACAAGATGTTTATTTGTAAAAAACCCTTTTGTAATTTAGGCTAAATTTTATTTATGTTGATTATATTTGTATTCTTTTTTTGTTGTTGTTTTTGGACCGGACGGAAAAGAAGAACAGGAAAGAAGGGAGGGATGTTAGAGACAGGGTGTAAGGGCACAGAAGAAAGGAGGAAAAGGCAAGTTAAGGAAATATGAAGGATGATTACAGAAATGGTGGGAAAATAAAGTGTATTTTCCTAAACAGTGAAATGGGACTTAGTGGTTCTTACTGGGTGTTGGGCAGTAAGAAACTGGACCGAGGTGTCTTATTCTTTATTACTACTTTCTTGAATGAATGTCTTTAAATTTACACACCAGCAAGTAATGTAAATTATTTAAAAATGTGTATTTAAAATGAAAAAAAAATATCATAGTTTAAAGCATTTTTTTTTTTGTTTACAGAGGTGCTTTATTTCATCACACAGCAATGAGTTTGACAAACTGGGAAGGTTTCAAATTCAACTTTTGGGATAAGTTGACACAAGAAGAAGCTGGGGATCAAACGGTGACCTTTTTGGTAGGAGGACAACCTGTCCACTCACTAATCCACAGCCACTTCTGCACCAATGATGGTATGGATTAGCTGTCTCTGTCAGCCATTTCTTTCTTACACAAACACACACACCTCTATCTCTGGCTGCTTTCTTTCCCGGGTATGTGGCCCTCTGGCTTAGCTCACCAATGTGGATTATAGCTCTCTCTCGGCTATCAGGGGCGGCCGTGGTGCAGCGGTAGGGCGGTCGTCCCATGATCGTAAGGTTGCAGGTTCGATTCCCGCCTTGCACACCCATGAGTCGAAGTGTCCTTGGGCAAGACACTGAACCCCACCTTGCCTCTGGTGGTAGGCGGGCGCCTGTGTTTGGCAGCGGAGCGACCACCAGTGTGTGACTGTGTGTGTGAATGTGTGTGTGACTGGGTGAATGGGTCTGTGACTGTAAAGCGCTTTGTCCTTGTAGGAAGAAAGGCGCTATATAAGTATACGCCATTTACCATTTATCATGATCTTACACAAACAACATTTGTCAGCTCATTTATCATTGCTCCCCCTCCGGTTGTCCACGCTTGTCTATTCATCAAGGCTCAATTTCTGAATCTTTGCCTCCAGGGTGAAAAAGTATGTTACCTTTACAGCTAAAAACAGCCCCCAAAAGTCCCCTTTGATATTTGCTGAAATCTGCAAATGCCAACAGCAATAACCCAAGCTTGACTGACTCGCCAACAACCATTGTGTTCCATGGTGACAATGTGTGACATAGGCACCTTCTACTAAAGCCAGTTTTTTTAGATAAAATTTCCATTGTCCCTTTACCCATGATTATCCACCTGTGATCAGATCGATGAAGTGGTGTGGCAGCAGAGGGATGCTGGGTTGTCTGGATTAAACTGGGCAAACATGGAGCCCATGAGCAACACAAACACAATACTGATCCCAGAATGAGGAAGACCCAGAATAGGCTGAGTGAACTTTGTCTAGCTGTTCAAAAACTCACTTTCCTTGAAAATCATACGTTGATCTTAATGAAGCTTTTTAAATAGATGCATAATCTTAAAATGTGAATACCCAATTTAAAAATGGAGGATTACCCTCAGTGCAGCAGTTACAGTAGGTTTTGATTTATTATAAGCATGAAATTAATGTGTTGATCCAGATTCAAAAGGAGTTGATCAAAGTCTGCTGAAGGAGGAGTTTAAGACTAAACACCCTACGTCTCCAAGAAAAACCTACAGGATCACGTTTTAAAGAAGCAAACTGTGTTAGTTTAATGTTTTTAAATCTGCTGCAACTAAGACAACTCATTAGGCCTTAGACACAACTGCCCTTACGGGTGGATACGGGGAGTCAGGGGTGAAAAATGGGCAAACCTCTGTACGGGGCACACTGGTGGCTACAAGGAATAAAAAGATTGTACTGTAGACCAGTATTTTTTAACCTTTTTGAGCCAAGGCACACTTTATTCGTGACAAAAATCAGGTGGCACACCAGCATCCAAAAATTGAATAAAGTAGAAACTCATAGTCTGTACAGTCCCTTTGCCATTTCACATGCATTTTTGTGATAAATGTGGCAGAAAAAGCTGGAAGTTGCAGCTGTTTTTCTCAAAGATTGTAATAAAAGTTAAGTTAGTTTTCCATAATAATTTTCAACTAAATTATTTGAAATTTTACCCTGGTAGTTTTTTTCCCTCCAGTTTATTAAAATGCAATTTTATGTAACCTCACAAAAAACAAATATATTTTTTCTAAACATTTATTTATTTTTACAATTTTTTTTCAATGTTAGTGCAAAGGCAACTGTAATTTTTTCAACAATTATATGATCACAATATGTTTGATAAATTTTACACAGAAAACAAACATATTTATGTTTTCTGTAGCTACACAAAAAGTGAGCATGTTGAAGTTGTATTAGTTTTTCTCTTGTCTTACTCAAGTCTTTAAAAACTTTAATAAAAATGTGTTATTTCTTTTTAGATTATTAATTTGTTTCAATTTAGTTTAATTGGGTTTGTTGGCCACTTCATCTTAATCCTGTTTCTTTAATGTTATTATCACTTCTTCTTAAATTTCACACATAAAATAATCCAGACCTTATTAGAAAAGTCTTTCAGTTAGAAAGATGACTATTAAAAAACACAAACCTTGAAGGAGGACCAAGATTTATTTAAGAAGATTTAAAAACGGTGTTATTGTGTGTACACTGAAAAAAATTTAACAGTGGCTTAATTTAAAAAAATTGAAGTAATCTGTCACACCTAATATATTTGCATTGTCTGAATGTAAATAAATAATTTAGTCTAACCTATTTTTTTTTTTATTTCAGTCAAACCGATTCTGTGGCGTGAAGAAAAGCAATTAATTTAAGTTTTTCTTAATCAAAATAAATAAGTTCAGATTTTTTACTTGATGGAAATATTCTACTATCTCTAACCTAAGAAAAAAACACTTGTTATAAGCCATTTTTAATCTTTGAGCAATGTACTTTTTAAAGTTGTCTCAAATAAAATTGTCAAGTTCACAATCTAATTAACTGAATCAAACTTTAGAATTATATTTTGATGTAAACAGAGTCAGAACACATTTCTTCATGTAAACAATATTTATTGTTCTATGAACATATCTGCATTCAAACTTACAAACATGACATCTTTTAGATGTATAAACAACAAAACTGTTTTCCAATAATAATGCACTTTTCCTTTAAGTGTGGCAAAAAAATGTAATAGTATGTCCATACATTTTCTGGAATTGTGCCTTAGAATAACTAAATAATAGAAAATAAATATTTTCAGTTATAACTTGTAACACTGAACTCTGCAGTATCCCCAAAACGGACTGAAATTAAGAAAGTGTACCTAAAACAAAATCTGCAAATGTTTCCCATGCCGTTTAAAATATTTTTGAAAATTAGACATTTTAAACAATGTTTCAACAGACACAAAAGTGTGTCAAGTTCTAAAACTTTCAAGGTCCTTTTTTTTAGTTTGACCAAAACAAACACTCGACAACATATACAAACCCTGAACAAAAACATCAGCACAATCTTTACCTTTTTTCAGAAGCATCAACAAAAATCTAGGGATAAAGTGGAATTCAAACACTGACTTTTGGCAACATTTTTTTTCCACCAAGCTCCATGATAACTTTTTGAATGAATTCAAGAGTGTACTGCAGATTTTTGGGATATTTTAGGTTGAGTGCATATACGTATCCAAAGAACATGGCAATGGCTGTTGCAACAGAGGACACTTCATTCAGAACCTGTTTTCCATCGATCACTATCTTGATGTATGTTGGAGGACGGAGAGGATGCTCTCTCCCAGTGAAAAAGATTGCCATGGTTTCAATCTGCAGAGCATCACTGTCCAGCCCATTCTGCAGACATATAAAAAAATTGTAACAAATTAGGACAAACTAAAACATTGCAGATTTCTATAGAGGAATGTCTTTGGCAGAGTTGACAATAAGTACTTTGGTTAACAAATAAAACTGTAAATAAAGTGAAAAATAAATCCATCTTCTTCTGCTGATCTGTGACCAGGTCGTGGGGGTAGCATACTTCCCTCGCCCCGGCCACTTCCTCCACCTCTTCTAGGGGGTCCCTGAGTCGTTCCCAGGCCAGCTGGTTTTCCCCGGACTCCCAGTGGGACATGTCTGGAACACCTCTCCAGGAAGGCGTTCAGGAGCTATCCAGACAAGATGCCACACAGGGCAAAAGCCAGATTGGTCAGGCTTCCTATCAGCTGTTAACTGGTTCACTTGAGCAAATTATTGTGTCACTGAATGGGAAAATCAATATAAAACAAGTATTGATATTGAACTCTTGTCGAAAACCTAAGACAAAACACAAAAGCAGACTGAGCACTCAGTTGTGGGGTTTTAGCCTCTTACTTTGCGGCAGCGGTGCCTTCAGAAGAGGAAGGATATGCTGCGTTCACATTGAATGCTATTCGCGCTTTTTATTCGCGTCGGACACTTCCTTTTTGACGCGCGTCACATTCGCTGCTAGCCACCTGTCCAACACTGTGTTCATAAGATTGCAAGCAAGCGAACTCCACCGCCCGGGGACCGGCGTAACAGGCAAGATTAATCCAGCTTGCGGGCAGCGTAACCCCCAATTCCATGTCGCTGATGGCCAGTGGCAGACAACAGAATGGCAGCAGAGAGACGGGGATCCCTTTGATATTTTATGAAAGCATTCTTTCATTAAAAGCTCTTCTGTTAATGAACGTTAGGCTTGCACAATAAATTGAAAATTTATCATTATTGCAATTTTTTTTAGCAAAATTGTGCACAAAGTATTAGTATTTATACACAACGTTGTCTTTATGAATATGTTTCTTATTGACAGTGATCTTAACTCATACAGTGCCATGTTCAATTTCCTACATCATAAAAGAGTGTCATATTTTGAGAGAAGTGGATCACCTTACCTGGTGCTCTTTAATGAGGTGCTCAACAGATTCACCCAAGTAGATCATCAGAGATTTTAGGATTGCTTTTCTTCTGATGGTAATGTCAACAGTCTGAAAAAGAACGCTTGTTCTTAGTTAAAACTTCACTCAACCACAAAACCATTCTACTATGGAGACAACTCATCTCACACAGATGCTTCATCCAGAACTTCTAAGATGTTGGTCTGCTCTTTAACACGTCCTCCTTTGCTCTTGATGACCTCTAGAAGTCTGGCGGAGTGTTTGTCCAACTGTGCAAAAAACTTTGCCTCCAAAGGAATTGTGGCAACTCTCAAGAACTCAACATTTATCTGAAAATGAAATCAGAGAACATGGAATGGACTGATTTTGCTTTTCAAAAACATTTACAGGTTGTTCCAGTTACTTGCATATTATCGTATGCGAATGAACAAATGTATCTGATTGTTATTTACAGTTGAACAGTCATTGCAAATTAAAACTTACCTATGGAAAAGGAGTGACCTCAGCTCGTCTAGGTCTCTTCACATTCTTTCCTGGGTAGGCATCTTCAGGAGTCTTGGATTTCAAAGAATTCACCGTTAGATCAGCAGAAGTACCATGTGCTTTAAGTTGTGTTCGATAATTTCCTATTTTTATCTTGAGCCTTTGTTTCCATCCATAGCTCTGATTGAAAGATCCTAGTTCTCTCAAGCAGGGGTGCTTCGTTGTAAGTGCTTCAGCAACATCACTGTAGTGACAGTCTTCAGGGTATGGTGTGTGAGCATAAATACTTTCAGCTAACTTCTCCAATATGTCTGAGAAAATCTTTGAGCTATGTGTGAGTTTGGTTTGGGGTTTCATGTACTCGAGGTTTGCTTTGTGCAGTTGGCATTCTGTGTCATAAGAGAAATTTGGGATTTGGAACACTTGTGGCCACTGCTGTGTTCTTAAAGACGAAGGGCTGCTAAGCAGTATTGTGTCATCTGTATGTACAGAGACAGAGGAGTCCTCACTGTCCAGACCAGAAGTGTTGCTACTCTTAGGAGGATTAAAAGGATACAAAATGATGGTTGTCGAATCAGGGTCCAACTGGATTACTTTGAGAATTGTAAGATCTTTAATCACAGTGGTAGAAGTCAGATTCACAAAAGTGTTTCCAAAATCGGTGTCCTCATACTGCAGCCTTATCTGTCCTTCTAGTCCACATGCATTCCTGACCTCATAGATAAGCTCTTCCAGCGAATTTGGTATCCCTTCACGTAGCTCCATTCTTACACTGTTTTCTTCATTCAAGATGACCAGCAATCGAACATGTGTAACTGCTGCCATGGTGTTCTGACTGAGAGAGACAAAAAGAGAGAAATTTAGTTTTAAATGTTATGAATGAACCCAATTTTATGTCTTCCATCTTCTGACAGAAAATAAAGAGTGTACCATCAACTGATACTCCATCTGAAGCAAATGATTAAATGAACTTTAAATTAAAGGAGATCTTTCCTTTTTCTTTTTTTTAAATTCTATAATGTATTCCATTCAAAGACTTACCATATGTGTATGAATCTTTTCAGACTAATCAGCCGCTTTCCCTCAACTGTAGTCAGCCAATGGGTATGGATCTGCTAGCTCATCTCGGTCCACCAGTTCCAGATCTTTTCTATGAAACTTTTTGATTTCATAGGCCATGTAATCCTCCTAGTACCATGCACTCAGCTTCCTGACAATGAAAGCAGTTTATCCTTGACAACAGTCATCTGGATTATTTCCACAAATTCAGGTAGCCCTGCCAATGAGCCATGTGCAAGGATCATTCCATCTCTATAGTCCAGGCAGGCCCCTGTAAGTCGTTTTTTTTTTGCCAAGCAAACAAGATCCAAGTTTGGGTGCCTCTGCTTAAGAACAAGTGCAAGGTCCTCTATTAACACATCAAAAGGGAGAGTAGAAACTTTTGCTACTTCCAGCAAGGATTTTGGAAAGCTCCATGTGTGGAGGTGGTGTGCCATCAAATACTGATGTCTTTGAGCTAAGGACTGAAGAACATTTTTAAAGCATCTTGTATGCCTCACAACTCTTTTGAAGAAGCTGTGCTTAGCTTCAAAGCGCATCGTCCATAATGCAACCAACGGCCCAAACTCCAAGATTAACTGAGGATAGTGTTCTAAGAAATGATGTTTAGGCAGAAAGTTTGACGTTGGAAGAACCTCTTTAAATCGAACTCTGTGTTCAGTTATCTTAAAGTACAAATATGCAATTGATTCATGAGTCTGGACTGGAGAAACGACAACTTCCACAATGTCCTTCAGGTCAGCAAGAAGTTTCCAAGCTGGCTCATCAGTGGGAGCCTTCTGTCCAATTAGCAGAGAGAAAAAATCTTATTAAATTCCAGTTTTCGTGTGCGTTCCCTCCAATTGTTTTCCTCGATGCATAGGTCAGTGGAACACAGTGGGGCCGATTTGTCTTATCAGTCCATTTATATGGAAAATCTTCAATTGCTTTGTTTAAAGTGTCCAAAGTAAAATACCTTTTACTGATGAATTCAGTGAGACAGAGATATATTTTAACCGGAACTATTCCCTCTAATAAATCGTGAACAATGTCTGGAGGGAAACCAGTAGTAACATTGAAGTTGGTGAGTTTTCTGACAGAGCACATTTACTCTTAACACCACAGTAGTTTTTCAAACAACTTTCTTTCAGGGTTTTCAGATGATTTGAATGAATCTCCTCAGTTCTTAGAGAGGGAACTCCAGTTCCAACTTGCTTGTCTTGGATTTCAAAGCTATCTGTAGTACAAAACCTGCAGACAAATCTGCCAGAAAAACTTTCCACAAAACCAGCAATAATGTGGGCACCAAGGTCATCTGCGACAACAAACTGCAATGTCTCCTTCAAAGTTTTACCCAACTTATTCACATAAATTCCATGTTGTTCCAATGTTATGAGATCAGTAATCAAAGGTTCCAACCCTTTTTTAAAGCCATAAACCTTAACATCGTTGCTATTGATCAATGCAGCCAAATGAATTGAGGATAATAAAGAGTGACAACCATGTGGCAAATTACCTAAAATCCAATACAGGGCACAGATTTTGTGTTTTTTACGCGATGTACCAAGGGGGTTGCAAATTTCAAAGTCATCAACATACAAAATCAAATATATGGCACATTCTTTAAAGAGAATAGCATTCTTTTTTAAAAGAAGTCAATCCCAAATCGATCTGTAAATCTGTTTCTCACTCTCCACTGGATATTTTTCTTTCAAATTTAAAGACTTGTGTAAAACAGTTTCACAATTTAAGAGTTGTTGCAAGGATTTTAGTAGAGGTTCACACCGAAAATATTTTCTTTTCTTTTCGTCTAACACTTATTCAAGGGGTTCCACAACGTCGACGTTTTTTTTGTAGTAGGTCTTACGTTTCCAAGTAGTTGATAGAGGGCCTTTGTTTCCTATTGCAGCATGAATGGGATTTGAAGTGGAAAGTACAGAGGCCAACTCTCAACACTGATTCATCAACTCTGCAACTGTTGTGTTGTAAGAATTTAAATATAGTCTTTTGGGTAACTGGCAGACATGCAGTTCCAATTAAATATTGAAAATCTTCAAGACATTCATTCACAGCTGCACTTGGCACCAAAAAACAATGCTCCAACTTAAGTAACAGTGAAGCTAACTTTAATTCAACAGCCTTTGTCAAATTAGTTGGATTTTCATCAGACAAGTCTTCTAAATCATCACCTGACTCCTCGCAAGTGCTGAGTAATTCTACAACATCAAGATTTTTTACAGGTCCACAAAAAATCCCACACTTGAAATCATGAACTGGATGAGGGGTATGTTTTTTCTCCATTTGTGAGTTCTGAAAGCACCATAAAGATTATTTTTATATGAACAATCAACGAATATGCAATTAACAGTTTTGTGATTTTTTTAGGTGTTTTCCAATTTGTTAAAAATTGAAAAAAAGATTCAGTGGAAAGTTGATTGTTGTCACAGACGTTGCGCTTGAAGAATAAATCACTATCCTATGTGGATTTTTGAGACGGATGGGATTTGCTTAGATGGGTCACCAAGGCTTTCCATGTCTTGCTTGAGCATGGACAAGTGTTGTATATGCAGGGATAAGTATGACCCCGACCATAATGATGATGGTCGAGTTTGTAATGTTTTAGGAGTTCAGATCGTCTTGAATAAGTATGGTCACAGTTTTTACATTTCCACCTCAATGAGTAACTGCGAAAAATAAACAGGTGTTGAGCGTGTATGGAGAGCAATGTTATGTTCGGGCCTTCAATTACAAATGCATAGGTTGTACAAAAATCTTGCCACAAGTTAGTCAAAGGCTTCCAGACAGGTTGCAGAGCAGAAACCGAAGAGTGTCTTTAAGACAAAATAAATTAAAAAATTGTCATTACAGATGATTACAGACAATGAAAATCTCAATGATACATGATAGAATGACAGCCACACAGCTTGCAGTCATTCTCTCTGATCATTTTTATTTTTTAAATGTTGACAACAAGGAAAGACTGGGAAATGAGCACATTTTTATCCGGAGAAGATGTCACAGGCTGTGAATAAAGTTAATAAAGTGCCAATAAGTATCAATGTATCCTCATACAGACTGGGGAGTAAACTGCGATCAATTAAAACAGTAGTATAAGAAAACGTTAGTAGTCAACTTGTAGTATTTTAAGGATCTTGCTGTCCCTATCCATAAACTCTCTTGTTCCTTCCCTTTTTTGTTCAAACTCAAACTAAACTTTGATTATTATAAGCATTTTCATTATTATAAATATTTTAATTGGTTTATTATTTTTATTAACATCCGAAGACATACTCTGACCGAAAAAGTGACGTAATATTCGCGCATGCGTGAACGGATCAGGGAGAGCAGTTGTAGTCCCTGTTAAGTTCAATAAAATCTGGTGTTACATGAATAACGTGACACGGCGCATAGGTGTCTTCTTGTAGTTAATAGATAACATTCGACAGCAAATACACCACAAACCCCTCCCTCCGTGAATGACGACGCAGAAGTTGGCTTCAGCGTCGCCTCGGATTACACGTTTTTTCCTTATGTTTTTACTGAGGAGCTCTCAGTGTCTCACAATAATGATTCTGACCATCATTAAATATGAATAAATCACAAAATTTACGTTCATGACAGCCACACTGTTACTGCTAAATGTTAGCTTAACTCCGCTAGCTTAACTCCGCTAGCTTAACTGCACAGCAGCTAAAGTTGAATTTGCGGCAGAAAATGTAATTGCTTAAAATGTTCGGGGAAAACTAAAAACAATGCAAGCCTCGACAAATTTTTGGCTGTGTTTTGCTTTTGTCTTGTTAGAGTTAAGAACTTACCTTTATAAACTGCTGCTGTTGGTCTCCTTGTTTAAATGTATTTGTTTAAATGTTAACTCAGATCGACCTTTTTACCTTTTTAGATAACAGTTGTGTGTTTGCTCATCTGCTTCTCATCCCAGCAAGGATGAGGGGGTTTTACGACACACTGTCCTGAGCTGATAAGGAATACTGTTTGAACTTAGAATCCAACCAAAGGGGTCATTTGACGACACCCCTTAATGAACTTTTTCTCTTTGTCTTGAAATTATGACCTCCCATTTGTGTTCTTAATTAAAGGTGCACTGGGAGAGGCAGACCTTTGAGAAGAGAAGCGTTGTAGACGTTTTCTGTCACTCTTGCCCCTCTCCCTCGTGCATGAGAAACTTGATTCTTGTTGTGGTTTGTTGTTTATAATTGTGTTTTTCTTTAATGTCTAGATGCATTTATCTGACATAGACACTGATTTTTTTGGGCGGGGATGTTGTTTTACCTTGCTTGTCGCTTTGAAAAGCAGTTGAGACTGTGGCAGACACGGCCAGCCAAATTTGCATTTCATATAGTGCGCATGCGCACATCAAACTTCTAAGTGCTTCTAATACATTGCGTAACTCAAAGTGCTTTAAAATTGAAAACAAAAAAACACATATTACAATAAAAGCCCAACCCACCTTTCACCCTCCCCACTTCCCTCCATTGACACATATAACTTATGACCTCCCACACAATGAATACCTATAGAATGAATGAATACCTAAAGAGATTTAAGTCTTGACTCTGCTGTAAGGAAACACTATTTAGGAATCTATTCATACCAAGAGTCAGCTCAGCCATAGGAACGTTGCCACAGTGCCCACCCAGACCAGGACAGCAATGGGGTCCACTTCACAGTCGTGAAGAGGCAATATTAAACTCCACCGGCCCCAGCAAGGGCGATAACTGCAGCAACAACCATCGACCAAGCCAGCAAGTCCTGGCAGAAAAGATCCCCACTGGAGCTACAACCATAACATGCTAGGAAAAAATCATTCAAATTGAGAAAAGAATCAGAAAACAGGAATTGATGTCTGAGGAGAGTGCAATCCAGAAATGTGGGGCAGAGTGACAGAAAGCTCTACTCTCCAAGTGCTGAGGTGAACAGGGGGCACTGACAGGTGAACAGAGCATGAGGATCTGAGAGAACAGATGAAAATATTAATATGGAGGAGGTCACACAAATTTGGAGGAGAGTGGTGATGGATGACCTTCAATGTGTAGAGAAGGATTTTGAATAGGCAGTGAAGGTCATTCATGGGGGTGATGTAGTGAGAAGATGGAGTCTTTGTAATAATGTGGCTGGCAGAATTCTAGACAAGTTGGAGTTTAAGGAGGACAAACAACAGAATTGTGGTTGAATGACGGACCGAGCCGATTGATATTTTGAAGCACAAAAAAAATGCTGAACAGAAAATGTTGTTGGTATGGGATTGGAGTGACAGAGTGCTGTCAAGGATCATGTAAAGACCTCTCAACTGGGGGAGGGGGAGACAGAAGAAGAAGAATCAATCATGACATGATCATGACAGAAAAACTTTTAGCCTTAGAGAGTGTGGACTTTGTGAGTTCAAGGAAGATTTCTGTCTATTGTTAGTCAAATTTGAAAACATTTGAGGTGAACCAGGAAGAACGGAATATAATTTTCTAAAAAGGTGACAGATGAAGAAGAGGAGGGGCCACAGGTCAGAGCCCTGAGGTACACCTACCGCAATTGAGAATGGCTGGGATCTTACAGTTTTAGGCTGGATAAATTGTGAACAAAATGACAGGCATGATTAAAAACTTCAGTGGGGGAGGAGGGGTGTGATACCAACAGAAGACTGGCTAGTGTGTGGTTTTAAATGCAGCAGTGAGTTCAAGACAGTTCAGAATATAGGATAAGCTAAAATTTGCTGCCATGAGATGGTGTATTCAGGATGTGTTCAGGATTACAACCAGATTTGAATTGTATCTAAGTAATGTTATTGCTTTAGTGGAAGTGAAGTTGAGAAGCAAACATTTTTCAAGTATTTTGGAAAGAAAAGGTAGTTATATAGATATGTTATTTGAATTGGATCTGAAACAGGGATTTCAGTATTGGAGAAACAGCTGCTGTTTGGAAGAAGATAGAGAAAAAATTGGTTTGTAATGCATAAATGATAGATAGGATTAAAAGGGATATGATGTGGAATGGTGGATTTCACTATAATTATAGAGAGATGGATGAGCTGACATGTAGAAAAGTAGAAGGTATTCGAATGCTAAAATAAAGAGAAAAGGTTTGTTAGCAGAGGAAGTTAAAGGTGCAGACATTTTATGTATTGTATTTCATTTTAGTTTTAAATAGCAGTAATTAATGGAAATGCAGTCACAAAGGAACATGATCCAGTAATTCTATGGACAAACCGAAGTTCAGGTAAATGTAGAGGGAATTGTTCACCTCTTGTGATACAAAGTACATGCCAGAAAACAAATGGTTGGATCACAAAAATAGGAGGAAACCAGCTAAACTTTAAATATATTTTTCATAGTGTTTTTGTCCTCCTCTTCCACTTTTCTAACCATTTCAGTCAAAGGTGTGTGGTTGGCAAAACCCGTTCAAGCATACTGCTTTTTGCATGTCAGAGTCTGTGGACTGTCAGGGGATTTGTTTTGTTAGAAAAAACCTTATGGACCCTAATGAGTTGCCAAACCTATTGCCAAGAATACCCAAGTCTTATAGAAATAAACTAGAAAAATAGAGAATATAATGTAAAACTTCTTATTTAAGGTGCATGGGCATAAAAATTAAACAGGCTTTTTATTTTTAGCAATTTCTATGGCCCGCAGCAGCCGGGCCATAGAAATGTATAAGTAGTAGAAATGTCTAAGTATTGTTATTGGCATGAAATGTAAAACGGGGTAAAAATGATTCTAAAGTATGTGCAATTTAAGAAGGGATTATGATAATTAGGCAACAGTTTATTAAGCTAAAAACCAAAGGGTTGGGGTTAGGGTTAGCGTTACGAAAAAAAAAGCTGTGAATTGTTGATGATGATGTGGAGCCTTTAAAGCTGCACTGTCACTATGGTGTATTCACGTAAGCATATTATTATTGATAATTGTGACGGGGTTCTTCTCAGCAGCGGAAAAATAAATAACTCGGAAATAAGATGGCTAAGCCAGCAGACTCAAAATTTCAAAAATGGGATTTTATTGATCCCCAAAAAAAATTATCAGACAAAGTATTCAGCTGATTCTGGAAGAGCTTGTTGCCACCACTGCAACCAAGACTGCTCTTCCCCAACTGAGAAAAGTTCACCCCTTATAAAGACCTAGCCCCTCCCACAGACCAATTATCCAAACAATTCCTTAAAACAACTTACTAGACTATTCATCCACATAATTCCAAACTGAGCCCAGCTTGTTAGGTCGAGCCTGGTTGGAGAAGATAAGTCTGGATTGGAGAGAAATAAAAAACAGATGCAAAGCTGAAAGAGTGCACAAAGTTAAATCAAATGAAAACACACTACAGCAAGTGATAAACAAGCATGAAAATGTGTTCAAAGAGGAGTTGGGCACCCTGAGAGGCACAAAAGCCATCATTCGGGTAAAATTAGATGCCTCTCCACGTTTCTTCCACCCGCGTTCTGTTCCTTTTGCTATGCGAGCAAAAGTTAAGAAATAGACCGCCTGTTAAAAGAAAATATTATCTCTCCAGTTGAATATGCTGAATGGGCAGCGCCGGTGGTACCCATTCTTAAACCTACAGGGACTGTAAGACTTTGTGGAGATTATAAGCTGACTGTAAATAGAGTGGCTTCATTGGAGCAGTATCCTATTCCAAAAGTGGAGGATCTCTTCACTGCGCTTTCAGGAGGAAAACAGTTTTCTAAACTAGACATGAGCCATGCTTACCAACAAATACTGCTGGATGAAGAATCAAAGAAATATGTGACAGTGAACACCCACAGAGGACTGTTCACGTACAACAGACTGCCATTTGGAGTAGCATCCGCACCAGCCATGTTCCAGAGGACGATGGAAAGCCTTTTGAAAGGTATACCATTGGTGGTGGTCTACTTAGATGACATCTTGGTGAGTGGCAAGGATGAGGCAGACCACCTAAATAACTTGACTGCTGTGCTGGGCAGGCTGGAAGAAGCAGGGCTGCGGCTGAAAAGAAGTAAGTGCAAGTTTATGCAAAAAGAGGTGGAATATTTGGGGCATAAAGTTGATGCACAAGGGCTCCACCCAGTGCAAAAGAAAGTGGAAGCCCTTTTAAATGCTCCGGCACCCACCAATGTAACTGAACTTAAATCGTACTTGGGTTTGTTAAACTATTATAACAAATTTCTCCCAAACTTGGCAACCCTGTTGCCCCCCTTCATGAACTCTTGAGGTAAAATGTAAAGTGGTCATGGCAACAGAGGCATGTTGAAGCATTTGAAAAGTCAAAAAGGTTGCTGAACTCCACTGATCTGTTAATCCACTATTCAGCTGATAAAGAGTTAGTTTTGTCATGTGAGGGATCACCTTATGTTGTTGGAGCTGTGTTGTCACACAGAATGGAGGATGGCAGTTAGACAACCACTAGGTTTCATGTCACATTCTCTTTCACCCGCTGAAAAGAGATATTCACAGTTGGACAAAGAAGCATTAGCAGTAATATTTGGTCTGAAGAAGTTCCATAAATATTTGTATGGCAGAGTTTTCACGATCTATACAGATCATAAGCCACTGATTTCTCTTTTTAACATGAAGAAGCCCATCCCTCAAATGGGCTCACCGAGAATACAAAGATGGGCCATGACATTGTCTACAAACCAGGCAAAAGCCATACTAACGCGGATGCACTCAGCAGATTGCCGCTGCCAGAAACAACACCAGACAAAGAGTCTGTTGAACAACTTTTGATGATGGATGTCTTGGATGACACACTGCTGGACACCAGACAGATAAGGCGATGGACATATACAGATGTTCTTCGGTCGCAAGTCCATGAGTACATACTAAAAGGATGGCCGGCAAAACTGGACGGCCGCCTAAAGCAATATCAACAAAGGAAAATGGAGCTAAGTGTGAGGGATGGATGTGTGCTCTGGGGAGCTAGAGTGGTTATTCCCACCAAAGGCAGAGACAAAATCCTGAAACTCCTGCATCAGACTCACACAGGCATGTCAAAGATGAAAGGCCTGGCAAGGTCATATCTTTGGTCGCCAGGTATGGATGAAAGCATCGAAAGGGAGGTGCAGTTATGTGAAGAATATCAAAAACACCACAAATCACCACCTGCAGCAACATTACACCCCTGGGAATGGCCAGAAACACCCTAGTCAAGAATCCATGTGGACTATGCAGGACAGTTCCTAGGTGAGATGTTTTTGTTTGTGGTAGATGCTCATTCAAAGTGGATGGACATTTATCCGGTGAAATCAGCTACTTCACAAATCCCCATTGAAAAACTGAGACAGATTTTTCAGTGTGTTTGGTCTTCCAAAAATGTTGGTATCAAACAATGGGACATGTTTCACAAGTGCAGAATTTGAGACCTTCATGAAACAAAATGGAATTGACCATGTAAGATCTGCACCTTTCCACCCATCCTCTAACAGTCTAGCTGAAAGAGCAGTGCAGACTTTTAAGGAGGGGATGAAGAAGATACAAGGTGACACCCTCCGAAAAAAAATGGCAAGATTTCTGTTCAGTTATCGAATTACAACGCATGCAACAACAGGTTTGTCCCCAGCAGAAGTGATTATGTCACAGAGACTTCAATCAGCTTTTGACCTGCTCTTGCCGGATGTAAAAACAAGAGTTCAGAAAGAACATCTGAAACAGAAAGACCAACATGACACAAAGAAAACATTGAGAAGTTTTGCATCAGGAGACAAGGTGTTCATCCAAAACTATTCCTGTGGTCCAAAATGGACAGCAGCAGTGGTGTTGGACTCATCAGGCCCAGTGTCGTACAACGTCAGCATCGGGAATGGTCGAACTATGAAGAGGCATGTGGATCAAGTCAGAGCTAGACTGCAAGACACTGTTCCAGGGGAACCGGAGGCAGACCGCGAAGATGGGGAAACTGTTGCAGTTGATGACGCACATTTATGTGTGGATTCTACAACCCAACTGTCATCAGATGAGTCACGTGACCCAACACCAGCGACTCCCCCTAGGGTTCCTCCTGAGTCACCAGTTGCACCCGTGTTGCGACGCTCACAAAGAGAGAGACATTTGAGACAATGAGCTCTGGATCTCACGGGAAGGATGTACCTTCTCAGTTAGTAAAAAAAAAAGGTTTGTGTAATGTTATTCTGTCTAAAGTCAAATTGCATGTTTTATTGGAGCAGGCTCTATGTTGGAAAGTTAGTTAACATCTTAAAGGGAGGGGATGTGGTATCTCGAATTTGAGAAGATTGTGTTTCAATATTGTATTGTAAATGAGTGGCCAGCAGAGGGCAGACCTGCAAGTTTAGTTGCGTTGTGGCATTGTGTGTTGAACAAGAAGTTGGAACAGACATGATGTCAGGCTGTGCAGAGAGGTTCTGTTATGCAAATTAAACCTGTTGCACCCATTTCTATGTTTGAGACCTTCTTTATGGGATCAAGATGCAACAGATAGCACAAGGGTTAGATGAATCACTTCAATTGGTAACACATAATTAAGTTTATCCAATTCGATTTTTTATGTCTATCCAACTGTATTTAAGATGTTAACTTAAAATGTTTTATTTTTTCTGTAAGTTTGGTCGTTTTTCTTATTCAAAGAGTTTTCTTTATTTTTGTGACTATGAAAATTGTAGATTTACACTGAAGGCATCAAAACTGTGAATTAACACCCGTTGAATTATATAAAATTATATACATAACAAAAAAGTGTGAAACAAATGAAAATATGTCATATTGTTGGTTCTTCATAATACGTAGCTACCTTTTGATTTGATTACTGCTTTGCACACTCTTGGCATTCTCTAAAAGAGCTTCAAGGGGTAGTCACCTGAAATGTTTTTCACTTCACACACAGTAAATTTTGCAGTGTTAAATATGCAGTGTTAAAGTTCATTTACTCTTTTAGAAATGTTCCAACAATGTAATGAGTAAAACGCCACCTAGTGTTGGTGACAAAATCTGGTGTTAAAAGACGTAGAGTTAACGTAACTCCAGAAGCTCCGCCCACCTCTTCACATTTGAACCAAACCATTCCTGGACTTTCTGGTCAACGTCTCATTTGCCATCGAAAACTACGGTAAGCATATTTATTGTGTATTAACTTTTTTAGTTCATATTCCAAAAATATATGATGTCAAATAAACAGTGTTGTTGATTGTTTCCCGCAGTATTTTAGCTAGTTTGGCACCAATCACTAGACGGCTAACGTGCGTGGTCGAGTGAAAACCTAGCTTAAAATGCGCGCCAACTCCGTCAAACTTGAACAAGTCTTTAAATATATATATATTTATTGGGTATTTATAGTTTTATTTAATAAATCTGATTTAAAAACTCTGGTCAACCCTGGGTCTGTCGTGGATTGAGGAATACAATCCCTGTGTTTGTGAAACGGCGGGTAAAATTTACCTATTTTTTGTGCCTTGTGCGTAATGCCCCCCCCCTAATGTTGATCGTATATAGTTTTACTCGATTTTGAGTGCTATCTTGCCGCTATCGTAGACTCATAGACAGCACTAATGGTACTTTTCTTTATTACTGACTCAAGTAATTGAGCCGTTTTGTTACAAAGGTTTTGTCCGTTTTCGGGGAATTGTGGGACGCGACGTCACGATCTCGGTTTTGATTGGTCGTATTAGTTCCGGTTCTCATTCTGGTCGTCTTGTAAGAGGTGTAAAGATGTTGGCAGATTCTTTAGTTCCTGGCGTCGATGTTATGATATTGAGTCACTGGCCATGTGAGTGATTGCTCAGTTTATTGTATTTTGTTGTGGGCTTTGGTCTGCATGTGGCGGGGGAGGAGTGTAGCCGATTTTGCTAACTAGCTGTCATTCTCCTGCGGTTGCGGAAGATTTGCCGGTGTTGCATTTGAATTGAACCAGCCACGGTAGAATCTCGTTCAAGCAGCCACTTTCATTGAAAACTCTATGCAAAGCAAACGCACGACAACCCGAGTTCCGGGCTTCCGCGTTTAGATCTCCCGTTCACGCGACGCTATGCACGTTTTTTTAATCCGGTCGCGGGCTTCACCGGCTGAATGCGCGTTTTTCTGAACCGCTGCCTACACGGCCGGTGTGAATGCAGCATTAGAACCCTTTTTGGTTTTTGACCACCGATGTTTTCACCGGAAAAATGTCGGTAGTTATAGTACTGCACGGTTAAAAAAAATGGGAAGGAGGTAAAAGACAAATATGTCAACTGTGTTTTTAAAAGATTTTCCCAACTTTAGGCAACCTCCCGATATAGTTATTTTCGTTTGAAGGGAGACTGTCGCTGCAGCTGCGCGCGCATTCAAGCTCGCTGTTGCGGCATTGAGTTCCGCCGGAAGCGCTGCGCATAGCCTCGTCCTTAGTTGCGCATCCATAAAGGAACGTATGTACTACGTTATTTTATGCAATTCGCTGTTCATTTAGTGAGGAGAAACGAAGCGTGCATTATGTTGGTACATTTTCTTTAATCAGGTGATGGGATTTTTGTTGGCCAGCAGATGTCGTTGTTGTGGTTCTCTTGTTGTGAGCTTTGTTTAGAAGTTTTTTGATACATTATTTTGAACATATGATATTCTTCTAGCAGCTATGCTCTATTGTAAAGGACATGTTTGCTCTTTGTATAATTGCCATAACATTGTACCATTTTAAGTATGAGAAATTAAGTGCTGCAGGAACCATGTTGATCAAGACCAGACTTGGTGATGTCCAAAAATATGTGAGAGTAACGGAGCTTGATCTAAAAGAGTTTTTGATTGCAGGTAACAAATTGATATTACACAACATTTAATTTAAAGATTTGAGTTTTAATTGTAATTGATAGTGTATTTTTCTCCTTAGTCTTGTTCACATTGAGTAACTGAGCGTGTGTTTTGGGTAAAAAAAAAAACCTTCATGCGTTGATTTATGAATGTTTGTTGTCCCGGACTTCTTAGATATGTTGGTATTTGAAGAATTTTATTTCATGAATCTGGTTTACACAATCAGGTTTTCTTTTTCTTGCAGCATTCGCAAAATTTGGTGTGCCTGCTGTGACAGAAGGTGTAAAGGTTGTTGACAGCTTTGGGACTGAGTTGGATGATGATGTATTTCAGGATGTAGTTAAGGATCCCTCTGTCGGAGTGATAACCATCCAATATGCCACTGGTTTGTGCGAATTATATTTTCTCTTTTTTCGTTAAAGAACTTGTTTGTCTTCTTTCATTCTAATTTTCTTCTGTCAATGTTTAGATCCAGTTCCTATGGTACAATCTTCTGACCAATCTGAACCATCCTCCCTTGATTCATCTGATTCTCAAGACACCGTTATCCTTTCGGAGAGTCCATCCACTAAACGGCTAAGGCTGGACTCAGAGGCCAAGCACGTAAGAATTATTCTAATCAAATAATTAGTTTTAAGGATGTGAACCCCTAATATAAATTTTGCCTATCAAATTTAGTCTATTGTCTTATCCTTGTTAATTTGATTCATTTTTAATATGCTTAAGTTCTTTTCTCTGTGTTTTTAGTTGGTGGAATCCATTCTTACCCAAAAACCTGGTGGAGAACGCATAATAAATGAATATAATCGAAGCAAGTCTTTAACAGATGAAACCAGAAGAAAAATGGTTAACATACTGGCTGCTGACATGACAGAGAAGAATGGGTAATTAATCATTATGGCTTAGTAGACTCAGTGTATCATTAACACAGTGTTTTTCAACCTAAACTGCCGCAAAACGGCAGAAAGACTCGCGTCTCTGAGCTTCATTGTTTTGTTCACTTGTTCCACGGTCTGATACCGGACTCTGTGGAAAGCTACACAGCTGAAGACGAGCTTTAGCTGGTATTTTTGTTGGAACTGAGTGACTTATGAGCTAAATTGGAAAAAGGAAGTGAAGACCTTAACCACTTCTGATTGGTCAGACTGATGACATGTGATTAAGCCTTCAAGAATGATTGGTGGAGTCGTGGAGGCAGTAAAAGCTGCAGGACTTTTCAGAAAACAGTTATAGCTGCAGCTAAATCACGTTACCGTCATTCTTATCAAAATGTATTTAACAGAATCAAATAAACAAAGAAAAAATTATTTTATGATCTTTCATATTCCTAACTACTCAGTGTTTTATCAGGACCTGTTTGGATGAACAAAGAGCTGATTTCCTGGAGATGCGAAATGTTTTTAGATCAGTTAATGAGGGCAATTTCCACGGCACGCTTGACCATCTTCCACGGCACAATTGACCATCTCCCACGGCACACTAGTGTGCCGCGGCACACTGGTTGAAAAACACTGCATTAACATGTAATTCTCATCTTTAACAAAGCAGGAAGCAGAGCTTACATTACATACACTAAGAATCTTTTATTTTTTTGTATTGCAGGACATCACCACCAAGACAGGTGAAAGAAATGTATGCCAGGGGAATTGTGAGCTTCTTTCCCTATCTGAGTGATCCTTTCTCCAGGACCGGTTATGTAAGTCACACCAAAAATGATTACATTAAATGTTTATTAAGACATTTGACCAATAAAAGTTTTGAAAGGTACTTTTTACAAATTAAATAAATAAAAAAGTAACACATGCTTTGCATACCAATTTTATCCAAATTGTGAATGTGGAACTACAAATGAGATGTTCCCTGTCTTACCAGGATCATTACTATGATGGCGAGAGTGGCACAGGCTACTTGGCATGGAGGATTAAAACTATTCAGCGATCTGCTGCAAGAGACAGGCGATCATCATATGCAGGTAACACTACTATTCTGAAAGAGTTTAAAAACTTTGGAATTAATTTTCATTAAATATAATTTGCTGGCATGTTTGGCTATCAAAATATGTCCTGTGTTTTAAAGAATCACCTGGAGGAGCATCTTATGATGATCAGCTTGGAGGACCAGCTGCCAGGCGAGAACCCCAGTTAGTTCCAGAAACTGTGCTGAGTGATGATGAGTGTAAGGAGGCCATCGCATTGATTAAACATTCAGCGGATGAAGATGTAATCAAGAGGAAGATGAAGCTGACATTTGACTTCCGCCGCAACATGGTCCTTGACCCGCAGCAGTCAAGCAATGTTCTGACAGTCTTTCCACGTTTGAAAGACATCAAAGGCTTGGTAAATAAATAAACCTATTCTTGAACACAGTTTATAATGTCAGAAGGTTTAAAGAATCATCGGTGAAATTTAAGTTTGTCTTCAATGTAGGTGGACCAAGATTTTGCTCTGATGTTTGGGGAGGAAATCTCAGGCAAGTTTCTGGAAATATGGACAACTGCATTCAAGCAGAAAGTCATCCAACAATGCAGGAAGCTGCAAACCACCAGTGAGTTGGAAGATCTCCTCCTGGCAGCTAATAACCCTGACAGTGGAGCAGAAGTGGATGACAGCATTGGTAAGAGTTGCACGCAGTTGACACTACTAATTTTCTGTAAATTAAAATAAACTTGACAGTTTAAACCACAGTTTTGCAAAAGTTACCATTTTATTTCTTTTACTTTGTCCTATTACTGTGTGACATGTTGGCAATACTTAAAGGGTTAAATGAAAATATTCTATAAGCATGTCTGACTTTTGCTGATACTCCATTTGAAATAAATGTTTGTGTATTTACAGGATGGGACAGTGACCTCTCATCGATTCTGCTGCTGTTGCACCTTATTCCTCCTTCTGCCCAAGGTCGTAAAAGACCAGGAAAAGTGTCTGCTTCCCAAGCAGAAAAGCATATGGTGGTCTTCAAGAAGGTGTGTTTTTATTTTCAGCATTGCGCCTGGTGCTGTCATGTTGGGAATACATGTGCAGATGCAGATATGATTAGCACCAGAGAGTTTTCTTATGCCCAGTTACATTATTTCCCAGCTCTAAATATAACTTTTTGGAATGAAATATAACTGCGGTGTCATTGTAAAAGCCTCAATGTATTTTTCATGTCATTTCAGACAGGAACTAACATTCAAGAACATCTTGATTCCATCACGACAAGCACTCAACCCTATCTCCTGGCTGTAGGACGAAGTAGGAAATCAATCCATCAGTTCTTTATCATCCTCGACAAAAATGCCATCGCTTGCAGGTCGGCTTCCTCACTCGGTACCTTTGATGAACTATTCAAGGCCCATTTTGTTTTTGCCACGAAATACAATCCAATGCTACACAACATGTTCACATTCATCCAGACAACTGTGTACAACATAGATGTTGGGAAAGTGAAGGAGAGCCCCCGTATTGCAGAAGTTCGGGCCAGGCTGCTTCATTAACACTTGAACTTGTCTATTTGAGATGAGGTGTTTTGTTTGTCACTCTGAGTTAACTTTTTCAAATACTCTTGTTAGGCATTTACGAGTAGTTCATGGTTACATAGATGGGAAAAATCTACGACTTAAATGTGCTCAGACAGGATGTGGTCGTGTACTTGGGACTTTTTCTGGATTTAGAAAACATTTAAACACCAAACACATGGACACAATTGAGCAACAAGGCCAGAACGATGTCAGTTCAAGCAGGCCAAACCTTGGTGATGCAGGAGACCTTGTTACTGTTAATGTAGAGGCGGCAGCATCAACATCTACCCAATTAACAAAGTCCAGCCCTTTAGACATGTGTGCCACTGCCATTGCACAACTCAAAGCAGCTGGATTAAGTCAGTCAAACGTCACAAAATTTGTCTCTTCAATGGAGGAAGTAGTTTTTGAGCTTCACAACCAGGCTAAGGAGGTAGCTTTACAGTGCATTACACAGGAACCAGAAAGTAGGAACAAATTGGAACAATCATTCAAAAATTTGGAAAATCCATTAACATCTTTAAATTCTGAAGCAAAACTCCATAAGCACTTGAAACAGAAATGGGGAGTTATTCAGCCAGTTCAAAAAGTACTTGGCACAAGATTTGATAGCAGAAGAAATAAAACTACTGGGACATATGATCAAGTGATTGTAACCGATACATTTGCATATGTTCCCATCTTGGAAACATTGAAGAGTATTTTACAAAAAGATAACATTGAAGACATGCTCAAGCCCAGGTATATGTCTAAGGAACGTGTGTATGCAGACATGAGAGATGCCTCCTATTTAAAAGAGAATCCACTGTTTTCAATTGAAAAAGATGCCTTGCAGATCCAGCTGTTTTATGACGATTTTGAAACTGCAAATGTATTGGGACCCAAAAGGGGTCTTCATAAATTGGGCGCCATATATTTTACTCTAAGAAATTTCCCCCCTACTTTTAATTCATCTTTGAACAATATTCATTTGTGTGCTCTATTCCATGCTCAGGAGATCAAGCGATATAGCTTTAATTTAGTACTTGAACCGCTTATTAATGATCTGAAAGTGCTTGAGACGGAAGGACTTCAAATTCCAAATTTTGAACACATTATTCATGGTACTGTTGTGCAAGTCACTGGTGACAATCTTGGTTTGCATGGCCTGTTTGGCTTTGTGGAGTCATTTGGAGCTCGATATTGCTGTCGTTTCTGCCTCCTTGAAAAACACAATTTTCAAAATTTATTCTGTGAAAATGATCCAGAGGTTGTTTTAAGATCAGTTGAAATGCATGCACAGCACTGTCAAACTGCACAAGCAGATCCCAGACTTCCTCATGTATATGGTGTGAAGCGCTTTTGTCTATTGAATTCCCTGAAGTATTTTAACACAGCCAACAACTTCTCTGTAGATATTATGCATGACATTCTAGAGGGAGTTGGTCAGTTTGAAGTGAAACTGGTTCTGAAATACATTCAAAGAAACTGAACAAGTTGCTGGCAGAATACATGCATATGACTATGGTTTTAATCAGCAGCGAAACCGCCCATCTCTGCCTACAGATAAGTTGATGGATGGAACCAATGATTTGGGATTAAATGCCATACAGTCCTGGTGCTTGTTGCGGAACACGCCTTTTACTTTTTGGTGATTTGATAGAGACAGATGATAAGCACTGGCGTCTCCTACTTTTGCTTCTACAAATAGTTAACATCGTCTTTTCCCCAGTTTTGTCAGATGGCATGACCATATACCTCAAACATTTAGTCATTGATCATCATCAGCTATTCAAGCAGTTATTTCCTGAAATAAATCTCTTGCCAAAACATCATTTTATGATCCACTACCCCCGAAGTATTAGGCACATTGGTCCAATTTTGCACACTTGGTGCATGCGTTATGAAGCAAAACACAAATTTTTCAAGCAACAATTAAAAAACTTTAAAAACATCTCAATGACACTAGCTAAAAAGCACCAAAGTTACATGGCAATGTATTTCGAATCTTTTGGCAAAGAAAAATTACTTTTGGGTCCTGGAAAGATGATGACACTTTTCGAGTTGGGACAGGGTGCAGAAATTGCAGCAAAATTGGGAACTGATTTGTCAACCTCTGTGTTTTTTGCCAAATGGATAAAAAATTATGGTACAGAATACCGTCGTGATTTCATAGTATGGGGTTCTGTGATGGACGAAAATTTGTACACAACCCCACTGTTACTGTGCTTGTTAAAAATGTGAACAATGTTGTGAACTGGGATACCTGGCACGGCAGGCGAATCTCATTTGGCAACTTTTCACTTTTTTTGCTTCACTATTTCTATTTTCCGTTGTTTGAACAGCTAACGAGGCAAAGTAAATGCTACATGTTGCTTTAAAGAGTGATGTAGAATAAAGTTTTGAAAAACATGTTTTTGGTCCTTTTCTTTCCAATTATGTACTTTAGCTACGTTTTAATAAAACGTTATTTAACAATTGAAAAGTGTAAATAATAAACTGAAACTTAGTTTTAACTTTTAAGATCAGCTTTTATCGGAGTTTGTTTTACTCAGCTAAAGAGTAAATTATTACCTCCAATTGAGAGTAAAGGTAACACCTTTCAGAGCCAATTGAAAGTGTAGTGTTGCCTCCAATAACTCAGTGCAGTGTTGAGTATTATTAGAATCAGAGTCAATTTCACACCTCAAAAGAGTAATTTATCAACTCTGCAAGTAGTTATATTTACTCTATACAGAGTCAAATGACCCAAAGAGTTAAATTTTATTAACACTGTGCAGTGTCAGCCAGAGTTAATTTTTTACTCTATTTTAAGTTAAATTTACTCCAGAATTTTAACACTTTAGAAAGAGTTGGTTTAACACCAAATCCGATAAGGACCAAATACACTCGGAAACGGTGTTAAATGTAACTCTTTTTGAGTTGATTTAACACTGCCAAATTTGCTGTGCAGGTGTGCCCTGTCAGATAAGTATGATTTCTTGCCTTAAAAATGGGGTTGGGACCATCAGTTGTGTTGTGGAGAAGTCAGGTAGATACACAGCTGATAGTCCTACTGAATAGACTGTTAGAATTTGTATCATGGCAAGAAAAAAGCAGCTAAGTACAGAAAAACAAGTGGCCATTAATCCTTCAAGAAATGAAGGTCTGTCCGAAAAATTGGGAAAACTTATGTTGCAGATGTCATGAACCACTGCGTGTTCTGTACCCACCCTTTTTATTCCTTTTAATGTGTTTTTAGGGCGATGTTGTATTTATTGTGTGGTTGACTCTGATTTATTTTATTGTTGTATAGGTCTGAGTTGGGCGCCGGTGCGTGCGGTGTTGCTTCACTCCAGTTCCCTCACTGTATTTGTTTATTTCCCTTCTTAGTGTGTAGTGGAAATTTCGTTGGCACGTTTTTCTCATTGTGTGTGGGTTTGTTTTATTTGGTTTCAGCATGGAGTGGAGTGAGGTGCGCCGTCTCATACTGGCTTAGTCCACGGCCCCTCTCTTTCCCTCCCCTCCTGCACGGGCGGTCGGCTCAGCCTCCCTGTTTTTATTCATGCATCTCCTTTTAATGTTTTATCTGTGTACAGCTAATCAGAGTAAAACTGCAACAACAGATTTTAAATTGTTTGTTAAATTAGAATTTTTATAAGCTTTTATTGTCTCAGCCATTTTTTGGTGGCTCCACTCTGCACTGGCGGTACCTTGGTCGCATTTCGAAAGTGTCCCCAAGTGCAGTCACAAAAACCATCAAGTGCTGCAAAGAAACTGGCTCAAATACAGACCGCCCCAGGAAAGGAAGACCAAGTGTCACCTCTGCTGCAGAGGATAAGTTCATCCGAGTCACCAGCCTCAGAAATCGCTGGTTAACAGCAGCTAAGTTTAGAGACCTGGGGCCTCATTTATAAACGTTGCGTACGCACAAAAGAAGGCGTACGTCTCTCTCTACACAATAATTGATATTTAGAAAAAGCAAACTTGACAGGGAATTGTGCGGTCCTTCACGCAAGCTCTGACCCAGGCGTACGCACAAAAATGGGTGAAATGAGAAATGGCGACACCGTCGGCAGATGGAAGAAACACGTGAAAGTGACAGTGAAAATGACAATACTGCCTCTCATAAATAACATGAAGACTTCACAAAGCAACTCTTACAATTAACAGCCTACAGGAACACCCGTTGGATCAATCAGCAGTGAAACAACCAAAAACAAAAAATCAAACAAAAATAACAGAAATTCAAATGAACACATATTTGCAAAAAGAAAAGTGAAATATGTTCTGCAATATTGGCATGTTGTGCAATTCATCCTCATAAATAATATAGTTATTGCTGTGTTGGCCACGACCCTGAACCCCATCCCCACACATTTGAGTCAAATGCTGCTGCTGTGCGCCAGCGATTGGAAGTGATGCGTCGCTTGTAAAGATCGACAAAAGGTGTGGAAAATATTATTTATTCAAGAATTCCATCATCGTGCAGTTTATTTCAGTCAGGGCAGTCTTGATTTCGCCCAACTCCTTGGCCACCTCTGTGATTGAACTAATGACTTCCCTCTGCATTTCAAGGACTGCATCGGTGAGGACACGTCCACTGCTGGAGGGTTGAGAGCCGCGTGCCGTGGAGACGCTGGGTCCAGACGGCTGCTCAGCTGCAGCATCGTCACCACTGTACCCGCTGGTACACCCAGCACCTACTTTAAAATTGTTCTATATTAATAAACTGTAATTGTGCAGCCTGCATTCATGTGACTTGACTGCCTTCATTTTAATTATTTCTTTTACCTGTGTCACCCGGTGCATGTGGCGCATCGGTGTCCCCCTCCGCCTCAGTCACCACTCCACTTAAAAGGGATTCCCCAATAATTGCCGCCAGTCTCTCATCAAGAGGGGTCAGCTCCGGTGTCCCTTTTCCCCCACCCGTGGCAGACACACTCTGGCGATGGAGCGCTAGACGTTTTTTCGCCTCGACTTTGATGTCCAACCATTTCTTTTTTATTTCGGCCACGGTCTGAGGTTGTGAAACTACAGCATTTGCGTCTGCCACCGTTTGCCACTCAAATGCCTTTTTGGCATTAGTAATGCCCACACTGTGCCCTCCAAACAACATTTTCCTCCTCTTTTCCACCTTGCAAACGATAACTTCTACTTCACATTGAGTGAAGTTACGTTTTTTTGATTTCCTCTCGGTGTTTGCCATGATTTCGCAATCAATGAATATTAACTTGTGGGCGTTTCACAGACTATTTATGGGCAACAATGAGCGTGTCATGAAGCCGCAAAAGCTGCGCTAAATTTAGAATTGATTGTGCTTTATTAAGGGAAAGATGTGTAGGATGTGCGTGCGCACGGTTTTATAAATCCGAATATTTCTGTGCGTACGCGCGTCCTATGTTTCATCCGTACGCCACTTCTGACGCAAATCCTACGCAAAGTTTTATAAATGAGGCCCCAGGTCAATGGCACATAGAGTTCTAGCAGCAGACACATCTCTACAACAACTGTTAAAAGGAGACTGTTTGAATCAGGCCTTCATAGTAGAATATCTGGTAGGAAACCACTGCTAAAGAAACAGCAGACGAGACTTGTTTGGGCTAAAGAACACAAGGAATGGACATTAGACCAGTAGAAATCTGTCCTTTGTTCTGATGAGTCCAAATGTGAGATTTTTGGTTCCAACCACTTTGTCTTTGTGCGATGCAGAAAAGGTGAACGGATGGACTCTACATGCCTGGTTCCCACCTTGAAATCATGGAGGAGACGGTGCGATGGTGTGGGGGTGCTTTGCTGGTTACACTGTTCGGGATTTATTCCAGATTGAATGTATACTGAACCAGCATGGCTACCAGAGCATCTTGCAGCGGCATGCAATTCCATCCGGTTTGCGTTTAGTTGGACCATCATTTATTTTTCAACAGGACAATGCCCCAAACACACCTCCCGGCTGTGTAAGGGCTATTTTAACAAGGAGAGTGGTGGGGTGCTACATCAGATGTCCTGGCCTCCACAGTAACCGGACCTCAACCCAATAAGGATGGTTTGGGGTGAACTGGGCCGCAGAGTGAAGGCAAAAGGGCCAACAAGTTCTAAGCATATCTGGGAACTCCTTTAAGACTGTTGGAAGACCATTTCAGGTGACTACCTCTTGAAACTCATCAAGAGAATGCGAAGAGTGTGCAAAGCAGTAATCAGAGCAAAAGGTGTTTGCTCTGAAGAACCCAGAAAATGACATATTTTTAATTGTTTCACAATGTTTTGTTATGTATATAATTCCACGTGTTAATGCATAGTTTTGATGCCTTTAGTGTGAATCTACAATTTTCATAGTCATGAAAATAAAGAAAAATCTTTGAATGAGAAGGTGTGTCCAAACTTTTATATATGTGTGTGTATATAATACACACACATATATGTGCATGTATATATATATATATATATATATATATATATATATATATATATATATATAAAAAACAAAAAAACGCCCCTCTCACCCTCCGCGGGTGGTTTTCTCCTCCAAGCTCGGGTCCTCTACCAGAGGCCTGGGAGCTTGAGGGTCCTGCGCAGTATCTTAGCTGTTCCTAGCACTGCGCTTTTCTGGACTGAGAGGTCTGAGGTCTTTCCAGGTATCTGTTGTAGCCACTCCTCCAGCTTGGGGGTTACTGCCCAGAGTGCTCCAATTACCACAGGCACCACTGTCACCTTTACTTTCCATGCTTTCTCCAGTTCTTCTCTGAGTCCCTGGTATTTCTCCAGTTTCTCATGTTCCTTCTTCCTGATGTTCCCATCGCTTGGCACTGCCACATCAACCACAACGGCTTTCCTCTGTTCTTTATCTACCACTACAATGTCTGGTTGGTTCGCCATTACCCTCCTATCAGTCTGGATCTGGAAGTCCCACAGGATCTTTGCCCTCTCATTCTCTACCACCTTCGGAGGTGTTTCCCATTTTGACATTGGGGTTTCCAGTTCATATTCTGCACACATGTTCCTGTATATTATTCCAGCCACTTGATTGTGGCGCTCCATGTATGCTTTCCCTGCCAGCATCTTACACCCTGCAGTTATGTGCTGGATTGTTTCAGGCGCCTCTTTGCACAGCCTATACCTTGGGTCTTGTCTGGTGTGGTAGATCTGAGCCTCTATCGCTCTGGTGCTCAGGGCTTGTTCCTGGGCTGCCAGGATGAGCGCTTCGGTGCTGTCCTGTAGGCCAGCCCTTTCTAGCCATTGGTAGGACTTCTTGATATCAGCCACTTCAGTTATGGTCCGGTGGTACATCCCATGCAGGGGTTTGTCCTCCCATGAGGATCTGTCCTCCAGCACTGTATCCTCTGCTCTCCATTGCCTGAGACATTCACTGAGCACACTGTCAGTTGGGGCCTTGAGCTTGATGTACTCATGGATCTTGGATGTTTCATCCTGGATAGTGGCTTCTACGCTCACTAGTCCTCGGCCTCCTTCCTTGCGGCTAGCATACAGTCTCAGGGTGCTGGATTTGGGATGGAACCCTCCATGCATGGTAAGGAGCTTTCGTGTCTTAACATCCGTGGTCTGTATCTCTTCCTTTGGCCATCTTATTATTCCTGCAGGGTATCTGATAACTGGCAGTGCGTAGCTGTTTATTGCCCGGGTCTTATTTTTGCCATTGAGCTGGCTTCTCAGGACTTGCCTTACTCGTTGGAGGTATTTAGCTGTTGCAGCTTTCCTTGTTGCCTGCTCCAGGTTGCCATTTGCCTGTGGAATTCCAAGGTACTTGTAACTGTCCTCGATGTCTGCTATTGTTCCTTCTGGGAGTGAGACCCCTCCTGTGTGGACTACCTTGCCTCTCTTTGACACCATCCGGCTGCATTTCTCGAGGCCGAATGACATCCCAATGTCAGTACTGTAGATCCTGGTGGTGTGGATCAGGGAGTCAATGTCACGCTCGCTCTTGGCATATAGCTTGATGTCATCCATGTAGAGGAGGTGACTGACGTTGGCCCCATTTCTGAGTAGTGTAGAAAATGTATGTTTTAATATCTTATTCTTTATTATGTTACAGCTTTATCCTTAGTGTGAAGTGAACTTATTTTGAACTATCCAGATTTATGGTCGTGTGACATTCCTTTTTGCTTTATGGTTGCAGCATCCTGTGAAGACATAGGATGTTCTTTGTGCAAACTTAGGTGTTTTTCTTAGGTGCCATAAATATGCCATGGGCGATATCTGTACCATCTGGGTTGAAGATTCTTCCCCTGGGAAAGTGTGAAGATTCGTGTTCTCATGTGGAGGTTGAAGCTGACCTTTGCTCTGGATACCGGTAAAAGGAACCTTGAGTTGTCCAGGAATGATTTACTCTGACCAGATGGGGACTCTCTTGATCATCGGACTGTGTGCGCTGGTGAAATGGCCCCCCGAGAGGCGGAGCGGATCGGAAGCTGGCAATCGTCAGCTATTGGCCAGAGGAAGCAGGCGGGCTATCAGCTGACGAATCAGAGCGACCAGGGGCGGAGGACCAGCGACCATGATCTTTCCGGAAGGCGGAGATTCAAACACATCTTAAAAAGACTGTTTTCAAAGTTTTCCATTGTTCTTAGGAAAATCTACGAGTAATTCGCATGTAACTTGTGCGTCAGTAGATCTTTACTTGAGAATCCAGATATATCTGCATTAATGTTTTAATCTGTGCTTTAGAACTATTGTCAGGGAAATAAACTCCGTGTATTTTTAAACCGGTTGAATCCTTGTTTGTTTTACCACTCTCGACTATCGAACACGCATGGATGGAAAGAACCCAAAAACGGACGATTCTCTTTCCTTCAATTTGGTGACCTCGAGACGTGAAGTCGGGGGTGAATAGGAAACGCGGACCAGACCGGTTGGACCACATCATAGTGGCTTATTACGAGATTTCTGAGACTTTCGACGTAAAGTCTGGGGATGCTTCCTGCCATGCGGTCGACTTCTTCAGAGGCCTCATTCATAATCATGGTGAGCAGAGCCTTTTGTAAAGTCTGCGTATTGATGATCTCAAATTAAAGGAGAAGTCGATTGTATGGGTGGCACAGTGTACCCTATACGAACGAACGGGCGAGCGCACCCCAGTAAATAAGTGTTGGGTTCACCCTCCCTAGAACAGCGAATTGAACGGTGGCAAAATATACACTTTGGGCGGCAGTAAAAGATTTTGAAAAATTGGACAATTATAATTATGCAGGTTTTTCGTCTGTTCGGCCTGTACAAAATTGAACGTTGGCAAATTGGGAGCTTGTGATATTTGGAAAGCAGCAAATTGACTAGGTTTGCGTCTGTTCAACCTGTTAAAAAATCCCTTACGAAAAACAGAGTTATTATAGGAACTAATTTTGCGCGTCTAGGATTTTCGGAAACACCAAGGAGGCTTCGGCCTCTACAAATTATTTTTTTATACGCGGAGAGAAACCAAAGAAGGATTCAAAATAAACATGAGCGCTGAATTTGACAGAAGATGAGGAAAATTGTGCATTTTGTCAGGACAAAAACGACAACATGACTTGACGACTGACTGATGACAATACAGACGTGATCGCTGATGAACGGACTGAATGTATGAGATTTTGGAGACGTGACTGCTTATGAATGAAATGTATGCATGAGATTTTGGAAAGTATGGGATGAAAAACTGTTTGAAAGTAGCGAATTTTGGCTTTATTTTCCATGTTTCTGTGTGAAATGTTTTCTCTATGGACGTGGCCATCTTGTTTCGAATTAGCCAATAACGGGACGTTTTAGTTTCTTTCGAATGCGTCGACAGCTCTGATTGGCTTTGTTTGTACCATGTGGTCGGCGTGACGGCGTCCATGGAGACCAGAATGTTCAACCTGCGCTAAACTTTCACGTAACAAGGCTTAAGAGTTTGCGAACTAATTTGTGGTAAAATAACAACTGACATTGTAGTTATTGAGCGTGGTCATGACCTCGGTTGTAAGACGTCGATAAAAACAAATTTCAGTGGTCTTAGTTCGACGAAAAAGATTTTTAAGTAGAAAGGAGTCTATGAGCAGCGCTTCCGATGGAAGTTTCAGCCACAACAGCAGCTTGACTGCAGCCTGCAGCAACGGTCTCTGTTCTGCCTCTGTCGAACGTAGCCTAACTTTCTCTGGAATTTGCCTAAAGTTGGGCAAATCTTTCTAAAACACAGTAAGATAATATCGGTCCAATATATTTTGTGTAAAATGATTTTGCAATTATTTCGGTTTTCTTATTTTGAATAAATGTCTCTACTTTATTTTGTAATTCCTAATTACCATGATTTAGTTAAGTTTTGCTAAAAAGTAATGCTATTGACACTAATTGTAAGTAATTGTTGGTTTAGATCCGGACTCCCTTTAAAAGAATGTTTGCAATGTTTAATTTATTTTATATGTTTATATGTTTTGATATTTCTCAGATTACTTAGTGTTGGTGTTAAAGGATTTATTGGTGTTTAAAGATGAAAGTTGAAGCAGATCCCATGTTTTGATGTAATTATAGTTTGAAAACAGTGTAAGTGGATGTTGTACAGAATGGGGAAAGGACAAAGCAGTGAATTAAAGTAGAAATGAACGGCATTGGAAGTGATAGAGGGTCTGTGGACACAGATAGGTATGGTAAGGAAAGGTGCTGGTTCTAGTAGAACAGAAGAAGGGGGAACATGAATCTTAATGCTAGTGATAAACAATTCATTTCAGTGAAATGGTTTATCTTGTTTATCTGTAAGGTGCCTAATTTGTTGTGTTATGTCTTTTGGTGTGGTTTTGAGAAAACGGTTAAAAGTTATTGTCTGCGTATTGATTGTCTGTGTTTTAACGAACCTGTTGTGGTTTAGAGTGTGAATTGTGTTTTTAGTTAAATAAGGAAAAGCTTAAATTGTGGAATTTTGTTGCTTTTAGCACTTCTCAGAATTCTTTTTGTAGGACAGCAAGTCCTTAATGGTAAGTCAAAACAATTTGTCTTTGTTTCTGGATTAAAAGTGAATGATTAGCTGCCAGTATGCATCTAAAACAATGTATTTTTCAAAGATTTTGCTCCACATCCATCATATAGTTCAGAGAAAAGTTTAAGGTTTTTTTCCTTTGCTGATTTTCATCATTGATTAACCAACTTTAGCATCCATAGAGTTGGTGATGGTGAAAAGAAAGCATGACAGTAACAAATCTGCTTTAACAACATCTGCAGTAACAACATGTTTTTTTCCAAGCAGCACATAGCTTTAATGTTGCAGGAAAGGCGCAGAGCCGTCCTGAGACCTCATAAATCTTTACACAGAAAACCCCCTCTGCTTCATTGGGTGAGTGACAAAAAGAGCATTTCTCAGTTCTTTGGCTTCACAGGAAGGAGCCGTGTTAGGGGGGTCTGACCCTCAGGTCAGCTCCGCTAATCAAATGAAGCCATGACTGCATGCATGGAGAATGCATCGGAGCGTCTGCGAGGTGATAAGAGTCGATTTAAAATACATCTGATTCATCACTGCAGAGCACATTTGAAGAAAAAGGACAAAGGGAGGAGTTGAACAACTGAAAAACAGTTATTTATACTGCAGGAACAATCCACTCTGGATAATGAAGGTGTTTAAAAAAAAAAAAAAAAAAAAGCACATAACATGATGAGTTTAAATACCCTCAGGACCTCCCATGGAGGAGATGGAAGTAATTTCCTGAATTACGTTTGCTGTTATGTTTAACAATTCTGTTTTTCTTTTAGTCATCTGTGTGATTTTGTTCTGCCTTAACATGTCTCGCTTTCCTCCCCCTTAATTCCAGGTGTTCTTTTGCTTTACAGGAACTGTTATCTTTTTTACGGTTATGCTTTTTTTTTTACTATTTGACTTTGACTTACACTGAATTAGACTTTGAATTGGTTTTTTTACCTTGTTTACCACTTTAGTTTTTGTACTATGTAACTTTACTTAATGACATTGTGCCAAGGGGTTAGGTCGATCTTGTAAGCATGGGCATCCTTCGGGGTGGTTGTCGCAGGAGCACGGAACCGTCGCGAGACTTTTCCTGTCAGACTACACACTGAATGTTTAACTGATGCTCCAGACAGGTTTCGCTCGCACGTTCATGCATGGACGCCTAACTCCTTTGAAATATTTTGTGTTCCAGATTGTGCGGGCTTTAGACCACAGCTGTCAGGTTAGGTTAGGTTTGTAATGTTTTGTTGTTTTTGAGTGTTGTAGTGTTAAGTCTTTTAGGTGATCACATGCAATTCCATCCGGTTTGCGTTTAGTTGGACCATCATTTATTTTTCAACAGGACAATGCCCCAAACACACCTCCCGGCTGTGTAAGGGCTATTTTAACAAGGAGAGTGGTGGGGTGCTACATCAGATGTCCTGGCCTCCACAGTAACCGGACCTCAACCCAATAAGGATGGTTTGGGGTGAACTGGGCCGCAGAGTGAAGGCAAAAGGGCCAACAAGTTCTAAGCATATCTGGGAACTCCTTTAAGACTGTTGGAAGACCATTTCAGGTGACTACCTCTTGAAACTCATCAAGAGAATGCGAAGAGTGTGCAAAGCAGTAATCAGAGCAAAAGGTGTTTGCTCTGAAGAACCCAGAAAATGACATATTTTTAATTGTTTCACAATGTTTTGTTATGTATATAATTCCACGTGTTAATGCATAGTTTTGATGCCTTTAGTGTGAATCTACAATTTTCATAGTCATGAAAATAAAGAAAAATCTTTGAATGAGAAGGTGTGTCCAAACTTTTATATATGTGTGTGTATTATATACACACACATATATATACATGCAGTGTAGCTGCATGTATATATATATATATATATATAAGTGGCTGGGTGGCTCGGTTGGTAAGGTGACAAGCTACCATGCAGGAATCCAGGGTTCGATTCCCAGAGGGGGATAAGCAATGGTACTGGGGGGCAATTACCATATCAATGGCGAGCCCCCATCACCCAGTGGGGGTCCTTAGGCAAGGCCCTTAACACTACTGCCTCCCGAGCGCGGTTCAGCTGCAGCTCACCGCTCCCCCAGGGGATGGGTCAAATGCGGAGAAGAATTTCCCCATTGAGGGATGAATACAGTATAAATTTATTTTATTTTATTTATTTTATATATATATATATATATATATATATATATATATATATATATATATATATATATATATATATATATATATATATATATAAAAAACAAAAAAACGCCCCTCTCACCCTCCGCGGGTGGTTTTCTCCTCCAAGCTCGGGTCCTCTACCAGAGGCCTGGGAGCTTGAGGGTCCTGCGCAGTATCTTAGCTGTTCCTAGCACTGCGCTTTTCTGGACTGAGAGGTCTGAGGTCTTTCCAGGTATCTGTTGTAGCCACTCCTCCAGCTTGGGGGTTACTGCCCAGAGTGCTCCAATTACCACAGGCACCACTGTCACCTTTACTTTCCATGCTTTCTCCAGTTCTTCTCTGAGTCCCTGGTATTTCTCCAGTTTCTCATGTTCCTTCTTCCTGATGTTCCCATCGCTTGGCACTGCCACATCAACCACAACGGCTTTCCTCTGTATATATATATATATATATATATATATATATATATATATATATATATATATATATACATACATATATATATATATATATATATATATATATATACATACATATATATATATATATATATATATATATATACATATATATATATACATACATATATATATATATATATATATATATATATACATATATATATATACATACATATATATATATATATATATATATATATATATACATATATATATATATACATACATATATATATATATATATATATATATATATATATATATATATATATATACATACATATATATATATATATATATATATATATATATATATATATATATATATATATATATATATATATATATATATATATATATATATATATATATATATATATATACATACATATATATATATATATATATATATATATACATATATATATATACATATGTATATGTATATATATATAACTACTGTACTTTGAAAAATAGCTTTTTGGTAAAATAAAAACTATTGTAGAACTCCTTTACTGCAGTGACTTGAGTGGGAGCCAGCAGGGAAGAGTTAGGGATAATTGCATCCATCTATCACATACCAGGTCAGTGTCACTATTTTATATGACAACATCCAACAGTGTAGCTGCAGAGTAGAGTATTGTCAGCACTGTTAGTATATGGTGCTTTTTGACCGGTGGGTTTGAAATTGGCTCAGAGAAGGAAAGGACATGTGGACCTTGACTCTGAGCTGGCATAAAAGTAGAAACTGCAAAACAGCATCAGGAAGGTTAAAAATACGATGATTCATTTACAACACCAAGGTACTGGGTGGAAAATAAAACAAAAGACAACTAATTAGCATAAGACAGAATTGACAAAACGACAAGGGAAGAAATACCAAGGTCTGCAAAGGTATACTTAAAAAAATGAATGGAAGTATCATTAGCCTCCAATCTGCCTGATGAATAATGTAGTAGGTTAATATTTGAAGGAAATTATTTAATTTTAAAACGCATAGTGAATTATAAAAAGAAGCTGTGGTCTCATGAGTTGTTATCCAGTGTTCCTTCGCTGTATCACAGTTCACCTTTTGTAGTCTTGCTGTTTTTTTTTTACTGCCGTTCTGCATGCTTTTTTTTGGGTCTATTTTTACAGCGCACTGTTTTACGTCTTGATTGGCTGTAGTGCTAGTCAGTCATTATTCCCTGTGTCATTTCTCCTGTACAGAATGCTTTCAGTTTTTTAGATTTACAAAAATCTTTGATCGCAATCAGATCTCAGTTTTCATTCTATAATCCTGGACTTAATTTTTATGAAGGTTTGAACTTTGAGAGTTTAAACAAGAGACAAAAGTGTACAAATGTTTTTATCTCTAGAGAAAAAGTGTATAAATTGTGTAGTGAGGGATTTTATAGTGTGATAATTGTGATTATGATTTTTAACACATAACCTTATGATGTATGAAGTAACACTGCATTTAATTCTAGCTCAGTTATTAATAGGACACACTCACAACTTTTCAAATGCTGCTTTTGATCTGTTGCTAAAACACGTGATGAAATTTAGAATCTTAAGAAAAATGTTCAAAGTGTGCTACTAAACCAAAAGCAGCATTTAGTTAATGTGGAATTCAATTCATTAAAGAAGAGTGCATATTGCACAGATGCTTCAAGTGTAAATAAGGCACCTACTTTGTGTTTCCTCCCATTTGTTGCAAGGAGAAGACACGTGTTGTCCTTGCAAAAAATATAAAAAGATTAAATGAAAAAAAAGTAAAAATATTTCTGAGCTACGATAGCCGAAACCGTTTTCTTGAACAATTTCTTTGTGTAAAATGTCTTGACAGATTATTTCCTGTTGGGAGAACACAGTAGTTGTAATTATTTGGGATGCTAAAGAGTTAATTCTGGTCTACTTCCTTAAAGTTGTTGATTGCTTCCTTTCAAACATCCTTCTCAGTAGAACTGATAAAGTTGAAAAATGCTTCAGTCAAACTGTCAATGACTGAGCTCAAACCAAAAGCTTTCCAGAGAAAGGGAGGGGCAAGCTGGACAGGTCAATATTTGAAGTTATGCCAACCATAACTTAAAATACGAGCGACGGAAGCCCACTCTTTTTCTCAGAAGGTGTGATGCAACGTGGGAACCATATAGGAAGTTCCTCATGTTTTTATCAAATAAAAGTCATTTCAATACTCTGTGACAGTGTCTGGCAAGCCCATCCCCCAAACCAGCTTCAATTTCTCCATCATGAAGCACACGCTTTAAAGAAACATTTGCTTCAGCAACAGCTTCAATTTTGTCCATTAAGCAGCTTAATTGGCAGATTACAATCACTTGCTTTTCTACTATGTTTTTCTGCATTTGCAAAAAAAGTCAGTAGTGTTGGTTGAATCCTGGCTAAAGTATACTAAAGGAATGACATGTTCAATTTCATCTCTCTCTGTTGTTAATCGTCTGTGAACTGAGCATTTGCAGTTGGATCCATATGCAAAGTGATTAAAACTGCACCATCTTGGTCCACATCATCTTCCAAAGAGATGTAAATGAAAGTGTCAGTTTGGTCTTCTGAAGTCACATATAGATTTTCTCCAAAAAGCATAACTCCTATCTCACCTTCTGTAATCAATCTTACTGGCTGATAGACATACAGAAATGGAGAAGTAGCATTTACTTTTCAGATAGTGTAGATGTTGGTGAAAGACTCACATTAAAGATGTGGTAGTAGAATGTGTGTTCATTGGACAAAGATTAGATTGAGCACCTTTCACTTGCAGCTCTTTCAGGATTACCTAAAGTATCATATGAGTGATGTATCAAAGTCACAACCCTCTTTTTTCTATCAAAGATAAATTCTCTGCTGCTTGTGGTTTGTTTCTTCCTACAAAGGTCTAATTGTAATGTCATCTGATAGTGGGTCTGAGACACAACGTGAAGTCAAAGTCCTCAACACACCCTAGTTTTGATTTCCCATTTAGAAAAAAAAGCGTAACCCATGTCAATTTTGTTAACTATGATTTATCTTGTCCCACCACCAGTAGGTCTTGTCACTTGCTTAAATGTATGATTTTGGTAGTCCATCCAACCCATTTCAATTTTCCTTGTTTGTCTCTCTGCATTTCTGTTTCCCATTCTAAATCTTCTGTTTGTCAATTCAGTACCTGCATATGGAGATGGAAGTCTCAATTTACTGCTACTTCTACTTCTAAGTTGATTAATTACTTTGGTCTTTCTTTGTTCATCTGCTTTGCAGATGAGTGTGATTGACATATTTATCAGCCAATGATGACATTTGTTGACCTGACCTTAAATGCACATTCTGCATTTCACATAATCTGTGAGTTCACATTACAAATGTAACCAAAAATTTTGTTTTTGAAGCCTCTTTTGTGAATTTCTGAAACATTTATTGGGTTTTTGTGAAACAAAGCATGCACATTTGTGAGGAAAAGCATGCAAATGTATGAAACATTTTTTGTGGATTTGTGAAACGTTTAGTGTGTGTTTGTGAAACACAGGGTGTCCAGTGGCGGTTTTTGATATGGGCGATGTGGGCGGTCGCCCAGGGCGGCACTTCATAGGGGGCGGCATTTGCCGTGCCTGAGGCGTTACACGTAATGTGCTACATACTATATTCAAAGAGGAAGCTTGGAGCTTTTAATTTGAAATTGCTTCAGCAGCCGACACTTAATGCTTTAAGTTTGACACATCAGACTCTTAAGAATGTCTTCCTCCTATTTGCTCTTCACACTTATGGTGCAAAAAAGAACAAACAAAAAAAAAAGAATACCTCAGAGTGAAACAACGTAAAACAGGCACATGAAAAGGAAATAGGCAGAACAAACACCCGTGCTCAACCCAATTTCGAAAAAAGCAGGCAATGGAGATTATTTCCCACAATTCTTTTCTCCGACACAGCAGACCCGATGCGCACGTGACCACCGCCCTCTGCTGCAAGACGCTTGCGGCCACACCTCTTTGCGGTAGTCTTTGGAACATAAGTCAAAAAACTCGAGAGGGGAGCGCAGCTCGCCGGTGGCTGGCTGAATCACACTAACAGGTGATTGGGAGTCATTTTCTATCTAACAATCAACTCTGAGCCGCAGCTGCGCCTCCCGTCATAGAGACGGAGCCGCGTGTGTCAGAGGGAAGGGGAGGGGGAGGGGGGATGAGCGCGGACCATTTTTAATGGATTGAGGTTTTTTGGAGGATTTCTGCTGTTGGTGTTGCACAAATTTAGGGAAATGCCAAATATTTTTGGAGTAATCCCACTGATGTGTTCTAAGATTTAGTCTTTAATGTTTTATAAGACCTAAACATATTAATCACAATAAGTTTTATTTTTTAGATCTAATCCCTCTGATATGCTTCACAAAGACACACACAGGACGTCACACATTAAGAAATTATTGCTAAAAATGAAGCAGGAGTCCAGCTCTAAAAAAAATTCTCTAAAAAATGATGAAAGAGCAAAAAAAATGGAATTATTTGATATAATTTCTTATTAATATTTCCAGGCTTTCTTTGCTTTTTGTCCTGCAGCATGTTCATATTTGTATAATTTTGACAGAATATATTTATATGGAGAACAAAATATTACAAGTTATTTAAGGTTTAACTTGTGTTCCTGTTTTTATTCATATTTATGTTCAAAAAGTTCAGTTTAAAAGGTTTAAAAGTTTAGCTTTAGTGTGTTCAGTAAACATTTATCTTCTTCGGCCCAAAACCTTAAGCGTGTTTTTAACTTAGGCCCCTGTGTGACTGAGTTTGACCCCCCTGTAATACGAGTCTAGAAAATTCATGCATTTTTTGTGTAAAATGGCTAAATAGAAGATAGGGAACACAGCAGGATGTTGTCAAATTTTTTATGTGTGTGTGTGTGGGGGGGGGGGGGGGGGGCTGGTGGGGTTACTCGCCCAGGGAGTAAGTTAGTGTAGAACCGCCACTGAGGGTGTCCATTTGTAAACCTTTAGTTTGCATTTCCAAATTGATATTGCACGTTTGAATAGAATTACAGTTGTGAATCGGAGTGTGTGCATTTGTGACACAGACTGCGAGCATTTCTGAGTCACAAAATTTTTCTGGCCTCAAAAATAATTGATGGAAATTCCAGAAGCACATTACAGCATTTCCCGCATGTATTTTAAGTGTTTCTTGGTGGTGGTGTTGGCCTGATGTCCTAGAATGGTCAACGCGTTAATACATTGAATGAACCACGTCCTAAATAACCTCAGATATGATTTCTGATTTTGAGAGTTAGGTAAAAGCATTGTATCACTTTGTGACATTGAATTTTCCCTGATGGAATAAAGAAAAAAAGAAATCTCCCCCCTCCTTCAAACTTTCTTCCTTCAAACTGAAGCTTCAGAGTTTTCAAAAATTGCTGTATTGCTGTATTTTCAGTGCTACTTCATTGACAGCTATGTTCCAAATCTTTTTACATTTTACTTTTTTTGTTGTTGTTTGTTAAATTATTAATTCGCCATGGAAATAAGAAATGGATTGATAACAGAAACTCAGCACCTGTTTGTCACCTGGTCAAAACCTGGCTTCAGTTATTAAGTGTACCATTTCCCTAATGGTAAATGAAGTATACTTATATAGCGCTTTACTACCTTATGAGAAGGACCACAGCGCTCTACCGTCAAAGTCCCATTCACCTATGCACACACTCACATTGACACTGGCCCTAACCTATAACCACCAGGACCAATGTGGGGTTCACTGTTCACAGTATCACAATATCACTTGAAAACATGGGCAGGCAAGGCGGGAACCAAACTTATCACATTAAGATCTAAGGCTGACCCATCTACCTCTGCACCACGGCTGCCCCACAAATGAGATTTGGGTCAAAGACAGCCCTTATAGAAACCTAAGACTGTTTTCCAAACCCTGATTTGCATCAATATCAATAAACAATAACATACATTTTCTTATTACTAAGTCCTCCTGTGCTTGCTTTACAGTCTACTGTACAATGGCACATTGTATTTAAATAGACAACAATTGTTGCAATTCAACAGTCATTTGAATTCATGTATTATTTTTCAAGTTGACGTGTGTTTTTTTACAAACACAATAGAGGCCACTTCATTTTCCAGAGCTGGTTGTTACAGAAACTGAATCCTGTTTCCAGTCAAACTGGGTTTTTTCCTCTTTTACTCTAAATCTATTCTTAATAATGAGGCTCATGAGTTATTTGATTAGACAAGCCCTAAACCTTTTTAGATGACATTCAAACATGTTATTTTTGCAAATTCACACAGTTTTGAAGCTTTATTTATTTAAGGACTTAAAATTAGAATTTTTCCATTAACTTTGGTGCATCCTTTTTAAATATTTATATCACTACACTTGACCTTGAAATCCTTTGTGAAATATCAAGATCAAAAATTTCAGTTTTAGAGTTTCTAACCTTCTAAAAAAAGAAGAAAATCCCAGAATGAGAAACACAGTTCAAAAAAAGGACTTTTAATGTTGTGGATTCTAACTTACTATTCTACAATTTAACTGATTACCTTATCTAAATTATCATTAGGTTTTCACATGTTCATTTCTATTTGGGTTGAGCTATTAAAGAAAATGAAAGGATATTTCTGTATATTTACAGCACAGATATTCATCAGCAGTTACAATCACTGACATATCAAAGGAAGGAAATTAGCAAAGAAAAAGTAAGCAACTTAACATCACATAAATGGATACAAAGATTTCAAAGGGACTGGACAGCATACTTCATGATGTGAAATGTTTTATCATCTATGCCGAAATCTGAGTTGGCTGAAGTGTACCATAAGGGGAACCAGATCTGCCCTAGCCCGACCAGCCAGATCAGGAGGGACGGCGCAGGAGACCCCAGGACCCAGAGCACCCCCGGCGACGGCACCCACGCAGCCCGAGCAGGGGGGGACCTCCCACTCACTCAGCCAGGTGCATATGAGGCCCCCTATAGCGACGCTTCAGGCACTGAGGTGCATGGGCGACCCCGTCGTCGGGGCCCCAAGGCCACAGGACAGGCATGTTTGCCATACCGGGCAGGAGCCATTGGGCCTGTCAAGTAACAGACGCCGAGATGCAGGCCAAAGACGGAGCCAGGACGCAGGAGCCTTGTCACCGCAGGCCAGCACTGAGCCGCTGCCGCCACCGCCCCCGTTAAATTTGCGCCCCATGCAATTGCCCGCATGGGGAAATTCCTGGGAGGTCATTATTTTGTAAATATAAGGACCAATCTTTAACAAAATAGTTGATAAAGTTAGGGTCTCTGAGCAACAATGTATCGAACCTCCAGTTCCTTAATGAAGATAGTGATGTTTTGTTTTTTAGAGTCAGGAGAACGTGATCATTGACAGTAATGGGGTGGATCTGTGCTTCCGTAGTTATACTCAACAAGGAGCTGTTGACCAGGAAATAATCTAGCCTGGAGTATAATTGATGAACTATGGAAAAAAAAGTGTAGGCTCTCTTTGCGGGGTGGAAGGATCGGCAAATATCATAAAGATCAAAATCCTCCATGTACTGTTTAACAGTGTCTGTCCTTCAGGGTTTGTAACTATAAGAAAAAGCATAATACAAGCTGAAGGAATGTATGTTTTAGTCTTACTTTTATTACATTGAAGTTTATCTTTAAGGCTTAGTGTGTGTTGTTCCCATCCTTTGAACTTTGAAGGAACATCCCGAAGTTATATTTGTGAGGAGGTTTTATGACTGCAGCTCCAAGCTCATCAGGGGAAGAAGAGACTTTGATCTCCTAATGCCATTTGGAAGACTGGGCTGTAATTCTGTCATGGACCATAAATTAACCATCTCTGGGACAGATTCAATCTGTGGGAAACTCTTCAGGAGTCCGCTCACATGTGGAGTACAAAGCTTTATGACCTTGGGCCTCATTTATAAAACTTTGCGTAGGATTTGCGTCAGAAGTGGCGTACGGATGAAACATAGGACGTGCGTACGCACAGAAATATTCGGATTTATAAAACCGTGCGCACGCACATCCTACACATCTTTCCCTTAATAAGTCACAACCAATTCTAAATGCAGCGCAGCTTTTGCTGCTTCATGACACGCCCATAGTTGCCCATAAATAGTCCGTGAAACGGCCACAAATGAATATTCATTGATTGCAAAACCATGGCAAACACCGAGAGGAAATCAAAAAAACGTAACTTCACTCAATGTGAAGTAGAAGTTATCGTTGGCGAGGTGGAAAAGAGGAGAAAAGTGTTGTTCGGAGGGCACAGTGTGGGCATTACTAATGCCAAAAAGGCATTTGAGTGGCAAACGGTGGCAGACGCCGTAAATACTGTAGCCTCACAACCTCGAACCGTGGCCGAAATAAAAAAGAAATGGTCGGACATCAAAATCGAGGCAAAAAAACGTCTGGCACTGCATCGCCAGAGTGTGTCTGCCACGGGTGGGGTGGGGTGGGGGGAGACACCAGAGCTGACCCCTCTTGATGAGAGACTGGCGGCAATAATTGGGGAATCCCTTTTAAGTGGAGTGGTGACTTAGGCGCAGGGCAGTGCCGGCCCTGGTCTTCCGGGGGCCCTAAGCGAGATTTAATTTGTGGGCCCTCTAACTGATCAGCAGCACCAACAAAACGCAACTGTTGTTGTAATATAAATGAGATATCTAGTGCAGAATGTTGGAAAGAAGTGCCTTCACTGTTGTGCGTGTGTGCACAAATGTATGACTGTCCTTTAAGTAATAATGAAACAATAAGTTTGATTTGGGTTCCATATTGGGTAGATTTGAACTTACCAGCAGCAACATCAACATTTTCCCTTTCAACAGAAGATGTGGTGACAGGAGTTTCCTCTGCAGCTAAAAAACAAGAATTATTATACAATAATTATTGATGAAGTTAATAAAATAACTATAGCAGAATACTAATAGTTTAGTGGTTCAGTTAAAATCTGTGTGCAGGTTTTTCACAATGTCATGATCTTTTTATATATTTATGAGAAATAGTTTGATTATATATTTGCACAAGATCTTATTTATTAAGAACAGTTTGGGGCTCCATACTCTTCAGCCGCTGTTTATGGAAAAAAAGGGGTTATGCAGACACTGTTTTTTAAATTACTTTACATGCCACATGAAGGGATGTGGATGCTGCACCTCCTCCAATACTTTTTGATACTTTTTGAGAGCAGAAGAAAATGTTGGCTGACACGGAACTGTGCAAAACATCCTCATTATGTAAAACCAAAACTGTGAAATACAAATGAGAAAGAAATGTACCTATTTATAAATAATAAATGTGAATAATAATTTGAGTATACATGGAAATATAAGCATTTATACACTCTTATCTTTTATTTTGTATGTTCATAATTTTAAAATGAGTAAATTTATTTTATTTGTCATTAATAAATTAGAACCTTTATTTCCTCAGTTTTGATTCTCCATATTTCATGCCAATGCAAGATTTTAAGACACTTTGTTGAAAAAGTCAGACTACCAGACTGTCTATAACAGATAAACAGCAGTTTCTATACTGACATAAACCGGAAAATGCAGAACGCACTAAATATGTGTTAGCAAAACAATTAAACAATACAATAACGTGAGTTAAACATTTATCAGCCATCACCGTTGTCGTTATTTAATCTTCTCTTCGCCGTTTTGGAAGGTCCTGTCTGACCTCATCCAGGAAACTTGGGTATCAGAATTATTTTAGAGTTTTCCATTGGAAATTACGACAAACGGGGTCGTTTATGTGCAAACTTCACCTGTCTTTCTAACTTTACCGAACTTCGGATCAATTAGTATTTTAAATCGCGAATGCACAGAAATACTGGATAATGTAAAAAATATGGCCCCATCATCCTCCAAACTTACCTTGTGATTGATGCTGAAGTTGTTCATCTTTTTTCAGCTCCTGATGGATAAAGTCTCTTCGGCATGAAGTGCTCTTGTTGTCGCTTTGATCAGCGTGACAAAATGCACTCGTTTTTTTTCTTTTCTCAACTTTATTGAAACAAAATGCGCTCGTAAATGCACACTGTGCCAGGCTTAGATGCAGTGATGTTGGCCAATCGTTGCTGAGAGTGGCGTAACGTCATTATTTGGGTTGCCAGATTGGTTCAGGTGTGTTGACAAGGGGGATCATTAAAGTGCAGGCAACTTTCTTTTGCACAACATTCACAGCTATGAAATAGGTTGCCAGATTTGGGTTTTTTATTTTTATTTTATTTTTTTCGCCACTTCGGGGCCCTGGTGGTGACGGGGGCCCTACGCGGCTGCGTAATTCGCGTATAGGGAGGGCCGGCCATGGCGCAGGGGGAATACCGACCCGCCAGATGCACCGGGTGGCACACCCCCAAAAGCCAGCAGAGGTCTAACAGGACGGCTCGAAAAAGTCGGAACCGGCTCATAAGCCACTCGTCCTCATTTGCCAGCAAGTCTTCTTGCTGTCTAAAGATTGTGCGTCATTACGCATTGTGATGGGGGCATTTTATTTCCATCCATTTAATTGCATCTGACAAGCTACAGATGTCCGTAATAATTCACGTGGAAATGGGAAATTGATCAGCGCAAATTTAATTTCTCGTTGCTTTCTGAATGGTTGAGACATACGCCATACATTGTTTTCTCAAAAATAAAACAAACTAAAGGCATATGCATGAATACCATAATTCCGTAGCTTATGAAGAAATGTTTTACTGTGAGAACAACTTTCCCCAGTGGACAATTAATATGTCCCTCTGTCTGTCTGTCTGTCTAATTGCACATATTGCAATTTTCGTTTGATTTTTTTGTTTGTTTCACTGCTGATTGATCAAATGGGTGTTCGTGTAGGCTGTTAATTGTAAGACTTGCTTTGTGAAGTCTTCATGTTATCTATGAGAGCCAGTATTGTCATTTTCACTTTCACGTGTTTCTTCCATCTGCCGACGGTGTCGCTGTTTCTCATTTCACCCGTTTTTGTGCGTACGCCTGGTTCAGAGCTTGCGTGAAGGACCGCACATTTTCCCCTTCAAGTTTGCTTTTCATTAATCTCAATTATTGCGTAGAGAGTGGTGTACGCCTTCTTTTGTGCGTACGCAACGTTTATAAATGAGGCCCCTGGTGCCTGCGATGGAGTTCCTGCCGTTTATGGTGGACCACATGGGGATTCATTTGAGTGCCGTACCGTGTCCGTCTGTGAAATGGCCCCCCGGACAGGCGGAGCGGAAACCAGATGCTGTGATTCCAAGTATGGACTGAAGGACATAGGCAGGCTCCTCTGCCAGCCAATCCGAGCGTCCAGAGGAGGAGTTTGACCAAAATGTTGTCTCCAGGAGGAGGAGACTGAACCCACAAGTTAAAACGTCTGCACGGAGAAGATTCCTTTGTCTCTCAACAGGGCTGGCAAGTTAAGACGCAGTTAACTTTGCGCTTTGCAAGCTCTGAAGCTTTGAGAACCCGGACGTCCGATTTAATTTTCTTTTACTATGTTCTAGAAATATTGTCAGGGAAATAAAATTTTGTTTATCTTTATCCGAACGAATCCAGTGGTTTTATTCTCCCGACTTTTTTGAACACACAAGGAAAGGATCTGAAAAGCAAATAGATTTTTTCTAACAAAGCTCAAAGTAAAGCTGCAAGCAACATTGTATGGCCCACAGGCGCAACTCACCTGCCCGCCTCTATGCACCACCTCCGCTATCGCTGCCCACCTCTAGGCAGTACAGCCGCCCTCACTGCCCACCTGTGATCAAGGCTAGTCAAAGCTGTATATGCTAAATTTCCTAACTATGCTAGTTGTGCTAATGCTGCTAAAAGTGCTAGCTTTGCGATAAGCATCATCAATTCACTCAAAAAAACACATAACTTAAGCTGCTTATTATGCTAACTATGCTAGTTATATTAATGTGGCTAAAAGTGCTAGCATTGCGATCAGCATCATCAACTCACTCAGGAAAACATATTGCTACATTGGTAATGTAGCAATTATAAGTAATTGGTAATCATAGGTTGATTTTAAAAAATTCCACTTTTTTCAAAATGGTTGCTTTTCTGTTGATTTTATCTCCATAGCAACCATTTTATGTTTTGGTCGCCTGGGGATCACGAACAGATTGACATCAATTTCCACTAATTGGAAAAAGTAAACTTATTCCTTATATAGCCATATCAAGTGTGTTTGAATATGTTCAGTTCCAGACATGGATGCACACATTACATTTTCACAGTATTCCATTGAAAAACATAAGAGTTATAACAGTACGCCGTTTAAAATCTAAAACTTATAATTGCAACATTTTTTCTATAGTAGCATGCCATTGATGCCTAAAAAGCTACAAGATGATCAATAAAAATACCAGCGACAAGTTCACGTTTGTTTCTGATATTAAAAGTGCTTTTTTTTTTTAAATTCAAGATGGCAGCCTTTTCCCAAACTCAAAGGTTTATGAAACTCCAGAGGTGGTTGTAAACTTACACTAGCAACATGTGCATGCAATTTCGTGAACATCGCTCAAACAAAAGTGTCGTTTCCCCATATTGTGGAAAAACACAAAAATCGCCAATTCTCAGAGTTGGCCACAAAATGGCTGCCAAGCCGTAGGTCATGTGGCCATCCCATAATGATTTCAAAACTTTCTTGGGATAACTCCAACACGTGTGTTTTGGTTTCGTAACTAACTTTTTTTTGACACCCCATACACGACTTTGTACTTCATCAAAGTCGTTGTACTTTTATGTTAATTTGAGCTCGTATTGTGGCATTATGTTTAATGTACAGTGTAATGCTGGACATGTTAAGTATCTAAGTGTGTTGTTCAGATCAGTGCTAATGTAGTGTGACGGAGTTATGTGGCAGTTTAGGTGAAGGTAAGGGTAGAATGTGAGAAAAAAGAAAGGGAGGAAAGGAGTTAGCTGCCAGGCAAACTGACTTGCCTGGCTTGGTGGTTTTCCCCATGACAAAGTGGTCATATTGTTGTTGATGTAGCACATCGCTATCCAGATCCTCCTCGCTGCTCTCCAGGACGGTCTTGATCTTCCCTCTGTAAGTGCGTTTATTCCCAAAGAAGAAAAAAAAGGGGGGGGGGGGAGAGATGCTACTTGTTTCTTTTTAGTTTTCAGTCATAGATCATCTTATTTTCCTCCTAGGTCTGCTTGAAGCCTTCCTAATTAATGTCCGCAAACTGTCTACCTATCTACTGGCTACACGGTGGCATAGTGGTTGCATTATTGCCTCACAACACGAGAGGCTTGTGGTCTAAATTCCACCTGAGACCGTTCTTGGTGGAGTTTCTTCTCTTGCATCCCTTGGTTTTCTCTGAGCACTCCAGCTTCCTCCCAGAGTCCAAAAACATGGTTCATATGTTACTCAATGAGTTTTCCCTTGTGCTATCCTAGGCACTTTAACATTGGGAGTTGGGTCATCTAGATCCCACAAGACAGTGTGTTGAACCTTTTTTCTTCAATGATTTGTGATCTTCACTGGTGTCCAAGAATTACATGAAATCCTCTTCACCTTTATCCACCTTTGTCATGGTAGGAATAACACGTCAATGTAAGGGTGGGGTCATAGCATAGCACAAGGGTTAAATTTTCCCTAGGAGTACATGTGTGTGATTGTGTGGCCCTGCAATGCACTAGTGACCTATCCAAGGTGTAACCCACCTTCACCTAACAGTAGCTGGATTGGTTCCCCAGTGACGCCGGAAGGATTCAATGGGTTCAGAAAATGGACAAAAGGACTGTTCTTTCCCAACCTATGGCATATATGTCTGTATCTGCACCTAATGCCTTTGTCACATGCAGGTTTTTTGTTTTTCTGGGCCTGTGGAGGGTTGCAAGAGGTGCAGCAGCATTTTTAAAGGGAGCACAGGTGTGGCTTTTGGGTTCATTCAGCCAACTCAAGGGACGTCATAAAAATGGAATGTACCATTGTCATGCATGTGGTGACTGTAACGTGAAGTATTTGTAAGGATAAGTTACACGCACTTTAAATGTACAGGTGATACTGTCGTACAGAGCAAAAGTACTCTGAAACTAGGAAATTAGACAATCAATCAGTCGGACTGCATGCATAGAGGGTGCACTTATCTCTTGAATTGCCCTAACTGGCCCCTTGCGCAGTACCTGGGTATTGGGAGGGGTTGAAAAATTTGATTTGATTTAGAGGTGAAAACTGAAAAAAAGAATCCCCCAGTTTGGTGACTTTTGAAATGCTCTAATGCAGGGGTGGTGAATAAGTTTGACACCACGAGCCGAAATTTTTTACTGTGAGAGTCAAAGAGCCACACCACACACTGAGCTGCCAAGACGCACACACAAACAAGCAATTAAAGCCATATTATTTCCATAAAACACTCCTCTCCCTACAATACAACAGCAAGTGTTGCACTTGTGTTTATTTCAACGAAAGTGTCCACCCTCAATAATTCAAATTCTGCTTAGCCAGAGTTAACACAATGACTACCCTGGACGTCAGATACTCCCTCCACACACACAGGCACCTCTCTTTCATCTCATTCACACATACACTATGTCTCTATCTCTCCCTTTTCTCTGCCTCAGTCTGACACACACAACTCCTCGGAAGTCAGATTTACGATTATAAAACTGAATATTTCACCATTTATCCTACAGTCTTACACCAACAAATACACAAACATCTGGACAGAGCATCCTTCTGGTGTCTAAGTAATTCATATTCACAATAAACACATTAAATACATTACATTTCAGATGTGTGTAGCATACATTAAATTTTGACCTTCTGTAAAAATGTTTTCCTTTTATAACTTTTCTTTTTTATTTAAAAACTAATGATTGACTTTTGCATGAAAAACTGATAATTGATGGAATGTTAAAATATTCACACAACCATGCTCAGTTAAGTGTGTTTTCCAAACTACATCTTAGAATTTCTTATCTTGCTGCAGTGATGGAATGATGATTTCAGTGGGATTTCTGGCATCTCTTGTTTCTAGTAATCCTCTGCAGATCAGGTTTATATTCAGTAGTAGCCTCTCTGAGCAGTTCCTTTATGTGAGTGTCGGACCAATGGCTTGATTTCACGTGTTTAAAGGTAATAAATAGGGATCTAGCCACAGGGGTTGCAAGCCAGTAACTTCTGTGCCGGTCCCAAGCCCGGATAAATAGAGAGGGTTGCGTCAGGAAGGGCATCCGGCGTAAAAAATTGCCAAAATAACCATGCGAATCATCCACAACACTTTAGACATACCGGATCGGTCGAGGCCCGGGTTAACAACGACCGCCACCGATGCTGTTAACCTACAGGGTGTCGGTGGAAATTTGACTACTGTTGGTGGAAGAAAGAGGGGAGGCAGAAGGGTCCGTGGCCAGAGAGAGAAGGGAAAAGGCAGGAACATAGGTTTGAGAATAGGGACTCTTAACGTTGGCACAATGACAGGGAAAGGCAGAGAGCTGGCAGACATGATGGAGAGAAGGAAGGTAGATGTACTGTGTGTGCAGGAGACAAGGTGGAAGGGCAGCAAGGCACGTAGTATTGGAGGAGGATACAAACTGTTCTATCATGGTGTTGATAGGAAGAGAAACGGGGTAGGAGTGATTCTGAAGGGGGAGTTTGTAAACAGTGTTCTAGAGGTGAAAAGAGTCTCAGACAGGATGATGAGCCTAAAGTTAGAAATTGAAGGGGTGATGGTGAATGTAGTCAGTGGGTATGCGCCACAGGTTGGCTGTGAGTTAGAAGTGAAGGAGAGATTCTGGAGTGAGTTGGATGAGGTCATAGAGAGTTTTCCCAGAGGAGAGAGAGTTGTTATTGGAGCAGACTTTAATGGGCATGTTGGTGAGGGCAACAGAGGTGATGAGGAGGTGATGGGCAGGTTTGGTGTGAAGGAAAGGAATCTGGAGGGACAGATGGTGGTGGACTTTGCGAAGAGGATGGAAATGGCTGTAGTCAACACTTACTTCCAGAAGAGAGAGGAACATAGAGTGACATACAGAAGTGGAGGTAGGAGTACTCAGGTGGACTACATCCTATGTAGACGAGGTCATTTGAGAGAGGTTAATGACTGCAAAGTGGTGGTAGGAGAGAGTGTAGCCAGACAGCACCGCATGGTGGTGTGTAAGATGACTCTGGAGGTCAGGAAGAAGAAGAGAGGGAAAACAGAAAAGAAGACCAAGTGGTGGAAGCTACAGAATGAAGAAACTTGTGAGGAATTTAGGCAGAAGTTGAGGCAGGTCCTGGGTGGTCAGGATGAGCTTCCAGAGGACTGGGAAACTACAGCAGAGATTATCAGGGAAACAGGTAGGAAGGTGCTAGGTGTGTCATCTGGAAAGGGGAAAGACGGTAAAGAGACTTGGTGGTGGAATGAGGAAGTACAGGAATGCGTCCAGAGGAAGAGGTTGGCTAAAAGGAAGTGGGATGTAGAAAGGACTGAGGAAGGTAGACAGGAGTACAAGGAAGCGCAGCGTAAAGTGAAGAGAGAGGTGGCAAAGGCCAAACAGAAAGCTTACGATGAGCTATATGACAGGTTAGACACAAAGGAAGGAGAGAAGGACTTGTACAGGCTAGCCAGACAGAGAGACAGAGATGGGAAGGACGTGCAACAGATAAGGGTGATTAAGGACAGAGATGGAAAGGTGCTAACAACCCAAGAGAGTGTACAGAAAAGATGGAAGGAGTATTTTGAGGAGCTGATGAACGAGGAAAATGACAGGGAAAGAAGGGAGGAAGATGTGGTTGTTGTGGAGCAGGAAGTAGCAGAGATTGGAAAGGATGAGGTTAGGAAGGCTCTGAAAAGGATGAAGAGCGAAAGGCCGTTGGTCCTGATGACGTACCTGTGGAGGTATGGAAGTGCCTAGGAGAGACAGCAGTGGAATTTCTAACAAGGTTGTTCAATAGGATTTTGGAGAGTGAGAAGATGCCTGAGGAATGGAGGAGAAGCGTTCTGGTTCCGATCTTTAAGAACAAGGGTGACACGCAGAACTGCAGCAACTATAGAGGAATAAAGTTGATGAGCCACACAATGAAGCTGTGGGAAAGAGTAGTGGAAGCCAGGCTTAGGAAGAAGGTGGAGATTTGTGAGCAGCAGTATGGTTTCATGCCCCGTAAGAGCACCACTGATGCCATTTTTGCTTTGAGAATGTTGATGGAAAAGTACAGAGAAGGTCAGAAGGAGCTGCATTGTGTGTTCGTAGATTTAGAGAAGGCGTATGACAGGGTGCCGAGGGAGGAGCTGTGGTACTGTATGAGGTCGTCTGGAGTGGCAGAGAAGTATGTCAGAGTAGTTCAGGACATGTATGAGAGAAGTATGACGGTGGTGAGATGTGCTGTAGGTCAGACAGAGGAGTTCAAGGTGGAGGTGGGACTACACCAAGGATCAGCTTTGAGTCCTTTTTTGTTTGCTATGCTGATGGACAGGCTGACAGACGAGGTAAGACAGGAATCTCCCTGGACAATGATGTTTGCGGATGACATTGTAATTTGCAGTGAGAGTAGAGAGCAGGTGGAGGAACAGCTAGAGAGGTGGAGGTTTGCTCTGGAAAGAAGAGGCATGAAGGTCAGTCGTAGTAAGACAGAATACATGTGTCTGAACGAGAGGGATCAAGGTAGAAGCGTTAGGTTACAGGGGACTGAGGTGAAGAAGGTGCAGGAGTTTAAGTACTTGGGGTCAACAGTTCAGTGTGATGGGGATTGCGGAAAAGAGGTGAAGAGGCGAGTGCAGGCAGGTTGGAGCGGTTGGAGGAAAGTGTCAGGAGTGTTGTGTGACAGAAGAGTGCCAGCAAGACTCAAAGGAAAGGTGTACAAGACAGTGGTGAGACCAGCTCTGCTCTATGGGTTAGAGACGGTAGCAGTGAGACAGAGACAAGAGGCTGAGATGGAGGTAGCGGAGATGAAGATGTTGAGGTTCTCCTTAGGAGTGACCAGGTTAGACAGGATAAGGAACGAGTACATCAGAGGGACGGCTCATGTTGCCTGTGTCAGCGACAAAGTCAGAGAAGCCAGACTGAGATGGTTTGGACATGTTCAGAGGAGGGATAGTGGATATATGGGTAGAAGGATGTTGGAGATGGAGCTGCCTGGCAGGAGGGCAAGAGGACGGCCAAAGAGGAGATACATGGATGTCTTAACAGAGGACATGAAGTTGGCTAATGTTAGGGTAGAAGATGTCCATGATAGAGTGAGGTGGAAAAGGATGATTCGCTGTGGCGACCCCTGATGGGAAAAGCCGAAAGAGAAAGAAAGGTAATAAATAGGGACTCACAGACATATATAGAGGAGAACATCAACAGCTCTTTTACACGGGTATTTTTCTGTTGGGACAGTTCTCCAATATGTAACAGGGCCTTCTTTCAAACAGGTTTCAGCTCAATCATTTCCGGTTCGCTCGCTGCCTCATCAGTGGCAAGCTGGGATCTCGGGAAGTCAGTCTCTGTATTAAAGGATCGATGAGAAAAGTGATCTGTGGTCGTTTCTGCTGCAGGTCCTCAAACCGCAAAGTGAAATTTCCGTCCAGTTGCGCAAGAAGTGTCACGTACTGCGCTTTATTCATTTTGATTACAGCCTTCTGCTGTGAGCTCCGCAAAGAACGAAAGTGCGACAGATTGCCGTTTTGAATGTGCACTTTGAAAAGCTTCAACTTCTTAATAAAGTAGACAATTTATGTCAGATTAGGAAGTGACTTGCCATTCCGTTCAGTAAAAAAGTAAGAATCTTTCCATTCTTCCTGAAACGTCCTGTGTTCATCTTTATACTCTGAATTTCGTCATTTTGACCATGAGGTTAACCGTCTGCAGGCACATGAAATGTTTATTTATTTTTTCTGGCATTGGGCGTAACCCGCGCAAATGATTGGCGGTCACCTATGTGTCGGGAGCAGCATCAAAACACACACACTGCCAAATTACTTTTATTATTGTTTTTGATTTATTTTTGATACCCTCTGATGGAATTTGAGTGTGGTTTAAGAGGGAAATAACTATGAAATGAAACACATTATAGAAAACATAGAGAGCTGAGCTGCTAATTAATTGGCTGCACTGGAGAACTGTCCGTGCCCCATACACAGCACAGCTGCGAACAATCTCAGAGAGGGAGAAGTAACCAAAGGAGCACATAACATATTCTCCTCTCTGGCATCAACGCCCATGTATTTGCTCACATCCCAAGCAGCCAAACAGCATGGAGTTCACTTCTGCTTACAGCCCCCTCACTCATGATGAGGAACTTTACACCCAAGATTCCCCATTTCCGATGAGTCTTAGGTGCTAAGGGGGGGCTAAACCCCAGGTCGCCACAATGTAATGAGACGCAAAGAGCCGCGTGCTTATTGGCCGCGTGTTCGCCACCCCTGCGCTAATGCTAATACTGAGGCTGGACGCAACGTTAACCACAATTTAACAGCTTTTCTAATTTTACTAGGAAATAAAAGTAATCTCAAGCATGGTGGTGGAGGGGTCATGAGCGGAAATGGTTCACCAGCCACAGATCCTGGAAATGTAAAAACCACTGCTTCTCCCTGCATGCTTCTGTCTATGAGGGATCAAATGTCAACCCTTCTGTATGGCAGCTAAATCCTCCCAGACTGACAGTAATGAAGCAAGATGTCACAGACTTGTGTATAAACATTTAGAAAACCTCAGTGAACTGAGATGCCAGAATTCAACCACAAAGATCTGAAGAAACGTCCAAATATAATTAAATTATGGACTAATCATATGGAAACTGATCAGTGTCACGGTCTCCAGCCAGTCAATTAACCTGCTTCCGCTTCTGACGACTCCCATCTGCAGAAGCACCGAGCGGGTTCTTTTCAAAACACCCACATCTTCAAGAATCCTGAAATGATCAGATAATTAGAATATATATTTTTAGGTTAGATCAGGTAAATAAATGAAAAGAGTCTGCTGTCAGTAAAGGAAGGGCTGCATTTGTAATCGGTCCAAGTGATGAGGCTAATAGGCTCCCCTGTGAACTCATCAAAAAACAAAGTAGAGATAATGAGACTGTTTTTCTTTTCCAGCTCATAATCATTTTTTTTTCTTTTCTTTTTTATCCTCTTGTGCTATAACCTTCAGCCTATCCTCTTCCTTTCTCTGCTGTAGACAAGCTAACCGAGGTGTGTGACTGCATAATTATCATCAGCTTCAATATTAATATGGCTTTTGAAGAGTCATTCAGATATTCCTCATGTGCTTAACTGGCATAGACTATTTTTGCTGGTAGTACAGATATTCTGTTCTTATAAGAGTTTTCTTTGAAAGAAATAAAAGACTTTATGGCTTTTTCTGTAATATGCATAGATTACAGTGTTTACTCACTGGCAACTAGGGGTGTATATTGGCAAGAGTCTGGCGATACGATACGAATCCTGATATTGTACCAGAACACATTTTCTTTCTTTTTAAAAAAAATATGACTAAGAAAAAAACTCTACCTGATTTTCAATACGTCTTCTATTGTAATAACATTGAAATGGTCAAATTATGTTTATTTAATGATCACAATGTTAAGCACTGTAACTGTGTCTCATATATAAGTTGTTTTTACTCAAATTCATAGTGCTTTATTTTGGTAACTTAAAATAGTCAACATTGTCTGATTTCCACAACAAAATATATTTCAGCATTAAAAAAAAAATCGAATGAAAGTGCCTTAACCAATAAAGTTCTAAAAGTATGATTAAGTTATTAATCAATATTCCTTAATGTAGATTCTTCAGTAGTTTTAAACAGTTGAGGAGCCTGAAGGGTACATCAAAAATAAAGGGGGGGGGGGGGGGGGACACTAATTCTTTCACAATAAAGTGTGACGCTGCATGACATGGTGAAGGAGATCTCATTAATGTGGCAAAGATGCTTTTTTTACATCACAGTCTGTTCTGCACTGTTGCAGCCACGCTTTCTCACACGCAGAAGTAAACTAGTAATGGTCATCGTCACGATGTTGGCTTTTTTTCAGAGCGTTGAACACATCAGTCGGATCAATCAGGTCACTAAACTAGAATCTATTGCAAAGTTCCTCTGCAGAACTTTGGCCCGCTTTGCCGATAGCACTTTAGCCGATGCTAAGTGCATTAGCTGCTGTACTTCACTCGTTCTTATCTGAGCCTCTAAAAAGCACTGCAATCCATGTTTTTATATGTTACTGTCAGCAACATGGCACAGAGTTTCGGTTCGGTTTCCATCCCAAGTAAAAACTAAGTAGTTCATGTCTCATAACAAAAAAAAGCTGCCTCTAGCTGAGGTCTTCCTGTTGTTTTGTGTGGTGTAGAACTGCTCATAGAGGCTCTGTGTGCTCTGCTGCCAACTAGTAGTCGGAGGTTGAGGTGGAACACAAGAGTAGATGCTGAAGGGCACTCATGAATAATTAATTAAATATCGTCTTGAAAGCATTTTGAATCGATGCAAGTATCGCCAAATGAACCTAGCGATGCAGCCAGATGGCTTCAGCGCAACAGGATCTATTTCGCCGCATTGACGGTAATTCGCAAGCTTTAATGGACTTAAAAGGGACATATTTCTTCTACTCCAACTACTACAGCTTCACTTCCGCCTATGGAAAATTGTCTCGAGTCTGCCCTCTGAAGGAATTTATATTTTTGTGGTCTTTATTTCTCTTAGGCTTTTTATCTTATCTTTATTTCATTGAAGGTTCTCTTTCAGGTTTACTGTGTGTGGTTCCCGTACTTTGAATTTCAAAGGGGCTTCCTGAACATTGCATATGTAAAGAGGTTTTAGGGCTGGAGCTCCAAACTCATCTTCCTTCAGCAGAAACAGTCTTTGATCTTCTAAGACCATCTGGGAGGCTTGGCTGTAGGTCTGACATGGATCATAAATCAATCATCTCTGAGACTGATTCAATCCCTGGGAACCGCTACAGGCATCTGCTCACGTGTGGGGAACAAAGGTTTATTATCTACTGGATGATAGGAAGTTCCGGCCAAATGTGGGGGACCACCTGGGGAGCCATTTGATTGCGGGACCATGTCAGTCTGTGAGGTGACCTCCGGCGCGGGAAACGGATGCTGACTCCAAGTATGGACTAAGGAAGTAGGCAGGCTCCCTGCCGGCCAATCCGAGCAGCCAGAGGCGGAGATACAGCAGCCATTTTGCTTCCAGAGGAGGGGATTCTGACCACCTGTTTAAAAGTCTACACTCAAGGACCTTTCCTTTGTTCTCAACAGGCTGGCATGTTAAGACGTTGGTAATTTTGCGCTGTGCAAGCTCTGAAACTTTGAGAACCCGGATGTCTGTTTTATTTTGTTTTACTCTGTTTTTAGAAATATTGTTAGGGAATAAATTTGTTAAACTTAATCCGGTGGAATCCCGTGGTTTCTTCTTCTCGACTTTTTTGAACACGCAAGGAAAGTAATCTCAAAGCGACAGATTATTTCCTACATTTTTGGTGACCCTTGAACGTGAAAAGTGAGGAAGGAACGCGGATCAGACGGGTTGGACCGGAACATAGTGGTGTATTACGAGATCTCTGAGACTTTCGGCGAAAAGTCGGTGACGTACCCTCCCATGTGTCTGACTTCCCTCAAGGCCTCACAAACGAAGGTAAAGAGAAACCTGTTCTCAAATTCTGCATATTGATTAGGTTATTGTCTTAGTGAATAACTCAAATTGTGGGGAAGTGGAGTATGTGGGCGGCGTAGCGCACCAGAATAGGTTTGTGGTTCATAGTGTCCCTGGAACAGAAAATTTGGGCATAAGCAAATTGGACATGTTTCATGTCTCTTGAGCCTGCGCTATTGAACATAAGCAAATTGAACAGGTTGGGCGGCCATCAGCCTGTGCACTTCGGGCATTAGCAAATTAAGCAGGTTCTGTGTCTGTTCAGCCTATGGAAATTTGGGCATTAGCAAATTGGGTAGGTTTGCATCTGTTGAAAGCCTGTACACGAGCCCGTACTAAAAACAGTGTTACTATAGGAACTAATTTGCGCGTCTAGGATTTTCGGAAACACCAGGAAGGCGGCGACGGAATGAAATGTATGCAATTTTGGAAAGAATGGGATGAAAAAGTGTTTGAAATCTGTGAATTTTAACTGTATTTTCCGCATTTCCCTGTGTATTGTTTCTCTACGGACGCAGCCGTCTTGTTCATCATGTTTACGTCGAACGGACCAATGACGGGACGTTTTAGTTGCTTCAAATGTGTCGACGACTCTGATTGGTTTTGTATGTACCACGTGGTAAGCGTGACGGAGTCCTAGCCAAAATGGCGTCGGCGGCTATGATTGGCTTTGTCTGTACCATGTGGCCGGCGGGCCGGCGTGCCTGGAAATCGGAATCTACAACAATCTACAACTTCTGATTGCAACATTTCTTCCAGAGTAGCTTGCCGTTGATGCCGGAAAAAGTTTCGAGACAATCGCTGAAAATTCCGACGACAAGTTTACGATTGAATCCGGCGGTAAAGGTGTTTTTTATAGAAAATTCAAGATGGCGGCCTTTTCCCGAGGTCAAAGGTCAACGAAACTCCAGAGGTAATTGTGGACTTGCTCTAGCAACATGTGAGTGAAATTTCGTGAAAATCCCTGGAAAAAAAGTTCATTTTTTCATATTGTGTAAATACGCGAAAATGGGGAAATTGCAGATTTTGGCACAAAATGGCCGCCAAACCGTAGGTCGTGTCACCATCCCGTAATGATTTCAAAACTTCCTTTGGATATCGCGAACAAGGGTAGATTGGTTTCGTTTGGCGATTCTCAAAAAAAAAGTTCCGAATGTTTTCGTTTTTGCCGAGTCGGCACATTTTTTTGCGACGTTTTTTTGCTTACCACGCCCACATTCCTTTATCGATCTTGTCGTGCGTGACATCGTTTTGTTCAGCGCGGGCCAGGGAATTGCATATTTCCTCTTCACGACATTCGGATGAAAAATGTGCGAGCTAGCTAAGATGGCAACGGTTGCGAGCTCGCCACACACACGCCGTTCAAATTCTACAACTTCTAATTCCAACATTTTGTCCAGAGTAGCTGTCCGTTGATGCCCGAAAAGTTACGAGACGATTGATGAAAATTCCAACGACGAGTTTTCGTTTGTATCTGGTGCTAAAGGTGCTTTTTTGAGAAAATTACAGATGGCGGCCTTTTCCCAAGGTCAAAGATCAACGACACTCCTGTGGTGTTTGTAGACTGGAGCTCACAGCAAGTGTGTGCAATTGCGTGAAAATCGCTCAAACAAAAGTGTCGTTTCCCCATATCGTGGGAAAACACGAAAATCGCCAATTCTCAGAGTTCGCCACAAAATGGCCACCAAGCCGTAGGTCGTGTGGCCGCGCCGTAATGATTTCAAAACTTCTTTGGGATATCCCCGACACGTGTGTTTTGGTTTCGCGACTGTATTTTGAAGTATATTTTGTTGGGCCCCATACGCGATTTTCGGCCCATTCATTTTTTTGACGGGATCGCTGGCCGTGATGTCATCGTCTTCGGGGGGGTGACGTTGACTTTGTGGAAAATTCATTTGCAATTTATCCCAGGTGTGTGCACGTTTTGGTGACTTTTCGAGCATGCGGCGGGGGTCACATTCTTGCTGAAAGGCGGCGAAGTCGTCGTTCCAACTGCGAAAACAATATGGTCCTTGCAGTCAGTGACTGCTGCTGCGGGCCATAATAATAATAATAGTAAAATAAAACACAGTAAAACGTGGTAAAACTAGGACTAAATCAACTAAAAGCTCTCCTAAATAAAAACGTCTTGACCTGAGATTTAAAACACTCAACGGAATCGATCTGACGCAACGACAATGGGAGGGAGTTCCAAAGACAAGGAGCAACAGCTTGAAATGACAGATCTCCTCTAGTCTTATAGCGGGTTTTTGGAACGCTTAAAAGATTCTGGTTGGAAGACCTCAATGATCGGGCCGAAGAGTGTGGGGTTAAGAGGTCAAATAAGTATGTCGGAGCTTGACCATGCAAGGCTCTAAAAACTAAAAGTGGAATTTTAAAATCAATTCGAAATTTGACAGGTAACCAATGTAAAGCAGACAAGAGAGGAGTGATGTGTGTCCGTTTACTTTTTCCTGTTAAAAGCCTCGCTGCAGAGTTTTGGACAAGCTGAAGACGGTTTAGGGAACGTTTGTTAAAACAGGTAAGAAGAGAGTTGCAGTAATCTAAACGAGAGGAAATAAAAGCGTGGATAATTGTTTCCAGGTCTGATCGAGACAAAATACTTTTTAATTTTGCCACGTTCCTCAGATGATAAAAACAGTTTTTCACTATCTGTTTTGAGTGACTTTCCAGAGACATAGACACTTCAAACGTCACCCCAAGATTTATGAGGCTTGACTGGACAGAAGAGCTCAGACACCCAAGGCGTTGACTGATGGACGGGATTTTATGTTCAGGGGCAAAAATAAGTGTCTCGGTTTTCTGAGTATTTAGGACTAAGTGATTACTGTTCAGCCATGTTTTAATCCTCGTTAAGCAATTCAGCAAATTTTGTAGTTTGTAGTAATCATTTTCCGTGAAAGAACAGTAGAGCTGGATGACGTCTGCATATAAATGATATGAGATGTGGCTAAATTGATTAATAAGTTTCCCAAGAGGAATCATATATAAAATAAATAAAATAGGGCCTAGTACAGAACCCTGGGGAACGCCACAAGTTATTTCTCTAATTTCAGAGCTTGAAGAACCGACAGCCACATTAAATGTTCTTCACTAAGATACGATATAAACCAATTTAAAACTGACCCAGAGAGACCATAGTCATTGTGAAGACGTTCAATTAAAATGTTATGATCCACAGTGTCAAATGCAGATTTCAAGTCTAAAAGCACAAGGACGGTATACTGGCCTGAATCAGCTGCCATAAGCACATCATTTGAAACTCTTAGGAGAGTTGTCTCTGTTGAATGGTTCTTCTTAAAGCCAGACTGAAAAGAATCTGATATATTGTGTTCTTCCAGGTACATATTTAGTTGGACAGCGACCACTTTCTCCAAGATTTTGGAAATAAAAGGAAGCTTCGAGATTGGTCTGAAATTTTTGGGATCTGACTGGTCCAAATTAGGCTTTTTCAGAACCGGATTTATTAAAGCATGCTTTAAGAACTTTGGGACTGATCCTGAAGTCAAAGAAAGATTAATGAGGTCAACAATAGTAGAACCTATACTGTGGAAAACTTTCAGGAAGACAGAGGTGGGAATTGTGTCAAGAGGGCAAGACGAAGGTTTGATCCTTGTCAGCAGAGAATGAACGTCCTCCACTGTCACAGGAGAGAAATTAGACCAAGACTGCGGACACTGAAGGCTCTGAGAGAGTTTGACACTGGCTAAAGGAAGGATGTTTGCTCCAACATCCAAAACCTTAGCTAAGAAACCTTGAAGAAATAAGCTGCAGTCAGGCTGGGAAAGCTTTGGGAATTTAGAAGCACAAGGTGAAACTAGAGAATCTAGAGTGCTAAATACAATCTTAGGATTTTTCCTATTTGTAGAAATAAGTTTGGAAAAATAAGCTGATCTGGCCTGTCTTATCATTTCATTTAGAGAACAGATCAGATCTTTAAGATGTAACCTGTGTACTTCCAAATTGGTTGATTTCCACAAACGCTCCACCTTGCGACAAAGCCTTCTGGAGCAGCGGATTTCTTCATTTATCCATGGAAAAGAGATTTTAGAAGAGGCAATTTTCATTTTGACAGGAGCAACCACGTTCAAAATGGACTCACAGTGACTGTTAAAAGATTGCATAAAAGAATCCACATCATAAAAACTCTTAAAAGAATTCATGTCAAACAGGTCAATAAAACCATCAGCAACATTCTGACCTAGAACCCGATGTTGAGACATAAATGGAGACAGAGAGGGTAAAAGAGGGAATGTCATATTAAAAGAGATCCAACTGTGGTCACTAACATGACTGTCTGTCACACTGAGCTGATGGATGTCTAGGCCTAGAGAAAAGACCAGGTCCAAAGTGTGACCTTTGATGTGGGTGGGACCTGTAATAAAATTAAATGACTCAGTTAAAAATAATGATTCTGATGCAAAAACACAAGAAGAATCATCAATATGAATATTAAAATCACCCACTAAAAGCACTCTATCAAATGTGATAATAGTAGATAAAAACTCAGCAAACTCATCCAAGAAAACTTGTGCAGGGCCTGGAGGTCGCTAGATTATAATGCAATAAAACAGCGGATTAGATCCAACCTTAATGATCTGGAGTTGGAATGAGGCGAAAGAGTCGAAGTTCAGTTTGGTGCTGGGGAAAAGGTCCCGATGGATGAGAGTCAGTCCACCCCCGCCCCGTCCAGAGGAGCTGGGGGTGCTCAGCGCGGAGCAGTCCGGGGGCACAGTTCGTTCAGGTGGATGTGGTCCGTGTCCCGCTGCCATGTCTCCGTGAGGCACAGGAAGTCCAGACGCTCCGATGTGAAAGTGTCATTCAAATAGAATGACTTGTTTGAAATGGACTGCGCGTTTAGTAGCGCAAACCTGAGCGTGTCCGTGGTGTTTCTTGAAGGTCCAGACCGCAGAGATCCCCGAACATCCCGGCACAGAGGTTTGCGGGGGTTGATCCCTCGGCGGCGTGGGCGGGGAGAGCAGGGCCTGCGGGCGTTTGACAGCTCCTCGAAACCGATGACAGGTGACAGCCAGCTGACTGCAGGCTCCAGCGAGCGGCGTGAAGGGCAAAAACTTTTAAGCTCAGTAAGCTTTGCCTTGGTTTGTCCAGTAAAACGACCTAAACAAGTCTTTAGGTTCACGATTTTGCCGCTTTTTTTACCTCGGCGACGGTGGCGTCTTTTCCAAGGTGGAGGGGCACCGGCGGGAGAGCGGCGGAGGAATGCTGGAATTCCCTCCAGAAACGGTGGTAAAGATTTTTGGCCACCGGAGTGATGTGAATCCAAAACTTTCATTAAAGATAGGAAATCCAGAAGTGATTGTCGGTCATACACCAGTAGGGAGGTTGTTCTAGGTGTAAAACTTATCAAAAAGAGCAGAAACAAACAAACCCCAAGAACGGGCAGACGGCAGGCCACACACACCGGCGCCATCTTACTTAGCCTAATTAGCTTCTTCCACAAATTAAACTCTTCCTCAGAAAAATTTACATTTGAACAAATGTTCGACCTGTCTCAGTCTATCAGGGTTGCATTTCAAAATGGGAAAATTGGAATGATTCTTCCTTAATGTCAAATTGAATGCTAAGAACAGGATGCTAACTTTAGCCGCGTCCATTTTTTAAGGTGTGACGAATAAATAAAGCAAAATGAAATGACACAACCACTGTAAAACTGGTATTTTCTAAATATAATATAAGCCTGAATCCATCATGTCCACATCTTTATTGTTGTGAGATTTTGTGAAACACTCGACAGTCAGTCGCCGCTTTGACTTGGTACATGGAACCAACTGCCTCCATAGACTGCTGGTTTTGTCTGTAAAGAGCAGCTTTATGTTTCTTTTTTTTAATGCTCTACTTCAGTTCTCTCATGGCTCTTTTCTTCCCAAAGAAACTTTCCAAACATCTTTTTGTTTGGCTTTTGTTTACATTTTATCTTTTGGCTTATAATTTAAAATAAAATAATTTAGCTAGCGCTTTGAGCGAGCAGCCATTTTATGTCTCATGATGCGGCAAGACAGGCGGATGTGGTGAACAGAATCCGACAGTTTTCCAAAATAAAACTTCCTTCTGAAGTAGAAAATAAAAAAGAATCAAAGTTGGCGTATGCATTTTTTTCCTGTCTGGGGCCTGGTACAAAGCAGTTCTTGTACCCTTGAAGCCCTAATTTAATGGGAATAGGCAGCATGTCGAAGAACTGCAAATAAGCGGAAGGGGCCCTAAAAATACGTCTATATATAATGAGTTGGGAGTGAGAATGTGTTGGTTCCAACGACAAGAGCTGCACCATTTTAAATAGAGGCACCCATCGTATTAATTTTGCATCAAGTTCGAATCTGGGTCTGGGTCCACATGACCCAGTGTCTGGGTCCGGATCCAGACCACGGTCTGCTAGTTAATGACCTCTGCTAGAGAGGGTATGGAGCTGGTCCACTGTTCCAAGACCAGGACCGGAACCACACTGTTAGTCCTCGATCTGAGGTTTCACTATCAGTCAAACTCTTCTCTTCAGTACCCTGACATAGACTTTTCAGTCTGTCACACTAACAGACTTTACAAATCCGCCTTCTGGGTGAGTAACAGTAAATTTGATATTTTTAATAATTAAAACAGCAACTCTTTTTTTGTTTGGAGTTGTGACTAGCAGAAAAAATGAACAGACATTTTGAGCAGCACAGGAGGTAATCAGCTGATTTAGATAAGTGGGTCTCCTCTAGTAAAGCTATATCTGCTTTTAGATCAGTCAGGTGATTTAACACTTTCACCCTCTTTGCACCAGAGCCAAGTCCACGCACATTCCAGCTAATAATGTTTAGACTGGACACAATTACTCTAACTGGGAGAGTTTTAGGCTAAATAATGCGTGTGTGCCAGTTCCTGTGCGGGGGCCGCAGCGCAAAAAAAGGCTGTGCATTTGTGTGCGTGAAAGTTTCCTGGCTGTGTGAGCTGCGTGTTGCAGAGGTCCTTTGTGAGCCTATGTGAGGTGTTAGCAGGATGTTACAAAGTCTTCAGCACAGCCACAGGGTGATCTCTGGGTCCCAGAAGAGCTGGCCATCCACAAACAGCTTTTCTATGGCGACCAGAGCTGGGGACCTGGCGGTGAGGTGCTTCCTTCACAGCTCATTTTCCTATCCAAAAGTAAGACAACTTCATCTATGAAGCAACAGCCTTTGGTCCCTGTGGGTGCCGCCCATTTCAACCTGGAGTCGGCCTCAGCATTGTGTCTGTGTCTCTGTTACACCCCTGTCTAGGAGTTTCTAAATGGGTGTAACATAAAGGTAAAAAAGAAAATTAAACTCAACAATGATTCATAAACTCTCACGGGACCCAGACATTAAGCTGGGAATTTATTTACAATGAAAAACTCAAAACTATTCAAAAACAACCAAACCCAAATTACAAGGACCAAAGCCTTTAACAATGTCTGTCAAAATGCTCTGCTGCTGTCAGCTGGAGAGGAGGGGACTGGGGGTGGGGGTGGGGGGGTTCCAACAGATGATGTGGAAGGTTTTAAAGCTGCTGGTGGAAGTCCACAGCCAATCAGGTTTTTCGGACACTGTGGAAACCAATCTGCACACTATAGGAGTGAAAGAAAAAGGAAAGAAAGAACCTCCCACTGCAGCAGAAAACCAAAGAAAACAGGTACAGAAAGACACTCCGAATATACAAATAAAACAATATTACTGCCACAGCCGTAACACCCCCCAACCTAAGAGAAAACTTCTGCCCCCCAGAAGCCATCTCTTGGGTTGAGTGGATGCTCCGCGAAAGATCATCTCTGCACTCAACCGGAGGCTAACTCCTCCGAGGATTTAGTAGCGGCCGCCCTGCGCTCAGACATCAGGCTACGTGAGCGTAACCGTGACCGGATCAGTAAGACCCGCCCTGAACCCTCGCGCAGAACCTCCGATGAACCCATGCAAATCGGGCATTCTAAGCTCTTTGTGGAGGAGCGACAAAGACGCCGTAATGAAGGTGCGTGTTTTTATTGCAGGGAATTAGGCCATCAGGTAATTCAATGCTCTCTTCGTTCAAACTACAGAGCCCCACCGCTAGGTGACAGTCCGCGGGGGGAAATTTCGACCATGATTAACGATTTCTTGTTTGTTCCTGTCAAGTTATGTCATCTGTCCAAAGTTCTTGATCTCCAGGCTCTGATCGATTCAGGCGCGGAACAAAGTCTAATTGATCATAGCATAGTCATTAGTTTGTCTTTACCCACCGAGAGACTCACGTCCCCTGTCAAAGCCGCTGGCTTAGGAGGTCAACACCTCTCACTCATTACTCACCGCACCAAACCCATTCTGCTCGTTACTTCCGGTAATCACCGTGAAACAATTCAGTTTTTTATTACGTGGACCCCCCAAACTCCCGTGGTTCTAGGGTTCACTTGGCTTAAGCTCCACAACCCCCAACGTAATTGGAGCCGCCACAGTATCACTAGTTGGAGTGATTTTTTTTTTATGGGGAACTGTCTCCAGTCCACTTTGCCATCTGTATCTACTTCCACTGTTTATGAATCCGAAACCATCGATCTGTCGAACATCCCCGAATGTTATCATGATTTAAAGCTCGTATTCAGCAAATCCAAAGCCGCTTCCTTACCTCCTCATAGGCCCTATGATTGTGCTATCAATTTGTTAGACGGTGCTCCGCTCCCCAAGGGGAGATTGTTTAATCTTTCGGGTCCTGAGAAAGCGGCCATGGAGCAGTACATTCAGGAGGCCCTTTCTCTTGGACACATCCGTCCCTCCTCGTCTCCTGCCGGTGCTGTTTTTTTTTTTTGTGGAAAAAAAGGACAAAACTCTCAGACCCTGCATTGATTACCGGGAACTCAACCAGATTAGTATTAAAGATAAATACTCCCTACCACTCATCAGCTCAGTTTTTGACTCCATTCAGGAGGCTCGCATTTTTTCTAAACTCGACCTTCGTAACGCCTATCACCTGGTGCGTATGAAGGAAGGTGATGAATGGAAAACCGCATTCAACACCCCGGTGGGCCATTATGAATATCTAGTAATGCCCTTTGGCCTAACCAACGCCCCTGCGATTTTCCAACGTCTCGTAAATGACGTCCTTAGAGACTTCATCAATCGTTATTTCTTCGTGTACCTTGACGACATCCTGATCTATTCTAAAGATCCCGCTCTACATCAAAATCACGTCTGCTTAGTCCTCCAAAGACTATCAGAAAACCAGCTGTTTGTAAAAGCAGAGAAATGCCAGTTTCACACTTCCAGCATTCCTTTCCTCGGCTATATTTTCGACGCTGGCAGCATACGCCCCGATCCCGCCAAGATCGAAGCAGTTTCCCAATGGGAGCCTCCCACCTCTCGAAAAAAATTACAACAGTTCCTCGGTTTTGTCAACTTCTATTATTGAAAATCTGTGGTGTGATTTAAAGCAGGCTGTCCATGCTCGGAAGCCATCAAATCTGACTGAACTGGAGATGTTTTTCAAAAGAGGAATGGTCCAAAATACCTTCAACCAGAATCCAGGCCCTTTTGGAAGCTATAGGAAGTGATTGGAGGCAGTCATTTCTGCAAAAGGAGGATCTTGTCATGATCGGTAGGCGGGACAGACCCAGACGCTGAAACCCAGAATGATCACAAGAGTGTTTTAATGTCAATTCTGTTTTGGCTGTAAGATGATCCTTGGCGAGAGCGTGGCTCGTGGCGTGGCTGGAGGCAGAGTAGCGGCAGAGCGTCTCCGGATTTCGTCGTAGCAACAGGTAAGCAGCCGAGGTTTTCCACACAGGTGACCTTCGTCGTGATGAATCCTGTGACAGGGATACACAGGGTTAGAACGTGGCAAGACGAGAGTAAACAAGGCATGAGCAGGCAGACCAGGCGTAGTCACCATAAGGGGTAACGATCTGGCGTCGAACGGATGGACTGGATCTCCTTAAGAGCAGACGGGTTGATGAAGGTGAAGTGGTCACAGCTAGTGGAATCAGGAACGGAGCAGGAGGAGGCGGGGCAGACAGGGGCACCGTGACAGTGCCCCCCCCCTAACGACCGCCTCCAGGCGGTCCAGGCTGACGATCCGGATGAGCGCGGTAGAAGTCGGAAATGAGGGAGGGGTCCAAGATGAGGGAACGGGAGATCCAGGACCGTTCCTCAGGACCATAACCCACCCAGTCCACCAAGAACTGATGGCCGCGACCCCGGCGCCGGACGTCCAATATGCGGCTGACCGTGTACGCCGGAGCGTCATCAATGAGCCGGGCGGGTGGCGGGGAAGCGGAAGGCGGGCACAAACTGCTGTCCAGAACAGGCTTGATTTGAGAAATGTGAAACGATGGGTGTACCTTAAGGGCTGCGGGAAGACGGAGACGGACACAGGTGGGATTGATGATGCGGTCGATGGTGTACAGACCGATAAACCGGGGAGCCAACTTGCGTGATGTGGCCTGAATAGGGATGTTCTTGGAGGAAAGCCACACTTTCTGGCCAGGTTGGTATGTGGGGCCGTCAACACGATGGCGGTTGGCTGCGCGACAGTAATTCTCCGAGGTGCGTAGGAGGGCTGCCTTAGCCTGGTGCCAGATGCGTTGGCATCGCCGAAAGTGCTCTTGCACGGAGGGGACGGACAAATCAAGTTCCTGAGAGGGAAACAGAGGAGGCAAGTAACCGAGTGAGGCTTCAAAGGGGGACAAACCTGTGGCCGAGGAAGGATGGGAATTGTGGGCGTACTCGACCCAGACTAAGTATCGGGCCCAATCTGTAGTATTCTGGGCGGCAATACAACGGAGGGAAGTCTCCAGCTCCTGGTTGGCCCACTCGGCCTGCCCGTTGGATTGGGGATGGTAACCCGAAGAGAGGCTGACGGTGGCACCTAGGGCAGAACAGAAAGCTCTCCAGACTTGAGATACAAATTGAGGTCCGCGGTCGGACACGATGTCGGAGGGGATGCCGTGGTTCCTGAAGACATGATTGACCAACACGTCATCGGTTTGGGTGGCCGAGGGCAGCTGAGGGAGAGGAACAAAGTGGACAAACTTAGAGAACCGGTCAATGATGGTGAGTACGACCGAGTTACCCTGTGACAGGGGCAGGCCGGTGACGAAGTCTAGTGCGATATGGGACCAAGGGCGGTTGGGCGTGGGCAGAGGATGTAACAACCCTGCTGGAGGAGAGGTCGAGGACTTGAAGCGCGCACAGGTGGAACAGCCGGCTATGTAGTCTCGAACGTCTCGATTCATGGAAGGCCAGAAAAACTGTCGACGCACAAGGTTGAGAGTGCGTGTAACTCCGCCGTGACAGGCGATACGGGAGGTGTGAGCCCAAGTGATGACGTCTGACCTTAGTGAGAGGGGAACATAGAGAGTGCCGTTAGGGGGTGTGGGATGGTCAGGTTCCTCACCTTGCGCCCTAATGACTCTTGTCTCTATGTCCCAGGTCAGGTTGCCAATGATGCAGGTCTCCGGAATGATGCTGGTGGTGATTTCAGAGAGTACAGAGTCAGAGAATTGGCGAGATAAGGCATCCGGCTTGGTGTTACGGCTGCCAGGTCTGTATGTGATAGAAAAATTGAACCGATCGAAGAATAAACACCAACGGGCTTGACGTGAGTTGAGGCGTTTAGCTGAGCGCAGATATGCAAGATTTTTATGATCAGTCCACACTATGAATGGATGCGTCGAGCCCTCCAGCCAATGTCGCCACTCTTCAAGAGCCAGTTTGATAGCGAGGAGTTCTCTATTTCCCACATCGTAATTCCGTTCAGCTGGGGATAGCTTCTTGGAAAAGTAGGCGCAAGGCTTGAGTTTTCCTGATGATTCTTCACGCTGGGATAGGACAGCCCCTACACCGGAGTCAGAAGCGTCCACCTCGACCACAAACTGTCTGGAGGTGTCTGGCTGTATGAGGATGAGGGCAGAGACAAATAACTTCTTGAGCGTATCAAAAGCATTCTGAGCTGAGGGACCCCAGTGGAAGGGCTTGGATGTGGAAGTAAGCTGGGTGAGAGGTGCGGCAATAGCGCTGTAGTTTCTAATGAACCGACGATAAAAATTGGCAAAACCTAGGAATTGTTGGAGTTTTTTGCGAGAAGAAGGGGGTTCCCACTGGGAGACTGCAGTGATCTTGGCGGGATCTGGACGTATGCTGCCGGCTTCAAAGATGTAGCCCAGAAACGGGATGCTGTTGGCATGGAACTGGCATTTTTCAGCCTTCACAAATAACTGATTTTCGACTAATCTCTGTAGGACTTGACGAACATGGTTCTGGTGGACGACAGGATCTCTTGAATAGATTAGGATGTTGTCTAAGTATACGAAAACGAACTGATTAAAAAAGTCCCTAAGGACGTCGTTAACGAGACGTTGAAAAATAGCGGGAGCATTAGTGAGACCGAAGGGCATTACGAGGTATTCGTAATGGCCGATGGGGGTGTTAAATGCGGTCTTCCACTCATCCCCCTCTTTCATGCGCACGAGATGATAAGCGTTGCGGAGGTCGAGTTTAGTAAAAACGCGCGCCTCCTGAAGTGAATCAAACACCGAACTGATCAGGGGCAACGAATATTTGTCCTTCACCGTAATCTGATTGAGTTCACGGAAGTCGATACAAGGCCTGAGGGTTTTGTCTTTTTTCTGAACAAAAAAAAAACCCGCTCCGGGGGGAGACGAGGAGGGACGAATATGACCAAGGGTGAGAGCTTCCTGAATGTAGCGTTCCATGGCCACTTTTTCAGGGGCTGACAAATTGAACAATCTCCCTTTAGGAAGGGGGGCCCCCTCTAAGAGATTGATGGAACAATCATAGGGCCTATGAGGTGGTAAGGAGACGGCCTTGGCTTTACTGAATACCAGTTTCAAATCATGATAACACTTAGGGATGTTAGATAGATCGATGATGTCAGATTCAACGCTAATGGGAGCAGTGATAGAAGGAACCGCAGATTTGAGACAATTACTCAAGCAGTAATCACTCCAACCCATGATATTGTGGTTACTCCAATCGAGATGGGGATTATGGAGCTTAAGCCAGGAAAACCCCAAAACCACGGGTGTTTGAGGAGTGTGCGTAACGAAAAATTGCAAGAATTCGTGATGATTCCCCGAGGTAACTAGCATGACAGGTTTAGTGCGGTGCGTAATGAGCGAGAGGTGTTGACCACCGAGGCCGGCCGCCTTAACAGGGGATGAAAGGCGTTCGGTGGGTAGAGATAACCGATTGACTATATTTTGATCTATGAAACTCTGTTCAGCGCCAGAATCGATGAGCGCCCGAAACTTCTCCATTTTAGACTGATGACATATTTTGACGGGTACAAAAAAAAATTCATTTGCTGAATTAGCATTATCCCCCCGCGACCCGTCATCTAACGGGGGGTTCTGGACTTTTAAACGGCGATTACACTGATTGACCTGGTGACCTAGTTCCCCGCAATAAAAACACGCACCTTCGTTGCGTCGTCTCATCCGCTCTTCCGCGGTGAGCTTCGAATGTCCAACCTGCATGGGTTCATCGGGGGTAACGCATGGGTTCTCTGGTTGAGAACCAGGATCGGGACAGACTGGCAGGTTAGGAGATGTCCATACTGGAACAATACGGGGCATATGACTTCGTTCAAGATTGCGCTCTCGGAGCCTGATATCGGAACGAAGGGCCGCAGCAACCAACTCCTCGAATGAATTAGCTTCCGGCTGGGTGCATAGATGGTCTTTGATGGGTTCGCTGAGAGATTGATAAAACACGCCCCGGAGTGCCGGGTCGGTCCAACCAGCCTCTACCGCTAAAATGCGGAAATCAATGATGTGTTGACTTACGGGGCGGTTACGTTGCCTGAGGGCTAACAGTTTGCGGGCGGCTTCCTCCTGTTTCCGGGGTTGGTCAAACACTAATCTCAATTTGTCAATGAAACGCTCATAAGTTAGGTGAGTTATGGGGTTAGCTGTCAGAAAGGCTTGTGCCCATTGCAGGGCTTTACTGCGTAATGAATTTATGATCAGTGTAACCTTACTGTGGTCGGAGAAGTAATAACGTGGAGCTTGTTGGAAAAGAAGCTGACATTGGAGGAGGAAGCCTCCACACGCCTCCACATCTCCGTGAAATGGTTCGGGCTGGAGGCGGATATTCTCTGACGTCAGGACTGGTGCGGAAGCAGGATTGTTGCCGGAAGCGGTGACAGGAACTGTGGGAATAGAAGCGGAGGCTTGACCAGTAACTTCCAGTAATGTTTGCGACATACCGTCAAGGCGTCGGAAAAGCTCTTGTTGGACTGAGGCGAATTGCGACAGAGCATCAGCTTGACGTCCCAGGGTGATCCCTTGCTGATTCACAGCGTAGCGAAGACCATCTGGGTCAGCTGGGTCTGGATTTTGGCCAGATCGTTCTGTCATGATCGGTAGGCGGGACAGACTCAGACGCTGAAACCCAGAATGATCACAAGAGTGTTTTAATGTCAATTCTGTTTTGGCTGTAAGATGATCCTTGGCGAGAGCGTGGCTCGTGGCGTGGCTGGAGGCAGAGTAGCGGCAGAGCGTCTCCGGATTTCGTCGTAGCAACAGGTAAGCAGCCGAGGTTTTCCACACAGGTGACCTTCGTCGTGATGAATCCTGTGACAGGGATACACAGGGTTAGAACGTGGCAAGACGAGAGTAAACAAGGCATGAGCAGGCATGAGCAGGCAGACCAGGCGTAGTCACCATAAGGGGTAACGATCTGGCGTCGAATGGATGGACTGGATCTCCTTAAGAGCAGACGGGTTGATGAAGGTGAAGTGGTCACAGCTGGTGGAATCAGGAACGGAGCAGGAGGAGGCGGGGAAGACAGGGGCACCGTGACAGATCTACTAAATATTGATGGCATGTTTCTGTTGGGGTGCCCAAATTTATGTTTAAGTAATTTAGTAAGTACTTAAACAATTACTAATTGTTTAAGTAATTATTGCACAGTTTCTATTTATCCAATAAATTTCATTTCACTTCTCAAATATCACTGTGTTCATCTGCTATATGATATATTTAACTGAAATTGAGGATGCAAACAACCAATGATTTATGAAGAAATATCTTGAAAATTATCAGGTGTGCCCAAACTTTCTCATACCACTGTATATCTAAACAAATCTTACCAAGCCATTCTGTGTTTAACATTTCTTTTTTTATTTTAATTTCAACAATCTTAAGCATGTCTTTTTGTACATTTAAAACACTAATTTCACATGCAATTTAAAATTCACCCAACTTTGTATTGCCTAAACAGCAGTAACAGTATTCTTGAGTGCAAATTACATTTGAAACCTAAAATATATCACTACGGCAGTTCAACGTTCACAGAACTTTTGAGTAAAATAACAGAGAAATGAGCAAGCAATAGTCATATCCACAAGTGCAGGGCTCATTTTAAATATGACATATCAGTAAATATAAATATTAATTGAATTTTTAAAAGTTTATTCAGGAATGAAACTGAAAACTCATCTGACTTTATGACCGATCTTAATCTTAACAAAACAAAATTAATTCAGAGGCTAAATGACACATTACTTACCTGCTGTTATGTTAAGTGGTAGGATCCTCAAGCAGAGTCTGATGTCAAGAACAGATTAACAGTGTATTACTTGTCAAACAAAACCAAAATCAGACAGGCAGCTGAATCAGGGAGCTAGACTTGAAACACTGAGGTCAGCTTGGTCAGGGGAGAGGCCATGGAGATGTAGTTCCTGATAAACCTGGAATAAGTTTGTAAACCCCAAAAACCTTTGAAGCTGCTTCTTACTAGTGGGTGTAGGCAAATCTGCTACAGTTTTAATTTTGGCAGGATCTGTTTTGAGTTGGCCCTTCTCAATCACAAACCCAAGAAAACTGACAGTAGAGGCATGAAAGTCACATTTTTGTCCTTTAGCATAGAGTCTGTTTGCTAGCAGCCGTTGTAACACAAGCCTGACATGTTGAACGTGCTCCTTAAGAGTCAGGGAGAAAATAAAAATATAATCAAGATAAACAAATACAAATCTATTCAACATGTCAAGCAGCACATCAGAGATGAGACATTGAAACACCGCCAAAGCATTTGTCAGTCCAAAAGGTATCACCAAATACTCAAAATGTCCCAGAGGAGTATTGAAATCCGTCTTCCATTCGTCACCCTCCTTGATTCTCACTAAATGATAAGCCTTTGGAGGTCAAACTTGGGGAAGACGGTTGCAGTCTGGAGGGAGCTGAAAGAGGAGTCTATGAGTGGGAGAGGATATTTGTTTTTTACAGTTATGTCATTCAGACCTCTGTAATGAATGCATGGGCAAAGGAACTTATCTTTTCTATCCACAAAGAAAAATCCTACTCCAACAGGGGAAGATGATGGGCGGATAAGTCCTGCAGCCAAACTCTCAGTGATATAGGTCTCCATCACATCCCTCTCATGTTTGGAGAGGTTGTACAATTTACTAGAGGGCAGCAAAGCACCAGATATCAACTTTATTCCACAGTCGTAGAATTGATAAAGGGGGCAGAGAGGAAGCACAGTCCTTAGAGAAAACTTCCTTGAGGTCATGATACTCCAATGGTACACAAGAAAGGTCAACAGGTTTAGGAGGCTCAGGAGAGGTGGAAACAGGTGTTACAGCAGCATGCAAACAGTGATAGTGGCAAAGAAGGCTCCAATTAACTATGGATTGTGAAGACTAGTCTATGCGAAGTGTAGGCCAGGGTAGACCCAACACAAGCAGAAAGGATGGAAATGGAACAATGTTAAAACTAATTATTTTGCGGTGGTTGCCAGAAACCAGCATGGACACAGAATGTATATGGTGAGTTACACAGGCCAACAGTTTACCATTCAGAGCAAACACTTTCTTAGGGCTAGGTAGAGGTTCAGTGGGGATTTTGGATTGGGACACAAGGACACAAACTGAGAGTCAACAAAGTTGTCATCTGCACCGGAGTCCATTAAAGCCTGGATCTGTAATGTTATGGTGTCATAAGAGATAGTGCCTTTAAGATGGCAGCTGAATCAGGGAGCTAGACTTAAAACACGAACAGTTACATCGAGCAACTGAATAGCAATCATCTGGCAGGGAGAAAGAGAAAGGCTCAGGCTTTTAAAGACAGTGATGAGATGACCATCAGGTGTGCAATGTAGAGAGGGACCAGGGAAAAGGTCAGCCACACACCCCTGCTCCACACTGCTCATTACATCTGCATTAATGTGATGGGTAATACTGAGATTTGGACTTTAGCACAAAGATCAGGTCTGCCTAAAAGCCAGTGGTAGTAATGCGCAAGATGTCTCGCAGGTGAGAGTCTGTTAGTAGTGTCCTCACATGGCTCTAATTTATGTTCATAACCAAGAATGTCCTCTCGCACAAATACATCGACCCAAACGAGCTCAGCATTTTCCTAGCAAATGCTTGAATCTCTCGAAACATGTCCTTATCTAGCTGTCGGCAAAAGTTGGCAAGAGAAACCTGCTGATGCTGATTGCAGCTCTCTGCGTCACACCTCAGCTCAATGAGCTCCAGCTGCAATTGGTCTGGAACATCATCTGTGTCCACGGAGAAAGGTGAGGATAAAAAAGCTATGTCCTTCTTGATAGCTGGACAATCCTGAAAGCGTTGCCTGAACTCTTCAGCCACAGGTAAAATATCTGATGTGTACCTCCTTGTTTGTGCACTGACATTGCTCTGTGGGAATCTGGTCATGATTTCTTGCAGCACTGAAAAGTGTGCAGTATAAGTTTTGGTCTGTGACAGGTGTCTTTTTAACAGTTGCAGCTTGGTTCCAAAGGCTTTGATGTGTAAATATAGTTGGCTTATGACTGCGTCTGGTCCCTGGAGACTGGCCTTGAGGACATTAAGGTGCTTTGTAATATCAAGTAGAAAATCCAAATCAGCCAGCCACATAGAGTCACTTAGTTCTTGCATAGGTTGTCCCTTTTCAGCCAAAAACACAGCGATTTGCTGCCTAAGAGAGTAGAAGCGCAACAGTGCAGAACCCAGACAAAAACAACGTACATCAGTGTGATAGACAACATCTCCATATTCTGCATGAATCTCGCTTAGAAACTGTTTGTCAGATAAATGCATCTAGACATTAAAGAAAAACACAATTATAAACAACAGACCACAACAAGAATCAAGTTTCTCATGCACAAGGGAGAAGAAGCCAGTGTGACAGAAAACATCCACCACGCTTGTCTTCTCAAAGGTCTGCTTCTCCTCGTGCTGCTTTTATTAAGAACACAAGTAGGAGGTCACTATTCCAAAACAAAGAGAAAAGTTCATTAGGGGGTGTCGTATAATGACCCATTTGGTGGATTCTAAGTTCAAACAGTATTCCTTATCTGCTAGGGACAATGTGTCATAAAACCCCCTCTTCCTAGCTGGGATGAGAAGCAGATGAACAAACACACAACTGTTTCTAAAAAGGTAAAAGCGTCAATCTGAGTTAACATTTAAACACACATTTAAACGAATACATTTAAAAAATGATAATAATAAAACAATTTCCTTCACACTGTTGAAACTGATGGTGGCACAGTGCTCTGGAGTGGACATAGTTAATGGCCTTTATCACTGGTTTCAAAACATGTTTGTATTGGAGATGTTTAGCACACAGAACTTGCTGATGAATGATGCAATGGAGTTTTACAGCTTTACTCCCTTCACTTACTTTGTTACTTATTAGTGTTGCTAATCCACTTCATTTGCCAGTCATGGATGGTGCGCCATCGGTAATAATCCCTGAAATCTTTCTACGAGAGTTTAATGTCATTATGGTAGCACAAACAGAAAATAATAAGTCTGTTCCTCTCGTTTGGTTTTACAGGCTCTGGAGGTAATGAGGATCTTCGGTAACGTTCATTTCATTGTCCACTCCCCTCAGAAAAATAAGTGAATGAGCAGTATCAGAGGCATCTGTGCTTTCGTCGCAAGCCAGCAAAAAAAGTCAAACTCCTTTCCTCTTACTCCCAATTGTCTTTTGATTTCTGATGACACTTCTTCAATCCTGCGGGCAACAGTGTTACGTGCCAGGCAGACTTTGGTGAACTCTTGCTGCTTCTCAGGACAGATTTTCTTCACCATAGTCAACATGCAGTCTTTGATAAATTCACCCTAAGTGAAAGGTTTGCAATGCTTTGCGATTAGCGCTGCTACATCGGAACTGGCCTTTGTAGCATTCTCATTTAACTCTCTGGCTCTTGCAAAATACTACTGCTTTGGCATAGACTGATGTGTTTGGATCCCCCTTCCGGGTTACTGTCTCAGATTCAGTCCAAGCTTGTCAACTTCTTCTGGGACAGTCTACACTGGGTGCCACAGGGAGTGTTATTTCTACCCTGGGAAGAGGGGGGGCAGGGCCTTGTGCACCTGGCCAACAGAAATGCCACCTTCAGGATCCAGTTCTTGCAACAGTTTTTGATTGGTTCAATGTGGAGGGAGCTGGCTCGCAGTATCTTAAGGCGTGTGAGTGGTTCAGGGCTGGATGATACTCTCTTTTTACTGGAAACCAATTTTTTAGATGTGGGTTGCCTCCATTTTATCAGAGTGTTTTTACGTCTTGGCATCTTTTTAATGTTGGGAAACGAAAGAACTCTCCCTCTCTGCTTTGGCTCTTGAAAGAGCCTTTGATTTTTGGTTGGCGGATTGATCCCCGCTCTCCCCAGCCAGCTGTCGCCCCCCCGAGTCCACAGCTCACCGCTCCCCCCAGGGGATGGGTCAAAATGCGGAGAAGAATTTCCCCATTGTGGGATAAATAAAGTATCTATTATTATTATGATTATTATTAATATCTGTATTTGCTCTTTTTAATGTGATTTTTTCCGTTAGTTGTTTTATTTATGGGTCCGGGTACAAGAAGAAAACAAAGAGAAGTGGCAACTGCGTAATTTTATTGTTGGTGAGGCGAAACTTGCGATTCACATAAGCAGGAAGTGCAGGATAGCAGGTAAACCTCTAGCTCAAGGCCCACGGTCCAAATGCGGCCCGCCATGTCATTTTATGTGGCCCGCAAGAGCATAAAAGTTTTTAATTTCTTAAAATAACAAATAAAAATTGGTGTGCATTTATTCATATCTAGGGGGAATCGTACTAAAAAAATAGATGGGCAACTATACATTAAGACTTAAACACTGTCCATATAACCTAACCTGACAGAATAAAATTTAAAAAGATTTATGGTAGAGTAACAAGCAAACATGTGTTTTCATGCAACTGTAATTGTCACTTAAAAGAGTTATAATAAATTAATACATAATGAGTTATTTAACATTAAGGAGTAGTTACATTTATTTTTTATTACATTTAGTTACATGTATAAATTTAATCTGGCCCTTTGTGGATAACCACTATGTTGATGTGGCCCTCAGTAAAAAAAGAGTTTGACACCCCAGCTCTTGCTGATGTTGTTAGTATCTGGAGCTGCAACGTCCACTCCAGGCTAAAATTTGAATTCTCCTTTTTCAGACTGTGGAAACTTTTGTCCTGTTTAAAAAAAATCTGGTGCTTTGACAATGTTCTATGTTATGTGTCAAATAGTGAACTATGTTTTGCTCTTTTTTTATGTGACTAATTGTTCTTTTTCTTGTTATCTGTGATCCTTTATTAAACTGACGTATTAAAAATCCAATAAACTCTTCTTCTTCGTCTTCCTATTCCTATTGTGGTGTAAATGGCGGGAGGCACCAAAAACAAGGTGCAATACCGCCACCTACTGTGTTGGAATGTTAGTCAAAGCAAAGTGTCACATGGGGTGATGTTGTGTAAAGTGCTGCTGCCCTCTAGTGGGTAAATGAGGAGTAGCAGTAGTGCTGGCCAATTTATAAAGTCTAAGTGATTTTATGACAATTGTACCACAGGCCACATTTGGCCCACGAGCCGGACTTTGGACATGTCTGGTCTAGGGTGTACCCATCTCCGTCTAACAGTAGTCGAGATGGGTTTCTGAAACTCCGCTGCCCCAAAAGGGATACAGCAGGTTAACAAAATAAATAGAAGTTATGGAGAACTATGGATCAATTCACTGTACTGGATGTGTTTTGTACCCACAGTCACTGGTTGTCACTGAAACTGTCACATGCCCAAGGTAATGATTGGTTAATGCTACGCAGCAAACTCCCAGGAATTCAGATTTGTTTGAACTTGTGGCTGTCGCCGACTTCACACCGCTGAAACTGCGCCGCTGCCAGACCTAAGAAATACATTTTTTTTTTAAAATTCTCTAGTTACCTTAAGCTAATATCACTGTCAATCACAGATCAGGACCACACCTCCCCCGCTATTTTTTTATTTATTTTTTTTGGGTTGAGAGTGGAGTCAGCTTTCAACTGTGCTGTTGTGTTGCCCTTAAAAAGTAGACCATTCATTGACGGTGTACCTTATAATCCAGGGCTCCATATAGCGCAGAAATTACAGTTTGACATTATTATAAGCTTGAGTTTGTTTTGTATCTTACTAGCACCCCAGATTTATACATCAAAGCATGTAAAGAAATTTTACATTTGTGTAAACTTTTGTGTGATCTGTGACAATCAGAAATGCATTTAGAGGAAATCAAGCTGCTGGAGCACATTAACATGAACAAATACATCAAGCTTAGGGCAACCTACAGTAAGATGACTTAAGGTACAGTATCTTGTAATGAGACCCTACCCTCCAGGGTGAAAGGCTGCTCCACACTCCAGATTGTACCTATTGTTTAACTTCCTATAATATATTTATAGTACAATACACCTTTAACTTTTGTAAACCAATAGGTATCTTTACTTTGCAGGGTTTATGGTACACTTGAAATGCACAGAAGAATGAATTTATTTAAAAACCATTTTCCCCTTCTCTGCTTCCAGACAGTTTTTTCAGAGAAGAGAACGAAACAGTTGAATAGAAGTCCCTTTCAATTTTAGTGTGGCATTTCAAATAGGTTTTCAAATACAACGATCTCCTTTTTTTTTAAAGAAAAAATTGCTGCAGGGATTGAAAAAAAAAGCTGAAAAGTTTTATTTGATGTCCGCAATTCCTGTAAAATAAATAAGTTCAAGGCAATCCTGAAACCAGTGCTGGGTAAAGTACTTCTAAAATGTAATTTATTACTTTACTTAGTTGCTGGATCAAAATTGTAATAAAATACAATTTCTCATTACCTATTTCATTCATTCATCTTCTACTGTGTATTCCCTTTCGGGGTCACGGGGCTGCCGGAGCCTATCCCGGCCACTTGTGGGTGAAGGCAGGGGGCACCCTGGACAGGTCGCCAGTCTATCGCAGGGTCTCTTTACCTATTTTTACTGTGTTTTAGTTTGTTTTCCTCTTGTAAAGAAATTCTCAAGGGAAAAAAACGGTTTGCACAAACAAGATCCTCATGTCTTTCATTTAACTTTATTTTTAAACCAATGACCTTGTTCAAAGTATGAACCTGGTTCAAGACATAATCTGGTTTTCTTAGAATTTAGACAACATTGTAAAGAATTACACAAAGTGAGATGTGGAAAAAAAACCTGCACTACAAAAAGTCTGCTTTAAAAAACAAGAAACAAAAGTACAAAAATATGGTAAATATCACTTAAAATAAGAAAAATTATCTGCCAACAGAACAAGAAAATCTGGCTTATCTAGACTTCTCAAAACAAGAAAAAAAATCTAACCTCATAGGACTCACATATATCTTAAAATTAGTATATTTTTACTAATATCAAGCAAATTTCTACTGATCTAAATAGAATTTATAAGATTCTTTTTCTCAAAATGTTAAAAATATTCTTTAATTAAAGATTTTGCTAGAAAGGTTTACTTGACATTATGCAAACCACTAGGGATGCATTTCTTGAAACCAGCCAAATATACTACAAAAAACTATAGTACTTTTCTGAATACTAAGGGAACAGTTAACACTATTCTTTTCTCATTATGCATAATAATTTACTTGAAATTCTTGAAATAAGGCAAAATACCTCCATTTATATTGACCATAAAAATGTCACAAACGTGTCTAAATGATGATATGAATCCAGCTCCTTTTAACTGCTTTATTGTAGAGAAGCACATGAGCAGAAAGAAACATGACTATTGCTTGTCTGGGTCGAAAGACAGACATGTGATGACTACAAACAGTGCTGTAAATTGCATAAATGAGTATCACACAGGAACGTGTAAAATGATACTGCGAAATGCCAAACAGGCTACATTTCAACACAGTAACATTGTAATATTGTACAAGTCTACTCAGTAATAAACTTTTTCCACTCTGCAATAGCTTCTTTGTAAGAGGAAGTCATGTCTTGAGCATGGATAGTGTCCATAAGAACTTACGTCTGCGGCACAGATAGGAGTGTTGCACTTGGAATACGTCAGATGAAAGGTGTAGTAACATGCCATGATATACATCACACTATCAGATATGTCCTCCTTTGGGAAGATCAGCACAGGCATGGTTCCAATGGCTACTATGCAGTTGGTTTCACAGACTATCACCAAGGGACTCAGGAGAGGTCTTGATTGAAGAAAGGTGTTGGGGTGTTCTGCAGACTCAAACACAAAAATAAAAACAATGCAAAAATAAAAAAAAACTATAAATCAAGTAAGACTAAAACCTGTTGTTTGCCCATAAACATCTTACCTCAAGGATGTGAAGGATCACTTCACTCGAATGTTCTAACTTCTTGGGTGAAGCGACAGGTGATGGGAACATGTCTGGCAAAGCCTTCATCAAGGCAATCGTTTGCTTTACTGTGAAAAACAAACAGCATAATTTCATTTAGTGCAAAAAAAAAAATACAAATATAAAAACCGAAGACAAAATAAAATTAAGATTTAAGGATGTTACACTAAACACATTTTGCCACCAGTTAATAAAAACACTGATTTTACCACATATTTTTATACAATTATTATCTATAAAACAAAATGACTGCTGCACATATACAACAGCACATAACTGACCTTTATGTCCCTTTGGAGGCCTCATCATTTTTTTGAAAACTCCATAAAACTGAGCCTTTTCAAAAAAGATTTTCCAGCGATTCATGAGTTCAGGAATGATGGGGGGCTTTCCTTGATTGAGGATCCGATGCATTCCATCCATTATCTGACATAAAGAAAAAATATATATATATTTTATTTCGATCAAACTCCTACTAATCATAAACTTATTAACATGATTGCCAAAATCCTATGACTTTTATGAATAAAAGTCCAACATTTTACGATGAGTACGACTTATTTTACTAATGCAAACACGAACCATCTGAAAATGATTTGCTCACATGATCTAGATCTCTGAAGCAGGGATATGCCTGAAGAATTTTGGTGGTTCTGTCCTTTTCCTTTATAACATCAGAGTCAATGTAAGCCTGTCTCGATTGGTATTCAAGGTCCAGCAGCTGGGCGACATCCTTTTTGTTGGGTGTGGGCCTAGACTTTGTGATGTCTTGCCTGGTTCTGTCGGCTGTCAGGCGTTTCACGCTCTTCTGATGAAACGTAATTACAAATCGATGTTTCTGTTTGAAGAAACAAATGTCTACAGTTACAAACTTTTAAAATACAACAACTATTATACCACTTTTAAAATCAAACGTGATTAAAACTGGGCTGAAGTTGTTATCATAGCAAAATTAATTTTAATGATCAAAAATAATTGATAATACAAGTAAAGTAAAATCTAGGTATTTGTTTTGTAGTGAGTCAAAGACACATTACCCCATTTCTAAATGGTAAATCTTTATTTAGTTGGTTGATAGTTAATGATGTATTATTAACAAAGCTATGAAGCTGGCCAGAAAAAAAGGTTTATATTAGCATACTTACTTATGATATATTTTTAAACTAGGTTTTAATAGATGAAATAGTAAAATGACACGCATTTCCCTTGTCAACATTAGTTTTAGTTGTACAACAAAACACAATATCAATATGTGATCTTACCAACCACCTCCGTAGCCTCTGCAGTTCCTCTTGATTCTTGGGGGGAATCTTTCCAAAATCAAAGTAGAGCCACTTGACTGTGTCATCAGCAAATGTCTCCTGACTGCTGCTGCTACCAATACGTATGTCCCGGCTCCTCTTTCTTAATAGAGTTGCTCCCTGCTTCTTTTTGGTAGAAGTCACATTCTGGACCCTTTTCAAAAGCTGCTTCTTGACAGATTCCTAACAAAAACACAATGTTTAAAAATAGTTTTATTCTAAATGAAATTAACGAGCACTGATCTAAAATAAATCATATGATCCTATCCACTCAGCCCCATAAGCTGCAGATTTGTCCTGCAGCATTGGAAAATACTCAATGAGACATTTAGCTATCGCGGTTATCTCACGGCTGCATGGATATTGGAAGTCATCTCCTGCAGCTCTTTTGATTGCGATCATGCTTGTTACTGTATTTCTTATCAAGCGACAGCAAAGTTCTTTAGAGAGTGTACAGTCTCCTTCTTGGCCATCACTCTGCTTTTCAAAATAAGCTAATCTTGCATGTTCCAGCTCTGTGTCAGTGTACACAACATATCTCACAGATTTGACTCACAAGCTGTACAGTTCTGCTGGTGCCATGTTGGTCTCTTGGGTTTGAAGATGGGTTAATGATGGAGGATGAAGATGGGCTTGAAACAGGATTTGTTGCAGAAGAAATAGTGCTTGCATCGCAAAGTCCAGAGGAGGTGCCTGGTTGAACCTGGTCTGACTCTTCACCCTTAAATCTCACAGAAATTACAAGTAAATGGCAGTGCTCTAAAAACATTCAAAAGAAAAGCTTCACTAACATTATATATGGCATGATTAAATATCACCACAACATTAAAATTAATTAAATATCACCTCATTTTCAACATGTGCAATTCTCCAAATGGCTCTCCTTCTGAAAAAGTGCTCTGGCCCCAGAAAGAGATCAAGCAAGTCTTCTTCAGAAAGACTGGGAAGCATGTCCGTGATAATATTGGCAGCTCGAAAAGACATAGAACCATATTGAAAATAATGTCTAAACACCTCTGAAACAGGAACAGACTTAAAGATCAAATCTGCCTGCCATTTACATTAAATGTATAAATCTGATCTTATATCAACAATGCTAACAACTGATATTTAAATAGTTTCTGTTCAGTTTAACACATGCAGACACATAAAAGCCTGTCTGTGTGGCTTCAGCTTCCAGGCTGTCCAAAAAGAACTCAATTCGTTTTCTGGGTTCACTGCTTCCCATCATCAAAAATTTTCCTCAATTTTTTTTCCAAGTTATCTATTTGTTTTATCAAAATTTCCTTATGTCACTAAAAAATATATTTTGAAGTATAGTTTGATCTAGCTGGATTTCAGGTGATCTGCTTAGGAATCTGCTCACAGGTGGAGGCGTGTCTGCCTCCTCCTCTGTGTTTGAGTATAGGGTGAGAATTCGAAATGCATACAGAATATAAAAACATAGATTATTGTAACAAATTAATCCCATATTTATTTTCAAATTGTAAAAAATTAAAAGTTAATTTGTTAAACTACCCTATGCTGTTAGATAATGTAGTGACTTATGTAGAAAATGTATGTTTTAATATCTTATTCTTTATTATGTTACAGCTTTATCTTTAGTGTGAAGTGAACTTATTTTGAACTATCCAGATTTATGGTCGTGTGACATTCCTTTTTGCTTTATGGCTGCAGCATCCTGTGAATAAATAGCATGTTCTTTGTGCAAAGTTAGGAGTTTTCCATAGGTGCAATAAATATGCCATGGACTACATCTGTACCATCTGGGTTGAAGGTTCTTCCCCTGGGAAAGTGTGAAGATTCGTGTTCTCATGTGGAGGTTGGAGCTGACCTTTGCTCTGGATGCCGGTAAAGGAACCTTGGGTTGTCCAGGAATGATTTACTCTGACCAGATGGGGACTCTTTTGATCATCGGACTGTGTGCGCCGGTAAAACGGGCCCCCGAGAGGCGGAGCGGATCTGAAGTTGGCAACCTTCAGCTATTGGCCAGAGGAAGCAGGCGGGCTATCAGCTGACGAATCAGAGCGACCATGGGCGGAGGACCGGCAGCCATAATGTTTCCGGAAGGCGGAGATTCAAACACAAGTTAAAAGGACTGTTTTTAAAGTTTTCCATTGTTCTTAGGAAAATTTACGAGTAATTTGCATGTAACTTGTCCGTCAGTAGATCTTTACTTGAGAATCCAGATATATCTGCATTAATGTTTAATCTGTGCTCTAGAACTATTGTCAGGGAAATAAACTTCGTGTACTTTTACTCCGGATTGAATCCTTTTTTGCTTTACCCCTCTCGACTATCGAACACGCATGTATGGAAAGAACTGAAAAGCGAAGATTTCATTCCTACAATTACGGTGACCTCGAGACGTGAAGTCGGGGGCGGATAGGAACGCGGACCAGACCGGCTGGACCAGATCATAGTGGTTTATTACGAGATTACTGAGACTTTCGGCAAAAAGTCGGTGACGTACTCTCCCACGTGCTTGACTTCCCTCGAGGCCTCATAGAGTACGGTAAGCAGGAGCCTTTTATGAATTTCTGCGTATTGAATAACTCAAATAAAGGGGAAGTGGAGTGTGTGGGCACCATAGCGCACCCGAATAAGTTTTGTGGTTCACTCTCCCTGGAACGTCGATTTGGGCAGCAGTAAATTGTACACATTGATCAGCAGCAAATTTTGAAATATTGATAAACAGCAAATTATGCAGGTTCTGCGTCTGTTTAGCCTGTGAAAATTTGGGAGCTTGTGACAAGTAGGTTTGCGTCTGTTTGGGCCTGCGACGCATTAAGGCGGACAACAAACAGTGTTACTATAGGAACTGATTTTGCGCGTCTAGGATTTTCGGAAAACACCAAGGAGGCGTCGGCCTCTACAAATTATTTTTTTATACGCGGAGAGAAACCAAAGAAGGATTCAAAATAAACATGGACGGTGAATTTGACAGAAGATGAGGAAAATTGTCCATTTTGTCAGGACAACAACGACAACACAACATGACTTGACCACTGACTGACGACAATACCGACGTGATCGCTGATGAACGGACTGAATGTATGAGATTTTGGAGACGTGACTGCTTACACTGCGCGAAAAGAGCCAGAATCCTCAATATCTGTTGTGGATACTTTCTTAAATATCTAAAGAATCTGGACCATTTCTAATGCATATCCAGACATGCAGCATATCTGAAGATATCCGGGCAAAAGATACTGGTTGTGTCTTATTTTGGTCATATCCAAGTTCCGAATATGACCTGAAGTCAAATCTGGAAATATCTGGAGTAAAGATACTGAAGAAGGTAAATATCCTGTAGTATCTGTAGTGCATACTTATCTAAGTGTTGAGGCATTTCTGGTGCATATCCAGACATGCCGCATATCTGAAGATATCCGGGCAGAAGATACTGGTTGTGTCTTATTTTGGCCATATCCAAGTTCCGAATATGACCTGAACTGAAATCTGGGAATATCTGGAGTAAAGATACTGAAGAAGGTAAATATCCTGTAGTATCTGTAGTGTATACTTATCTAAGTGTTGAGGCATTTCTGGTGCATATCCAGACATGCAGCATATCTGAAGGTATCCGGGCAGAAGATACTGGTTGCGTCTTATTTTGGCCATATCCAAGTTTCGAATATGACCTGAAGTCAAATCTGGAAATATCTGGAGTAAAGATACTGAAGAAGGTAAATATCCTGTAGTATCTGTAGTGTAAACTTATCTAAGTGTTGAGGCATTTCTGGTGCATATCCAGACATGCAGCATATCTGAAGATATCCGGGCAGAAGATACTGGTTGTGTCGTATTTTGGCCATATCCAAGTTCCGAATATGACTTGAAGTCAAATCTGGAAATATCTGGAGTAAAGATACTGAAGAAGGTAAATATCCTGTAGTATCTGTAGTGTATACTTATCTAAGTGTTGAGGTATTTCCGGTGCATATCCTCCGCAGTTACCATTGCCGCTGTAGGTACCATAACCGTTCGGCCTGGAACTTCCCTTTGGGGTCCTACGACTAGTGCTGACGTCACATTATGTGATTGGCTGTGTTGGTCTGATGACGTGTCAGACAGTGATTGATCTGGACAATTTACGATACTATCTATCTATTTACCAAGGCTGTGTCCCACCAAGGTGGGGTAGCGTAGACAGGGCACACAATTTTAACTCCCTCCTTCTCTTCCCCAAACCCTCCGCCTTCAGTGTGTGCGTGTGTGTGTGCGTTGGTGTGTGTGTGTGACACTGGTCTAAGGCCTGGTCTAAGCCACACCACACTGCACCAGGGTCAGCTGCACACTCCAGTGTGGGCACCTCCACAGCAGGGCCTCAGCCAAGGCTGGTTTCCCCTTGCCGCTTCATCCCAAGACCAGACCTCTACCACACCCATCCATTCATTCATACACAAACTCTCGCCACCCATCCCTGTCCTGAGCAGCCTCTCTCCCCTGCACCACAGTCATCCCTCTTGCATTCAGCGCTCTCCTTACACCCTCCGTCCATCCCATTCGTGGTCTTCCTCTCATTCTCACTCCACTCACATCAGATTCATATACCCTTTTCACCAAACGCTCCCTTTCCATTCTTTCAACATGTCCAAACCATCCCAGTGCCTTTTGCTCTGCTCTATAAGCCAACTCTCGCATCACACCAGTTCTCTCTCGGATAACTTCATTTCTCATACGATCCATACGCGTCACACCACACATACTCCTCAAACATCTCATCTCATCTACATTCAGCTTCCTCTTTTCCGCCACTTTCAGACTCTGTTTCAGCCCCATATAACGCTGCAGGCACCACCACACCCTCATAGAATCTCCGTTTCGCATGCTTTTCCAGTGATCTACATTCAATCACTCTCTTCATCCCCCCCATATCTTTCGTACTTCGTTCATTCTAAACTCTACCTCTTCCCCTATTCCACCATCCACACAGACACACGACCCCAAATACTGAAAACACTCTACCTCTTCCAACAACTCCCCATTTAATGCCACATTCAATCTACGTTCACCCTTTAACCTCGTACACCTCATCACCTTACTCTTTCCCTTATTCACCAATTTACGATACTAATATTAATAATATTAATAAATAATGTTATGACGTCTGTTGTAAACGAACAGAGCTGCGAGATAGTATTTGAAAGGTGCCTTTATTATTGTTATGATTATTATTGAATTCATGTTCTCTTATAGTTCTTTTAATCTGTGCACCCATTGCTTTATTATTGACAGAACGGACCCGGAAGGGCAACATTTAGCCGTGCTGACAAAAATTTCAGCCACGGCTGAACTTAAACTGGAGTAACGAGCGGATTGTGACAACATGTCTTTATAAAAATGACAAAGAATATTGTCATACACAATTTATGGGGGAAAACTCCTTTAGGTTACAAAAGGGAACATGAAATGAAAATACGTAGAGCCCAAGCAGATGTCAACGCTACGTAGTTTGTCCAAATGGGGTTACCGTAGTGTGACGTTATACTCAGTCGAAAGGACCCCGAACGGAAGTTCCAGGCCGAAAGGTTATGGTACCTACACCGTATTTTATGATTTGTGCAAAGGCGATACTGCATTAGGACATGTATTGTCTCTGGATATTATATGTATCACTTGTTTGATAAGTGCCTTGCCTAGCAATTTATGTGCACAAGATACTTCAAAAGCACATATATTTGAGAGTTTGCTCTGCACTTATATTTTCCCACAAATTTTTAAAAACAGGTGTGAAAAGTATTGACAAGTCAACCCAAGTTTGATTAAGATATACAGTAATATCCTCATTGCTTCATCAAAGGTAATAAAAACAATGGCACTTCGGGCATACAACAAATTTTGTCATTTTCAACAGCCAATTTCTTCCTGAGCATGTATCAAGTGGCAGGAAAGTCTTTTGTAATGTTTTGTAAAACAGTATCTCATATTATACCAAAATAAACCATAAGAAACCTTTTAAAAAACTTTAGGATCGTTTTTGGTAAGAAATCAATGATAACTGCTGCTCTGTTTAGTGTTTTCAGGGAGTGGGTGAAGAAAGTTTATTTTTTTTAACTTTATTGTTCAAAATGTAGGTACAGCCAGGAGAGCAAACATATTACATGCATTTTACACAAAAACATTCAGGTTTCCACAACTTTCATACAAACATACAGCTTTCTTAAGGCTTTTAGAGATTTAACTGAGATACATTTCAATTTGTTTGATTAACACGGGGGGGGGGGGGGGGATAGAAGATGAATAGAATAAGCATTTATGAATATACAATTTGCCAAATATAATAATAACATTAATTATTAGTTTTTATTTGAGTCCAAGTTTTTATTATAAAACCCAAAAATTATATATTCGAATTTCAGAGTGAAGTTGGGGTGAATATGATTACTGATAAATTGTAAACACTTCTTCCAAAAAAAAATCTAATTTCAGTACAATTCCAAAAAAGAAGATTAATTGCTTTTGGATGTTCTTTGCAAAAGGGACAAATCAATTTTTTAATGTATCTTAGCATGAATTGATTAGTGGGGTAAATTTTGTGCATGATTTTAAAAGAAACTTCTTTCATTTTTTATTTTATTTATCATAGATTTTTGGGTCACACTCCAGCCCTTTCTCCAAATGCTGCCGGGAACAAAACGTCTTCAGTAGTTTCGAAGCCGCTAAACAACACGAGGAGAACGAACGGCCGTGACGTCTTACCCGAGCTCCAGTAAAGTGAAATTTGATTGGTCACGTTCTGCAACGCGACAAATCAGCTGTCAAGTTACAGCGCTCCGCGCCGCCATGACGCAGTCTGTTTGAAAACAATGGCGGCACGGAGCGTTAGGTCCGAAGATGAAGACGGAAAAAAAGAATAAAAGTTGACCGTAGGAGACATGGAAACCCTCTAGTAAGCGAGGCCGACCGCGTCCTCACAACGAAAAGACCTCAGAGGATCCGGGAGTTGGCGGCAGTGACCCGGCCGAGCTGATAAGTTCAGGTAAAACTTTTGATCTATGGGCATGTTATTCGGGGCTTGGAGGCTACGGGGTTATATTTAACCAATTCCGGGGCTATTTTAAATAGCAAAAATAACCACATCATTCCCTTTTTTCAGGAAAATAGTTTTCATCTGAAGCGATTGAAACATAATCACAGAGGCTGGACGACGTGGAAAAAACCAAGAAGAAGCTACAAGAACACCGGATACTACCCCCCCTCGAAGTTTCCGTATGTATCTTCCGTGTGTAAAAATATTTTGTGCTGAAAAACTTCGCTTTTGTATAAAACTTCAAGGAACCCAGAAACATGTCATCACCTAACGGACAAACGTCGAGCAGAGACTTTGACGCGGTAAACAGCAGGACGTGACCGTAAAGATTAATGAAGTGCGTGGAGGGGATGGGGGATTGGGGGGGTGGAATCCGCGGCACACGTCTGTGCAGAACCGGGGCCTGTGATCCGTATGGATCATGGATCATCCGCGCAGCCTAGTAGCTTCTCCTGGGATTCGGTGTCAGACCGTAAAACCTCATCACGCGCGGGACGTCATCACCGCGGACCCACACTTTATTTATTTATTTATTTGAAGACACAGAGGACTCATATGGTGTGTGATTTGAACTATAAACATATTCATCTTCAGCTAATTATTGTGTATTCTCGTGCGGTTATGGACAAATGTTGGATACCCTCAGCACTATGTCAATTAGGTTTCTTTTAGGTTCTACGTGTTGGGCGGCCGCGGCGTCACTCCTCCCGATTCCCCCGCTGGAGCGGCAGACGTCGCCCCCCACCGCCGTGGGGCCTGTGTAGCGTGAGCAGCACGGAGACACGGGGGTCCACCGGCAGTTGCGCCCGAACCGGCTGCACAGGGTCCGAACGTCGGCTCCCCTCTCGCTAAGGGCGCCGGAGGAGGGAAAGGAGAGGCGAGGAGCCTGGGGGGGCGAGGGTGGAGCGCAGGCCACCCGATGTCTCTGCACTTCTGTCAAAAGTGGCAGGAAAATATACGTCTGGAGGCGCTACGAGCTCCTCATGGCGTGACTTCAGCGCGGCAGGAAACATCGTCACCCCGTTAAGATCCTCACTGATAGCTGACACGGTTAATATGTTGGTGTTCCGGTCACGTAACATGAAGACGGACAAATAAAAGCAGCAGCACGATTCACTAAAGCAGCCAAACAGACAAACACGTGTTCACTTTTTTTTTGCACTTTAAAAAAGGTTGTTCATGTTTAGCCTATGTTGAACCTTTCCTGCGAGGACTTTTCTCTTTCTGACCGTGGTCGGAAAACGTTGGCGGATCTCCCTTTGGGGTTATAAGCTACATGCGTTCTTGAGTTTGCCACTCGGCTGCTGGGGGGTTTTGTGTTGGGCAGGTGCCTTTATTCTAGAACATTGGCCAGAACAGCAATGTTACTGTAACCTAACAGACTTCTTCTTTCTTTCAGATTCTTGTCCATCACAAGAACCTCGGAGAGCAGCTCCAGTGGAAGGTCCGGGCAGATGATAAGTATGTTTCTTTCTCACTATCATTTTAGGAAACTTGACTAGAACTCCAGTCAGTTATAAAATATTGTCTTTTTTTTAGCTTCAGAACACCACACAATGACGGCGGCAGTGAAAGATGTGGAACCAAATTGGAGTTTCCACCAAGTTAGAAGTAAGCGCCAACATGAAGTTGGATTTACACAACTCGCCATAAGTTAGAGATAATGTGAGAGACTCAATGTCAATAATCAGTGTTACTTTCTTTTCAGAGATTTTTTGAATAGGATTGCAATTGTATTAGTGTGATAGACAGCTCATTTAGTGTTTCCATGTCTTAAGACCAAACACTAAGTTACATTAACGATATAGCATTGACAATGGATAATTAAGATAAGCCACTGTGACAGTCTGCATGGGACATTTTGAATATTCCACTTTGGAAACATGTTTGCAATATGTTGACCTCATCTTCTGTACATTTCATATTTCCATCGACTAGGAGCTTGCAATCAAGCTATTGACAGTCTCAAGTGCAAAGAGAGAGAATGGAGATAGAAGCAAGGAGGAGGTCAAAAGGAGGACCAGTCAGCATGATCAGGTGAGTTGTCCTATTTGTGACCTTGTTTCATTTACTCAGGTCATGCATGGTCCAGTTGAACTGTGTATGTGTGTGTATGTTGTTTCCTCTAATTAAAATAATATTTTCCTTTCCTGTTGGTCCATAGCTCTTCAAAAAGAGGGTCAAAATTGCTGAGAAGATTCTCAATCAAGAGGATCTGTCATAAAAAAAAGAGCCAATGCAAACTATGTCAGCGACGAGGAAAGTGACGAGGACAAACATGTTATTATCAAGCCTCGCCAAAGTGGTGCTCCACTAGGCTAACCATGGTGATGCTGAAATGCCATAAAGCCTGGGATGAAAACTTGAGGAGTGGAATTGAGCCAAAATTACGCACGAGACACTCAGCTGGCTTTACTGAAGGAAACCCACCACCAGTCAAGAGCTGCTATCTGGCAGAAGAGAAAAAAAGGATGCATGTTTGTTTGTGGTTTTTGACTTATTTATTTATTATCTAATAAAATATTTTTGAGTAATACCGGTTTTCTGTTACCTTTTATTTCTTATATATTTTTGAGATGACTGGTATCTTGAAATATCCTGACTTACATCACTAGTATTTGTTCTTCAGATATGTCTGCTGGCCATATGTTCCAAATCCTAAATTCAGATATGACTGGTATACGGACATCAGATATCAACAGATATGACATGGATAGAATCTGGAAATATCCTGAACTCAGATATCACTGGTGTTAGTTCTTCAGATATGCCTGCTGGCCATATGTTCCAAATCCTAACTTCAGATATGACTAGTATACGGACATCAGATATCAACAGATATGACATGGATAGAATCTGGAAATATCCTGACCTTGGATATCACTAGTGACGCATCTCATATCTGGAGAGAATCTCATCTCCAGATTCTATCAGAATAAAAGTGTCCCATACTCGGAGTTGATATGCTCAGGACATGAACTTAGAGACAGTCATGTCCGGAGAGTATCCACCGTAGATATCACCAGATATGGGGTATTTCTGAGGATATCCAGACAAATATATGTCCTGATTCTGGGGGCTTTTGCGCAGTGTTAGGAATGAAATGTATGCATGAGATTTTGGAAAGTATGGGATGAAAAACTGTTTGAAATCGGCGAATTTTGGCTTTATTTTCCATGTTTCTGTGTGAATTGTTTTCTCTATGGACATGGCCATCTTGTTTCGAATTAGCCAATAACGGGACGTTTTAGTTTCTTTCGAATGCGTCGACAGCTCTGATTGGCTTTGTTTGTACCATGTGGTCGGCGTGACGGCGTCCATGCAGACCAAAATGTTGGACCTGCGCTAAACTTTCACGGTCCAAAGCTGAAGAGTTTGCGATCTAATTTGTGGTAAAATAATGACTGACATCGTAGTTATTGAGTGTGGTCATGACCTCGGTTGTAAGGCGTCGATAAAAACAAATTTCAGTGGTCTTGGTTCGACGAAAAAGATTTTCAAGTAGGAAGGCGCTAGTATGAGCAGCGCTTCCGACGGAAGTTTAAGCCACAACAGCAGCTTGACTACACATGCAGCTGCAGCCTGCAGCAACTGTCTCTGTTCGAACGAAAATAACTTTCTCGGGAGTTTGCCTAAAGTTGGGCAAATCTTTCTAAAACACAGTAAGGTAATATTGGTCCAATATATTTTGTGTAAAATGATTTTGCAATTATTTCGGTTTTCTTATTTTGAATACATCATGTCTCTACTTTATTTGTATTTCCCAATTACCATGATTTAGTTAAGTTTTGCTAAAAAGTAATGTTATTGACACTAATTGTAAGTATTTGTTTGTTTAGATCCGGAGTCCCTTAAAAAGAATGTTTGCAATGTTTAATTTAGTTTGTATGTTTGTTTTAATATTTCCCAGATTGCTTAGTGTTGGTGTTAAAGGATTTATTGGTGTTTAAAGATAGTTTGAAGCGGATCCCATGTTTTGATGTAATTATAGTTTGAAAACAGTGTAAGTGGATGATGTACAGAATGGGAAAAGGACAAAGCAGCGAAGTAAAGGAGAAATGAAAGGCATGGGAAGTGATAGAGGGTCTGTGGACACGGAAAGGTAAGGTAAGGAGGTGCTGGTTCTAGTAGAACAGAAGAAGGGGGGACATGAATGTTAATGCTAGTGGTAAACGCTTCATTTCAGTGAAATGGTTTATTTTGTATATGTGTAAGGTACCTAATTTGTTGTGTTATGTATTTTGGTCTGGTTTTGGGAAAACAGTTAAAAGTTATCGTCTGCGTTTTGATTGTCTGTGTTTAAACAAACCTGTTGTCGTTTAGAGTGTGAATTGTGTTTTTGGTTAAATTATGAAAGGCCTAAATTGTGGAATTTTGTTGCTTTTAGTACTTCTCAAAATTCTTTTTGTCGGACAGCAAGTCCTTAATGGTAAGTCAAACAATTTGTCTTTTTTTCTGGATTAAAAGTGAATGATTAGCTGCCAGAATGCATGTAAGACAATATATTTTTCAAAGATTTTGCTCCACATCTGTCATATTGTTCAGAGAAAAGTTTAGGAATTTTTTTCTTTTGCTGATTTTCATCACTGATTAGCTGACTTTTGCATCCATAGAGTTGGTGATGGTGAAAAGAAAGCATGACAGTACTAAATCTGCTTTAACAACATCTGCAGTAACAACATCTTTTTTTTCCAAGCAGCGCATAGCTTTAATGTTGCAGGAAAGGCGCAGAGCAGACCCCTCCTGAGACCTCATAAATCTTTACACAGAAAACCCCCTCTGCTTCATTGGGTGAGTGACAAAAAGAGCATTTCTCAGTTCTCTGGCTTCACAGGAAGGAGCCGTGTTAGGAGTGACTGACCCTCAGGTCAGCTCCACTAATCAAATGAAGCCATGACTGCATGCATGGAGAATGCATTGGAGCATCTGTGAGGTGAAAAGAGTTGATTTAAAATAACATCTGATTCATCACTGCAGAGCACATTTGAAGAAAAAGGGCAGAGGGAGAAGTTGAACAACTGAAAACGGTCATTTATACTGCAGGAAAAATCCACTCTGGATAATAAAGGTGTTACCAAAAAAAAAAAAAAAACATATAACATGATGAGTTTAAATACCCTCAGGACCTGCAGCAATGTTCAGGTATCGGAGGCCAGGACAGGAGGACAGGTATCCACCTCCTGGGAGGCGTGAGCCACCCAGGGTACCCACAGCAGCAGCTGGAAATGGCATCTGTGGCGCTCAGGACAAATGGCAACGACTGCCCACAACAAGGTACCCAACAGCACGGCGTGGCGGACATGAACAGCACCCACGTCCGCTCCAAGCTCTTCCACCGTGGCGAAGACCACAGGTGGCAAGTCGGACAATACCACTTGGTGATGCAGGAGCCATGGTCCCTTTCAAGCTCAGAGGTAACCCATGATGGGTCTAGTGGACACTCCATCTGCTCTGACAAATGAACATAGGATTCCACGAACCTGCAAAAGACCATCCGACTGACTTTTGACCAGATGATGGAACATTCATTTGTGCATTCACCACACACGCCTATGAATCTGTTGGGACGGAACATTTTTGTCAAAACAGGAGCCAGCATTTTTCAGACTGGATGCCATGCCACACACCGCAGCCAACCCCCACTGCAGACACTTGCTGGATCCAGAGGCCCCTGAAACGCCAGGTGTGTCCATGACTTTCAGGTATGGCTGCCATGAGTCCTGTCCTGGAAGCCATATTTTTCCGCCTCCGATGACCTGAACTGCGCACTCTATTATGACAGAGAGGATGATCAACTGTACCAGGAAGCATTTCATCAGGTAGACGGCCATACGTGGCATTTAAACTACACTGACATATATTGGTCAAGAGGGTGTATAGTTTATTTTGCATTCACACACTCACGTTTGCAATGGTACCGGAAGTTAGACACAGCTGTATCGCCCATTGAATTAGCACCCACCTGGTCACGAAGCTCGGCAACTCAGACCCATGACTAAAAGGGATGTAGACAACACAAACTGTCTAAACTGTGATTTTCAGGTGTTCACGTCTCTCCCTCAATAAAAATGTATAGGATAACTTTGCCTTCAACAACTAACTCCTCAGTTCTGGAGCATTTCTGCATTGTCAGTCATCGCAACAGAGAGAAGACAGATCATGAAGATGCAGAAGTGATGTTAAAAACGCTCTCTGATGCTTCATGGTCAACAGGTTCAGTTGATGTTTGTTCATGCTCCACCGTTCTCCCGGTGGAGAGTCAGGTAACTGCAGGAGCACATGTTTCTAGATCTCAGTGCAGCTGAGTGACGGATGCAGATGAAGGGATGACGAAAACTCAGTTTAGTTTGTGGAACTCTGGTGTCATTGAGCATTCGTATTTTTCCCGGTGTACTCCTTTGAGACCGGTTTTACAAGCAGGTAATAAAACTTATCGCATGGCACATGATTTAAGGGCTGTTAGTGAAGTCATCATTACTCCAGTCCTCCCTGTGCCTGATCCACATTGCATGCTGTCAACTTTGACCCACAATGTGTGTTGTTCACTGCTATTGATTTAGCAAGTGCTTTCTTTTGCATTCCATTACATGAAAATAGCAGACATATATTCGCATTTCAGTATAAAGGTTTCCGTTTGCAGTACACATGCTTTACAGAAGGATTTAAAAATTCTCCTGGCATTTTCAATCACTGTTTAAAGTTTCTCCAACAGGATATTATGCTACTAGAGGGTTGTGTTTTTGATGTAGGTTGATGATCTCCTGCTAACAGCACCGATTGCTGAAACCTGCCTGCAAGTAATGAAAGATCTTCTGTTGTAGTTGTTTGATTTGGGTTTTGAAGTGTCTAACAGGAATTTGCGACGTTGCAGAAGGGCAGTCACATTGTTAGGTAGAACTGTTTCCAGCACAGGATCATCAATGTCTACGGAACATAGAATGTCTATTTTGCAGCATAAACGTCCAGAGACAGTAAGAGAAATGTTGGTTTTCTTGAGTCTTTGTGGTTATAGAACACATTTTCTTCTTTGTTTTGTGGAACCTACTGCCCCTTGAGGTCAATACTAAACGACAAGGGTTTGACTGACCTCACGGCTGCAGGGCAACGACAATAAGTGGTTTCATTTCTTCAGGTTGTGATCTTGCTTTTCACAGGACCATGGACAGGACGCCTGTTAATCTAAATGGTGCACTGAACTGTTTGTTGTTCTTCTATTTTATGTTCAAGTTCTATTTTTATTCAATTTATATTTTTCCTCAAAAATAGTCTCACTGATTATCTCAGTGAGATAAAAAGTTTTGATGCTGCAACAGGAAAACAACTAAGTAAATTTACAGTAAAAACTATTTTATTAAGCCACTTGAAGTTTTAGTTTAAAAGGAGTTGTAATATGTTCTTAAATTAAAATTGAAATCCATAAAAATCCCATTTTGGTAAAACTTTTTAAAATATATTTATATTCTTTTCTCTTTGTTATATTTTCCTGATTATCTTTGGTAATCTTTGTGTTGTGGCTTCATAAGCCCTCCGATGTATTATGTCCTAACGCAGGGGTGTCAAACTCATTTTGGTTCGGGGGCCACTTTTAACCCGTCTGATCTCAAGTGGGCCGGACCAGTAGCGTAAAGGCAAAACAACAGCTTTATTCTTGTTTTTTTACCCAATTGGAAAACATGACTCAACCAACATGGTAGCCTAATCATTTCTTATTACACATTCATTCACAGAGGCCAATGGATCTTAAATAAAATTAATTTCACTTTAAAGAATATTGGTTTATTCCATTTTATACAGCCTGAATATTTTAAATCTGACACTGAAGCAATCCTGATAATAAATTCAAGAGGGGCTACAGAAAAAAATGAAACCTCTTCCTAAAATGTAAATGTCCAATTGATGACAAAATTACACTAAATTGAACTTGTAAACATTTGTGAACATAAGAGTTTGGAGTTAACTACCTTTCTCTCCTGAACTTCACAAGACCGCGAAGACCGTCATCTGGACCCCACTAGACAGTGCTCTGAACCTTTGTCTTCAATGATTTGTGATCTTCACTGGTGTCCATGAATTACATGAAATATCTCCACCTTTATCCACCTTTGTCATGGTAGGAATAACACGTCAATATAAGGGTGGGGTCATCTAAGATAGCACAAGGGTTACAGCACACATAAATAATATTCAGGTCAAGAATATTACCTTCACATGTTACAAATATAACACACACTGTTTAAATATATGGATTAAAATGATTTACGGCTTTCAGGATTTCTTTTGGTGGGGGGTAACCTATTGATGTCTATTGATACTAATATACATCAAACCACTTTAAAATTGGCTCCAAAGTTACCTTAATTTATAATGTACTGTATTTTCCACACTATAATGTGCAGTCAAAAAAGGTTTCTTTTTTTTTTAAAGACATCAGTGTGACTTTTTAGTCAAGAGCACCTTATATGGATTAATTGTGGTTGTGTTTACCAATGTCGAATCGATTTTTGGGTAAATGGCGCTTTGTCAAAATGTCAATCTGTTTATTTCATTTTTTATGATTTTCAAAGAAGGGTAGGTGTTGTAAATATACTAACACAGCTAAAGTGTAGCAGTGTTGGACTGTGTTTTTTTAACGAGTTACTTACTAGTAAAGTAGGCCATTAGTTTTGTCACAGCATCATTTGTTTTCGCTGTATGAATCAATTTTTTATGGCTGCATATAAATTGGGATTTACAGCTATTTTAAATACTATAAAGCGGCTAGCGTGTAGTGTGTTACAAACAAGTTCTAAAGTTACTTTGAACACGTTAATAAACTCTGACTTGACTGACAGGGGTTTGGTTCTTGCTTGTCTTGCTTAATGCATCTTGAAGTTCGATGTGGCTTATATATAACATATATAACATAAGTTTCAAAACAGACCATTCATTGACAGCCTTAAAAACAGGTATACTACACCTTATAGTGCAGAAAAACAGTACATAAAAGAAAAAAAAGAGTTGTGTAACCCACATGTTTTCCTGTCACTGTCCCTTTAAAGCACACGCGATTTCCCCACCTTTTCACCATTCTTCCTTTTACTCTCTTCCCCCCCCCTCACATTCTTCCCCTCTCCCTCCCCACACACACTAAATGTAACAAAACAAAACAAAATAAATAAATAAATAAATAAAAAATAAATAAAGCACACACGATCTGACCAATCTGAGTCATTAATGAATGAGAATATTTCTAGCTCTGCTGAGGTGCTTAATGATCAAGCAGACGCAGAGTTAACCCTTAAGACACTCAACTCGACAACGTCAATTACCACGCCGACTTAATTATTCAGTGCCTGGTAACTCACTTATTTCTGTTGTACAGACACTGTTTAAAAGCGTGTGTAATGCGTATACAGAAGCCCTAAACCATGCCGCTCCGGTGCAATCATCGAAACCCAGCTAGGGTCCCATGCAACGTGGACGTGCAATGTCTACAGCGGGGAGGATGTAACCCACATGTTTTCCTGTCACTGTCCCTTTAAAGCACACGCGATTTCGGGAACTCTCGCGAAACTTCCGAACGTGACGTCATACGCAACTTCCGTGTTCTATGAGTTATAAATAAGTGGAAGGCTGACCAAGATGGCGGCTTGAGCAGACGTTACTTTTCAACCTGTTGCGCCTAACTTTGAAAAATACTGCGGAAAACTACAAATTGAACGCTACTTGCTGTTATAACCAAAAAGGAAACAATTTTGCTGTCCAATGCCATCTCGATAGCGGAAAAGAACCTCTAAGGAGAGCAAAGCCATGGCTAACACTAACAGCAGCGGTGCCGTTAGTGGTGCAGGACACAACTATACTCCGAAGACAAATCCTGAACAAGACATGATCATCCCGGATGAAGAAGATTTTCCAGCCCTGCCTATTTCAGCTGAAGGGACCCCATGTAAAGAACCAGCTTTAAAAAAAGCATTACTGGCAACACCGCAAGGTGAGGGGAGAAGCAGCAGCGCTGGTAACAACGATGTTATTGATGTTCTTTCAAGCCTGATTAACATCCGCTTTGACGCCATGGAGAAATTAATCAATGACAATTCGCTCAAGATTGAGGGCCTTAAAAAATCCGTTGACTTTGCTTTTGAAGAAATAAAAGATGTAAAGACAAGAATGGACATAGTTGAAAAGAAAACAAACAGAGATGAAGCTACTGTTCTGCGGCTGCAGGAAAGACTCCTGGAATCTGAACGCTACTCAAGACGCTGGAATTTAAAATTATATGGAGTACCGGAAACAGTGTCCAGAGAAGATGTGAGAAGAGAAACCATCAACATTTGTCAAATGATTTTCCCGGAGGGAAAACAGAAGCTTCCAGATGTGATCGACACTGTGCACCGTTTGGGAAAGCTGAAGGAAAACGAGAGGAAGCCCAGAGGGATCATTCTCCAGTTTTCATCCAGAACCTACAGAGATGCCGTGTGGAAAGCCGCAAAAAACAATCCCATCCTGAAGGAGCGGCATCTCCGCTTCACGGAGGACCTGTGCCCAGCGGACCGGGACACCAGAGCAGCGCTTTGGCCCTTAATACAAGCAGCAAGAAGAGAAGGGAAAATCGCCTACTATGTGGGTGCCCGAGCCTATATTAACGGTAAAGAAGTGGGTCTTCCTGAGAACTCAGACCCTCAGAAATGACTGCATCCTGAGCAGCTTTTGCTGTTAAAGTCTTGAGGAAAACACTCATTCTGTTCTCACGCGTTCTGCCCTTTATTTCTTTAAGCCACGTTTACAGTTAATAACATTGAGATGTTATAAAAAGTTTTTATTTGTCTTAAATCCAGGTTGGCAGCTAAAGCAAGTTCTGAATGTGAGATATATTTGCACTATTTTTTTTGTATATTTTAATTTAATTCTTCAAAGTGGCGTAAAGATTATTTAAAATATTTTTTCCCCACTCTACGTGCAATTTGGCGCACAGATTGAAAGTAACAACACTCCTATTTACTCAGATTTATCTTTTCTCTCTTTTTTATTATAAATCTTGTCTTTATCTTTAGGTTCTTTAAATGTCAGGGGATTAAGAAATGCCATAAAAAAAAGCACTGTTTCTATTCGCTAAACAATTGAAAAAACAGATTTTTTTTTCTTTCAAGAATCACATTCTACCAGTAATGATATAAACTTCTGGAAATCTCAATGGGGTGAAAGTCAGCATTCAGCTGGAACTCTCACAGTTAAAAATACATTTGAGGGTGACATTCTTCTGAGCAAATGTGACAGTCAGGGTCATTATGTTTTTCTGATAATATCCACTCAAAATAAGATCTTTATTACTATTAACATATATGGTTACAACTCCAAACTTGAAAACGTTGAGCTCCTTTCTTTGATTGAAAATGATGTAATTTTTGGTCTAAACAAATTTCCTGATGCAATTATTATAATAGGAGGGGATTTTAATATAGCTTTAAATAATCAGCTGGACAGATGGCCCCCACGTGCTCTTTCTTCTGATAGTCCCTTACATTCATTCATGCAGAGATATAACTTGAAAGATGTCTGGAGAGAAAAATTCCCATCAGATTGTGTTTTCACTTGGAGTAATAATGATGGATCCAAACAATCTCGCATAGATTACTGGCTGGTGTCTGATTGTCTAGGTACAGATGATATTGAAGTAAATATTCTTCCTTCTGCACTAACAGATCATAAAGCAATTTACATTTCTATTAAATTTTCCGAAACTAGATCCCAAAATAAGAAAGCATACTGGATGTTAAATAACTCACTGCTTAAGCTAGACATAGTACAACAAAAGGTTTCTGAAGTCATTTCTTGCTTTTATAATCTAGCAAAAGAAGAAAACTGTTACAGTAAAAACTGGGAACTTTTTAAATTTGAAATCACTAAATTTTTTAGAAAGTTTAGTTCAGAACTAAATAAAACTAAAAAAGCTAAAGAAAGCCAAATTATCAATGACATTATGACAATTTCAAAAAGAATTCCTGCAGAGTTATCAGATGATGATAAAATAAATTTGGCATTATTACAAAAAGAATTAGACAGTATTTATAAGAACAGAGCTGAAGGAGCCTTTGTAAGATCAAGGCTGAAATGGTTAGAAGAGGGTCAAAATAATTCCTCTTATTTTTTTCAATTGGAGAAATGTCATGCCAAGACAAATACACTAGAGCAGTTAAACATTGAAGGCCAGATTACCTCTGATCCCAAAATGATTGCAAATTACGTTAGCTTGTTCTACAGTAAACTATATGCCTTTGAACCCAGTGAAGATCCTGATCACTTCCTAAACTATAATCTACAACAAATACAGGCCTCTGAACGGGACCTCTGTGATTCGCCTCTTTCAGAAAATGAAGTACTTTTCTCTATTAACCACCTTAAGAATAACAAATCTCCTGGACCAGATGGCTTAACGGGAGAATTTTATAAACAATTCAGTGATAAAATTACCCCTTTTCTAACACAGGTATTTGTTGAGAGCATAGAAAAAGGCTTCCTTCCTCCAACATTAAATCAAGGCGTTCTTACTCTGATACCCAAACCCAAAAAAGATGTACTTCTCATTGACAACTGGCGCCCCATATGTCTATTAAATAATGACTACAAGATTCTTGCATCTGTCTTTGCTAAAAGACTTAAATCTGTTTTAAACTCAGTTATTGCAGAGACACAATCAGGATTCATGGAAAACAGACACATCTCCAATAACATTCGTCTTGTTCTTGATATTTTAGATTACTCACACCTGATCTCTGATGACAGTTTTATACTCTTTTTAGACTTTTACAAAGCGTTTGACTCTGTTAATCATCATTTTATCTTCAGCTGTCTTCATAAAATTGGTTTTGGCCCTTTCTTCTGTAATACAGTTAAAACTCTGTATAATAATGCTAATTGTTCTGTAAAACTAAAAAATGGCACCTCCCCTAGATTCAATCTTAATAGAGGAATCAGACAGGGGTGTCCTATTTCACCGTATCTTTTTCTTCTAGTTACCCAAACTCTTGCTGATTATATTACTATTCATAAGTTAAAAGGCATCTCAGTTCTTAATAATGAAATTTTAATTAGTCAGCTAGCTGATGACACTATTCTTTTCTTAAGAGACAGCAGTCAAGTCTCCTTTGCTCTGAACCTTATTCAGTCTTTCTCTGATGTCTCAGGTCTACGTCTCAATCTAAACAAATGTGAACTTCTTCCTGTTAAAGATTGTGCTTTGGAATCCATCTGCAACATTCCTGTAAAAGAAAATGTAACATATTTAGGCATTATTATTTCCAAAAATAATTTAGAAAGATGCTCATTAAATTTCACTCCCCTCATTGATAAAGCCAAGAAACGTTTTAACCAATGGCTTCAGAGAGACCTGAGTCTGAGACTCTCCAAAGCAGAAGGGATTTCTAGACTAACTTACTCCGCTCTTTCTCTGCACCTGGACAATCAGACTCTTAAATCTATTGATCAAATGCTGCTAAACTTCATCTGGAAAAACCGTATTCATTATTTAAAAAAATCTGTATTAATGAACTCCTATGAAAAAGGAGGCCTAAATTTTCTTGATTTTACTACTTTAAATAATACTTTTAAAATAAACTGGATTAAGTCATATTTAAAAAATCCACTCTCCATTTGGAATATTTTCCCTCATCACATGTTTGCTAAAGTAGGTGGTCTCCATTTTCTTCTGCTTTGTCATTATAATATTGACAAAATCCCAGTAAAACTTTCTGCTTTTCACAGACAAACTCTTCTTTCATGGGCACTTATTTATAAGCACAATTTTTCCCCTCATAAGTTTTTTATTTGGAATAACAGATATATCCTTTACAAGAACAAATCTTTATTTTACAATAATTGGTTTGACAATAATATCCTACTGGTGGGTCAGCTCTTTAACCACAATGGTCAATTACTCAGATATGAAGAATTTAACCTTAAATATCAGAATCAGAATCCGAATCAGAATCTTTTATTATCATTCTGTAGTGCACAATGACATTTTTTCCAGCAACTCTCGTCCAACAATATAAAAAGGTAGAATAAAATAAAATAGGAATAAGGAGCTATATAAGGCATAAATACATAAATACTGTACAGTAGAGTGGGGTGAATATTGCACATGAGTGGGTATTCCACATTAGAATGGATATTGCACATACAGCATGAATATTGCATACATAGTTTAAAATACAGTCAGAGCATTGTCAGCTGTGTGCTGACAGGGGTTAGTGGGTTATGTTAAGTCTGGGGGGAGGTGGCGGTTTCGTTGACCCAGTTGTGTGATGTGTGGGGGGGTGGGGGGGTGGATGGACCTCACTGCTCTTGGGAAGAAGCTGTTCCTCAGTCTGTTTGTGTGAACTTATGCTCCTGTATCTCTTCCCAGAGGGAAGAGGTACAAACAGGTTATGTCCTGGGTGGGTGGGGTCTGCCGCAATACGACCAGCCTTCCGTTGGACCCGGCTGTCGTACACTGAGTTGAGTTGTGGGAGGTGTCTTCCCACAATCTCCTGTGCGGTTTTCACCACCCGGGCCAAGTCCTTCCTGTCTTGAGCGGTGCAGCTCCCGTACCACACCGTAGCACTCAGACAGAGGATGCTCTCAATGGTTGCCCTGTAGAAGTTCCCCAGAAGTTGTGATGAAAGTCATGTCCTTTTAAGCTTCCTTAGGAAGAAGAGTCTCTGCTGAGCCTTCTTCACCAGGTGGGATGTGTGCAGCGACCAGGTGAGGTCAGATGTAATGTGGATCCCCAGGAACTTGATGTGGTCCACTCGCTCCACCTCCTCCCCGTTAATGAGGAGGGGGGGGGGTGTTCCACCTTTCTAGTCCTTCTAAAATCCACGATGATCTCTTTGGTCTTGGAGGTGTTCAGGATGAGGTTGTTGTGAGCACACCATCCTGTCAGGTGCTGAACTTCCTCTCTGTAGTGAGTCTCATCATTGTTGGATATGAGACCCACTACGGTGGTGTCGTCGGCGACCTTTAAAACCAGATTTGTGGAATGAATAGCGGAGCAGTCGTGGGTGAACAGAGTGAAGAGGGCGGGGCTGAGGACACACCCCTGTGGTGTTCCTGTGCTCAGGATCAGGGTGGATGATGTTGAGTCCCCGATTCTCACCACTTGGGGCCTGTTGGTGAGAAAGTCTTTGATCCAGAGGCACAGGGAGGCAGGCAGACCCAGGTTGTGGAGCTTTAGTGTCAGCTTGTCCGGGATCACCGTGTTAAAGGCTGAACTGAAGTCCACAAATAATATCCTGACATAGGTGTCAGGATGCTCCAGGTGGGACAGGGTAGCATGCAGGGCTAATGAAACTGCGTCCTCTGTCGATCGGTTCTCCCTGTAAGCGAACTGATGGCTGTCCAGAGTAGCAGGGATGATGTCCTTGATGTGGTTCAGGATGATCCTCTCAAAGCGCTTCATGATCACCGGTGTCAGAGCGACCGGCCGGTAATCAATCTCGTGCCTCACGAGACAGACGACTTTTTTGGCACCGGCACGATGATGGAGGACTTGAGGCACACGGGAACTGAGGTGAGCTGCAGGGACCGATTGAAGATGTCCAGGAAAACTCCAGCCAGTTGATGTGCGCACAGCTTCAGAACCCGACCTGACACCTTATCTGGTCCTGCGGCTTTGCTGGTGTCGATCCTCCTCAGAGTGGAGCTCACCTGATGTAGCTGCAGGACGAGAGGCTGGGACTGCTCCTCCAGCTGTAATAGAGGACCAGAGTCCCTGCTACTGCCGGGCGTCTCGAAGCGTGCAAAGAAGGTGTTTAGAGTGTCAGGCAGGGTGGGGTCGTGAGTGGTCTGCTGCATGCTGTTCCTGTGGTCTGTGATGGTTCTGATGCCTCTCCACATCTCCCGCGGGTTGTTATTAGCAAAGTGCTGTTCCACCCGTTGTCTGTGTCTGCGTTTGGCCTGGTTGATGCCCCTCCTCAGCTCTGTCCGGGCTCTGTTGTAGGCCAGCCTGTCACCTGACCTGTAGGCTGCATCCCGAGCTTTGAGCAAAGACCGTACTGTTCCATCAAACCATGGTTTCTGGTTTGGGTATACTTTAATGGACTTTGTGGGCAGAACAGCATCGGTGCAAATCTGCACATAGCTCAGGACGGATGTTGTGTAGGCCTCCAGGTCTGAGCCATCTTTAAACACCTCCCAGTCAGTGATTTCAAAACAGTCCTGTAGTGCAGAAGAAGCCTCTTCGGTCCATACCTGAACTGTTTTGATGGTTGGTTTGGTCCTGCAGATCAGAGGTCTGTATGTGGGGATTAGCTCCACAGAGATGTGATCTGACATGCCCAGGTGAGGAGCTAGTGCAGCCTTGTATGCACCTGGGATGTTGCAGTAAACTTGATCCAGTGTGTTGTTGTCTCTGGTGGGAAAGTGAATAAACTTCTGAAATTTGGGGAGCACTGCTTTGAGTTCCACATGATTGAAGTCTCCTGCCACGATCACAGCTGCTTCTGAGTTGGAGTTCATCTGCCTGCTGATCAGACAGTAGAGCTCCTCTAGCGCTAGCTTAGCGTTAGCTTGAGGTGGGATGTAAACAGCTATGATCAGGATAGAGCAGAACTCCCTCGCCGTTTGAAATGGCCTGCATTTCACCGCCAGGTATTCCAGATCGGGTGTGCAGTGCGTTCCGATGATGTGTGTGGCTGCACACCAGGAGTTGTGAATGTAAAGCGCCAGTCCGCCGCTTCTGCCCTTACCGGAGTCTGCAGTCCGATCCGCGCGGAACAAAGAACGGTCTGCTAGCTCCACCGCGGCGTTAGGTGTGTTATTGTCCAGCCAGGTTTCTGTTATGATGGCCACACAGCTGTCCATCCGCCGCGAGACGATCCGTAGCCGAAACTCATCCAGTTTGTTGGCGAGCGATCTTACGTTAGCGAGGAAGAGACTGGGGAGAGCTGGTCGATGCGGGTTAGCATGTAGCCTGGCGCGTGCTCCGCTTCTCCTCCCCCGCTTTTGTTTACGGTATCTTCTCCGTCTCCTTGGCCACAGGGGGGGTATGGTTAAGGCCGTGGCGGTCCGTTGGATCTCGGGTGGTATAAAGTCCGACTTTGGGGGAGTATTAAATTGACAATTCCAACTAATTTGAAGTAGTTCCGTCCTGCTGTACTGAGTAAACGCTTCCAGTGTCTGTAGCACCAACAAAAACATGAAAAAAACAAACAAAAACAGAGAGCGCTGTGCCGCTGCGTGTGCACGCGCCGCCGCCATCTTGGCTAATACAACCTTGCTCTTCCTCCTAAAGAGTATGCCATTGTTTTTGATGCTGTCACTAATGAAATCTGTGAACTCTTTAAAAATACTGTACTTGATGCAAATATTCCCTTCATATCTCTAAGTGACACCACTATTGGAAAATCCTGTTTCAACTGTGCTCGAAAAAATAACAAGATCATACGTGCCCTGTTTCAGCAAAATGTTATTTCTGTTCCCTCTGCTATTTTTTATTGGAGAAAATTTATTCCTGACTTGCCCTGGAAAAATGTTTGGACCCTGCATCAGAAATTATTAATTAATAACAAGATGAGAGACGTCTCCTACAAACACCTACATAGAATCTATCCCACTAATCAATACATGATCAGATATAAGAAGACTATTGACCCCAACTGTGTCTTTTGTAAAGAACACCCAGAAACAATCAGTCACCTATTTTGGAACTGTAATACTACTAAAAAACTTTGGAAAGATTGTGCGCGTTTTATAAATTACAAATTAGACTCACAATATCAGATGAAATTTGAACACATCATATTTGGCCTACACAAAAAGAATATAAGATCAAACGTAAAATTGGCAATTAATCTAATTATAATGTTTGGTAAATTTCATATTCACAAATCAAAGTTTTCTTCATCACATCTTTTTTTCCCTTTAATAATTAAAGAATTAGAATCTTATTTACATATTATTTCTAATATTTTAAATAAAAAGGCCATACATATTTATGAAAACTGTCTGTCTCTTAATATTTTCAATGCATAGCATCTGTAATCTTTTTGTAATACATGTACCACCCCCTGACATTGTTGTTGTTATGACTATTGTTCCTGTCATACATATTTGTTCTATTTGTGTTGAATAATAAAGTTTAAAAAAAAAAAAAGTTATAAATAAGTGTCGGGGATGGTTGACAGGAGACATACATTCGGGAGTTATCAGCAATATCCTTGCTACACAACGCCCTGCGTCAGAAAGCCTTCTAATTCAAATTTCAACTTTCGTTTCTCTCACGCTGCAACTGGTGAGTGACACCGGGTTTTTTTTTTGTGTGTGTGTGTGTGAGTCAGCAGGCGCGGGCGCCAGCTGATTTCACAGCTGATCCCGGTTTGAGATCATGTAAACAAAACAAATTAATTGGAAAACTATAGGAACTGTTTATTTTAAAATCAATTGTGAGTACTCTAAACAAAAAGAACTAATAATCATGCGCATGTTAATTATTCTGGATGATGATTATGAATTATGTTGTGGTGATTAAATTGTTTATGATCTGAAAATTAGATCAGAAAATCACAGGAAATATGCATATTTCGGAAGCTTTTGACATGAACTTATTTTTAAAGCATAATTCAATGTTTTAAATAAGTATTTGGCCCTGTTTATACAGGCCAGGTTTTTTCATCGGGAGGAATCCTCTTCCCATCTGCTGATGGCGAGCTAACGGAGCCCACCTGGACCAAGAGCCAACTGTTCCTACTAACGCGGTAGGATACAATCACATGAACCCTCCAACAATAACTTTACCGGCATTACTCAAGCGCCAATCATTGGAGCTAATTCATCTGACTCCAAAGACTCATTCTGAAGCACCCAAAAAGGGTGAACTTGTTGGACACTTGACTAAAAGAAAAAACATATATATGGTTATTTCACATTGTACATATTGTCTCTGTCAATTATTTTGTTGTTTGTTCACTGTAAATACATCAACTTCGAATCAGCTGAAGGAGTCCTGTGTGATTTTGCATCTCCACATTTCCTCCCTGAGACGAATCTGCCCAGTCTAATGTATCCTTAATAAAAAGTGTTACATGTAAATTTATGGTGAGCTAGCTAGGAGGAATTGTGGAGTGTTAAATCACTTTAAACCCTTCAAAACTGTTGCACATACTTTGAATCATGGATGAAAATGAGGAAGTATTAGACTTCTTGAAACAGTATGGTAAAATTAATCAGGTCAAAGTAATTTCTGACTCTAACTCTGAGTATAATGACACACTTGTAGTGGAGTACTGCTCAGGTGCAGCCGTGGAGGCTTTACGCCCTAAATTACCATATAATTTTGTTTCTGAAGATCAAGTTTCCTCGTTCTGCATTTTTGATTTATCGGCAATCTGTTCAACGCGTGTTGCTGAAACCAAAACCGCGTCATACTTATCAGAACTCCAGGACCTTGCACGTTTAACTGGAATGGATTACGCACAAGTCCTGGCAGCTACAATGACTCAGATTAGTCACTCTGTGGCAGCACTTCAGCCTCTTTCACAGGTGAAAGAGCAACATTCAAGTCCATGTTTTCCTAGTCCATCATTGGGAGTGCCACCATCGGATGTTGGAGCTTCAAACCTAGACATCCCAGGGCCTGAACCATCTCAAACTCCAAAGTCTGCATCTCAATCGATCCCTCGCCTGTCTAATTTTGGTCCAGACCTTCATCCACCTGAGGTGCAGCGGTATGTAGTAGAGCATATTGTCAAAAGTGAAGACGTAACACACCAGCAAAGACTCAAACCGTTTTCAGGAAGATTCCCTCGACCAAACCATGAAACAGATTATGAAACCTGGAGGTCTGGAGTGGATTTGCTGTTGAAGGACCCTGCGGTTTCTGATCTCCAGCGCTCAAGGAAGATCATTGACAGTCTACTACCACCAGCCTAATAACCAGCAGTTTCAAAGAACCACGTCCCACTCTAAACCAGGCTATTGCTTTAGATGTGGTGAAGATGGACATATCAGGCCACAATGTGAAAATAAGCCAAACTCAGCACTTGTGGCAAAGAAGAAGAAACTGTTTGCACAAAAACAAAGTAATTTCCATTCACAACAGTTAAACTAATGTCTGTGCCTGTTGAGGGACGAACAGGGACCCAAGACCAACCTTGTCCCAAGACGAAGAAAACCATCCCGTGTGCAGTTCAATCCACTGTAAAGAGCAGTTTACTTCCAAAAGGTCTCATCGGTTCCAAGTGTTCTGCCATGTTAAAAATTGCTGGATTCAGCTGTCATTGTCTGTAAGACACAGGTTCACAAGTTAACACTATCCCTGTGTCATTTTATAATAAAAACCTAACAGATCAACCTGAAAAGCCTCTGGAGCATTTACTGGAAGTTGAAGGAGCTGCAGGACAATCTGTACCCTATCTGGGGTATGTAGAACTTGCTATTCTTTTCCCCAAAGACTTTGTTGGAACTGAGCTTGAAGTACAAACTTTAGCTCTAGTGGTGCCAGATGTCCGTCCAGAGAGCCCATCTCCTGTACTTATTGGGATGAACACTGTTGAAGTGCTGTATGCCACCTATGTCAACAGTGAATTTAAGAAGTTTCAGCCTAGTGCTTGTGGCTATAAAGCAGTTTTGAAAATCTTAGAACTCCGTCACCAGCAAAACCAAACGGGAAAAGCAGGAACTGTGCGGCTAAACAGCCAGACCCCAGTCCTGATTAAATCCAGCCAAGCCTTAGTTCTGGAAGGTTCTGCCAAGGTTCAAACACCCCCTACAAATAAATTGGCAATAATTGAACATCCATCTATTCCTTTACCTGGTGGATTGAGTGTCCAAAGGTGTCTAGTAAAACTTTCTAAATATCCTCCATACAAGATTCCTGTTATTGTTAAGAATGAGTCCAAACAAGATATTCTAATTCCGGCTATGTCAGTTATTGGTGACATTGATGACGCACCTACCATCTTGTCTAAGCAAGTCAGTTCTCCAGCCAAAGAAAACCACACATTCATGGAGTTTAACTTCGGTGACTCGCCTGTTCCAGCCGAGTGGAAACACTGCATAACAACACAACTAAACAAAATACCTGAAGTTTTTGCTCAACACGACTTAGATTTTGGTTGCACTGACAAAGTCAAACTTTACATCAAACTGCATGACAAAAATCCCTTCAAGCATCGCTCTCGTCCAATCCGTCCACAAGATCTGGAAGCGGTTCGGAAACATCTACGCGATCTGTTTGAAGCAGGAGTCATCAGGGAGTCGGAGTCCTCATTCTCCTCTCCCATAGTTGTGGTCCGGAAGAAGAATGGTGACGTAAGGCTGTGTATCGATTACAGGAAACTAAATCTTCAGACAATTAAAGACGCATTTGCTTTGCCAAATCTGGAAGAGTAATTTGCAGCTTTGAGTGGTTCAAAATGGTTCAGTGTGTTGGATTTGAAATCTGGTTATTATCAGATTGAAATTAATGAAGAAGACAAAGAGAAAACTGCATTTGTCACCCCCCTAGGGTTCTGGGAGTGGAATCCCATGCCCCAAGGAGTAACCAATGCTCCTAGCACATTCCAGAGGTTAATGGAAAAATGCATGGGGGATTTGCATCTCAATGAAGTTCTTGTCTTTATTGATGACCTTATAGTTTTCTCACCCACATTAGAAGAGCATGAAACCCGGTTACTCAAAGTTTTGAACAGACTAAAAGATTATGGTTTGAAATTATCCCCAGACAAATGCAAATTCTTCCAAACCAGCGTCCGTTACCTTGGCCACGTCGTATCTGAAAAAGGCGTAGAAACTGATCCAGAGAAGATCTCCGCATTAAAATCCTGGCCAGTTCCTCAGAACTTGAAAGAACTAAGATCTTTCCTTGGATTTGCTGGTTACTACCGACGGTTCATTAAGGATTACGCCACTATTACAAAACCGCTGAATATACTTACCCGAGGTTTTTCACCAGTTCATCGGTCCACCAAAGTAAAAAACTTACCTGGGGGATATCTGGACCCGAAGAACTCCTTTGGTGAGAGATGGACCATAGACTGCCAAAATGCTTTTTCGGCTATAATCAATAAGCTAACTTCTGCACCTGTTCTTGCATTTGCCAACCCTAAATTGCCTTATATCCTGCATACAGATGAAAGCACAACAGGGTTGGGGGCAGTTTTGTATCAAGAACAGGAGAACCAACTACGAGTCATAGCCTATGCCAGCCGAGGACTATTCCAGAGTGAGTCGAGATATCCAGCTCACAACCTGGAATTCTTGGCATTGAAGTGGAGTGTGACGGAGAAATTTCATGATTTCCTCCATGGTGCCAGCTTTACAGTTGTTACGGACAGCAACCCCCTTACATACATCTTGACATCAGCAAAATTGGATGCCACAAGTCACTGCTGGTTAGCTGCACTTTCCACATATTCTTTCAAGCTGCAGTACCGTGCTGGCCGTCACAATACAGATGCTGATGCCCTCTCAAGATTTCCTTGCAGGGATGAGCCAGAAGAAGACTACTCCTGTAAGGGAGTTGGTGCACCGTCTGACAAAGCAGTTGAGCGGGGCTGGAACTACTGAAGAGATCTCCTCTGATGTAGTGGATGCCATTTGTAACAACTGCCTTGCGAGAACCAGTCTCCAGCCAAACCTTTTGCACTCCAGCATAGCATTGGTTGAATCCCTTTCTGTCACTGCTCATGCCATTCCAGCCGATTTTGATGAAAACAGTAATGGTCTTCCACTCATCCCTTCAATGTCTCATGGCGACTTAAGAGCAGAGCAGCAGGCTGACTCTGCCATCAGTGAAATTGTTCATCAACTCGACACCGGTGAAAAAGTTCCCCCCAGGGTCAGAGAGGAGCTGCCAGAGTTGCCCCTACTACTGCGAGAGTGGAACCGACTGGAATTGGAAGACGGAGTGTTATATAGGAAACGACAAGAGGAGGGTCGTGTTGTTCTTCAATTAGTTCTTCCCCCAGGGCTGCGGCCAATTGTTCTTAAAGCCTTTAACAATGACATGGGCCACATGGACATAGAACGCACCCTGGATCTGCTACGCCAACGATTTTCTGGCCCAAAATGGCAGCAGACGTGGAACGGACAATAAAAACATGTGACCAGTGTGTCAGACGTAATACACTGACAGAGAAAGCCGCTCCACTTGTCAACATTAAAACGTCTCGTCCACTTGAGCTATTGTGTGTGGACATTTTGTCACTTGAACCTGACAGTTCAAACACCAAGGACATTCTAGTCATCACAGATCATTTCAAAAAGTTTGCAGTAGCCATTCCCACTCCAAACCAAAAAAGCCAAGACTGTTGCTAAGTGTCTCTGGAATGACTTCATAGTGCCTTATGGCATTCCAGAGCGCTTGCATTCAGACCAAGGATCAGATTTTGAGTCAAAATTAATCATAGAGCTCTGTGAAACAGCTGGGATAATAAAGAGTAGAACTACGCCCTACCACCCACGTGGAAATCCAGTCGAACATTTCAACCGGATGCTTTTAAACATGTTGGGCACACTGGAAACCAAGCAAAAGTCCAAGTGGCGAGAGTATGTAAAACCTCTTGTACATGCTTACAACTGCACGAAAAATGAGGTCACAGGGTTCACACCATATGAACTCCTGTTCGGTCGATCACCTCGCCTTCCAGTGGACTTGGCCTTTGGGTTGCCAGTTCAAAAACCACCTGTTGTATCACACTCAGAATATGTCAAGAGCCTTCGGAACCATCTAGAGGAAAGTTATAAATTGGCAACAAAACACTCACTCAAGTTGCATGAAAAAAACAAGAGCCGCTTTGATAAAAGCGTGATACCTTGCAGCTTAGAACCAGGCGACAGAGTTCTTGTCCGTAATGTGCGCCTCCGAGGGAAACACAAGCTGGAGGACAAGTGGAAGCAAGAGGTGTATGTTGTTGTCAAGCGTGCAGGCAATCTCCCTGTCTACACAGTAAGACCTGAGACTAGGGTTGGCCCAACCCGCACTCTCCATAGAGACCTGTTGCTGCCCTGTGGATTCCTTCCAGCAAGTCCAGTTGAACCTGACGATGCAGATGTCCCACTAGTAAAACCCAAGACTCGTAGCCAAACTCACTCTGATCCCATTGCTCTCCTGGAGACGGAAGATAATGAAACAGTCTTCTCAGAACGTCCAATTGTACTACCAGCAAAGTTCAGAGTGGAAACCGTTGTTAGACCTCAACAACAGCAAGGGCTCAGTGATTCTACAGATGCTGCTTTCCCACCTGAGTCTGATCCTCAGCTACCAACCACAGCTTTAGCAGTTATGGATTCACCAGATGGACACTTACCTGCTGTCGAAGAACTCATAACCCCTATCGAGGAAGAAGACACATCCCCAGCCGGTGATGAGTCTGCACAACCCGAAGGAATGCCTGTGAATGTTGAAGTGCCTGAAGACTTACCTGCTGCTGGGTTGTCTCTAGATCCTGAGGCTGAAGGTGCTTGCCAATCTGAGTCATTAATGAATGAGAATATTTCTAGCTCTGCTGAGGTGCTTAATGATCAAGCAGACGCAGAGTTAACCCTTAAGACACTCTACTCGACAACGTCAATTACCACGCCGACTTAATTATTCAGTGCTTGGTAACCCACTTATATCTGTTGTACAGACACTGTTTCAAAGCGTGTCTAATGTGTATACAGAAGCCCTAAACCATGCCGCTGCGGTGCAATCGTCGAAACCCAGCTAGGGTCCCATGCAACGTGGACGTGCAATGTCTAAAGCGGGCAGGATGTAACCCACATGTTTTCCTGTCACTGTCCCTTTAAAGCACAAGCGATTTCGGGAACTCTCGCGAGACTTCCGAACGTGACGTCATATGCAACTTCCGTGTTCAATGAGTTATAAATAAGTGTCGGGGATGGTTGACAGGAGGCATACATTCGGGAGTTATCAGCAAAATCCTTGTTACACAACGCCCTGCGTCAGACAGCCTTCTAATTCAAATTTCAACTTTCGTTTCTCTCACGCTGCAACTGGTGAGTGACACCGGGTTTTTTTTTTGTGTGTGTGTGTGAGTCAGCAGGCGCGGGCGCCAGCTGATCTCACAGCTGATCCCGGTTTGTGATCATGTAAACAAAACAAAATAATTGGAAAACTATAGGAACTGTTTATTTTAAAATCAATTGTGAGTACTCTAAACAAAAAGAACTAATAATCATGCGCATGTTAATTATTCTGGATGATGATTTTAATTTATTGTGTGGTGATCAAATTGATTATGATCTGAAAATTAGATCAGAAAATCACAGGAAATATGCATATTTCGGAAGCTTTTGTCATGAACTTATTTTTAAAGCATAATTCAATGTTTTAAATAAGTATTTGGCCCTGTTTATACAGGCCAGGTTTTTTCATCGGGAGGAATCCATCTGCTGATGGCGAGCTAACGGAGCCCACCTGGACCAAGAGCCAACTGTTCCTACTAACGCGGTAGGATACAATCACATGAACCCTCCAACAATAACTTTACCGGCATTACTCAAGCGCCAATCATTGGAGCTAATTCATCTGACTCCAAAGACTCATTCTGAAGCACCCAAAAAGGGTGAACTTGTTGGACACTGGACTAAAAGAAAAAACATATATATGGTTATTTCGCATTGTACGTATTGTCTCTGTCAATTATTTTGTTGTTTGTTCACTGTAAATACATCAACTTCAAATCAGCTGAAGGAGTCCTGTGTGATTTTGCATCTCCACATTTCCTCCCTGAGACGAATCTGCCCAGTCTAATGTATCCTTAAACAAAAGTGTTACAGTTGACTTTCTTTTATAGCTGAAAATAAATTTAGCCTTCAAAGGGTTAAAGTTGTTCAGTTATATCATGCTACTTTCTGTATTTTGGCCTGTGACCTCTTGGCTTTAGTTTTTAGGCAAATATATACAAAAAATGCTCATCTCCAAGACTCCTAAGTCTTTTGGCTTTTTCTGAATAATCAATCTTCTTCTTATTTTAATACTAAAACTACTCAGAAAAACAATGGCTAGCGTTGCACCCTTCAATCTTCTTTTTTTGTTTAACTAATAACCCATTAGAATCAAAGTTCTGTGAATTTACTGATGATCCCGATCAGTGAAGTCACAGCTTGGCAGTTAAAATGTTGGCCCTCAGCAGGCAGTGAAGCAACGTGAGGAAGGTCAACTGAGGACTGAAAGCCTTTCCCACAATCCAAACGTCAGGCCTGGAGAAAAAACACAAAAACACTTGGCACTGACGGAAAACACTGACTTGAAGTGCTCCTTATCCCTCCCACAGAGGCAGACATGTACAGTGGTTGTCTGAAGGCTGTGGTGGCCTGTTAGCAGTGCCTTAGCTCAGAAACTGCAGCGCGGCAAATGATTTTGTGTCAGTGAAAGAAAGAGTGCCCAAATGTGAGCATGCATTTCCTTCCTTTCATCTCTCGAGTCGCCTTTTCTCCACTCTAGCTACTCTGGGAACTCTTAATGACATTCCACTTTAAGCATTGCTGTGACCCATCAGTCATGAACGCTAAAAACAAAAGTACTGCACGCTAGTCATTAAACAGCAGGGCCCCTTTTGCCCTCATAAAACCACAAAAACATTTTCTATCACAGACATTTTTCTTATCCAACCAGAAACACAGAGCAGAAATCAGTTAAAAAAAAATCTATCATTCCAAAATGGTTACCCAAAATCTCTTATGGAATAACTGTCATTTTCATCCTAAAAGCCATGCCCCTCTTTCCCCTGCTTCACCCCCTCTCAGACTTTGCCACAAATGTCTTAATGGCTGCATTTGTTCATTTCTGCCATCCACGACTTTATGAATTTTAAATGACTCTTGGTTAATTTACTGCTTCAGGATGGTGGGTATTTTGCACAAAACGCTGAGGGCCACCAGCCCGTCTCTGAGGATGTTCTGAGAGAGCACTCGATTTGGAACTATCTTTATCACTCCACGCATGCAAAAATCTCGCCTATTCAACAAGTAATCAGAAATGCAAAGAAAACCTGAGGCAAGTGGCACACTGTCTGAGTCAAAGTCACCTTGGGAATTGCATCTGCTAAAACATATGTTGGTTGTGCACCTGCCTGCATGGAAGATAGATTGTAGTGCAGCTGGGATCTCATGCTATTGCTTCATTACTGTCTCCCACTCATCCTGGTTCTCCACCTGCTCTCTCAGTTCTTCTGACACAACTTGGTTTCCTCAAATCAAAGCTTTCAGCTTTAAAACCTATAGTGAGAGCATCATTTGCTGCATTGTTTTAAGTGGTTGATAAACAAACCACCTGCTTAGCTTCTTGATTTAATTTACCCAGCAATATTTAACATTTACTGACTGTATTCTTTATCCTTGCAATATATTATTGAAAGTCAAAAATTTTATATTCAGGTTTTAAATAAGATTTTAGAACATATGATTTTGAGTCAAAGTGGGGCAAATTTTAAATTTCAGCGAAAACTCTTCTAAAACTATACTATACTATATTAAATTACATTACAATAAGTTACGGTGGGCTAATACTAACAAAGGGTGGGCAATATAATAATTTTGTCATCCCCTTTTAGAACTTCACTTGATTCGCTCGACACATTTGCATCCACCGCCTCTCTTTTGATGCACATTAAAATGTTCTGTTCGACGGTTGCCCAAAAAATGGGTTCATAACCTTGAACCTCAAGCATGTGTGGGATGAGCTACTATCAAATAATTTCATGTTCATCGCTACATGGGAGCATTGACTGTATAATTCATTAATAGAAGAGATCAGTATTATTTATTTCAGAAAGCTCTACAAAAACATCTGTAATCACGTCTCCATGTCTGGGCTCATGAGATCATTCAGAGATTCTCCAGTACAGTGAGGTTCTCCATCTACTGCAGGAGCTGCGTCTGAACGATGGAAGCTTTTAGCTGTACTTCTCTCTGTGACCCAGTTTGATGGCTTGCTGTCCCGCATTCGTCTGAGGAAGGAAAAAATAAAAATTAGAATAAAATCAAAATACCTTTTTTTTTTATTATCATCTTGATACAAATAGGAAAAATATTCTAAAGTCCAGCAGAGAGAGTCAGATTCTTCTCCATGCTTCTTTTGGATTCCACCACCCACCGATCAGGCTGCACTTCTTCCTCGTTGCTGTCAGTAGTAAATACTGATGCACACACCTACAGTGCCCTAGCAGTTGTTAGTGGGGAAAAAATGAACACAATGGCCAATTTTATTTGTGAAACTCCTTTATAAGTTGCACCCACCGGCCATACTATGCAAAACACAGCGACTTGTACTCCAAAAAATTCTTTTTTGAAACACCAACTAAGCAGTAGCTACAGTATATATAATTCAAAGTTAAATGTAAATCATTTGTTGGAAAATGTAATTGCATATTACTCAGACAATTTTGTATTTTTAACCTTTGTCTGCAAACAAACAAAAAATATATAAAGTTCTGGAGGAAAGCAAATTTATTCGCCTCCTGTCACAAAAAAGGCAGGCAGCTGGTTCCAATTGCAGCAGGTTTTATTAGCACAGCTGGATATAATGCTTGGTAATGCAGGCTGTGTGGCACAAACAATACTTAACACAGAGTGAGGCTCAGTGAAGTGTTTAAGTAACTGATTGGTTGCAAATGAAAGTCAGACGTGTTGCATCCAGAAACTGTGTGGTGGGGTTGCTGGGGGATTAAGTACATTCAGAACTCTGGAGACGATTCCCAACAGTGACCAGATGGTGTAGACAGAGCCAAAGCTGAGTCTTTGATTGGTTGACGCAATGCAAATTTTTTGTCAACTCTGAAAATATTGTGTCACTGTGCTGGAAACCCGCTGCTGCCAGACTGCGGTGCCACAATCAAAGGCCAACTTGCACCTTCCAGAACCTCAGACAGTGTTTGCTCATTTAAACTTAATATTGAAACTGGGTGCCCTAGACCCACAAACCTCTATGTGAACATAGATTAAGGATTCTACATGTAGAATGAATACATGTGTTATCTTATTCAGATACACATCTTTGCTATTTATGAAATAATTGTACATAACTAATTAGCCTCTTCTGGCTCTTGTTCTGGTTTGTCCTTCTTTTAGCATCACTGCAGAAACTCTCATCTTTATTGCTTAATTTTATTGAGGTGCATGTTGTTTAACCTTTATCACAAACCATGATGATGTGGAACAAAGCAGTCAACAAACAAGCCTAACATTTCTACTCTTATAAAAAATAGTCATTGCTGGTACATCGGAGCCTCACCCAACTAAGATTCTTAAAACATAGCTGTGTTTGTCCACAATGATAAATGTGGCAGTTCTACAAAAACAGGATTTAAATTGTAGGATTGTTATGTTTCATTTTCCTACTTATTTTCTATGAGCCCTCCAAGGATCACTTGACTTTTGAGTTTTTGCCTGCTGTAAACAAAAAATATGGCAGATTTTTGCTAGATTTTCTGTGGAAAATTCCACAAATTAAGATATTTTGAGGACTAATCTTTATTTTGACAAATTTTCTAGCGAGAAATATACCCTTTACTTTTAAAACTTGCATTCATTTTGGACATAGTTTGTAGCTTGTTTGTTTCATTCAACTTTTTCTCAAAAGGCTATGGAGAATCGTAGAATAACAAAGGTTCTTCTTTGTTCATATTTTCAAACAATGCCGTAGCAGTCACGTGACTCTTTTTTCCGCAGAAAATGCCCAAATATAACGTAGATTGCAGACTTATATTTATTTTTGATAACACATGGCAGCACATGTACCCTTTATTTTTATAACATCCAGTCATTACAGACATGCAGTTCGTAGTTTATTTGTTACATTCAACTTTTCCTCAAAATGATCTGAAAGTGTTTGATCTTTTCCATTCATATCTGCGGGCTTACGTGGGGTCACGTGACATGAGTTTCTCTTTCTTCCTTTGGAAAATCTAGTAAAAAGGTACATTGCAATTACTTTTATTAACATTTCTAGGGACTCATGTAAAGGTTTTGTTTTCCATGTTGCTGTTGCGGTGCTCACTAGTGGAACAGGCTTTGAATGACATTTGACGACAAACCGGAAGAATTTGGAGTTCAGGGACAGACCGAGAGTTCTTTAAATTGATTTGCATTTTATTATTTAATATTCTTTTGCATTTTAATGTATTCAAACTACGAGTTTGAATGGTGTGTACAACATGTTTAAAAATAAATTATAAATATTAAGATAAATGTGACAAAACAATTATTTTAACTGAGTTTTTTACCTTTTAATTAGGATATATTTTCTTTTCTAATATTAAGGTAAACAAGCCTTTAAGCCTTTAAGTTGCCCCATTAGACATGAATCAGTTAATGCGCATTTCAGAAAGCCTGTGAACGCAGCATTGTAGAGAGTCACTGAGGACCCATCTACACTCAGGCGTTGGATGGTGTCTGGCCCAGAAGTCATCCAGTTAGTTAGCATGTACAAGCTAGCTTCCCAGGTAAAAGCTACAAATGAAGACATCAGGCATCATGAACAAAACACTCAGTCCCAGAAGTCCTTTACTGACAAGGTCAGGAACTTGTTTGGAGCCATGAAGGATTTGGGCAATCCTTTTCTGGAAGAGTTCAAACAATGAGTTATATCACTAGAGGAGACATCACGTGGTTCCTCATGGGAAGAGAGCACCGCCATCTTGGTGAGGTCAAGTTACTGCTGCAGTGAATGCATTTGAACACATTTTTTGCATAATACCAGTTCATTGTTTGTGTTTCAACTGCCAAAATTCCTCCATGAAGGAGGAAGTATATCATTTCACAGATAAGTATTATAATTTTTTTCTTTTAATGCTGCAGGGGCTTTATTAATAGAACACATGTTGACATGCATGATGCTGCAGGGCTATTATCAACATGTTGCATGATGTACGGAGAATTTGCTGTCAACATAAATGTACATTTTATTTTGCTAAACCTGTATACAGCATACTAGGCTATTATAGTAATATAGATTTATACATTTCTGACTCAGTGACTGAACTTTTCACTATTCAGACTTAAGGAAAAAGTGGATCTTAGCAATAAAAAGAGCTAACCCAGATGGATCACTGTGGTACCAACTAGTAATACAGTCTGACTGTTCAAAACATTTTGTGGAAACACATTTTGATGAGAGGCCAGACTGTTTGCTTGAAACCCGACACCATAACATCTGTTACACAAATTGATCACTCACATGAATCAGTATAAATCTATTATTTTTCTTTGTTGTTGTTATTTTAGGGTAAATCTATTGTTCACTTTTGGACTTCTTTTGAATATTTATTTTATTATTATTATTATTGTTGTTGTTGTTGTTGTTGTTGTTATTAATAATAATATTAATTATTATTATATTATTATTATTATTATATTTTATTATTTATTGACTTATTATGTATGTATTGCTATTATTTATTGTTTGTATTGACTTACTATTGATTTATTATTATTATTATTATTATTATTATTATTATTGACTTATTGTTGGGTTTTTCTAAATAATTTAAATTACATGTCAAAAAGGTCTAAAACTCCTAAATGTTTACAAATAATTTTTTTAAAATTCTTTGTAATAATTTTTTTATTTGTAAGAAGTCCTGCAACAATGCCTTTTCATTAAAGTTTGAGCTTTTAAGGCTGACTGTTTCTCTTCTTTAACAACAACAAATTATGTATCTATATATATATTATATATATAAATATAAAATATTTACATATATGTATAAATATATATAAATTGTAAAAACATATATAGTATATAAAAGCTACTTAGACACCACTAAAAGCAATAGAAATCATTGTCATGTGGGCGTCGTCGACCTCACCAAGATGGCGTCACGCTCCGCCACCGTCGGCCAGGCTTCTAAAGCGGGCGTGTCTCCTCTAGTGATCTAACTCATTGAGTTCAAAGACCTACTTGTGCTGGATTCAAAGGTCATTGCACATCCCAGAGCTGCAGAGCTTGTTCGAACCCACTTTCAGAAAGGTGAAGTTGCCTTCAAAGACTTTTTCAATGCAATTGGCACCAAGGCTTCCTTCTACAAACTCATCAAAAAGAACAAGACTGACTTCTTTTGCCAACAAGCAGATGTCTCCACACTGGAAAGAAGTCTGACCTTAATGACATTCTGGGAGGCATTATGCCTCTTCCTTTTTTTTTTTTTTTTTTTTTTAAAACTTGTCCTGTCCAACAGCTAGGCAAGCAGATGTGAGCTGAGGGCCTCTTGTGTTGGACATATTTTACTTTAACAAGAGGGGTTATTAATCTTCAGACAAACCAAAGGTATGACTGAATAAACCCCTTTTGTAATTGAGGCCAAACTTTATTAATTTCAACCATGTTTGAAAATCTTTGGTGTTGGACCGGACGGAAAAGGAAAGGAGGGAAGAAGAGAGAGGGATGTTAGAGAGGGGGGGGTGATAGTGAGAGGGGGGGGTAAGACCGCAGCATAGAGCAGACAGGTTTACTGGTTGTTTATCATTACGGTACGGTTCAAATGTAGTACAAAAAGGGCGGGGCCTGTCCACACACACTCAAATGTTATCAACACACCTGCTAGCTGCAAAAATGTCCACATGTCAACATGTACACCAAACAGATATTGTTCACACACGCATACTTATGCCTTTAAACCAATTAGTGTGAAATCTTTCATTTATTCAATCATGCAAACTATTAGTGCAAAGGAGAGCTAACACCTGTGCTCAGGTGAGTGTTTATGTTCTTCTAAAATGGATGGTGGAATGTGAAAAGAAGGAGGAGGAGCGCCCAGCCACCCCCAGACCCCCGCCGCAGCAGCAGCGGCAGCCGGAATCCCCCCCAACGCCACACGGGAACAGGCAGGGAACAACTGCCCTCCGGGCGACCAACACCGCCACCCAGGCCAGGGCCAGCAGGACCGCCGCGAGGCCCCCAGAGCCAGAGAGCAGGAAGGCGCGGAGGGAAAGAGAGCGCCGCTCCAGCCCAACCAGGAAAACAGCCCCCCCGCCGCGCTGGGAGAGCCCAACGCAGGGCCCCACCGGAGAAGGACGCCCACAGCCCCAGACGAGCACCCCACCACCACCCAGGAGTTCCGGGCATCCCCCCGCCCCAACCCCAGGTACGAGCCAGGACCCCCCAAGGGAGACCCGCTCCGCACTCCAGGCAGCCACCCACCCGGCCCACGGTTGGTCCAGGGAGGAGCAAGGCAGGGGCCCGCCGCCCCCGCCCAGGAGGGGTGTTGTAAATATGGCCCGACCAGTCTCGGCCACTGTTGGAAGTTTTGCGGGGCAAGGACCAGAACCCACCCCCCAGGGACACGAACACCCCCGGCTCAGGTGTAATGTGAACCCCCCCACCGTGCGGAGAGAGCACTGCCGGGCCCAGGAAGCCGGCACCCAGGGGACACGGCCGCCGTCGCCAAGGGGCCCGCACCCCCCACCAGGGAAGGGGTAGGGGACAGATGCACCCTTACCATCCAACCGTCATCTACAACTTGACCTTCTGCCTGTCATCTACAACCTGACCGTCCAACCGTCATCTACAGCCTGACTGTCCAACCGTCATCTAAAAACTGACCATCCAACAGTCATGTACAACGTGACCATCCAACTGTCATCTACAACCTGTACGTCCAACCCTCATCTACAAATTTACTGTCAAGCTGTCATCTACAACATGACTGTCATCTACAACATGACTGTCCAACCCCCATCTACAACCTGACTATGCGCCCGTCATCTACAACCTGACCGTCCAACCATCATCTACAACCTGACCATCTAACCGTCATCTACAACATTACCTTCCGCCCGTCATCTACAACATGACTGTCCAACCCTATTCTACAACCTGACCATCCAACCGTTACCTACCACCTGACCGTCCGCCCGTCATCTACACCTTGACTGTCCAACTGTCATCTACAACATGACTGTCCAACCCCCATCTACAACCTGACTATTTGCCCGTCATCTACAACCTGACCGTCCAACCATCATCTACAACATGACCGTCCGGCTTTCATCTACAACATGACCATTTGCCCGTCATCTACAACCTGACCGTCCAACCATCATCTACAACCTTCCTTGCAAAATGTGTATGTGTGTTTGAAAGGGTGTGTTTGTGCATGTGTGTGTGTTTGTGTTGGAATGTATATATTGAAGGGGGAGTGGTGTGTGTACTAAGGGGGGTGCAGTTAAAATTGGCGAGTAGGGCACTAAAGGGACATCTCCTGATTACTCACAGTGATGTCCCCTCACCCTCCCCACCAAGGGGCCCTAAATGTCTAAGGTGCGGTTAAAATTGGCGGGTAGGGTGCTAGGAGGACATCTGCTGCTTGCTGGCAGTGATGTCCAAGCACCCCCCCTACCAAGGACCCTACATGTCTAAGGTGCAAATAAAACCGAAAGAGGGGGGGCCCACTCCAAATGGCAACCATAGGAGGGGGGGGCCGCTGCCAAGTAGGTCCCCCCCAAGGCGCATCGCAGGCTAGACCCTCCACCCCCCCCCCCCCCCCCCAGCAAACGGGCCAGGCCCACCCAGCCCAGGGGCCCCACCCCCGGAGGCGCCGACACCCCAGACCCGGCACCACCCACCCCACACAGAGAGAGAGGAGCCAGAAAGCTTCGCCCCCCCCGGAGCAAGCCCAGCCCCCCCCCCCCCCCCCCCCCCCCCCGAGGAAGCCCAGGCCCCCACCCCTAAACGCCGGCCCTAGAAGAGCTCTGGTCAGGCCTTGACGGGACCGAGGCAGCCAACCGGCCGAGGCAACCACCGATTGCCTCAGCGGAGACCCCGACCCGTCAGCCCCCCCCGCCCCGTACCAATAATGGGCCCCCCTCCCCCCCAGAACGCCCCCCCACAGGACAGGGCCCCACAAGCCCCCCACCCCGCCCCACCCCAGATGCCGAAGCGGATGACACCCAGAGCGACCGGGGGCCCCGAGAGGGTAGTCCCGTCCCGTCCCAGAGCCAGGGAAGGGCTGATCCCAGCCCCAGGTGCAGATGGGCAGCCCATCCAGCGCCGCTGCCCCCCCCCCCCCGAGCAGGGCCCCCCGCCAACCCCCCCCAGCACAGGCAAAGGGACCACGCCCCCAAGCCAAGCCAGACCACCACCCCACCCCCCCACCACACACCCCCACACCCAAGCCCAGAGGACCACGCAGCGCCCCAGCCCGCCCCACCCAGGCACCGGACCCGACCCCCCGACAAACGGAGCCCCCACTGCCCCCGCCAGGCACCGGAGGCCCCGACCCCCACCCCAAACCACGGCAGAAGGACAAAGAGCAGCGACGACCAAGCACCCCACCCCCTAAGTCATGGAGTCAACCACAGGAGACCAGAGAGACTGAATTCTTTCAAAGTTACTTGAACTTTGGGCTGACATTTTTTCCAAGCTGATATGATCAAACAGCAGATTTCTGTGTTGACTTATGTTTATATTTTTCTTGTTTTTCCATTTTATTAAAATAGTTTTTTTGGCAATACAAAGACTTATGAAAATGATAGATGCTAATCCTTCTTCTATATCGATGGCACTCGTGTCACCAAGCACACAAAGTGACGGTGAGGCCGTGATTGAAACCTTAAGCCAGACTGATAAGTCGGCACATACCTGCTGCCAGAGAGCCTGGACAGGTGTGCAGAACCACAGTGCGTGCATGTAGCTGTCGGGTAGATTACTATCACAGTGCTCGCAAATGTCTGAGTTACTGAGACCCATCTTGAACATCCTCTGTCCAGTGTAGTAAATTCTGTGAAGAGTTTTGAGATGGATTAGATGCAGATTTGGACTTTTTGTCAGTTTAAAGGTGTTTAGAGTTCTGACCAGAAGCTTTCATCTGTGCTGATGCTCAAATCTGCATCCCATTTTGTTGTTGGAAGGGCAATATTGTTATCTAAATTACATAAAAGTTTGTATATTTTGGAGAGAGTTCTATTCATTGAAAAATTAATCAGAGTGGTAACTACATCTGGTAGCTTTAAATTGTCGTCTTTATATTTATACTTTTTAGTATACTTGATTTAAGTTGCTGATATTCCAAGAAGTTATTTATTCCGTGTTTGTCTTGAAGTTCCTGGGGAGTTATGAATCTTCTAGCAATAATTACGTGCTCTAGTTGTTTTATGCCCCCTGCTTGCCAAGCTGGGAAGTGAATCATTTTTTTGTTTATAAGGATGTCCGGGTTGTTCCATATGGGTGTCATTTTGCACTGTTGAATTGATGATTTTGATATTTTGAGAAATTCCCACCAGGCTGTTAAAGTGGCGTTTATATTAATAGTTTTGAAACAATCCTGTTTTTTAACTGTTTGGCTAATAAATGGTAGCTCTGACAGGTTGATCTTTCCACATAACGCCTGTTCCAAGTCTAACCATGAGTTGGTTTCTGGATTATGATTTAACCATTTCAAGATGTATTGTAATCTATTTGCAAGAAAGTATTTGTGGAAATAAGTTAATTCTAATCCTCCACAGCTTTTTGCAGATTTTAAAGTTTTTAGACTAATTCTTGCAGGTTTATTGTTCCATAGAAAGCTTGATATGGATGAGTCTAATGTTTTGAACCATTTTAATGGCGGTTGTGTGGGAATCATTGAGAAGAGATAATTAACCTTGGGTAAGATTTTCATTTTAACCTTGGCTACCTTGCCCATAAGGGACAGAGGCAGGTTGGTCCAGCGTGTTAGATCGTCCTGTATGCTTTACAGTAATGGGGTGTGGTTTAGCTGCACCAGTTCTGATAGTTTGGGGGAAAAGTAGATACCCAGATATTGAAAATTTGATATTTCCTGTTTTAACTGGAATTGTGAGTCTTTGTTCCATATTCCTGTTGAGTGGTAATAAAACAAACTTATTCCAATTAATGGAATAGTCTGATATGGAGGAGAATTCATTTATGATCATTGCTGTTTCATTTACAGAATGTGAATTCCTTAAAAACAGTAATATGTCATCCGCATAAAGACTAATGTTATGATGGCTGTGTTTGGTTTTTATTCCTACAATGCTCTCCTTCTGTCTTATTGCTGCAGCTAAAGGCTCAATGAATATAGCAAAAAGAGAAGGAGAGAGTGGGCAACCCTGTATGGTTCCTCTTCCAAGAAAAAAACCTGTTTGAAGTCTGTTTATTAGTTCTAACTGATGCATTGGGGTTGTGATATAATATTTTGATCCAATTGATGAATGTTTCTCCAAAACCAAACTTATGGAGGGCAGCAATAAGGAACTTCCAATTTACTCTGTCAAAGGCTTTTTCAGCATCCAGCGATAGTACCGTCATTTCCTGGTTTTCAATGGTGGCAAAGTCTATTATATTAACTAGTCTACGTCATCCGAGTGCCTTTGATGAATCCAGTTTGGTCGTAGTGAATTATGTGAGGAGTGATTTTTTTCTATTCTCTGTGCTAGTGCTTTGCAGATAATTTTTACATCTGCATTGATTAAAGAAATAGGGCGATAGCTTGAAGGACTAGTGGGATCTTTTTTCTGGTTTTAGAAGAAGAATTATGTTGGCTGAGTTCATGTTAGGTGGCATTGATTGGCTCTCATTAATAGATGTCACCGTTTTATAAAATGTTGGGGCCAGCTGTTCCCAGAATTCTTCATAAAACTCAGCAGGAAAGCCGTCAGGCCCTGGTGCTTTACCATTAGGCATAAGTAACAGAGCTTCATGAAGTTCAGACAACGAGAGCGGAGAGTCTAAGTTTGTGATTTGATCCTCATTTAGCCTGGGTAGGTTTACATTATTAAGAAATGAGTCAATACTTTTCTCTGACGGATTGATCTGTGGTGTGTACAAGTTTTTATAAAAGTTTTCAAATGCGTTATTAATTTTGACCGGGTCATGAGTGACATTTCCTGTTTGGTCCATAATAGAGGTGATTGTTGATTTTTCTCTATTAATTTTACGCTGATTTGCCAGAAATTTGCCAGATTTATTAGAGTTTTCAAATCTTTCAAGTTGTAGCCTTTGTATTTGAAATTGTGTTTGTTTATTAATGATGTCATTTAACTGCAGCTTTAAATTTTTCAGATCTCCCAGAATGTGTTCCTGTCCAGAAGCAGCATAAGCAGTCTCCAGGGTTTTGATTTTATTTTCTAATTCTAATAAATCTGCTTTCTCTTTGCGTTTTTTGTGCGTTGAATAAGAAAGGATTTTCCCTCTCATGACTGCCTTTGCTGTTTCCCAAAGAATGCACGGAGAGATGTCTGGAGTATTGTTGAAGTCTAAGAAGGTTGCCCACTCTTTTTTAAAGAATTCAAGAAATTCCTGGTCCTTTAACAGAGACGTATTAAACCTCCAGGTTGTACCAGAGGGTGTGGATTTTTCCCTAGAAATATTTACAGACTGGTGCATGATCACTGATAATAATTGGATGGATATTGGAGCTTTGAATATTTTTTAAAAGAGAGTTACTGATTAATAAATAGTCTAAACGGGAGTGTGAATGGTGAACTGGAGAGAAAAAGGTGAACCCTTTAGTGCTTGGGTGACATGAGCGCCACGCGTCGCAGAGACCCAAATCATTCATGTACTGCTTTAGAATACTTGCAGACCGCCATGAGCGCTGGTTTGCTGCTGTGCTGAGTCTGTCAAGTTCAGGGTCCAAAACAAGGTTTGACGTCTCCTCCTATAATGATTGTGGAGTCAGAGTGAACTGAGAGTGAGGTGAAGAATCTGTGAAATAAGGAAGAGTCGTCAACATTAGGGCTGTAAACACTCGCTATACAAAAGTCCTTATTCTGAATGGATATATTAATGATTACAAATCTGCCTTCTGGGTCAGTAACTGTATCCTTATGAGTAAAATTAAGATTTTTATGAATTAAAACAGCAACTCCTCGTTGTTTGGAGTTGTAACTGGCAGAGTATATAACTGGAAATTGTAAGCAGCACATAAGGTGATTCAAAGAATTCGATAAATGGGTCTCCTGCAGTAGAGCTATATCTGCTTTTAGACCACACAGGTGATTTAACACTTTCAATCTCTTTGGCCCAGAGCCAAGTCTTCACACATTCCAACTAACGATGTTAAGACTGTTCATAACTGCTCTGACTGAAAAGGTGTAAAGCTAAGTAGTGCTTGTGTACCAGTCCGTGTGCGCGTGCCCGCATTGAGAAGCGCTGTGCATGTGTGCGCGTGAACGTTTTCTGGCTATGTGAGCTGCGTGTCGCGTGCGTCCTTTGAGAGCCTGTGTGAGGTGTTTGCAGTATGTCGGCGTGTGTGTGCGGGATCACATGTGCACGCCCCTGTGTGCGCTTGTGTGCGCGCGCGCCCGTTCCGTGCATAAATAAATACTTACCGAGGATGAGTTGCTTCCAGGTGATTTACATATGATGAGGGGGGAGAGGGGGGGGAGAGAAAGGGAAAGAAAAAAAGAGATAGAAGGGAAAACGAAAACAACAACAAAACAACAATAGAAACATGAGTGGGACTGAGGTGAAGAAGAAAAAAAGACTGTTTTCCTGAGATCGAGGTGTGGATTATTGATGATCCGGTTTTCCATTCATTGAAGTTAGTTTAGCGGGTTTCTTCTGGGCAGCGCAGATGTTCTCAGCCAGGGAGTGATTATGTCTCTTCCTGATACTCAGCTAGAATGTGATGCTATCATTAATGATGGTTTGGCTCTTGTACACTCTCTGTCTCCAAAGAAATCAAAGACCTTTCAGGAATATGCTGTCTGCAATGTGGTGCCAAATATACAGAACTACTCATCAAAGTTTAAGACATTGTTTTCTATGTCTACAGGATTTCAAGCTTGAAAGCTGAAGCAAGGTCAAAGCGAGGTCAGGGAGGTAGGCATAGGGTCTCCGACAAAACCAAACTACCACTTATCTGGTCAAGCTTTCTGAGAGACAGTGACAAGAAGACTGAGTTCTTTGAATACCAAAGCAGAGCAGGAACTTCCAAACAAAGTCACCAACCTGAAAGGGCTGAGTCCGTGGAACCATGAGGAAGCAAACTCAAGAATATTCATACATCCCCACCATCTAGCCAAGCAGCAGGCAACATCTCTGTTGATAGAAGCATGTGACAGATATTCTTTTCATTACAGTCAAAACCTTTGCGACTCTCCAAGATGCAGGTTTGGAAATGATGTGGGTAGAATTTGGCCAGGACATGTCCATCAGATGGTCCCCATTCATGAACTGGTAGAGAATCTTGGTCCAGAGAAATCTAGTGGCATGCTGTTCTTTTATGCATTCGCCTGTTGTGACGTTGTATCATCCTTTCGAGGTAAGGTAACTGCATGGCAAACATGGGGTGTGTGCCCGGAAGTTAGCCCAGTCTTCAGGAAGCTCAGTCAGTACCCACTTACTATTGCAGATGCTGACCTAAACATCCTAGAGAGGTTTGTTGTGAAATTGTATGACAAACACAGCAATACAAATAAGGTCAATCAGGCAAGCATGCACTTGTTTGCTCAGAAGCGAAGGTCTTTTGTTAAATTCCACCAACCAGTGCATCTCTAGCTCAGCATGTAAAACAATCTGCCTTCCAAGCTGCATGCATATGGGGACAAAGTGCAACATGCAACCTTAAAGCCCAGTTAACTGAGTCTGGCAAAAGAATGGTTAAGTCAGGGAAGTCCTTTGGTCAACCCTCCCACCCATGCCAGCAGTTGACAAAAAGCCACTGCACCAGTGAATGTCGGGGACCATGCAAATGTTACTGCAACACCTTGAGATGCACACAACTCTCCAGCTGCAAATGCATCGAGTGAAAGAAGCAATTAGCATGCACACAAGACAGCTAGATTGCTTTGTCAGTGATAGGTACGTTGTCAGTGTTTAAAAATGTGTCAAAAATGCTGGAATTTCTTAAAATACTGAGCTACCCTGCTTGATGGATTGTTGAAGCATTATGTGTATTGTAGTCAGGAGCCTGGCACAGAGTAAAGTTAGACTTATCTGACTGTTTTGTTTTGCTTGCTGCGCCGTGTCAACTAGAACAGCACAAGTTCAGTGCATTTCTGTCTGCTCAATACAGCAGTTGTGGTGGAATACAAGCGTGTAGTAGACAAAGTTCCCAAATGGGTATTATTTTACCAAAAATGGGCAGTGTTTTATATTTTCTAGTACCACAAGTTGTTCAAATGCACTTGTGTAAGGTGGTTTAAAAATAAACTTCTGCCTCAGTTTTTCTATTGTTAGAATGGCCCTGACTACGAAGGATAAATAAGACTTAGTTTACACTTCAAAAGATTAATTTTGAGTTGAGATATATAAAGTTTTATAGAGTAGATTAGTAGAGTAAGAATCTTTAAGTTAGTTAAATAAAAAGTTGTAAACTATTACATTTTGTTAAATTGTTTTATTGTATTCAACTCAAACATTTTAAGTATAATTAACTTTACTTGACTATAATTTACTTTTTAAGTAAGATAACTTAAAAACTATTATGTAATCAGTTTCCTCATAAATTTTGAGTTTACTAAACTTATTTGGGTTTACAGTGTAGATATGGGTAAGATGATTAAAGTTTAGCCTAAATTACAAAAGGGGTTTATTTAAATATACACCTAGTGTGTCAAATGTTTCATTACCCTTATTGTAACAGTAAAATATGTCAAGGGGCTTTCAGCTCTCACCTGTCTGCTCAGCTGTTGGAGAGGACAAGTAAAAAAAAAATAAAGAAAAGCTGGACCAGACGTTGCCAAAATGATACTTCCAGGTAAAGATTGGAGCAGTGTTGAAAATAAAGTGTTGGGTTGTTTATTTCATGTTACTCTCATGTTGATGAAAAATATTTCTTTAAGGATCAATCAAAATGACCTGAATGAAAAAACATTGAAGAACTTTATGTGAGCCTTAGGAAAACAAGTATCAGCTGTGTCATGAAAGTATGGTAAAAAATATTTTGTAAACTTTCTAAAGTTGTTGCATAACTGATCAAGCATAATTTGAAGAATTGCAAGTTATGGTACCACGTTAAAGAATAGAAGGCTTTACAATGCAATGCTGCTGACCAGACTGTGGTTAGTGAAGCAGCACTGGGCTTCCTTGAAGTTTGGTTGAAGAGCTCTCCTCCCAACTTGTGTTTTCATCTTAATTTCATTCTCAGGCAGCACAGAGGCACTTTTGGAGAGAGGGCCTGAGGCATGAAGGACCAACTGTCTGCTGAGGAGGAGATTGTCTGCAGTTCAAGTCCCAGCTCCAACACTCGGGCAAAGTCAAATTATCTGCCAGTGCAGCAAGTGAATTTTACTTAACAAGATGTCTTGATTTAAAAAAAAATGTCTAAGCCTCATTAAATAGGTTAAATCATGAAATCAGGCAAAATGTCATGATTTGTATGACGTAGCAGACCCAGATGCTGAAACCCGGAAGTAGACTCAGACATAGTAGGGATAACAAAGGTTTTATTCTTCGGATGGAAAAAGTAATAGAGTCTTTAGAGTTCAGGATTTGGCTGATGGCCAGAAATGGCAGCAGCCTTGCCGTGGTTGGAGTTTTCTTCGTGGCTGTATATGGAGAGTCGTGGCATGGCTAGAGCGGAGTGTGGCAGAAAGCGAGGCTAGGCAGCGGCAGCTCTTGGAGTGGATAGTTCTAGGTGGACACTCGTGGAAACAGACCTGAGAGCGAGACGACAAGGCAAGGTAAGTTGCAATGAGACTGAAAAACATGAATAGACTAGGAGACCAGACTAAGTACCGTTTAGGGCAACAAACTGGCGATGAATGCTGGGGTGAGTGTCCACAGCTGGTTCCAATCATCACAGCAATGGAGAGAGGGAAGGAGACTGCCAGAGGCACCATGACACAAAAACACTTATTTGAGCAGCAATTTAAGACAAAAAAAATAAAAACTAGGATATAGGAGCTTGATTAAAATTTATTGTCTACTAAAATTCAGAAAATAAGTCTTGAAATAAGCTGCTGCAAAAGAGTTTTTTTCTCATTTCAATACTAAAAAGAATTAAAACAAATTCACCTGTCGATTCTTTTATTCAACTTACAAATTGAGATTTACTGAAAGGCACTTGGAATACAAATGTTTCTTCAACAACACAATTAGAAAACTGAACTAAAGAACAGACATACACATCAAACTGCAAAAGCAGTTTAATTTTCCAACAAATTCTTTACTTTAATGCTCTTTTATGTGGTGGTGATGTCCCGCTCGTGAATTGTATCCTGAAGGATCTCTGTCTGAATGACAGAAAGTAGGGTGGCCACGCAGTTTGTGTAGGTCAGATGTAGTGTGTAATAATATGCCATTAAGAAAATCAGACCCCGTGAAACTTTTCTTTTTCAAACGTAACTGGCATCAAACTAATAGCAACGATGCATCTGCTGCTATCAAACACCAAGACTGGACTTGACAGGCCTCTCTTCTGGATGAAGACGTTTCGATCTTCTGTTGACTATGAAGCAGACAAAACATTTCTTTCTTTAATATCTGTCATGGTGCCTCTGTCAGACAGCTACTGGGCTCTCCCCTTTTGAAGCCGCACTCGGGTACTCACCACCTCTGTTTCCATCACAGGAACTGGACCTGGCAGTGCCTTCTGTGCAACAACACATCCAGCGATGCCAACGCATCTGGACTCGGATGAAGGCTGCTCTCCTCCGCACCAAGGAGAGCAACTGCCGCATCGCCAACCGTCACAGAGTGGTGGGACCCGAGTACCAACCTGGCCAAAGGGTCTGGCTCTCCACATGTAACATCCCCATCCAAGCCACCTCCAAGAAGCTGGCACCACGATTCATCGGACCTTACGTCATAGAGAAACTTATCAACCCCACCTGCGTCCGACTCCGTCTTCCCAAGGCTCTGAAGGTTCACCCGTCGTTTCATGTTTCCCAGATGAAGCCAGTTCTGGACAGTCCTCTGTGCCCGCCGTCCGCTTCCCCGCCACCGGCCCGGCTCATCGACGGCACTCCGGCTGACGATGTCAACCGGATCCTGGATGTCCGTCGTTGGGGTCGCGGATTCCAGTTCCTGGTCGACTGGGTGGGCTACGGGCCGGAGGAGCGCTCCTGGATCTCCCGCTCTCTCATTTTGGACCCCTCGCTCATTAAGGATTTCTACCGGGCCCAGCCGGATCGCCGCCCATGACCGCCTGGAGGCGGTCGTGTGGGGGGGGGGGGGGGGGGGGGGGTACTTTCATGGTGCCTCTGTCAGACTCCTCCACTCTCTGCCTGGCTGCTGATTCATCCCAGCTGCGACCACTTACTTCATCACCTCATCCGCCTTCATAAGGAGCTCAAGGATCATCAGTCTTCGCCAGTCCGTTGCCCCTGATGGTGCATATTTGGCCTTCACGTCACGTTCATGTATTGCTCCCTTGTTTCAAGCCAGCAGTTAATGTACATTGTCTTGCCTGTCCCCAGGAAACCTCAGCCACGAGTGGTCGCCCGAATCAGCCGTTCCTTGGAATACACATCTGGTCGGTCCCTCCAATGACACCACGAGCCTCTGCCGAACTGCCGAGAGGAATCCACGCTGCCGGTTCCAGGACTCTACGAACTCATCCACCAGTGACGCCACGAGCCGCTTCTTCACACTCTCACAGGATCGCCAAGAACTGCGACCTACCAGTCATTATCACATTAAATCCCATTTCTCGCCAAGTCATCTTTGTCCTGAGTCTCTTTCCGGGTTCCAGCGTCTGGGTCTCTGTCGTTGGGAAATCATGACAATATCTCCAATTTAGTAATTTCTTTGTGTATCTGCATAGGGCAAAAATAAAAATTTACCTCTATAATATGCAGCTAAAGCTTCACTAGCACACCCCAGTTTCTTTGATGGAGGAGTCACTGAGGGAGAGTACAGTGGCCCTGAAGCGCAAACCATTCAACAAATCACTCGATAAAAAAACATTTTTAAGATCACAACAATTTAAAAAAAAATGTTAAAAAGCAGCATTACATTTTAGAAAACAAAATTTCAGAAACCAAAACTTAAAAAACAAAAATGAAAAAAACATTTCAGAAAACAAAATTAATTTCAGACTTACAGACTTTGCCACTCTTAGTTACACACCTGGACGTGTATGATGATGTGCACATCCAGTCATTTACTGTCATGTTTCTGTGCACTGACAGTCTAAAGTCACAGATATTAATAGTGTGAATAAGAAGCATTCATAAATGTTATTCTGAGACACGAACTGCTGCAGTTTACCTGAAAGCTCTGCTGTTTTTTGCGGCTGGTACACCTGTCTGAGAATCCTGCCCACGTGACCCCTCTCTCCAGCTGATGAGGTAACCCGTCATTAACGTATGACTGAAGGATCTTGGATCTGTCTGTAAACACCCACCTAGAAATCACGTTTAACACTGACGGGTCGGGGTCTCCGCTGAGGCAATCGGTGGTTGCCTCGGCCGGTTGGCTGCCTCGGTCCCGTCAAGGCCTGACCAGAGCTCTTCTAGGGCCGCCGTTTGGGGGTGGGGGCCTGGGCTTGCTCCGGGGGGGGGGGGGGGGACGCCTTCTGGCTCCTCTCTCTCTGTGTGGGGTGGGTGGTGCCGGGCCTGGGGTGTCGGCGCCTCCGGGGGTGGGGCCCCTGGGCTGGGTGGGCCTGGCCCGTTTGCTGGGGGGGGGGGGGGGGCTGGGGGACACCTGTTTGACCACCGGGGGGCAGTCTACCAGCTGTCCCCAACTTACCCCCTTCCTCATATAACCTCATATTAGGGTGAGGGGGTGGGGGGTCTAGCCTGCAATGCGCCTTGGGGGGGAGCTACTTGACTTCCTTGGTAGGGGGGGTGCTTGGACATCACTGCCAGCAAGCAGCAGATGTCCTCCTAGCACCCTACCCGCCAATTTTAACCGCACCTTAGACATTTAGGGCCCCTTGGTGGGGAGGGTAAGGGGACATCACTGTGAGTAAGCAGGAGATGTCCCCTTAGTGCCCTACTCGCCAATTTTAACTGCACCTTAGACATTTAGGGCCCCTTGGTGGGGAGGGTGAGGGGACATCACTGTGAGTAATCAGGAGATGTCCCCTTAGTGACCTACTCGCCAATTTTAACTGCATCCCCCATAAGTACACACACCCCTCCCCCTTCAATATATACATTCCAACATAAACACACACACTCATGCACACACACACCCGGTCAAACACACATACACGCATTTTGCAAGGAAGGTGGGACCTGGGTCCATCTGTCCCCTACCCCTTCCCTGGTGGGGGGTGCGGGCCCCTTGGCGACGGCGGCCGTGTCCCCTGGGTGCCGGCTTCCTGGGCCCGGCGGTGCTCTCTCCGCACGGTGGGGGGGTTCACATTACACCTGAGCCGGGGGTGTTCATGTTGTAGATGATGGTTGGATGGTAAGGTTGTAGATGACAGTTGGATGGTCAGGTTGTAGATGACGGGCAAATAGTCAGGTTGTAGATCGGGGTTGGACAGTCATGTTGTAGATGACAGTCATGTTGTAGATGAAAGCCGGACGGTCATGTTGTAGATGATGGTTGGACGGTCAGGTTGTAGATGACGGGCAAATAGTGAGGTTGTAGATGGGGGTTGGACAGTCATGTTGTAGATGACAGTTGGACAGTCAAGGTGTAGATGACGGGCGGACGGTCAGGTGGTAGGTAACGGTTGGATGGTCAGGTTGTAGAATAGGGTTGGATAGTCATGTTGTAGATGGCGGGCGGAAGGTAATGTTGTAGATGACGGTTACATGGTCAGGTTGTAGATGATGGTTGGACGGTCAGGTTGTAGATGACGGGCGCATAGTCAGGTTGTAGATGGGGGTTGGACAGTCATGTTGTAGATGACAGTCATGTTGTAGATGACAGCTTGACGGTAAATTTGTAGATGAGGGTTGGACGTTCAGGTTGTAGATGACAGTTGGATGGTCACGTTGTACATGACCGTTGGATGGTCAGGTTTTAGATGATGGTTGGACAGTCAGGCTGTAGATGACGGTTGGACGGTCAGGTTGTAGATGACAGGCAGAAGGTCAGATTGTAGATGACGGTTGGATGGTAAGGGTGCATCTGTCCCCTACCCCTTCCCTGGTGGGGGGTGCGGGCCCCTTGGCGACGGCGGCCGTGTCCCCTGGGTGCCGGCTTCCTGGGTCCGGCGGTGCTCTCTCAGCACGGTGGGGGGGTTCACATTACACCTGAGCCGGGGGTGTTCGTGTCCGTGGGGGGTGGGTCCTGGTCCTTGCTCCTGAGCGCTGGGCCCCGCCAAACTTCCAACAGTGGCCGAGCCTGGTCGGGCCATATTTACAACACCCCTTATGGGCCCCCTTTTTTCCCCGGGGTTATCCTCTCCTGGGCGGGGGCGGCAGGCCCCTACCTTGCTCCTCCCTGGATCAACCGTGGGCCGGGTGGGTGGCTGCCTGGAGTGCGCAGCGGGTCTCCCTTGGGGGGTCCTGGCTCGTACCTGGGGTTGGGGCGGGGGGATGCCCGGAACTCCTGGGTGGTGGTGGGGTGCTCGTCTGGGGCTGTGGGCGCCCTTCTCCGGTGGGGCCCTGCGTTGGGCTCTCCTGGCACGGTGGGGGGGCTGCTTTCCTGGTTGGGCTGGGGCGGCGCTCTCTTTCCCTCCGCGCCTCCCTGCTCTCTGGCTCTGGGGGCCTCGCGGCGGTCCTGCTGGCCCTGGCCTGGGTTGCGGTCTTTGTCGCCTGGGGGGCAGTTGTTCCCTGCCTGTTCCCGTGTGGCGTTGGGGGGATTCCGGCTGCCGCTGCTGCTGCGGCGGGGGTCTGGGTGTGGGGGTGGCTGGGCGCTCCTCCTCCTTCTTTTCACATTCCACCATCCATTTTAGAAGAACATAAACACTCACCTGAACACAGGTGTTAGCTCACCTTTGCACTAATAGTTTGCATGATTGAATGAATGAATGATTTCACACTAGTTGGTTTAAAGGCATAGGTATGCATTTGTGAACACTATCTGTTTTGTGTACATGTTGACATGTGGACATTTTTGCAGCTAGCAGGTGTGTTGATAACATTTGAGTGTGTGTGGACAGGCCCCGCCCTTTTTGTACTACATTTGAACCGTACCGTAATGATAAACAACCAGTAAACCTGTCTGCTCTATGCTGCTTCATAGTCTTACCCCCCCCTCTCACTATCACCCTCCCCTCTCTAACATCCCTCTCTCTTCTTCCCTTCTTTTCTTTTCCGTCCGGTCCAACACCAAAGATTTTCAAACATGGTTGAAATTCATAAAGTTTGGCCTCAATTACAAAAGGGGTTTATTCAGTCATACCTTTGGTTTGTCTGAAGATTAATAACCCCTCTTGTTAAAGTAAAATATGTCCAACACAAGAGGCCCCTCAGCTCTCATCTGCCTGCCTAGCTGTTGAACAGGACAAGTTAAAAAAAAAAAAAAAAAAAAATTAGATCAAACAAATGTGCCTCCATACCTTATCAGTGGATGACGGGACTGCATTCCTGATGTGTGCCGTCTTTAACACCTGTTTCTTCGCAGCTGCTGCTTCAGAAAGAATCCTCTCACAGACATTTTGAAACATTTGTAAACCTGGTTGGTGTTGATATTTCTGTGTGCGCTCTGTCATCACATCCGCTAAATATTCAAAGATTAACATTTAAGTTAACGTTTTATCCTTTCATCCTTCCCTTTCATTGTTTCCCTGCAGAACGGACGGCATCCACACAAACTACTTCCGGTTGACCGTTCTGCTTCAGACGTAATACTAAAAAAATAATTTAAACCTTTATTATCTGTTTGCTGCATTTTTGATTTAATATGTAAATGGGAAATATGTGGATTATTATGGTACATTTTCGTACCATAATAATACCATCATCCAATCAGCGTTGTCCAATAGTACCCGCCTCTTCCGGTTTGGAAATGTTTTTAATTTTTGAAGTTTTTGTTTTGTTTTCTGGGAAATTAATTCTGTGTTCTGAAATGTTTTTAATTTTTCAATATTTCATTTTGTTTTCTGTAACGTTTTCATTTTTTAATATTTCATTTTGTTTTCCGGAAATTAATTTTGATTTCTGAAATGTTTTCATTTTTTAATATTTCATTTTGTTTTCTGGAAATTAATTTTGTTTTCGGATTATTTTTTCTTTCATTTTTGTTTTTTAAGTTTTGCTTTCTGAAATTTTGTTTTGTTTTCTAAAATGTATTACTGCTTTTTAAATTGTTGTTGTGATCTTAAAAAGGTTTTTGTATCGAGTGATTTGTTGAATGGTTTTGCACTTCAGGGCCACCGTAGGAGAGAGAACGGAAAGGCCTTCACCAGAACAATGTTGGCTTCCGTTGGAACACAATACATTAAATTTTATTTCTTTGATTTTATTTTTATTTGAAATGGTTTATTTCAAGCAATCAAATAGGAATAATACACAAAAACAATACAATCATCAGTTATACATTTAAACAATAACTAATTAAACTTAGAATAATAAGACATAAAATTAAGTATTGCTTGAAAGGGAGTGGAAGGACGCGAATTTATATAATCCCACCCCTGTTCTACTGTAACCATTTTATTACATGATTTATCAATATCCGGTTCCTAGAAAGCACATGACAAAGATGAATTACTTAAATTATTTTGTAAAAAATAACTTTTAGAAATCAACATGGCAATAAAGTATCCAAAATATGTGCAGATTAAGTTACTTATAAAAGTCATTGATATGATTTAAAAAAATAATACTGTATCAGTAAAATAGACAAAAGAAGTAGTATCGGGTAGGGGGAGTAGTATCGTAGGGAGAGGGATGCTGTAGTATCGCGAGACCCAGCGAGACGAGTGTGGTGAGTCGACTTGGCGGCACGTAAGCATTTGAACAAACATTTTCGATCTTGTTTCATTTTTCCGCCATATTAAAATATTTCCAGCAAACTAACATAACCTGTTAAGAGTATTAAGCTTCTGTCAGCCTGGAAGACCTGGAGAAATTCATTGACGAGTGTTACTATACCTGCGTCATGGTGAAGCCCAGAACCGCCACCACCACCCCCTCCGCCAAGCGTGAACGGCCTGAGGACTCTCCCGGGGCTGCGTCCTCTCCAGGCAGCGGTGTGAGCGATATCCTGGATTCGATTGATAAAAAGCTCTCCAGCTTTGATTGCTGCCTCAATTTACTGGAGATCCTCCATAGAGAGTTTCAAGGTCTGCGGGAGTCTCTTGAGTTCAGCCAGCAGCAGGTGCGGGAGCTCGCAGCGGAGAACCAGGCCCTCAGAGAGACCGTCAAGATTCTGGGCAATGACACCGCCCGTCTCTCCGAGGAGAACCGATCCATAAAGGAAACCCTCCTGGATCTTCAGTCGAGGAGCATGAGGGACAATCTAGTGATTTCGGGGATTCCAGAGGAGGCAGGAGAAGACCCGGAGGCTACTGTGAAGTCCTTCTTTGAGGTCCACCTGAAGCTCCCCAAGGAGGAGGTGCAGAAGATCTCTTTCCAAAGGGTTCACCGCCTCGGAGGAAGAAGGTCCGACCACCAGCGCCTGCGTCCTATTGTGGCTAAATTCGAACATTTCAAACAGAAGGAGCTGGTGAAGGGCCGAGGCCGGGAGCTGAAAGGAACGCATTTCAGCGTTAATGACCAGTTCCCGGTAGAAATCCTCCGTAGAAGGAAGATCCTGTTCCCGCTGAGGAGGAAGCATCTTGCTGCTGGTTCTAGAGCGATTGTGGCTGTTGACAAACTGTATGTGGACGGCCACCTGTTCCGGGACCCGGAAATCACCCCCTGGCTGTGCTGAAGGCTTTCAGACCCGCACTGAGAACATCTGCGCTGCCCAGAATAAACCCGCTAAACTCATTTCGATGAACGGAAAACTGGATCATCAATAATCCACACCTCGATATCAGGGAAAACAGTCTTTTTTTCCTTCTTCTTCACCTCAGTGCCACTCATGTTTCTGTTGTTGTTTTGTTGTTGTTTTCGTTTTCCCTTCTATCTCTTTTTCTTTCCTCCCCACCCCCCCCCCCTCTCCCCTCTCCGCATATGTAAATCACCTGGAAGCAACTCATCCTCGGTAAGTATTTTTTATGCACGGAACGGGCGCGCGCGCACACAGGCGCACACATGGGCGTGCACATGCGATCCCGCACACACACGCCGACATACTGCAAACACATCACACAGGCTCTCATATGACGCATGCGACACGCAGCTCACACAGCCAGAAAACGTTCACGGGCAGACATGTACAGCGCTTCTCTGTCACGTGCAGCGGGTTTGCAATGCGGGCACACGCACACGGACTGGCACAAACGCATTACTTAGCTTTACAACTTTTTAGTCAGAGCAGTTATGAACAGTCTTAACATCGTTAGCTGGATTGTGCGTGGACTTGGCTCTGGGCCAAAGAGATTGAAAGTGTTAAATCACCTGTGTGGTCTAAAAGCAGATATAGCTCTACTCCAGGAGACCCATTTATCGGACTCATTGAATCACCTCATGTGCTGCTTACAATTTCCAGTTATATATTCTGCCAGTTACAACTCCAAACAACGATGAGTTGCTGTTTTAATAAATAAAAATCTTAATTTTACTCATAAGGATACAGTTACTGACCCAGAAGGCAGATTTGTAATCATTAATATATCCATTCAGAATAAGGACTTTTGTATAGCGAGTGTTTACGGCCCTAATGTTGACGACTCTTCCTTCTTTCACAGATTCTTCACCTCACTCTCAATTCACTCTGACTCCACAATCATTATCGGAGGAGACGTCAACCTTGTTTTGGACCCTGTACTTGACAGACTCAGCAAACCAGCGTACATGGCGGTCTGCAATTATTCTAAAGCAGTACATGAATGATCTGGGTCTCTGCGACGCATGGCGCTCATGTCATCCAAGCACTAAAGGGTTCACCTTTTTCTCTCCAGTTCACCACTCACACTCCCGTTTAGACTATTTATTAATCAGTAACTCTCTTTTAAAAAATATTCAAAGTTTCAATATCCATCCAATTATTATCAGTGATCATGCACCAGTCTGTAAATATTTCTAGGGAAATATCGACACCCTCAGGTACAACCTGGAGGTTTAATACGTCTCTGTTAAAGGACCAGGAATTTCTTGAATTCTTTAAAAAAGAGTGGGCAACCTTCTTAGACTTCAACAATACTCCAAACATCTCACCATGCCTTCTTTGGGAAACAGCAAAGGCAGTCATGAGAGGGAAAATCATTTCTTATTCAACGCACAAAAAACGCAAAGAGAAAGCAGATTTATTAGAACTAGAAAATAAATTCAAAACCCTGGAGACTGCTTATGCTGCTTCTGCACAGGAACACATTCTGGGAGATCTGAAAAATTTAAAGCTGCAGTTAAATGACATCATTAATAAACAAACACAATTTCAAATACAAAGGCTACAACTTGAAAGATTTGAAAACTCTAATAAATCTGGCAAATTTCTGGCTAATCAGCTTAAAATTAATAGAGAGAAATCATCAATCACCTCTATTATGGACCAAACAGGAAATGTCACTCACGACCCGATCAAAATTAATAACGCATTTGAAAATTTTTTATAAAAATTTGTACACATCACAGATCAATCCGTCAGAGCAAAGTATTGACTCATTTCTTAGTAATGCAAACCTACCCAGGTTAAATGAGGATCAAATCACAAACTTAGACTCTCCGCTCTCGTTGTCTGAACTCCATGAAGCTCTGTTACTTATGCCTAATGGTAAAGCACCAGGGCCTGACGGCTTTCTTGCTGAGTTTTTTAAAGAATTCTGTGAACAGCTGGCACCAACATTTTATAAAACTGTGACATCTATCAATGAGAGCCAATCACTACCACCTAACATGAACTCAGCCAACATAATTCTTCTAAAACCAGACAAAGACCCCACTAGTCCTTCAAGCTATCGCCCTATTTCTTTAATCAATGCAGATGTAAAAATTATCTGCAAAGCACTAGCACAGAGAATAGAAAAAATCACTCCTCACATAATTCACTTCGACCAAACTGGATTCATCAAAAGCAGACACTCGGATGACAATGTCCGTAGATTAGTTAATATAATAGACTTTGCCACCATTGAAAACCAGAAAATGACCATACTATCGCTGGATGCTGAAAAAGCCTTTGACAGAGTTAATTGGAAGTTCCTTATTGCTGCCCTCCATAAGTTTGGTTTTGGAGAAACATTCATCAATTGGATCAAAATATTATATCACAACCCCAATGCATCAGTTAGAACTAATAAACAGACTTCAAACAGGTTTTTTCTTGGAAGAGGAACCAGACAGGGTTGCCCACTCTCTCCTTCTCTTTTTGCTATATTCATTGAGCCTCTAGCTGTAGCAATAAGACAGAATGAGAGCATTATAGGAATAAAAACCAAACACAGCCATCATAAAATTAGTCTCTATGCAGATGACATATTACTGTTTTTAAGGAATTTACATTCTGTAAATGAAACAGCAATGATCATTAATGAATTATCTTTCATATCAGACTATTCCATTAATTGGAATAAGTCTGTGTTTTTACCACTCAACAGGAATATGGAACAAAGGCTCACAATTCCAGTTAAAACAGGAAATATCAAATATCTGGGTATCTACTTTTCCCCCAAACTATCAGAACTGGTGCAGCTAAACTAGACCCCATTACTGAAAAGCATACAGGACGATCTAACACGCTGGACCAACCTGCCTCTGTCCCTTATGGGCAAGGTAGCCACGGTTAAAATGAAAATCTTACCCAAAGTTAATTATCTCTTCTCAATGATTCCCACACAACCGCCATTAAAGTGGTTCAAAACATTAGACTCATCCATATCAAGCTTTTTATGGAACAATAAACCTGCAAGAATTAGTCTAAAAACTATAAAATCTGCAAAAAACTGTGGAGGATTAAAATTACCTAATTTCCACAAATACTTTCTTGCAAATAGATTACAATACATCTTAAAATGGTTAAAAAATAATCCAGAAACCAACTCATGGTTAGACTTGGAACAGGCGTTATGTGGAAAGATCAACCTATCAGAGCTACCATTTATTAGCCAAATAGTTAAAAAACAGGATTGTTTCAAAACTATTAATATAAACGCCACTTGAACTCAATTTTTGTAAGTTATGCAACGTGTCTTTGTTTTTTTACTTTACTATAATGTAAATGATAGCAGGGTACCAAAGGGAATTTTTTTTGTTTTCTGAAACCCCCCTCCAATCCCCCAGCAGAGGTAAGTTTGTTAGGTAAAGAGGAACTAACCGCCGGAGACCGACAGCAGCAGCTCATAAGGTAAGTTCTTACCTCTAATAAGACAAAAGCACTCATTTAAATACAGTCGGCATTTTTCGAAGCTTACATTGGTTTGAGTTTTCCCAAAACATTTTTAGCATTTACATTTTCTGCTGCGAGTTAAACCTATTTTAAAGCGAGCTAAACCCGATTTTATTGAATTTAACAGGGACAACTGCAACTGCTCTCCCCTATCCGTTTACGCATGCGTGAATATTACGTCACTTTGACAGAGTATGTCTTCGGAGGTTAATAACAATAATAAACCTATTAAAATTTTTAGAATGACTAAACACAAAAGAGTTTATGGATAGGGACAGCAAAAACACTACAAGTTGACTGCTAACGTTTTCATCCCCAGGCTGTCTGAGGATACATCCATACTTATTGACACTTTATTAACTCTGTTAACAAAGACACGTTATTAATGGCAAAAGCGGCTGCAGCAACTTGTGACATTTCCTCAGGATAAAATTCGCTCACTTCCCAGTTTTTCCCTGTTTTCCAAATTCAAAAAATACAAATATTTAGTTAAAATGACTCCAAGAGAGAATGACTCCAAGCTGTGTGGCTGTCATTGTATCATGTATCATTGAGATTTTCATTGTCTGTAATCGTCTGTAATGACTATTTTTATTTCTTTTTTCGTAAAGACACTCTTCAGTTTCTGTGGTAAGTTTTTTTGTACAACGTATGCAATTGTGATTGATGGCCCAAACATAACATTGCTCTCCCTACACCCTAAACACCTGTTTTTTTCTGCAGTTACTCATTGATGTGGAAATGTAAAGACTGTAACCATAGTTATTCAAGACGATCTGAACTCCTAAAACATTACAAACTCGACCATCATCATCCATGTTCTCTGATTTCATTTTCAGATTAATGCAGACTTCTTGAGAGTTACAACAATTCCTATGGAGGCAAAGTTTTTTGCACAGTTGGACAAACACTCCACCAAACTTGTAGAGGTCATCATGAGCAAAGAAGGGCGTGTGAAAGAGCAGACCACCAACATCTTAGAAGTTCTGGATGAAGCATCTGTATGAGATGAGTTGTCTCCATAGAGTAGTTGTGTGGTTGAGTGAACTTATATCTAATGACAAACGTTCTTTTTCAGACTGTTGACATTACCATCAGAAGAGAAGCCATCCTAAAATCTCGGATGATCTACTTGGGTGGATCTTTTGAGCACCTTATTAAAAACACCAGGTAAGGTGATCCACCTCTCACCTATGACACTCTTTTATGATGCAGGAAATGGAACATGGCACTGTATGGGTTAAGATCACTGTCAACAAGAAACATATTCATAAAGACAAAGTTGTGCAAAATTACTAACACTTTGTGCACTACTTTGCCAAAAACAAAAATGAATACAGCATTTAGTTTACATTTGACATTTCTGTTTTGGAATTTTCTTTGCTTTGAATACAACTCTTGCTTGGTCACAGGCATATATATCGAGTCCGAAACATTAATAAAGCAAAGTGAGCATACACATTGAGCTTATTTAACTAAAAAAAAAGAACTTTTTAGAGCAATGCAACAGTTGTAGTAATAAGTTAATTTTTTTTATACGTCTGCAGGATGGGCTGGACAGTAATGCTCTGCAGATTGAAACCATGGCAATCTTTTTCACTGGGAGAGAGGATCTTCTCCGTCCACCAACACACATCAAGATAGTGATGGATGGAAAACAGGTTCTGAATGAAGTGCCCTCTGTTGCAACCGCCCCTTGTCATGTTCTTTGAACTCACATATGCACTCAACCTAAAATAACCCAAAAATCTGCAGTACACTCATGAATTCACTCAAAAAGTCCTCATGGAGCTTGTTGGAAAAAAAGTGTCGCCAAAAGTTTTCAGACTGAACAGCCAGCTTTAAATTAGTGGTTGAATTCCACTTTATCCCTAGATTTTTACATTTTTGTTGATGCTTCTGAAAAAAGGTAAACATTGTTTAGATGTCTGTGTTCAGGGTTTAAACACAAGCCCATGTTTTGGGAATACCAGCATCACTGTACTGAAACCCTACAAAGTCACTGTATTTGTTGTTGTGGTTTGATTTGGTCAAACTCAAAAAAAGAACCTTGACAGTTACAGACACACTTTTGTGTCTGTTGACATATTGTTTAAAATGTCAAAGCTATTTTAAATGGAAACTTGCAGATTTTGTCTTAGGTACACTTTCTTAATTTAGGTCCATTTTAGGGTTACTGCCGATTTCAGTATTAAAACAACATTACTTAAAACATTTATTTCTACATAATTTAGTTCTCTAAAGCATAATTCAGGTAAATGTAGAGACATACCATTAATGTTTTTCCCCTCACTTAAATGAAAAGTGCATTGGTATTGGGAAACAGTTTTGTTGTTTATACATCTAAAAGATGTCATGTTTGTAAATTTTGATGCAGATGTGTGTCATGGTTTGGGTTTCTTTCTATTGGTTTTTGCTTTGTGTCTTGTTTCAGTCATGTTTGAGTTCTGTTTCCTGTTTTATTTGGAAAGGTTTCCTGTTTTGTAATGTTATTGAGTTTTACTTCCTTGGTCCCAATCTGCCCTGATCATGTTCACCCGTGTCTTGTCAGTCCTGTCTGTATATAAGTCTTGTCTCTGCGTTCCTCTTGTGCTGGTCCATTAATGTCTCAAACGTCTTTAACGTCTCTTCCCTGACTCCCTTCATGCCATGTTTTCATGCTATGCCCACAGTAAGTTTAGTTTTACTTTTGTTACCCTGATCTGCAGTGCTTTTTGTTAAGATTAAACCTAGGGATGGGAATTGAAGCCCCATGAAGCTTCCCTTGGGGTTCATGTAATTGTGTCGGAAAAATGAACCACCCATTCAGTGCTTTGAAACTACACAGAACAGCGGCATTTGGTGGTGGACTGGACGTATATCATATGTTTCAACTAAGCTCCTTGTAACACTTCAATGTGGAAATGATGATGAAAAAACGTAAAACAAAGAAAATGTTGTTAATGATTATTAAAAAGAACAACGTAAAACAACACGTGACGTTTTCTGTGAGAAGTGCTTGACAGCAAAACACACGTCACATGAAGAAAAAAAACTTAAAGCAAAAGAAAAAAAATGGTAAATTGCAGGCCTTGAATCCAGAACCTCTGGAAGTGAGTCCCACCGACCATTCCACTGAGCTATCACTGATGATGTCTATTTGCCTAGCCATTTTAAATTTATTGAAGTATTTTATACACATCGTTCATAGTGTATTGTTTTATTAGGAGAAATCGAGTAGAAACGATCTTGAGCCACAGTATGTTTTTTACTAAGAGTCATGGTAAAGAGCAATGAACTGATGCTGATTCTGATACAGGGGAAATAATAGAACTGGTCGGGAAACGTTCGGGATTCATTTAGTATTTCTAGAGAATACCCAACTGTTCGAAACGCAAGTGACATCTGAACCGTGGTTCGACCAAACAATGTATTTGGCGCGTCATACCTCATCAACCACGTGATCTGCGCTAGTTGACACACGCCCCGAAACATTGTGCTGAAACACTCTGTTTCATGAAAGTGAAACGCGCACCGAAGCGCCGTGTCAAACGGGCCATCCCTAATTAAACCCCTTGCTTTGGAACTGTGTGCCATCCGTCTCTGCATTTTGAGGTCCTTCATGCTCCCCAGCCCTCCCTACCTGACAGAATGGACCAGCCATATTTCTTCCTGGACCCAGCAGAGCGGGACATGCAGCTTCTGAAGGCCTACTGCTTAAAAGCAGAGCGGACCAGGACATACTGGGATGTTGACCAGGCCCAGTTCTCCGCTTTTGCCATTAAGGGGAGCATCTTACCATGAGGGGGGTCGTCGCCGTCGGCGCTGTCCCCTACAACGTCCCATTCCTGTTCCGGTGGTGGTCCCGGATGCACCACAGCCTCTTCCAGTGGTGGTCCCGGATGCACCCCAGCCCCTTCCTGTTCCAGTGGTGGTCCCGGATGCACCACAACCTGTTCCAGTGGTGGTCCCGGATGCACCCCAGCCCCTTCCTGTTCCGGTGGTAGTCCTTGATGCACCACAGCCTGTTCCAGTGGTGGTCCTGGATGCACCCCGACCAGTCTCTGCTCCCAGGGTGGTGCCGGCTGCACCCCGCCCCGGCCCTGCTCCCAGGGGGTTGCCGGCTGCCCCCCAACCCGTCCCTGCTCCCGGGGGGTGCCGGCTGCACCCCGACCCGTCCCTGCATTCAAGGAGGTGCCTGAAACACACTGGCCCTCCGGAGCTTGACGACTAGCCCGACCCGCCGGAGCTCAACAACTGGCCCGACCCTGACTCCATGCCCGACCCTGACTCCATGCCCAACCCTGACTCTATGTCCTACCCTGGACTACATGGCCAACGATGATTCCATGCCTGACCCGCCGGCCGACTCCATGCCTGACCCCCCCGGCCCCAGACTTGATGCCAGACCCGCCTCGTCTGCCACGCCGGACGGCGCGACCTCCCGGCCGTCCTCCGGACCTGCCACGCCAGACGGCGCGGCCTCCCGGCCGTCCTCCAGGCCTGCCACACCGGACGGCACGGCCTCCAGGCTGTCCGGTAGACTAATTTTCTTGGCCTCACTGGTGTGCCTTGCCCGGCCTCCCTGTACTCTGTTGCCTATCAAAGTTCGTCTCACGGGCCCCCTCCTCCATGGTTGACTTTTGGAACCTCGGTGCGATTCTTTGAGGGGGGGGTACTGTCATGGTTTGGGTTTCTTTCTATTGTTTTTTGCTTTTCGTCTTGTTTCAGCCATGGTTGAGTTCTTTTTCCTGTTTTATTTTGAAATGTTTCCTGTTTTTTCATGTTCTGGAGTTTTACTTCCTTGGTCCCAATCTGCCCTGATCATGTTCACCTGTGTCTTGTCAGTCCTGTCTGTATATAAGTCTTGTCTCTGCGTTCCTCTTGTGCTGGTCCATTAATGTCTCAAACGTCTTTAACGTCTCTTCCCTGACTCCCTTCATGCCATGTTTTCATGCTATGCCCACAGTAAGTTTAGTTTTAGTTTTGTTACCCTGCTCTACAGCGCTTTTTGTTAAGATTAAACCTTGCTTTGGAACTGTGTGCCTTCCGTCTCTGCATTTTGGATCCTTCATGCTCCACAGCCCTCCCTATCTGACAATGTGTTCATGGAACAATAAATATTGTTTACATGAAGAAATGTGTTCTGACTCTGTGTACATCAAAATATAATTCTAAAGCTTAATTCAGTTAAGACTGTGGACCTGACATTTTTATCCAAGACAACTTTAAAAAGTACATTGCTTAAAGATTAGAAAATGGATTACCGTAATTTCCGGACTATAAGCCGCTACTTTTTTCCTGCGCTTGCAGCCCTACGGCTTATTCAGTGACGCAGCTAATTTATGGATTTAATTGACGCCCGCCATGAACGTACTTGCAGACTCAGAGCATGGGTTGAATACTCTATCCAACTCCAAGCAACAAGGCATTTATTTTTCAACACACCTCTAAGCAGCCAAACAGCATGGACTTGACTTCGGGTCTTAGACACTTCGGTCATGGTTCAACAAAACGAAACACGCATGCCAGAATCCTTTGGTGCCATTAGACCCAACGTGCACGTGATCGTCACTACAATATGATGCAGCTTTCAAGTTAAAAGCAATCGTTAAAAGCAGCATGAAAAAATCCACCATCACCAACGGGTTTGGAAAAGCCGCTCTGCTGCGCGACGGAGAGAACAGCGCATGCTCAGGAGTGAATTTACATCAGATTCATAGTGACCCTATTCCATCTATTAGCAGCTCTGTAATATACGAGATGATCTTTTAAACGTACGTTTATTATTGCTATGTTATGGTTACAATGAAGCGCGTGTTCGCTCATTTTATTTTTAATCTGTGTGGTCAGGGCTTTTTTCTACCAGAACGAAGCCGGAAGTATGGTTAGTTGAAGGCTAACATGCACTAACAACATTTAGCCTGGATGAACATGAATCGATGCAGGAAAAGCTGCAATCTGCAGCTTGGCTGAACGTAAATATGTGGGAATAACATCAGCCTTTATTTTGTCGGGACACGACTGGAAACACAAATTGACGTGATCGTTTGGACTGAGCGGAATTTTGCATTGAAAAGCTCACAGGCTCCGTGTGAGTTGGAGACATGTTCTCCTGCTGCTCGTTCACATATAGCTGCGGGGAACGATGACAGTCTGATGGCTCCCACACGTAACAACTCATCCGCCCCTCATCCACAAAACGTTCAGTATTAAGTCCGATTGCTCTGCACAGACACGATTACGCTCCTTCCACCGGCGCAATGGGGACGAAGCGCTCCTCCTTGGAGCCGCCCTGGCAAGGTGTGTCGGAAAAGATAAGAAGGGGAGACAAAGAGCCCGCTTGGCGAGCGCAGAGGCGTCCGCGGAGCAACAGTGTGTGTTGTGGAAGGAAACTTCTAAAGCACGCGCCGCACGGAGGCGCGCTTATCGCGCTGAGGCGCGTTCTTTTCAGTCGCCGCTGCTTTATTTTACTGGTGTGTTTTTTTAACCAGCCCCGTTACCACCATAATGCTGCCGCGACACAAGTGGAAGGAGAGATGCTCTTCCGTTCGCCCCTCCATCCACTGCTGCTCATTCTTTAAACACTGACAACGGTGTGGCGAGCCGGGGGTTAGACCCGCCTTTAGCCCCTAAGACTCATGGGAAATGGGGAATCACGGATGTAAATTTCCTCATTATAACTGAGGGGTGTAATGTTGATTATATGGTTAGTGTTTGTAATTTTATGTATGATACCTAGATTGTCAATAAGTAAAAAAAACTAAAAAATAATAAAATAAAAAAACCATAACTGAGGAACTTGTGAACAGAATAGAGGTCCATGCTGTTTGGCGGATGTGGGTGTTTTCAAACACATGAGCTGATGCAATGCTATCTGCTCCTACAGTGTGCTAATGACTTGCACTCAGTCTGGGAGTCAGGATGTGATTTGTCAGGCTGACCATGTTGCGTAATGCATGCGGCTTGTACACTGACGCGGCTTGTGTATGTACAAAAGAAGTTAAACACGTGAAAATTGGTGGGTGCCGCTTGTAATCGGGTGCGCTCTATAATCTGGAAATTACGGTATATCAAGTAGTTTTTTTCAGGTTAGATAAAATGGAACATTTCCATTGAGTAAAAAACGGAACTTATTTATGTTGAGTAGAAGATTTGATTTAGAAAAGCTCAAATTAATTGCTTTTCTTCACCTCACAGAATGAGTTTAACGGAAATAAAATAAAAATAAGTTAGGCTAAATTATTCATTTACACATGTCATCTTACCCAAAGTGGAACCATTGTGTTTTGAAGGTCTGTAAAATTAATTTTGCATGATCATAAACATTTGATAATTGGTAATATCTACAGACCTCCTAATTCTCCCTCTGACTCAGTTAAAAACATTGTTTCTACTGCTACATCCTTGGGTTGTAAAAGTGAAATGATCCTGTTGGGAGACTTTAACAGAAATTGGTTATGTCCGACATCTGCTATTGAACGTACTCTTTTTAATAGCTCTAATTTTTCACAGTTAATTTCTAAACCTACAAGAATCAGCACTAATTTTAAATCTCTTATTGACTGGATTCTAGTAACACATCCAGACAGAATCCAGGACTCAGGTGTTTTATCAGATTGCTTCAGTGACCACTGTATTATATATTGCATTTGGAAAATCAAAACTTCTCACCTTCCCCCAAAATTGGTTGAAGTTCGACAAACAAAAACATTAAATATTGATAACTTTATTGAGGATTTGCTTAACATTAATTGGGCTAGACTTAACACCTTTCATAAATGAAGCTTGGGACTATTTTTCTACTGAGTTACTGAATGTTATTGATAAACATGCACCTCCGAGTAAAAGGTAAACAGATGCCGTGGGTAAATGGAGAACTGATTAGTCTGTTCAGACAGAGGGATAAAGCCTGGGAGAAATTCCATCGTACTCAAGACCCTGCTGATCGGGATGATTGCAAACCTTTAAGAAATATCTGTACAACAAGAACTAGAAATGCTAGATTGAACTATTACAAAGATAGTCTATCTAACAATGCTAATAATCCAAAGCAATTCTGGAGGCAAATTAACAATTTATTAGGAAAAACTCAATCTGCTTCATCTAATATGCTTATTAATAATGTGTGCTCAAATTATCCGGCTGTTATCTCTGAGGCATTCTGTCAGCATTTCTCAATATCGCCTCCTATTCAATCTCCTTCTCACTCCATTTCTCATTGTGTTGACATGTCCAGTGGGAGTACCTTTTTCTTCAGAATGGTCAATCCGACTGATGTGGAACAGGTCATAAATGAGCTCTCCTCCACCAGTAGCGCTGGAACAGATGGCATTGAAGCAAAGTTTATTAAACTTGCTTCCCATGTGCTTTGTTTTCCCTTTGGGTGTTCTTTTAAATCTCTCTTTTAGCACGTCTGAAGTCCCCTTGGCTTGGAAACGTGCAAAAGTTATACCTCTTCACAAAGGAGGGAATTCTAATGACATGAGCAATTATAGACCAATCTCAACCAGTCTCTCTGTATTCTCTGTTGTCCGTTTAGAACTCACCACTGTCTTATGTATCAGCAACTGTCCTGGCTTCCCCTATCCTCCCGACGTCAACTTCACTGGCTATTGTACATCTTTAAATGAATTAACATCAGTTACCCAGAATATCTCAAACAATAATCAAAAATTGTTTGATAAACTGTTTTTGATTTAATTTGATTTTCCTTTCTGCTCTTTATATTTATTTTTATTCCCTTACCTTAAACTAACTGCTAATAGGTGCAATAAATGTCTGTGTTTGCTTGTGTGTGTGTGGGTGTTGGTGTGTGTGTGTGTATGCCTGCTCGTTGCCTTGTATATTTTAAGTTCTTCATTGTTTTGACATATGTAAAGTTTGCTCAACTGTATCTGTCGTTATTTGTTTGTTTTGTTGTATGTTGAGGACCCCCTTGAAAACGAGAAGACACATCTCAAGGGGCTTATCCTTCAAATAAATTGAAATTGAAATACAATGCAAATATATTATGTGTGGCAGGTTACTTCAATTTTTTTAAGTTAAACCACTGTTATATTCTTTTCAGTGCATACACCATAAAATGACCCTAGCGCAGCAATTCTACCATCTAATTTTGACTTCCTCAATAAATCAATCATTTTGGGGATCAAGGATTCTCCGCATTTCTCCAAGCACCTGCAATGACAAACCAAGTGGTGAAAAAAAATAAAAAATGTTACTTTATACTTTTTACTTAATACTTACACGATGCAGTTCTTTGAGCAAACATCTAAGATGGAGGAAGCTCTGGTATCTTCTCTTAGGGCCCCACAATCAATGTAAGCTCGACTGGCCTGAAACTCCAGATCTAAAAACTGGTACACATAATCTTGGTTGGGCTTCTATTTTTTATATATTTCCTGCTGAGTTTTATAATGCCTGGCTTGTACTTGCAGACTATCCTTGTTCACTAGAAGTGATCAAAAATTGTGTTTTAATTTCTGCTAACAATAGTAACTCACAAACTTAAAAATCTTTTAAAGTCACACTTTTTATTAACAGTCAGTTTTCATTTAAACATTAAGATCATCAACCATTTATGACAAACAGTCTTGTATGCTTTGTATGCTTGATGACAGGTAATAGTAATCCACAAAGACTGATTTAACACTGGCCCATTTGGGTGGAAAACTGCCCAGGCTGGCAACACTAGCATATAATGGATACATTTCTGCAGTTTTGGGCTAGCAATAACTCAAGTTAGTTTACTACAATAGCCTACTTCTTAAACACTGAAATACATTTTTAACTAAACGAAAATTGCATTTAACATGTTTAAACAGAACCAAAATTCCATTAATGGTATTTTAAAGTATATATATATATATATATATATATATATATATATATATATATATATATATATATATATATATATATATATATATATATATATATATATATATTTTTTTTTTTAAATAAATTTAAAGTATATTTAAAGTATATTTATGATGTATAACACATGTACAAAAAAACGTGACTCAGTTGTTAAGCTGGTACTAGCGCAAGCTAGGCAGTTGCTGTCTGCTTCTCAGGACGTTTAAACCCATTTTATAATTTTTACCATTTGCCTGTGGCGTATTAGAGATTTAGTTCATGTCATATACATTAAGTAAGGGTTAATGGCCGACGAAGTATGCATTATGTAAGGGTTAATGGCTGACGAAGTGTGCGTTATTACTTTTTAACGCACGTCGTGGAAGCCTGAACCGTCCGATGCGAAGCTTCCAAGAAGTGCGTTAAAAAGTAATAACGCACACTTCGAAGGCCATTAATCCGCTTATACCATGGTCACCTAAAAAAGCAATACATATTAACCAGTTTTTAGTCCTTAATTCTTGTTTTTTTTCAGCGCTGCATCATGTAACATATAGTCCGCGTCGCGCCGCACCTCCGCTGCAGTCAAGATTCAGTGATATATATGCTGATTTTTCCGATGTGTTGAATTAATCATCAGTTCAGAGAGAAAGTTCACCTCTTACCGCTTGTTTTTGTCCAAATGATGAAGCAAAAGGTTGTTTTAAAGAAGCAGGCGCAGTGATACAAAACATTTAAACTAGTTAACCGGAACTTCTTTTTTCACTGTGCAGTTATCAGGTTTTAACGCACACCCAGCAGCCAATCAGAATTGAGTAGTCACCCGGACCATGGTATAAGACTTTCTAATGCACGCCGTGGAAGCTTGAACCATAGCAAAGCAAAATTGAAGATGAGATCTTGTTTCTGTCACATTTACATCTCCTAGACATAAATGAGAACTGTTTGAGACTAAACTGCTTTTCTCATTCTTCTCAAACATTTCTCCTGAGAAATAAGTCTCACAGTGAGCACTGTGTGAGATCTCCAAATTCTTTCACAGCTGTCTATTCTCCAGATCTCAGGTAAGAGAAAAATGAGACATATGTTGCGCTCAAATATGTCTCAATTTGATATCCTTACTTCAAATCCATATCTCAGTTATGACTCAGGGAAAGATATGCATGGTTCTGTCTCTTGTTGCTCAATAATTTAGATCTCGTATTTTCCACTTTTTTATTGTCTCAGCAAAAAGAAAAATGAGAGTAGTACAAGCCCTTCAATGAGCCTCATTATGACACAATCACAGTTCATCTTGAGAAAATAATAAATTATGATGTATTTATGTTCAACTTGCAAAAGTTGTTTATTTCTTACACATTTTTATATAACTCAATTACAGTTTCAAGAGAGAAAAGTTAAACCAGACAGTCATGTCCTCAAAAGACATCTTTTTAAAACTTTGTAAAAAAGATGAAATTTTAAGACAACATTGCAGTGTCCATTTAATAAACTTTTAAATCAAAGACAAATAGAAGACATCACACACCAAGCAGAAATAAACTTATTGTTAAAAATGATGCCAGGAGTCTAGGTCTAAATAAAATGACAAAAGAGAAAAGAAAACAGAATGATTTCTTTATTTCTTATTATTAATATTTCCAGGCTATGTTTCTTTTGTTCTGCAGCTTGTTAATATTAGTATAATTCTGACAGAATATATTTTTTATGGATAGCAAAATATATGGTATTTATGATTTAACTTGATTTATTCTGGAATAATGTTTCTGTCTGTTGTTATTCATTATTGTGATTTAGGAAAAATCAACACAATGTTTAATACCTATTTCTTCAGACGAAAAACGTTAAATATATTGGTGCTGCTGTGTTAATGTTTCAGATCAATTTACATATAATAATATTTATTTATTGAATTATTTTTCTCAGCATCAAATGGTTCTAGTGGTCAAAAACATTTCTAGTTTAAAGAAGGACCTACAGATTTTTTTTATTTTAGGCACTTTAAGCTTTTTTCTGTTTTAAACTATAACAGGGTTTCTGTGTGGCAAAATAAAGGAAATATTTGTTGAAAGTTGATTTATATTGATTTTTTTTCTTTTAATGTTAAAAGATACAATTTTAGGTATACTTACACAATTTTTTATATATACTGATCTTATTTATAGTCACTGCGGGGAGTGAGGGGAGCGAAACATTTTCTTTTTCGTAGGGGGGACTTTGCACAAAATAACTGAGAAGCACTGGTTTAGATAAACACAAACACACTGGCACACATGCATGCACACACACACAAGTGCATACATACGTATATGTTGGTGTGTATAAAAAAGTAAACAGATTGATGTCTCAACTAAATAAAGAACATTTGGGATCAAATTTGGATCAGCTTAAAGTGAACTAAATAAAACATATTGTACTTTTGAAACAAACAAAAAAATAAATAAAAAGTATAAATAATAATTAAATGAAACACTTTTAGAGGTGGTGGGGTTTGAGTTCATTTATTTTTGTCTTTAAAAATCACCCTTCATGTAGCCTTACAAGCTGACAATATTTTCTTTTTTCTTGATTTTAGTCTGCATGATATTGAACAAACATAAGCCTATAAGTAACCCGATTTGAATTTCAAACTGTATTACAGCCTCAAGTGACACAGATTTCTGATTGGTTGATCACAGTGGGAGGGAAAACTCTGTGGCTGACATCACCAATGAGCAGTAGTCGGCAAGCGGGAGAAGTGCAGAGAACGGGAGACTTTTGACGAGCTACTGTCGAATTTTTTTCCGTGTTTAATCCGATGAAATGAATTTTCAACATTCGTTTTGCTTGTTTGGAAAAGATTCAAGTAAAAACCTTGGAGTTGGCGATTTCGTACCTCCAACTCAGTGGCATGCTAAAGCTGTTTTAAGGTAGCTCAGTCCGTCAGTTAGCATTACAGACTTCGGCTACTGGCGGTGGCTGTGGCTGTAAAAGTAATTATTAAATTCTAATAATGACAATGTGCTTTTTATTAAAAATAAAAACAGACATATTGAAGGCTTATTTCTTGTATTTGCAGAGTTCACAGAAAAATCCGCCTTGATATTTTTCCAAATAGTGCTAACTGTGGGTAGACATTTTTGCACTTCCTTATCTTAAGGGTTTGCAGGGTCCATCCCATTCACAATGTGAGTGCACCACAGTCCATTTCTGCAGGCATTTATTGCAAACTTCAAAATGTGCAGTTTCACTATGAATGTGCAGTTTTTATACTGTAAAAGACCTTGTATCTCATTTAAAAGATCATATTGCTGAAGTCACCTGATGTTCAGAAGCTACTTCTGCTTTAACAGTCATTATCCAACTGAGCTGGCTTCAAACCTGGAGTTTCTGCAAAGGTACATATTTATTAGTGCTGTCATGCGATTCATTTTTGGGTGTGATGAGTTAATCATGCCTGCAAGTAATTATTCCAATTATGTTTTTTTAATTCTAACTCTGAGCTGCTCATCCCTGGTCATCAAGATCTACCACCTTGCCTGTTTTCCAACTCTCCCTGAATTGCTTGCTGCTGATTACCTGGACCAGGTGTTCATTTAATCAGTATGTGGAGACATTGGTTTGAGCTGATCAACAGCTAGGCTTGGAGAGCTGGAAAACAGTCACGGTGATAGATCCCAAGGACCAGGAATGAGCAGCTATGGCTAACCTAAAATTTAGCTGTGAAAAGCCTTATTGTGGGGTAATTTTTCAATTTTAATTACAAGATTGTGGCACAGAAAAATAAATATAAAATACTATTTGAAGGGTGGCTTTATGAAGCTTTTTTTACTATAACAGACCTGTTCCAACCTTTACTTTTGTACCGCAAAGGGGTAATTCTTCAGTCTCAAACAGAACAAAGTAAGCAGAAGTGCTGTAATTTAGCACATAAAAAACGAATGGAAATATTCTGAACAATCCAAAAGATATTGACAACAGACTTCTTAATTATACAATAATAAATATGTGTTGAAATACCTTCTTCCACAGTTTGCCGTCTGACACGATCAGCCCTCAGCGTCCCAATTAAGACAAGGATATTGTTTTTCCCTTGTTAAGAGCCAACCATGCAAAATGTGACTTTTGATCATTTCTTAAATGTTTGATCGGGACTGTATCATGAAAATTGAAATGAAACTTGTTAAATATTTCCAAAGAAGTAACATGCTGCATTTCTATTCTTTTAATTGAAATTAATGTCACAGTGTAATATGTCCTCTTAAGCGAAGTGTGGCTGGTCTTGGGGATGTCAGAAACTATTATTTTGATCAATCAGATGACATGTAAATGTAATCTCATGGTGGCATTATGTAGCTACTTTTATAAAACTACAGTTTGCTTCTAGCTTGAAGTGTTATCTTTGTTTGTTATGTGCCATCTATTAGAAATTTACACATGCTAGATTTTAATGTTCTTGTCTTACTGCTTACGTCCTGAGATGTGCCACTCTACCTGATTGGGAACAAATTAAGGAGGCCAAGCTCAAGAAAGCCTTTGTCAACAAATGTAGGCCAGAGCACGTTCTAAGGAGTAGGCCACTGCTATGATCTACAGTATGTGACATTAGGAAACATAAAAGACTGACAAGAAGGGCAGAACGGCATTGGCGGAAAACAAAACTCATAATACATTACCAAATTTTTAGAAACACGCTAATGCATTACAATAACTATCAAAATGGCAAGACAAGACTATTTCTCAAAGTTCATTGCAGAAAATCAGTCAAAGCCAAAAATCTTCTTTGCCACAATTGACAAAATAAAAAACCCAATCTCTGGCCCACCCTCCACCTTTAGCAGTAAAACCTGTGAGGAGTTTGCAATCCACTAAGATAGATGACATTAGATCATCTATTTTACAGGGAAGGGATCAACAATCCCTTGTTGACCTTTCCACTGCCTGTAATCCTATCAGTGAAAAAAACACTTGGTAGTTTTGTCTTGATTGATGCTGCAGCACATCCACAAGTGATGTCCCAAATCAATACCAAAACTTGTTCTCTTGATCCCATCCCCACCTTACTTTTTAAGTCAGTTTTCACATCCTGTGAGAAAGAGCTACTAAACATCTTGAACTGCTCTCTTCAGACTGGAGTCTTCCCTGCATCCCTAAAGATTGCTCTGGTGAGACCCAGTCTGAAGAATAGTGGTTTAGATGTGTCCAATGTATCCAACCTCTCATTTTTAAGTAACATTTTAGAGAAGCTTGTTTTTACCCAACCAAATGATTTTATTAATGAATATAACATTTTTAGAAAAGTTTCAGTCTGGTTTTAGACCTCACCACTCAACAGAGATGGCACTTGTCAGGGTCTCAAATGATCTCAGGTCATGCTGACATGAAGAAAGTATCTGTTTTAGTCTTACTGGACCTGAGTGCAGCCTTCAACACAGTTGACCACTCTATCCTTTTAAACAGACTTCACAACATGTTTGGAATTACTGGGACAGCTTTTAATTGGTTTGAATCCTACCTCACAGATAGAGATTTTATTGTTAATTTAAATTATTTATTATCTGAAAGGCACAAACTGACATGTGTGGTGCCCCAAGGCTCCATCCTGGGTCCCACACTTTTTAATCTTTATATTTTTCCGCTTGGTGATGTCATCAGGAGACACGGCATTAACTTTCATAGGTATGCTGATGACACCCAACTGCATGTAGCTGTGTTTCCTGATGACACTGGACCCGTGGACAGCCTTTTAAATTGTATTTTAGATATTAAAATGTGGATGGGAGAGAACTTTTTGCAGCTCAACCATTACAAAACTGAAGTCTTGGTAATCGGTTCTGAAGCTGGGAGAGATGAGGTCCAATTTTATCTGTCAACCAAATTTATGACCATATGTGATAGAGTAAGGAACCTCTGTGTGATTGTAGATGCAGATCTGAGCTTTGACCAACATGTGAACCAAGTAAACAAATCTGCATTTTACCATTTGGGGAATATTGCCTGAGTGAGACCATTTCTCTCTAGAGCCAGTACTGAAATCTTAATTCACGCTTTCATTACATCAAGATGAGATTACTGTAATGCCCTCCTTTCTGGGGTAAAGAAAACCACTCTTAACCCTTGTGCTATTCTAGGCACTTTAACATTGGTAGTTGGGTCATCTAGACCCCACAAGACTAAACTTTTTTCTTCAATGATTTTTGATCTTCACTGGTATCCATGGATGTCATGAAATCTTCTCCGCCTTTATCCACGTTTGTCATGGTAGGGATAACACGTCAATTTAAGGGTGGGGTCATAGGATAGGACAAGGATTAATCACCTGCAGCTAGTCCAGAACTCTGCTGCTCGCCTTTTAACGAGAACCAGGCAGAGGGAGCACATCACACCAATCATAAAATATCTGCACTGGCTCCCTGTCAGCTTCAAAATTGATTTTGAGATTCTTTTGATAGTTTACAAGAGTATTCATGGTATTGGTCCTTCTTTTATATTAAATTTGCTTTTGACTCATGAACCTCCTGGAGTCCTTAGATCCTCAGGGGCGGGCCTGCTAAAGGTCCCTAGGGTCAGGACAAAAAACCACAGTGAGACCTCATTTAGATACTATGGGCCTCGTCTGTGGAACAGCCTGCCTGAGGATGTGATGGCCTCATCCACTGTCGAGGTTTTTAAAAAGGAATTAAAGACCCATCTATTTAAACCAGCTTTTAATTAGATCTCCTATGGTGGATCAAAAAAATATTACTGTTATATTATATGATATTTCATTACATTTGTATTTGTTTAATGTGTGTTTTTTTATAATTATTACCACTATTTATTTATTATTTTTCTTAACATTTTACCTCATTCTTTTTATATTTCAGGTGTTTTAGACTTTTTATGCATTAACTTATTTTAATTTTTTATATTTTAGCTGTTTTTATTATTTTATTTAAATTATTCAATTTTCTATGTATCACTTTTACATTTTAGACAATTTACGAGTGTTTTCTCACCCTTGGGTGGGGTGTTTGTGTCTATGCTGACACCCAGGCCAACAGGAGGACAGAGCAGGTGGCAGCTTCTTGGTTCTCTCTTCTTAAGGGTTTTTTTTTCTTCTTAACTCATTTCTCTTTTACTTGTGCTTGTTTTGTGTATTTTATTATGAGGGGTTTATTTATTTACTTTTTACATTGGTGTTTTTGCATCCTTGTTTGTTTTTATGTACAGCACCTTGAGCTGTCTCCTTACATGAAAGGTGCTATAGAAATAAAAATTAATTTGAATTTGGACAGCAGTGGTGAAGGACCCCTGTATTCTGGGCCTGGATTTTTTAAGGGCTGCAGGTTGTCAGTTAGATCTGTGAAGAGGGAATATGAGCTTCTATGCGTGGCCGGTTGTCACCTTGTTTCCCAGGTGTAGTGAAGAGGGGCACCCGGGCCAGCTAACAGCTAAGGCCGCAGACACAGTTGCTCTCTCTCCCTACCAAGAGTCACCTTCTAGGAGTGGCAGCAGTTGTGCCGCTCCAAGCAAACATTTTTGCGAATCAACCTCTCCTGCTCGTGGTGTACAAGAGGTGTACTTTCTGGGACATAAGGTGGGAGGAGAAGGGATTGGCACCATGAAGGAAAAGGTACAGGCTGTTACTGATTGGCCCACTCCAACCACTCAGAAACAACTCAAGAGTTTTTTAGGCCTGGTGTCAAACTACCGTAGGTTCATATGGGGTTTTGCATGCACAGCAGCCCCTTTGTTTCAGCTCATGCAAAAGGACAAAGACTATGTATGGACCCAGGCATGCCAGGAGGCTGTCAGTTGCCTACAGCGTGCTCTGAGTGAAGCTCAAGTGTTGGTTCCGGCTGATCCCTCTTTACCCTTCATCTTAGACCAGGGGTTGGCAACCGGTGGCTCCGGAGCCGCATGCAGCTCTTTAATGCCTGTGCTGCGGCTCTCTGTGTTTTTTTTTAAGTAACTATCATGTTCTAAGATTGTCGAGGTGACTTTAACACCGTCAGGTAGCGCGAGCCGGCAGGAGGAAGAGAGCAGCGTGAACAGGCGGAGGGGGCGTGTCTGCAGCTGTGAACGGCAAACAGAGTCTGTTATGGGATCGAAAGATTTTCTGGAAAGACAGTCAGTGGCGATCTCGTAGTGGACACACCCCAAAAAAGCCTTTTTTCCCCCCTAGGCTAAAACCACCCATTTCCGTGTAAAATTACTTACATTTGCTTTAGGGTGCACCTACTATCCTGTCACCTTGCTGCTACGATGACCGTATGTTGCGCTGTCTGTGTAGAAAACGCTGGAGGGGGTGCACGCGGGGGAAAACAATGAACAAGTAGAGAGGCGGGGGCGGGGCTTAGACTCACCTTTTATGATTCCAGACCCTGCAACAAACTAACAGCTGCTTCCTAATAAAAGTAGTTGTCATCCATAAAATTAATATAATTTATTGGGTTTACTAGATTTAAAGAAGAAAAAAGATAGAAACGAGTCTGCATCAAAGTGAATTTGTTTTGAAAGAAGGAAAAGTCTATTCAAGGTTGTGTAAATGGACAAAAGATCAAAGGAAACATCACGCTCATAAAGAATAAAAATAATTAAAATAAATAATTAAATAAATATTCTGACAACATTTTGAATCAATACAAATATATGTCAATATAAAGTATTGCCAAATGAACAATCGCGATATATCGGCAAAAACCTTTTTTCTAACACCCCTACTGTTGCGGCTCCCTGTGCTTTCATCTCAGTGGGAAACTGATCAAAATGGCTCTTTGAAAGGTACAGGTTGCCGACCCCTGTCTTACCCACAGATGCTAGTTGTATTGGGCTGGGCGTTGTGTTGTCCCAGGTGGGGCCAGAAGGTGAGCGGATGGTGGCTTATTTCAACCGGGCGTTTAACATGCACTAAAAGCGGTATTGCGTCAACCGCAGAGAACTGCTAGCAGTGGTGCTGTCAATCAGACATTTCAAATACTACCTGTGTGGATTGAGATTCACAGTGAGGACTGATCACTCTGCCCTGCAGTGGCTCATGACGTTCAAAGAGCCCGAAGGGCAGGTAGCCAGGTGGATTGAAGTGCTCCAAGCTTTTGACTTTAAAGTGGAGCATAGGGCTGGGGCATGCCATGCTAATGCAGATGCCCTCTCACTTCGCCCATGTGCAGCATATGATTGTCGGTTTTGCCAGAAGAAGGAGGCCAGAGAAAAAGAGCTACAGGAGGAGGGGATGGGGGCCACGGATCGGCCAGTGGTCGAATGGACTTGCCGGGGTCTGCAGACTGTGGACATGGGAGAGCGGAAATGATAATAGTAGCAGGATGTGGACCTGCAGCCTGTTCCGCAGTGGGTTGTAGCACAGCAGCGGCCATTGTGGGAGGAAGTGCCAGGACTATCCGCCACGAGGAAGGGGTTTTGGTCTAAGTTTGAGGCTTTGCGGTTAGAACAGGGTGTCCTGCAGCGGGGATGGGTGTAGCCTGCAACGGGTGAGAAGAAGTGGCAAGTCGTGGTCCCAAAGGGCCTTCGAGTTGAGGTTGAGATCATGGATGAAGTGGTGGGTCCTGGACATTTTTGAGTTGCAAAAACTCTTCGCCGCCTCCGTCAGGGTTTCTATTGGGGGCGATGTAGGAGAGACGTGGAGGACTTTTGTCGTCAGTGCGACCCCTGCATAGCCCGCAAGGGTCCTTCAGGCCAGTCACATGCTCCTCTTTAACCATTTCAGGTGGGAGGGCCAATGGAGAGGGTGGCAGTGGACATCGTGGCCCCTTTGCCACGTTCTGCCAAAGGTAGCTGGTATGTTCTCTCTGCTATAGATTAATTTAATCGGTGGCCAGAGGCATACACATTGCCTGACCAGGAGGCAGTAACGGTTGTGGATGCCCTCTTGGAGGGCATGATCAGCCGTTTTGGTGTTCCAGAGACCATACACTCCGACAAGGGCCGAAACTTTGAGTCTTGGGTGTTTTCCCTCGCGATCAACCTTGGAGCTCACAAGACTAGCACTACTCCCCTGCGACCGTAGAGTGATGGATTGGTGGAACGATTTCACCACACCTTGGGGCAGCAACTGGCTATCATCACGTCAAAGCACCAAAAGGACTGGGATGACCACCTTCCCCTGGTGCTAATGGCATGTCGGTCAGCTGTGCAGGAATCCACATCCTGTACACTTGCCCCTTTTCATGTTGGAAAAGAGCTGCGTACACCAGCCACGATGGCTTTTGGCCGGCCACCCGATTCTGAAGACACAAGTCTGGGGCCTGAGTGTGCCCGGAAACCTCAGCAGCGTCTGGACTCTGCACATACTTTTGCTTGGGAACAGCAGCGGAGTGCCAGACAGAGACAAAACCGTCATTATGATCTGAAAACTAAAGGAAGACATTTTGTAGCTGGAGAGCCAGTATGGATTTACTGCCCCCAACACAAAAAGGGATAATGTCCAAAGCTTGACAGCCAGTGGATTGGCTTAGCATGGTCCTCCTAGAGAGGCTAGGAGAAGTCGTTTACAGGGTGCAGTTTCCACACAAGGGGAGAAAGGTGATTCTCCACAGAGACAGACGGGCTCCCTATCGGTGTAACTCTGCAGCGCCCACACAGACGGCATCAGCTGTCCCATCCTCGCTGGTTTCTACACCACGTCCCCTTTCTGCCCCTCCTGCTTCTCTGGATCCACTTCCACCAGCCCTCTTAACCATGTTGCCTCCGCGGGTTAGGCCACAGCGACAAATGAAAAATTCGGAGTCGATTCAGAGACTTTGTTGCTTCCTTTTAGCAGGGAAAGTTGATGTTGGTGGGACAGTCTGTTTTAGAGGGCAAGAATGCGCCCTGGTCCCACTGGACTATAGAATTGCATGTTCTTGAAAAGAGGTTTTCCTTTACGCTTTGGTGTGTAATGTTGGGGGTCAGGTAACATATGTCTACGGTGGCCCAGAAGGGTCACAACACATTAACTTTACACACAACACATTAACTTTACACAAAACACATTAACTTTACACACAACACATTAACTCACAACACAACACAATAACTCACAACACATTAACTCACAACACAACACATTTCCTCATGGCCCAGAAGGGTCACAACACAACACATTAACTTACCTCACAACACATTAACTCACAACGGAAGTAAAGCAGCAATGGAAGTGCTTTTATTCTGAAATTTCCACTAGGCTGAGCAGCTAACTACCTAACAGAAAGTAACGTCACAGTGAGCTGTGGAGGGAGCATGATTTTTCTACAAGAGAAGCTAGCAGTAGTGTTGCCAGATTGGGCGGTTTTGGTTCTAAATTTGCGGGCAAAAATGGCTTTGGCCGGGTTTGCATAATTTGGGCGGTTTTAGGGTCGGTTCAGCGGGTTTATTTTCTCTCATGAATATATAATAGCGGACTACGTGAGGCCGTGTGGCTGTTAAACTTCTATGTACTGACGCTCAGTAAACGCACTAGGCAGAGATGCTTAACGGGCTCTGTCATCTAACCTGTTGTTGGGGATGTGCAACGCCCCGCCTCTTAGAAATTGTATTCTTTAAAGCCTGACACTGCGGCTGCGTGTAGGAGGAGATAGCAGCTAATGTTATGGTCTGATCGCTACATGGATCGGTGTCTGTGTTTATCCATCCTTTTATTAGTAGTCTGAACTATCTTTTATTTTGAAAAATCATCGGATCGGGTGCTAAATCAGTCCAGTAGGGGGAAAAACTCAACGAAAGCTGTGTATTCTTCTTTCTCCTGATCTAATAAAAGGAGGATAGTGTTGAATATTTCTTCAGTGGACCGGCCTTCTTTCATTCATTTTCTTAACCCGCTCTATCCCCGCTATGCCGCTCTTTCTTCCGTGTGCAAGGTCGGAGCGCCCCGACCATCGTGTCAACCTATGATGACCGTATTTTGCGCTCTCTGTGTAGGATACACTGGAGGAGCGCGGGGGGAAACAAGTCTCAGCTGCAGAGGATGTGAACAGGTGAACAGGTAGAGAGTAAAAGCAGGTAGAGAGGCGGGGAGGGGCTGTGGCTTCAAACTCTGTCAGAGAGATGCAAACACGGCCTCAGATTTAGATGCAGCTTTCACTGCAGGAGTTGAAGCAGAGACTTTCTCTGGGATGATCTCATGATCTCAAACATGGAAACATGATTACCAAGTACAACTCTCCAAAATACTAAACCCCATTGTGGTGTTATATGCCATCGGTTAAACATAATTCTGTTAAAGAACTACAGGGTCGCATTGTTATGACGTCACAGGGGTGTGGGGGCAGCGGGGAAGCGTGGCTAGACCGGGAGACACATGTTGAAGGCTGTCTAACGAATGTTCGAATAAAGTGCCCTAACAAGCAAACAATTGGACCCCCATTTGCTTCCTTCAGTTTAAATAACACGACATGGTGTCAGAAGTCCTGTTAAGTTGTTAGAGGAAAGGAAAAGCCGATTTCGAACATGGCAGACGAGAACGCGCAGCGAGTGCCGGCGGGGCCGAGCGCTACCTTCAATCTACAACCTCCGGAGCCTTTCGACTTTTCAAAGCCGCAAGAATGGGAAAAGTGGATAAGAAGGTTTGAAAGATTTCGCATTGCCAGTAACCTGAATGCAAGCACGGAGGAAAATCAAATAAATACGTTGATATACTGCATGGGTGATGAAGCTGATGACGTCATGCGCGGACTGAACATACCTGCAGACCGACGAGGGACGTATCAAGGGGTGAGAGATGGCTTCCAAGCATTTTTCATAGTGAAGAGAAATGTTATCTATGAACGTGCAAAATTCAACATGAGAAAGCAAGAAGAAAATGAGACTGTGGATGCATTTGTTACTGCACTGTATGCATTAGCAGAACACTGTGGCTATGGGACACTTCATGATGAGCTCATACGTGATCGACTTGTGGTCGGTTTGTCAGATAAACGCCTGTCTGCACGCATGCAGCTAGACCCGGATCTTAAGCTGGATAAAGTTATTAACATGGCAAGACAGAGCGAGGAAGTGAAAAGGCAGCAATCTTCACTGCAAGGTGACACCAGGACACAGCCAGGAGATGCTAAATGTGTTGACAGGGTGCACAAAAGCAGCAGAAAGTTTAAAACCAAATCACATCCAGACGTCAAACAGAGCAAATTGTGGAGGCCTCAACACAGTAAACCAAATGCACAGTGTAAATAGGAAGACTTTGAGTGAAGTGGAGGAAGATGTCAATGCCTTATTCCTTGGCAGTGTTACCAGCAGTGGAGAGCCGTGGATGGTAAACATCATCATAAACAACAAAAGCGTGTCATTCAAAATAGACAGGGTGTGTGTATGTAGCATTACACATAAATTACACGTACAATGAATGACACATGGAATTTAAACATTTACATACTGATTGCAGCTTCCAAAACAGTGGCGCCATCCTATAACCACCAGGAGCAACGTGGGGTTCAGTGTCTTGCTGAAGGACACTTCGACACATGGGCAGGTAAGGTGGGAACAGAACCTGTGATGATCAAGAGGTCAACACACCATGACCAAACACAACACATGGCAAAAAATTTTACAAATTAAGGGCAAATAGCACTACCTGTTGAATTGACTTATTTTTTTAATTTGTTTTAAGGAAAACGTTCCCCTCATTTCTTGTAAAAACTGGACTTTTTAAAAAAAAAATGCTTTTTTTTAGATGCATTCCACACAGGACATGTTCAACCGGTTTTAAAAACCGTGAAAAGCTTTAGCTCCCCAATCTCAGTTCGTGATGGAGAGCATTGCTGTCACATGCTGCTACCAGAGTAATTGTTGTACAAATACTTCTGAAGGGAGCATTCTAAATGCAGACAAATAGCTTTGATTTGAAATTATGAAATAAAAAGACCCGTTTATGACAAGTACCTCATGTTACTAGCACACTTCACCACAAAGTGCTGCTTACATGTTCGCTGTGAACGTGCAAACTTGACCGGGGTTTTAGAAAGAGGATCATTTCTCCAAAAAAACAGGCCAAAATAGGCCATAAGGCCTATTCTGGAAGGGGCAATGAGTCCGAGTCTGATTAAAATGAGAAAAATGAGTACTGCCTTTTACCAGATGGAAGCATCAAGAATTACTGTACCTTCAGCAATGACTGAAACAGTTCAAACTAATTTTCAGTTTTCATCCAGATTTTCATCAACTCGACTTTTGCCTACAGTCTTTTGTTCCTGTTCTGACCCGACCAAACGTGTTCTTTAATTAAACTCGACATTTGTCTGACCTTTTCCATTATTTCTGCCCGATTCTGCTTATTATCTGAACTCATTGTTTTAATCATTTGCTTAATCTGGAATTTATTATAAATGTTCAGAACAAACTTTGAATTTGTTTCTGAAAAAAGATTTGAAGATCCTGTTTGTCACTTTCAGGAAGAGAACTAATTGTGTGAGTGCAACTAAATTTAAAATCATTCTTCCCCGACATTGACTTCAGCCGTCAGATTACAGCAACTAGCACAATCTGGGATTTTAACAAGAACTAGTTTCTCTTTCAAAAAAAAGCACCTCCATGGGTTTCAGGAGAGAACTGTCTGCTGCCTTTCATGTGTTTTCTCACCTTTTTTATTTTTGCAACATTCATGAAAATTGAAAAAAAAAAAGTAAGCCTTTGTTCATTGTAATGATAACTTTTACATTTTTTGTTTTTGGAGAAACAATGAACTATTGTTTTTTTTGTGGCAAAAATAGAATATTTACATGAGGAGAAAAGACCCTTTCTCCAAAAGATGCGTTTATAACTTTTGACTTCCCATGACTTTCAAAATAAAAGACACACAGTAGCACATAGGATCTTCTCAAATGTAGTAGTTTGTAGCGTAATATCATGCAGTTAATTAAAAAAAAAAGTAAGTATTTATGCTACGTAATTTTGTCAACACTTCCTACATCCATGCATACATCGCTTTGCACATTATAACTGACATTCTTATAGTTTCACATATACTTTGTACATAATGACATGTTTTTATTTATGTTTTGTTACAGTTCTTCTTTGCACCAAGGTGGTTACTGCTCCTGTTTCATTGTTTGTGTTGACAGTAATAATAAGGGCATATCTATCTGTCCGTCTGTCCGTCCGTCCATCTGTCTGTTATCTAGTAGTGCTATCTCAGCCAAAAATTCATAAATTTGACAGAAAATAAATTGAACCTAAGTGACCCCTAATGTATTTTCAAACCATAAGGTGCATTTAAAATTCTTATTTTTGTCCAAAAATGGACAGTCCATCTTATAACTCAGTGCAATTGATTTTCTGTGGTAAAAATCTGTCAAAATGTTTTAGTTCTACTTGTAATACTGTACAGACCAAGGTTTGGACACACCTTCTCATTCAAATGAATGGGAAGGTGTATCCAAACTTTTGGTCTGTACTGTATGTACTGTCCTTCAACTGTTAGTGAATGTTGTTGTTTCTCTTTCGGCTTTTCCCATCAGGGGTCGCCACAGCGAACGAGTCGCATTGTAAACTTGGCAATGTTTTACGCCGGATGCCCTTCCTGCCGCAACCCTCTCAAAGCAACTGGGCTTGGGACCGGCACAGAGGTAGGGAAGGGAACAGGGAGCAGCCCGGATTCGAACCCTGGTTTCACGGACGGAAGGCGCCGCAAACCAGCACGAGCTAAACCGGCCTCAACTGTTAGTGAATGAGTGGAATAAAGTTTAAATGACTTTACTTTTTCTAATTTTACTGCTTACTTGGAATTTACTATATATTTACTTTCTAAAATTTAATATTTTTATTTTAGTTCAGTTAATTCTAGAATTAAGTTCAAAATTCCTCCTGTTAACCTATAAAGCCTTACATGGTATGGCCCCGTCCTATATCAAAGACCTCTTACTGCCTTACCACCCAAGCAGAAAACTTCGCTTGCAAGATGCAGGACTGCTTCTGGTTCCTAGAATTAGTAAAGTACAGTTGGAGGTAGAGCCTTTAGCCACCAAGTCCCTGTTTAACCCTTGTGCTGTTTTAGATGACCCCACCCTTACATTGGCACGTTCTCCCTCCCATGACAAAGGTGGATAAAGGTGGAAAGACTTCATGTAATCCATGGACACCAGTGAGGTTCACAAATCATTGAAGAAAAAAGGTTCAGTGCACTGTCTAGTGGGTCTAGATGACCCAACTCCCAATAGTAAAGTGCCTAGGATAGCACAAGGGTTACTCAGAGAGCCGGTTCGGGGCCGGGCTTCTCTCGCGCTGACTTTTTTAATAAATATATTTTAATGGCTGCAAAGAAGCTCCTTAGGCGGGCGGTTTTCAAACAGCTCTTTATTAATCCTGTATGTCAGAACTGTTACCGCACGAACCGAAAGGCACAGCCAGCTTCTTCTTACTCAGAGGGAGAACATTCACAGAACGCACACACAAACACACACACACAGGTAGACCCCGCCCCTCTATCCCACCAGTCACCAGCCCACCGTTGATTGACATACACTGTGGTCCAGCAACTGGCAGAAAGAGGGGGGCGCCGGCCACCCACAGCTCTGCGCATGCGTCGTGAATGTAATCTTCCCTCCGCAAGCCCATCATCTATTTTGTTTAGGTATCCCTGATATGGAGCAGCAAGAAGTCAAGGATAAACTTAAGACAGGGGAACTGAAAAGGCAAACACGCACCGCGGCTGCAGAATTTCTCCCCGTTCTAATGCGAGTGCGCATCAAGATCTCTCTTTCACTCTCTTTGTCTGCCCTCTTATTCTGTGTTCCAGCGTTATTTCGTTGTGCAAATGCATTTATCATGTGGGGAGGAACCTATGCACAACGCTTCCGGCGGAACTCTATGCCACAACAGCGAGCTTGACTATGCGCGCAGTTGTGGCATTGAGTTCCGCCGGAAGCGTTGTGCATAGGTTCCTCCCCACATGATAAATGCATTTGCACAACGAAATAACGCTGGAACACAGAATAAGAGGGCAGACAAAGAGAGTGAAAGAGAGATGCAGCGACCACTCTCTGTTCGAAAGAAAATAACTTTCATGATCATAAAAATATGTAGATTATTTTACCTTTAAGAAATCTGGCGTTTTTTTTCTACCAAAAATACTATGGGATAAATTGAACTTTCGGTTTTGCTTCGGGCTCGGGCCTGCAAATCAAGTTAATTGGTCGGGTTCGGACCGGGTTCGGCTTTAATGCCCGCGGGTCTGTGTCGGGTCGGGCTGGATTTTTTAGGCCCGATCTTACCTCTAGCCAGAATGGAGGAGTAAAAGAGCCACATGTGGCCTCGGAGCCAAAGGTTGCAGACTGTTGTTTTTTAACATTTAATGTTTAAGTTTCACCAGCAGAAATGTCATTCCAAATGAAATATTCTTCAAAATAAAATACTTTACTGCCACAATTAGAGTAACACAGATGCAGGAATGTATATCCATATTGCTTCTTTTTTTCTTGCTTTTCTAATATTTTCATCTGACTCAAGCCCTACCCCTTTAAACCTGTTTAAAACCAATCCCTTCACCCAAACGGTAATGCTATGTTTAGCCCTCTTGATGTAATGCCATTGTGGCTGAGTGACATTTGAGCTGACACTAGCCGCGGTTACATGTGCAAAATATCTTGATAGGATCAAAGATCGGATTAGAATTCAACCCTGTACAAGGGCTCAGAAAAACTTTTTCCGGTTACAGTGGTCCCTCGCTATAACGCGGTTTACTTTTCACGGTTTCGCTACTTCACGCATTTGCATCATGCATTATGTTCTGCATTCTGATTGGCTAAAAATTCACTCCGCTTCTTCTCTACTTGTGCGTCAATAACACTGCAGTTTAATATGTACACGTACGTAAAACAGCTTGCCAAATTTACAGCACGTACGTGCAAATTCTCCTACAATTTCCAAATTTTTAAAACCCATAGCAAAAAGAGCAACAACTGCCTATCACTATGTTCTTCTCCTGAACAAACACACACCGCGGGCTTCAAAAGAAGAAAACACTGCAGATTGGAGTTAGGATGCAGCGGCTCAGTCTAAAGAGCAGTGAAATACACCTGAGTCACTATTTGTCCCACGGTAATTTGTATTTTTTTCATAATCATTATAAATTTCCTCCCGTTGATTCCAATTACTCGGGTCGCAGTGGGCGGGGCAAATCTCCTCGATTTGAAGCCTTCTGTTCACATTGATGATTAAAATTATTATTTGACAGTACAGTACAGAAGTTCTTTGTTTAAAAAAAACGTTTCTAAAGTCCTTTCATTTGTGAAACAAACGCTTGAGCCTGTAAAATGTTTTGTTCTTTCTTTTCAATGTATAATAGAGAATGTAATTGTATAATAATTGAAAAAAAAAATAGAGGTTTCTACTTCACGGATTTTGCCTATCACGGGTTCTTTTTGGAACGTAACCCCCGCGAAAAACAAGGTTTTACTGTATAACAAACGTTTACATGCGCCACACCTTCGGTCCAAATAAATCATTTGGACATGCGCAGTACTCTCTAAAATACCGGAAGAGGAAATGAGTTTCACTGTAAACCAGCCGAGCTGCCACAAACTTATATACGAGATGATCTTCTAAACATGCTTTTATTATTGTTATGGTTATTATGAAGCGCCTGTTCGCTCATCATTTATTTTTAACCCATGTGGTCAGTGCAATCGACATTACCCACCTATCTCGATCGGAAAGAAATTTTGATCCGAACGAGTATGATCGGGGTAGACTATTCCGAACAGCTTGTGTTTACATGATGCCTTTTTTTCCAATCAGGCGTTCATTACGATTACTTTTGTCCATTTAAACGCAACTACTATCTCTAAAGGGGATTACTTTTTTCAATAAAAACAGCATTAAACCATTTTATTCCTGATACATATCTTTTGCTTAATCTCATTAGACTAAACCCCTAGTCAGGAAGCCCCTGCCAGCTTCCAGCCCTTTATTTTCGAGTCCATTAGTTGATTTTCAAAATAAAAATGTAATGTGACCTCACAGCCACTTATGTTTTCTGTTTTTACCCCATAATTATTAAAATGTCTGCCTATTGTGAGTACTTTTATAGTCATAATCCAGAGTACATTGTAGTGCTGAAAAACAGGTTTAAGAAGAATGTGTTAAAATCTAAGAGAAAGAATCATAAGCACAGATAGTTTTTCAAAAAATATCATGACAGTGGTTTGCTTTTGTTTTTTTGTCATCCCATTTACAACAAAGCAGTGATGAATTGTTTTGTGCTATTCCTGACAAGAGCATTTACACTGCTCTGCTCACTATTGGTGTTGGAGACAAAAAGGCAGATTATAGGTTTTGCTAATAAATAGTTAAAGTTGATTTGAGAGTTTTTGAACAATGTATTCCTCAACAACAGTTAAGGATACCTAAGATCACCTGTGCATTGTATTTGTAGCAGTAACAGCTGGTTTAGGGAATGAAGAAAATGAGAAATCAGTCGCTTTGAGATTTCTTCCATGCGTGTTCGTAAGTCGGGAGAATGACCAGAAAATGTGAACGGAATAAAATTAAGAGGTTTTATTGTCCCTAACAAAGAGCTCTAAACAAAATAAAAAAACAGATCGATCTGGGTTCCCAAATCCAAAACCATCAAAACGTAAGAAATTACAATCCGCATCACATGAGGCTGTCTGGGAACAAAACTTTTTCCAAAGCATGGCCTTTTTAAACATGTGGTCAGAGTCCCTCCTCCTACAGCATGATGCCCGCTGAATCTCCGCCTCTGGTTGCTAGAGATTGTCTGACAGAGCAGCTTTCCTACTTCCTTCAGTCCATACTTGGAATCACAGCATCTGGTCTCTGGGGAGCATTCTCACAGATGGACATGGTACGGAATCCCCATGGGTCCACCCCATGTGGCAGGAACTGTCACCTCAGGAAGTAGATCCTAGAGCTTTGTTTTCCACACGTGAACGGACGCCTGGAGTGGTTCCCACAGATTGAATCATTCCCAGAGTTTTCCAAATGGCCTTAGAAGATCAAAGAATCCCTTTCTTTCCCCTGACGGGGGATGAGTGTGGAGCTGAAGTCAAAACCTTCTCACATATGCAACTTAAGGAAGCTTCTTCAAAGTTCAAAGGATGTTAAAGCACACACTTCAGCACATGACTAATCTTCAATGTAATAAAAAGTAAGACTGAAAACCCTAATGAAATGACCAAAAATATAAATTCCTTCAGGAACCAATTTGTTTGTTTTATTGTCTTGCATGATATGTCAAAACAAATTATGCAGGACATTCTTTAAATGTGATCATATAACGTCCTTTGTCCTAAATTCTGTCAAAAACAACAGCTCCGCAGGTTTATGTTCTTGTTGTTCTAGTTCTCTATTCATTTTAAATGTCCTTCAGCGAGAAAAAAAAGTCATAACTGTTAAACTATGAGATCTTGTCTCGTAAATTTACAAGAAAAAAAGTCAGATTAACAAAGAAAAACTCCAACGTTGTCTGTTTATCAGAGCCTAGTGTGAAGATGAAAGATGTGGAGGATTTTGTTAAGCTCTATTTCTGAATAGGTTTCAAAAACAAAGAAATTATGAACCTTTTGACGATTTAAAATCAGATTATGGTTAGTGTAACCGACTTTCCGGGGTTCGGTGTCGGTAAAGCGGTGTTTCATATGTGAAATAAGGAGTTTAGAGACACGTTTGGGTGAAAAGGGCCACTGCTTTGTTTTCTTTTTCCTCTACATACCGAGAAGTCCATTTGCCTCAGTTATGTCATGAACCTGTCATACGCCCCGACCCCTCCGCCAGATGAAACGTCCCGTTTCAACATAAAACAACAAAGATGGATAAAAATAGTCTGTTATATTAACAGAAGAACATTGAAAATGTCAAAAAGTGCGCCTACTCAGAGGGAAACGTCACACAGACTTAGAGATCTTGGTTTCATGGAGGAAGACAGGATGGAAGCGGACAGCTGCAGGGATACTGATGGCTTCATCAACGGGCTGCAGAAATCCTGCAAGCCACCCATCAATTAATAAAAAATTAATGAACTGTAAATTAAACACAGGAGCTTCCAAACATTTTAAACGTTATCAATAAAGATTCAGCTCATCTGTTCAATTAAGTTTAGTTGATCTGCTCTGCTGCTGCGTGGCACTCACTTGCTGTACTGTATGCTCACTTTTACTTTAATGTCGTAAATTTACGATTTTTTTTTCTCTAGGAAACTCGTACATTTTTTGTCAAGTATGCCATGTGGACACAAACGCAGGACGTATTATTTCTCAAGGTAAAGTCTAAATTTAATTGGCAGACCTGCTCAAAGGACATAAAATACTCGTAACGCTGAGAAACACACAAAGCAACCCGGCAACAAGTGCAAGGGAGACGCAGACTATAAACATGAGGACAGATTAACAATTACAAACAGGTGCGCACATCAGGGAGAACAGGTGATGACACTGAGGGAGAATTACCGTGGCGAGAAATAATGACACCTGAAATGAGAGGACATCTGAGAATCTGAAAGTAACAAAATAAAAGCAAAACAAGAACCGCCCTGGCCCCTGTACCTCACATTTTTTAGTTTTTTTGTCGTCAGTTTACGACTTTAAATCTCGAAATTTTACTTTTGTTTTTTTTGGTGGCCCTAAAACTCTATTGTAAACTATTTTTTTACTGTAGTTTTGCTAACTTGAGTTTATTATGTTGCAACTTACTTCCTTTTAATCGCCTGCAGAGCAATTTAAGAAATAAACTGTTTTCCACTTGCTATGTTTTTACTCACTGGAACCCATGATCTGAACTTTAACTTTCTTTCTTGACAAATCCCAGATTTACTGCACAAAATGTGATCCCAGTAAAATGGATAACAGTTTTTGGAGATGGTAAATGGATACATTTTTACTCTCTGTAGTCATTTCTTGTTAAAGTCCAAAATTCATTTTAGGTGGTCATTGATCCTCCAGTTGACTATATTGGGAAAACCCCCCCTTTTAGGGCCCATGCAACCCAAAAACCCACGGCAACCGTGCAGATCAAAGCTTTTACAGGTGCGTGAGTAAGGCATCAACCGCTGTGACAGAAACTTAGCCATTCAAATCAGCCCTCTTTGACTTCTTTCATTCATTCAGTTGTGCTATTTTCAAGAATAGGGTGGTAGACCAGTGATAGGGCATAAAACCTATCACTAACTGACTTGGGTACAACATTAAGCTGGGGAATTACTTCTCAACTGAACTTGTTTTCTTCAAATTCAAGTTAAAACAACTATATTTACGGCTAATTAATCTACGGCTAAGGGGCAACTCTTTTTAAGGTGCAGACAGTAGCTTTGAAAAAATTAAGACAACCAGCGGAAAGACACCAAACCAATGAAACCATCCAGCTTGTCCCAATATACATAACCCAAACTACAGTTAATTTTAGTGTGGCCTGAAGTGGTATGTGTGCTCAAGTCAGTTAGACTAACAACAAATCTGGAAAGATTTTCAGTAGTTTTTCAGAGCAAACTTTCCTAACTCATGACATCATCCGAGGGCCGCCACTATTACACCCACCATTCATTTTCAAAGGCAGAGCTTTATCATTTACTCTCTATGATTTAATAATGCATTAGACAGTTCTCAACGTTTTAGTATGCAGATCAATATTTGGACGTTCTAAAGTGGAGCAACAGCTTTTCCTCATGACACTACTGTCATGGAAGCTTCTCATTCTGTGAGTTCATTTAAATATCATTTCAGCTAAAATATGTAAAAAAAAAAATACCATACAGTTTGATGAAGTTAGACATTGTATATTAAAATAAATATATTTTCCTCTTTTGCTCCTTATAGTGACCTTGAAATACAGACTACAAAATCCCCCATTTCTACAGTGCAAAGAGGCTTTATAGAATATTAAATAAGTCACTAGGCAACAGTCGCATCTTAATACCAAAAACACCTCATGCTTAGATTTTGTTGTAGAATAGAATAGAATGTAAAGGAGTGTTTTTCCTGACACATGTCTGATGCCCTATACTGACAATAGAGTTTCAGCCTAACAGTGGAATGAACCCTCAGCTATGGCCTTTCAGCTGCATCTGATAGAGAAGTGACATTTACACCAAACACCTCGTGGTCTCCTGTACTGTAAACTACATTCACAGGTCGAGAACTTAAGCTTCCTGCTTGTTGCAAGGTTAACCTACAGACAATGACCTCTTCCCGCACTTAGAGACCAACAGTACAGACCAAAAGTTTGGACACACCTTCCCATTCATTTGAATGAGAAGGTGTGTCCAAACTTTTGGTCTGTACTGTATTACAAGTAGAACTAAAACATTTTGACAGATTTTTACCACAGAAAATCAATTGCACTGGGTTATCAGTAGTTTAAAGTTGCACAGGCCCGCAGGGGCCTGACTCTACCTCATAGCTTTGTGGATGTCTTCCTCAATATTGCTTTTGGGGAACTATCATTGTGAAGTTTTTTTTTTTTCATTTATGGCAGAAAGAAAGTCAATTATTTTGCTGTGATCTCCTACACCTCAACTAGAAAAATACTAAAAACCCACTCCAATGAATATGTTGCTTTTGGTGTTTTTAACATGTTCTTGAAACATTTTTGTCATGATAGAGGACATTTAACATTGAGCTCAAAATTGAGTATCTGAGCATTTCTTCATTTATATAATTTTGATTTAGGAGTAGAAAAAAATGCTGTTTGAAAAAGAGCGCATTTGTTACGTAGAAAATATTAAGGATGTGTATTGGCAAGAGTCTGGCGATACGTATCCCGAAACGCGCCCCAGGATAAGATACATGTCCCGATATTGTACCGGAACACATTTTCTTTCTTTTGAAAAAAAATATGACTTAGAAAAAACTCTACCTGAATGTAATAAAATTGTCAAATTCAGTTTATTTAATGGTCACAATGTTAAGCTCTGCACCTGTATCTCATATATAAGTTGCTTTTACCCAGGCAAATTCAAAGTGATTTTATTTTGGTAACTTAAAATATAGAAAGGGAACAGTCAACATTGTCTGATTTCCACAACAAAATATATTTTAGTATAAGAAAAACAAATTGCAATGAATGTGCCTTAACCAATAGGTTTCTAAAAGTATGTTTAATTTAAAAAAATGTCCTGTTTATTTTCAATATTGCTTAATATAGCTTCTCCAGTACTTTTAAACAGTTCAGGAGCCTGAATGGTGCTTCAAAAATGGGGGGGGGGCACCAATTCTTTCCAGAAACAATAAAGTGAGATGATGCGGCAGCATGACAGGGTGAAAGAGAGCGCATTAATGTGGCAAAGAAGCTTTGTTAACATCACTGTCTGCTCTGCACCATTGCAAGTAAGTAAACTAGTAACGGTCATCGCCACAATGTTGGTCTTTTTTCAGAACTTTGTGCACTAAACTGCCAAGGCAAAGTGCATTAGCCCCCTGTGCAGCTGCAGTGCTTCACTCGTTATCTGAGCCTCTAAAAAGCACTGCAATCTGCGTTTTTCTCTAAAAAGCAAAAATTTCTCCTCTAAAAAGCACTGCAATCTGGCAGCAACATGGCACAGAGTTTTGGTTCGGTTCCCATCCCAAGTAAAAACTAAGTAGTTCATGTCTCGTAACTACGAAAAAAGCTGCCTCTGGCTGAGGTCTTCCTGTTGTTTTGTGTGGTGTACAGCTGCTCAAAGAGGTTCCGTGTGCTCTGCTGCCAACCAACGGTCGGGGGTTGAGGTGGAAAACAAGAGGTAGACACTGAAAGACGCTCAAAAAATAATTAATTAAATATCGTCCTGACCGCATTTTGAATTGATGCAAGTATCGCCAAATGAACTATCGTGATATATTGCCGAATCCATTTTTTCTAACAGCCCTAGAAAATATGCTGGGCAGGCCCCAAGATCTGTGCTCCGTTCTATTCGGTTGCATCCACTTGTGGATGACTAGCCATCTGGATCAAAACTGTACGGCTGGATACTTCCAATATTGCTCACCATTTTTGTTCCACCGCTATTGTTAGGTTGAGGTTGTCAGGGGCGGTAAGCTAAAGGGGGAGCTTGTAAACAGTTAGCTCTAGGTGATAGGGAGGGGAAGAGGGGCAGGGTTGCTTCGCTCCAATAGTTCTGTTGGAATAATGTATATGAGTTATCTCATATTTTCTTTTATGCATTACCTAGCTATATAGGTGATATAATCATGTTTGCAGAAGTGTGTGTGTCCAACTCTGTTTCACAGAAAGGTGGAGGTGAAAACCTTGGGGGGATAAAGTGATCGTGCTGCAGCTGCGTTTTCACACAGGATCACACAGGAGATCTCCTACCCCTTTTGAGCCCCCTCCTTGTCTTTCACCCAAAGTCCCTCCAACACATTCTGTATTTCATCCAAACCCCTGTGACACATCCCACCCATCGTTCACCCAAATCCCGTCCAGCTCCTGCCCATCCTGGTCCATCACCCAAATTACCCTCTACTCAACCTCCCCTGCGTGCCCCTAGCGGTGCTATCTCCTGGAGCTAGAATGAAACGCACCCCCAGTGTCCCAGGACTTACAGTCATTGTGAAGGTTACATCACACTGGGGTCCTTTGATGGACAGCTTTCCTCTGATGCTATACCTGCTATTACACCACATACAGTAGAATGCTAAGCAAAAGGGTGGTTAGACTGTCAACCACATAAGTTCAATCAAAGAAATCTATTTCACATCCCCTGCAAGAAGGCTATGACCAGTCCCACTGAAACTAATCTCAAACTTGATGCACTTAATGTCAGATCTTTATGTAACAAATCATTTTTAATCAAACTAAAAAAATATATTTAACTAAAAAATGGCTTGACAAAAACACAGGAAACATAATTCTAGTCGAATCAACTTCCTCCAACTACAAATCTGAATCTGAAATATACAAGAAAGTAAAAAGGGTGGAGGCATTTCTGCACTGTTTAGAGATAATATTGTAACTCACACATTATCATTGGGTGTGTTTTCATCATTTGAGTATGTTTCCTTTAATTTTTATTTGAAAAAACACCTTCCTTAGTTATATACGAGCCTTTCTCAGCACATCCAAAGTCTCATTGATGATTTCACTGAAATGATCTCAGTTGTATCCACAGACTTTGAGGGTTTAGTCATTACAGGTGATTTTAATGTCCATACGGATGCCAATGCTATTGAAACCTTTCGTCTTATTTAACATGTGAGTGGTCCCCACAGCAGAGGGGACACCCTGGACCTGCTCATTACAAAGGGTGTAGCATCCCCGGTTGAAAAGATGGTCTCTCAAAATAATGGTTCACAACCCTTTATGTTGCCGTGTAAGAGCTACAAAAAAAATACAAATATATTTTTACATCTCTTACCGTTGTATTCACCATTTCAACCCTTTTGTTTTATTCATTACTTTCAACACTTTAAACCATAAATTTATTACCTTAAGATTTTTAACCTCTCATGCAAATCAACTAATGTAACTGTATTTTTAACAAAATTATTTAACAATAAAATGATGTTCCCTTCTGTATAAACATAAAATAAATCCTAATATTAGCATTCATTTCAAACTGACTCAGCATTAGCTTGACATTACAGTGCCACCTAGTGGGCAAGTAAAATGTGCTGACAATGTAAAATTATGTGAAAACACAGAACTAAATCGCCAAAACATAAAATATTACAAACCTTGTTCCCTCATCAACCAGGTGCTATGGGATACTGTAAACTTTTGTTTCTTTTAAACTTTTAACACTTTTATAACCGTTTTGGCTGATACGAAGCACATGCAACCTTCACGTTGGCTTGCCTGACCATTTCCGGTTTAGCGCGTCCTTCAAAATAAAAGCCACAACCATGTTATCCAAAACGGGAGATTTACAAAAATAAAACTACAATAGGCTGAATCTAGAGGTCATTTACACTCCCACCAAATCAATCGAGCTTATCTACAAACTAAAAACGAGCGAGAATGATTTACAAATGTAGCAATGACCCATAAACATAAACTTAAGTTAATCTTACTCAGTCTCTACAAGCAAAATCAATCTTTGCACTGGGTGATCAACGATTGACTGTTTTCCGGAACTATGTCCCTTTTCAGTTTTCCTCTCTCTCTAGCGAATCTTCACTTTACTCACAAGTCCATCCTTGTCCGTTGTAGTGTCCATTACTCTTGCTAATCTCCATTCACTGTGAAGTAGCTCATCCGACTATTCCATGACAAAATCTCCAACTTTCAGGTTTCTCAGTGGAGTATGCTATTTCCGCCTTGTTGTAATGTTGGCAAGATATTCCTTTTTCCAGCGTGACCAAAATTGTTCTGTTAAGTACTGGACTCATCTCCACCTTTTGCGAGCATACATGTCCTCTCTGATGAATTTACCTGGAGGTGGCAGTGCAACGTTGGACTTCATAGTAAGGAGATGATTTGGTGTCAAGGGTTCTGGGCTGTTAGGGTCACTTAGATTGTCCACTGTAAGAGGCCTGCTGTTTACAATAGCCATTGCCTCGTAAAAGAATGTCCTTAAGGATGCGTCGTCCATTCTGCCTGAGGAAAGGGATGCTGATGAGCGAAGAACGTTTCGGATTGTCCTGATTTGTCCTCTTGTATGGCTTGAATGGGGAGTGTGAAGAATGAAATCACACTGTTTCTCAACTAAAAATGTGACCAGTCTTTCAGAATCGACTTGTTTCAAGCATTCTTTCAGTTCATTTTTTGCTCCAAGGAAGTTGCTTCCTTGATCACACCTTATTTCTCTTACTGCTCTTCTTATTGCTATGAAGCAGCGGAGTCCATTAATGAAGGCGTCTGTGGTCATGCCCTCTGCAGCAAAAGGCATGTGAAAAGCGAAGAATGCTTATGCACCTTGCGAGCTTGTTTAGTTAAAAAGGGGCCAAAGCAGTCCATTCCGCAATATGTAAACGGTGGTGATGGATCCAATCGTTCTGGCGGAAGATCAGCCATTTTTTGTTCTTCAGTGCCTCTCCTTAGTTTACGACACTAAATCTTCCTATCAGTGAGAAAACGCTCGACAGTTTTGTCTTGATTGACGCTGCAGCACTACAACAAGTGATGTCCCACATGAAAACAAAAACGTGTTCTCTTGATCCCATCCCCACCTCACTTTTTAAGTCAGTTTTCACATCATGTGAGGAGGAATTACTAAATATCTTGAACTGCTCTCTTCAGACTGGAGTCTTCCCTGCAATCCTAAAGACAGCAATAGTGAGACCCAGTCTGAAGAAGAGTGGTTTAGATATATCCGATCTAAACAACTACCGGCCGGTATCCAACCTGTCATTTTTAAGTAAAATTTTAGAAAAGCTTGTTTTTACTCAACTGAATGATTTTATTAATGAAAATAAAATTTTAGAAAAGTTTCAGTCTGGTTTTAGATCTCATCACTCAACAGAGATGGCACTTGTCAGGGTCTTAAATGATCTCAGGTCCAATGCTGACATGAAAAAAAGTATCTGTTTTAGTCTTACTGGACCTGAGTGCAGCCTTTGACACAGTTGACCACTCAATCCTTTTAAACAGATTTCATGACATTGTTGGAATTACCGGGACAGCTTTTAGTTGGTTTAAATCCTACCTTACAAACAGAGTTTTTATTGTTAATTTAAATGCTTTCTCATCTGAAAGGCACAAACTGACTTGTGGGGTGCCTCAAGGCTCCATTCTGGGTCCCACACTTTTTGATCTTTACATGCTTTCACTCGGGGATGTCATCAGGAGACACGGCATTAACTTTCATAGCTATGCCGATGACACTCAACTATATGTAGCCGTTTCTCCTGATGACACTGGACCCCTGGATAGCCTTTTAAACTGTATTTTAGATTTTAAAATGTGGATGGGAGAGAACTTTTTGCAGCTCAATCAGGACAAGACGGAAGTCTTGGTTATCGGTTCTGAAGCTGAGAGAGATAGGGTCCAATTTTATCTGTCAACTCACTTTATGAAAATATGTGATACAGTAAGGAACCTCGGTGTGATTTTAGATGCAGATCTTAGCTTTGAAAAACACGTCAATCAAGTAACAAGACTGCATTTTACCATCTCAGAAATGTCGCCCGAGTGAGACCCTTTCTCTCTAGAGCCAGTGCTGAAATCTTAATTCATGCTTTTATTTCATCAAGATTAGATTACTGTAAAGCCCTCTTTTCTGGGGTAAAGAAAACCACTCTCAATCACCTGCAGCTAGTCCAGAACTCTGCTGCACGCCTTTTAACGAGAACCAGGAAGAGGGAACACATTACACTGATCTTAAAATCATTGCACTGGCTCCCTGTCAGCTTCAGAATTGATTTTAAGATTCTTTTAATAGTTTTTAAGACTGTCCATGGCCTAGGTCCTTCTTTTATATCAGATTTGCTTTTAGATTATGAACCTCCCAGAGCCCTAAGATCCTCAGGCGCGGGCCTGCTGATGGTCCCTAAAGTCAAGACAAAAAACCACGGCGAGGCCTCGTTTAGACACTACGGACCTCGTCTGTGGAACAGCCTGCCTGAGGATGTGAGGACCTCATCCTCTTTTGAGGTTTTTAAAAAGAAACTAAAGACTCATCTGTTTAACTTAGCTTTTAATTAGATCTTATGTGTGGTATTTTTACTCTTATATTTTATATGCTATTTTATCAAATATTTATTTGTTTAATGTCTTTTAGTCTTTTTATATTCTAACTCATTCTAATTCATATTTTAGACTTTTTTAGGCACTAAATCATCTTATCTTATTTTAATTAATATTTGCATATTTTACCTGTTTTTATATTTTAACTTTCTTATTTTATTACTTTTACATTTTAGACTGTTTATGAGTGTTTTCTCACCCTTGGCCGGGGTGTTAATGTTCGGGCTCGAAGAGATTCTGTCCATGCTTGCCCTCTGGCATCTCTTGCTCCGACTCCCCGGGCTGCCGGGCCTGGTGCGCCCACGTTTGGTGCTCTGGGCCTGGGGTTGGGGGTCTCTGGGGTGGGGGGTGCTGGGAATGAGTTGTGCTTGTGTTGCTTAGATGCTGACACCCCGGCCAACAGGAGGACAGGGCGGACGGCGCCTTCTGGGTTCTCTTTTCTTAAGCTCTGTTATTTCTCGTTTACTTGTGCTTGTTTTTTGTGTGTTTTATTATGAGGGGCTTATTTAATTATTTTACTTCATGTGTGGGGTTTGTTTTTATTGTATTCTTGTTTGTTTTTATGGAAAGCACCTTGAGCTGTCTGTGTGACATGAAAGGTGCTTTATAAATAAAATTAATTTGAATTTGAATTTGAATTTAGTGTCCATTCATGGAGTTACCTCTGAGCTTGAAAGGGACCATGGCTCCCGCATCACCAAGTGGTATTGTCCGACTTGCCACCCCTGTGGTCCTTGCCACGGTGGAGGAGGGGCTTGGAGCAGTTGTGGGTACTGTTCATTCCGCCACACCCTCTGTTTCTGGTTTGTGCATTCTGCTGTTGGGTACCTCGTTGTGGGCAGTCATTTGTCCTGAGCGCCACAGATGCCATTTCCAGCTGCTGCTGGGGGGGGTCCCCTGGGTGGCTCACGTCTGACAGGATATCCGCCTTTTTTCCTGTCCCGGCCTCCGATACCTGAACATTGCTGCAGGTCCTGAGGGTATTTAAACTCATCATGTTATTTGCTTTGTTTTTTGTCAAACACCTTTATTATCCTGAGTGGATTTTGCCTGCAGTGTCAATAATTTTTCAGTTGATCAACTTCTCCCTCTGCCCTGTAATTTGCTCTGCAGTGATGAATCAGATGTATGTTAAAATTGACTCTTATCACCTGCCAGACGCTCCAATGCATTCTTCATGCGCAAAATCATGCCTTCAATTGACTAGGAGAGCTGACCTGAGGGTCAGTCAGTCCTGACTCGGCCCCCTCTTGTGAAGGTAGTGAGCTGCGGAGGATGGTAAACCTCTGCGCCTTTTGTCACTCACCCACAACGCAGAGGGGGGTTTGAAGCAGAGGGGGGTTTTCTGCGTAAAGATTTATGAGGTCTCAGGATAGGTCTGCTCTTCTGCTTGGAAAGAGATTTAGAAATTTATTAGTCATGTTCAGTCTTCACTGTCTCCAACGCCGTCAGTTGATCAGTAATGAAAGCCAGCAAAGGGAAAAATCCCTAAAATTTTCTTTGTCCGAAATGACGGACGTGGAGCAAAATCTTTGAAAGATATATTGTCTTACATGCATTCTGGCAGCTTTTCATTCACTCTTAATCAAGAAACAAAGAGAAATTGTTTTGACTTACCATTAAGGACTTGCTGTCCTATAAAAAGAATTTGGAGAAGTGCTAAAAGCAACAAAATCCCACAATTTAAGCTTTTCCTTATTTAACCAAAAACACAATTCACACTCTAAAACACAGACAATCAATACAAAGACAATAACTTTTAACCGTTTTTGCAAAAGACACATAAACAAACATAAACCATTTCACTGAAATAAATCGTTCATAACTAGCGTTTTAACATTCATGTTCCCCCTTCTTCCGTTCTACCAGACCCTGCATTTCTTACCACACCTTTCCATGTCCACAGACCCTCCATTTCACTTCCCATGCCTTTCATTTTTCCTTTACTTCACTGCTTTGTCCATTTCCCATCTCAGTTTTTTTCTGATAACAATTTTCAAATACTATTATGATTCAAACAAACAAAACCGCCAGTCATTCTCATTCACAGCCATACACTTCACAACAATCCTAAATAATCTGGGAAAGATTAAAACAAACATACAAACTAAATTAAACATTGTAGAGATTTTTTTTTTTAAGAAAGTCCGGATCTAAACCAACAAATACTAATCAATGTCAATAATACTTCTTTGAACAAAGCTGAACTTACTCACGGTTATTAGGACATACAAACAAATTAGAGACATGTATTCAAAATAAAAAAACCGAAATAATTGCAAAATAATTTTACACAAAATGTATTAGACCGATGAAAAGATTTGGGGAACCTCCCGAGAAAGTTGTTTTCGTTCGAGCAGAGCAGCCGCTGCAGCCATGCATGCAGTCATCTCGCCGCTGTGGCAGAGGCTTCCGTTGGAGGCGCTGCGCTACTTAAAAACCTTTTTCGGCAAACCGAAAACCCACTGAAATTTGCTTATAAACGACGTCTTACAACCGAGGTCATGACCACGCTCGATATTGACGATCCCGCCATGATTTTACCGCAAATTACATCCCAAACTCTTCAAATTTGTTCGTGTAAAAGTTTAGCGTGTTCCACCATATTGGTCGCTAGGGACGCTAGGGACGCGTCTCGTCGTCTCACATTGTACAAACAAAGCCAATCATAGCCGCCGACGCCATTTTGGCTAGGACTCCGTCACGCTTACCACGTGGTACGGACAAAACCAATCAGAGTCGTCGACACAAGCAAGTAAAACGTCCCGTCATTGGTCCGTTCGACGTAAACATGATGAACAAGATGGCTGCATCCATAGAGAAAATAATACACAGGGAAATGTGGAAAATAAAGTTAAAATTCACAGATTTCAAAGACTTTCATCCCATTCTTTCCAAAATCGCATACATTTCATTCCATTCATCCTCATTCAAGTCATTTTCACCGCTGTTGTCAAGTCAAGTCGTCAGCGTCGTCTGTCGTCGTATTGTCTATTGTTTCCAGTCGTACATTGTCCGGACAAAATGCATCACATACCTGATATTACCCCAAATTCACCTTCCGTGTTAGTTGCGGATCCTTCTTTGGTCATGTCTCCATCTAAAAAAAATAATTTATAAAGGTCGCTGCCTTCTTCGTGTCGCCGAATTTTATGCTACCGCGCAAAATTAGTTCCTATAGTAACACTGTTTTTTGTACGTTTCTGAAGCCAGGCTCCAACAGATGCAAACCTGTTCACAAGCTCCCAATTTGCCAATATTCAATGTTCACAGCCCGAACAGACGCAAAACCTGCATAATTTGCCATTTATTCAATTTTCAAAATTTGCCACCGCCCAAATCGCTGTTCTGGGGAGGGTGGACCACAAAACATATTTGGGTGCGCTATGCCGCTCATTATTTCTTTTTAATTTGCTCCCGCCCAGGGTCTGGGTGTGGGGGTGGCTGGGCGCTCCTCCTCCTTCTTTTCACATTCCACCATCCATTTTAGAAGAAAATAAACACTCACCTGAGCACAGGTGTTAGCTCACTTTGCACTTATAGTTTGCATGATTGAATGAATGAAAGATTTCACACTAGTTGGTTTAAAGGCATAGGTATGCGTTCGTGAACACTATCTGTTTTGTGTACATGTTGACATGTGAACATTTTTTGCAGCTAGCAGGTGTGTTGATAATATTTGAGTGTGTGTGAACAGGCCCCGCCCTTTTTGTACTACATTTGAACTGTACCGTAATGATAAACAACCAGTAAACCTGTCTGCTTTATGCTGCTTCATGGTCTTACCCCCCCCCCTCTCACTATCACCCCCCCCCCCTCCCCCTCTGACATCCCTCCCTCTTCTTCCCTTCTTTCCTTTTCCGTCCGGTCCAACACCAAAGATTTTCAATCGTGGTTGAAATGAATAAAAGTTTGGCCTCAATTACAAAAGGGGTTTGTTCAGTCATACCTTTGGTTTGTCTGAAGATTAATAACCCCTCTTGTTAAAGTAAAATATGTCCAACACAAGAGGCCCTCAGCTCTCATCTGCCTGCCTAGCTGTTGGACAGGACAAGTTAAAAAAATAAATAAATAAATAAATAATTTGCTCCCGCCCAAATGGCACAGGCTGAATAGACGCAAAACTATCGAATTTGCAACCGTTCAATTGACTATTAAATTTTTCTCCCGCCCAAATAATGTCTATTCAAACACTGTTTTTTATACGGTCCCACCGTATACGGGGTACACTCCGCCACCCACACAATCGACTTCTCCTTTAATTTCAGTTAATCAATATGCAGACTTTACAAAAGGCTCTGGGGCCTCATTTATAAACGTTGCGTACGCACAAAAGAAGGCGTACGCCACTCTCTACGCAATAGTTGAGATTTATAAAAAGCAAACTTGACGGGAAAATGTGCGGTCCTCGACGCAAGCTCTGACCCAGGCGTACGCACAAAAACGGGTGAAATGAGAAAATGGCGACACCGTCGGCAGATGGAAGAAGCACGTGAAAGTGACAGTGTGTGCCAAATCGTGCTGGCATGTGCTGTGCTACACAATGTGGCACAGCTTAAAAACGTGCCTCTACCCCCTGGCGCTGATTGCTGTGTTGGCCCCGACCCTGAACCCCATCCCCACGCATTTGAGCCATTTGCTGCTGCTGTGCGCCAGCGTTTGGAAGTGATGCGTCGCTTGTAAAGAAAAAGAGGTGTGGAAAATATTATTTATTTAAGAATTCCCTCATCGTGCAGTTTATTTCAGTCAGGGCGATCTTGATTTCGCCCAACTCCTTGGCCACCTCTCTGATTGAACTACTGACTTCCCTCTGCATTTCAAGGACTGCATCGGTGAGGACGCGTCCACTGCTGGAGGGTTGAGAGCCGCGTGCCGTGGAGACGCTGGGGCCAGACGGCTGCTCAGCTGCAGCATCGTAACCACTGGAACACCCAGCAACTAAAATAAAATTGTTCTATATTAATAATCTGTAATTGTGTAGCCTGCATACATGTGACTTGACTGCATTCATTTGAATTATTTCTCTTACCTGTGTCACCCTGACCCTGGCGCGTCGGCGTCCCCTCCGTCTCAGTCAGGTGACTGAGGCGGAGGAGGACGCCGATAAGGGGGACTTAATAGGGATTCCCCAATAATAGCGGCCAGTTTCTCATCAAGAGGGGTCAGCTCCGGTCCCCCCCCCACGTGGCGGACACACTCTGCCGATGCAGCGCTAGACGTTTTTTTGCCTCTACTTTGATGTCCGATCATTTCTTTCATTTCTTTTTTATTTCGGCCACGTCCGAGGTTGTGAGGCTACAGCATTTACGGCGTCAGCCACCGTTTGCCGCTCACGTGCCTTTTTGGCATTAGTAATGCCCACACTGTGCCCCAAACAACACTTTTCTCCTCTTTTCCACCTCGCCAACGATAACTTCTACTTCACATTGAGTGAAGTTACGTTTTTTTGATTTCCCCTCTGTGTTTGCCATGATTTAGCAAGCCATGAATATTAATTTGTGGGCGTTTCACGGACTATTTATGGGCAACTATGGGCGTGTCATGTAGCCGCAAAAGCTGCGCTGCATTTAGAATCGGTTGTGATTTATAAAGGGAAAGATGTATGAGGTGCCGTGTAGGACATTATTCAGAATTAGCATTCACATACACATGTGAAATCTCTCACACACACTAGTGAAATGCTTGTATACATACAACTGAAAATGTATTCATTCACATACACATGTGAAATCTCTCACATACACATGTGAAATCTCTCACATACACATGTGAAATGCTCTCACACACACTACTGAAAATGCTCTCACATACACATGTGAAATGCTCACACACACACTACTGAAAATGCTCTCACATACACTACTGAAAATGCTCTCACATACACATGTGAAATGCTCTCACACACACTACTGAAAATGCTCTCACACACACCACTGAAAATGCTCTCACACACACTACTGAAAATGCTCTCACACACACTACTGAAAATGCTCTCACACACACTACTGAAAATGCTCTCACATAAACATGTGAAAATGCTCTCACACACACTATCCAAAATCCTCTCACATACACATGTGAAAATTTCAATAGAAACGGAAGGCATTTCAGTAGAAACAACGTTTTTTTTTTTTACTTTATTGTTAGAAACGAAGTTGCTCGACTGAAGGCATTTCAGTGGAAATGAACCTGTGTCCGAATTCCTGCCCTGATCCCTAACTACTAAAACCCTATATAGTGCAGAACTATATAGTTCTATATAGTTCTCTGAATTTAAAAGCAATTCAGACACCCGTGCTCAGTACTTTTTTCTTTTGGGTGTTGTTCATAACGCGCTTGACATGGAAACAAAGTGGCGCATTACCGCTACCACCTGGTCTGGAGGCGAACTACTCCTATTTAACGCGGAGAATGACACTTATTTGTCAGAGTAAAAACATAATAAATATGAACATTTTACAAAGACTATTTATGAATCTGCTGTGTTCTGATCATGGAAAACGTGACTGATTTATAAATAATTAAATTACAAACACTTTGGTGTTGATTTAATGTATTTGTTCATAAATAAACCCCCAAGTTATTTTTTCATGCCAATATTTATTTTGTTTTTGTGCCGCTGAACGATTAACGGGCTCTTGCAAGGAGGCATTTTTTTCTGTAGTTTTCTTACACCTTACTGAAAATGGCTTTGAAAATGAATCTGTCCGTGTTCCTGGCAATAATTCAACCGTTTTTCGTGAGATCAAACTGAAAACGAGCAGATATGCAGCATCACAGGACGGCAAGGACAAGCAGACATCTCAGAAGATTTCCTCTGGATGCCCTGACCAGACAGAATAACTTGTGAGTTAAACTTAAAGCTTTTTTTTTAGTTAAACCTAAACTTTAACTTAAACTTTGTTACTAATCATGCTCAAGGTTACACAGTCTGCTGGGTAAGAGTTTAACATTCTTTTTCAAGTGAGTTGTGTAGTCCAATTACATGAAACACTTGTGAGTTCAAAGTTTAGAATTTTTTATTCAGAGTCAAACCATATCACTTGTTTTAAACAAAAACAAAACAAAAACTTTCATTTTTAAAAGTTTAAATGAAAATCAAAAAACCCAGCCAAATAAAAACCACGAGATTTTCCAGAATTAATAAATACTTCATAATCTAAAATGTAAGACATCAAAATAAATAGAAACATTAAAAAAATGTGATTTAATTTCCTCAATGAAATAACTAATGTTGCATTTTCCAGGGTCTTCCACGTCTCTACTGCTTTACCAACACAAAGGTGTCTGTCCTGGCCCTTTACGCTGACGGTCAGTCCGACACAAGACTGGATTTTCGGTTGACCCGCAGGACCATCGAGCATCTGGGTCGATGGTCCTGAAGCATCAGCTTCGGGTTCCTCACACTCTGGGGGGTCACAGGAGACTGACGTCCTGGTGTTTCTTTTCTGGCTGGCGTGTGGCACATCTTACAGTGTGGTAGCCAGAGTCTTTGACATGACACGGTCCACCGTGAGCCATGTTGTCCACAGGACGGCAGACCGCATCCTCCGGCTGATGAGCAGGGTCACCCAGCTTCCCAGTGGGAATGAACTACCATAAGTCGCCTCTGGATTTTAGCAGCTCGCTTGGTCTTTCTCCTTCCAAAGGGTCACAAGGAGCATTGATGGCTGCCACATAAGAATAAAGGCCCTAAAAGATAATGCAGCTTGTTATTTTAACAGGAAGCTTTTTTATTCCATTAAAATGCATGCTGTATGTGACTCTAATGCCAAATTTATAGATATTTTTGTTGAGAATCCAGGATCAATCCATGATTCACGGGTTCTACGTAAAAGCCCAATTTATGTAAATCAAACAAACCCACCTGAAGGATCCTTTTGGGTGATGGTGGGTATCCCTGCATTGCACATCCCATCATGCTGCTGACACCCTACAGGGAACCCATGAGGAATGCCATTGAGGCAGTTACAACCAGAACCACTCCAGAACACGCTCTGTTGAGAAGAGAGCATTTGGCATGATAAAGATGAGGAGGAGAGCAATATTTCTGAGGGAACTGGAAGTAAAACCAAACTTTGCAATGAAAATCATTGCCTGCAGTTCAATTCTGCACATTCTGTGCATCAGCAAAGGCGACTGCTTAGCCACAGATGTTGAGCCACAGCAGGACAACACCAGGAACATGCAGGACGAGCAGAGTCACGTCCGTCTGCAAGGACAAATCTTTGCTTTCCTTTCAGCTCCAACTGTGACACACATGACTCTAGAAGACCAGGATTATTGTTAACATGTATAAAAATAAATATTAACATATAAAACGAAATTCTAAATATGTACATCTGATATTTATATGAAAATCCTTTTAAGATTGTTAAAAATAGCTCAGATTTAAATAATACATGTAAATTATTCATTTTTGTTCATACATTTATTAAACAAATTGGAAAAACAATGGCTGCATTACATTTTAGAACAATAATTTCAACTCAAGTAAACTTAACAGACTCTCCTGTAGCTGTTCCTCCCTTCTAGCCCTTTCCTCCTCTCTCTTCTGGGTCTTTAACATAAACCTTTAACCCAGTACGACAACGATTAACCGTTTATTAAAATGAAGTCAAATCTGATCATGTGTCTCTACCCATCTGGCACGAGCTAGCTTGAAAACAAACAGGCTATCTTTCTCCATCCGCAAATGGATCGGATTTTCCTCATCCTCGTCTGTCCCTACATATATGAACACATTTAAAACATGTGTTAATAACTTGTGACTACGGTTAGAAGTCACTGCTTTTTGATGTAATATCTAGCGTTTGTTTTTAGCCTTCGGCGCTAATTCGCGTTAGCGTTAGCTTTAGCATTACTGAAATTGATGAGCTTCAAAACAATCTAGGTTGTTGATTGAGGAATATAACATATTAAACACATCATCTTAAGTATTTACAAATATATTTTACAACAGATACTGGATATTTTTTAATATACTTACACGTTTCGGTGGTTTTCCTTGCGCAACCGGCTGCCATTTTCGAATGATTCAGACGAATGATTATCTCGCTATAATCAGCCAACTTCCGTTTCTACTGAAATGCCTTCCGTTTCTGTCGAAAATTTCAGTAGTGTGTGTGAGAGGATTTCAGTAGTGTGTGTGAGAGGATTTCAGTAGTGTGTGTGAGAGGATTTCAGTAGTGTGTGTGAGAGGATTTCAGTAGTGTGTGTGAGAGCATTTTCAGTAGTGTGTGTGAGAGCATTTCACATGTGTATGTGAGAGATTTCACATGTGTATGTGAGAGATTTCACATGTGTATGTGAGAGATTTCACATGTGTATGTGAGAGATTTCACATGTGTATGTGAATGAATACATTTTCAGTTGTATGTATACAAGCATTTCACTAGTGTGTGTGAGAGATTTCACATGTGTATGTGAATGCTAATTCTGAATAATGTCCTACACGGCACCTCATAAAGATGCGTAGGATGTGCGTGCGCACGGTTTTATAAATCCGAATATTTCTGTGCGTACGCACGTCCTATGTTTCATCCGTACGCCACTTCTGACGCAAATCCTACGCAAAGTTTTATAAATGAGGCCCCTGCTCACCATGATTATGAGGCCTCTGAAGAAGTCGACCGCATGGCAGGAAGCATCCCCAGACTTTACGGCGAAAGTCTCAGAATTCTCGTAATAAACCACTATGATCCGGTCCAACCGGTCCAATCCGCGTTCCGATTCCGCATTCTGATCCCACGACAATCACGTCGGGGTCACCAAGATGAAGAAAAATGAGAAATCTGTCGCTTTGAGATTTCCTCCATGCGTGTTCGTATGTCGGGAGAATGACCAGAAAATGCGAACGGAATTAATTTAAGAGGTTTTATTTTCCCTAACAAAGAGCTCTAAACAAAATAAAACAGAATAAAACAGATCGATCTGGGTGTCCAGACAAGCTGCATGTGAATCGGATTGTAATGTCTTAAGTATTGCAGGCCTTGATTTTGGACACCCAGAACGATCTGTTTAATTCTGTTTTAATTCTGTTTTCTGTTTTTTTAAATATGACTTTGAAAAAACTCAACCTGAATTTTAATGTCTTTCACTGTAATAAAATGGTCAAATTCAGTTTATTTAATGATGACAATGTTAAACATTGCAATTGTATCTCATATATAAGTTGCGTTTACCAAAGCAAATTCATAGTGCTTTTATTTTTGGTAAGTTAAAATATAGAAAGGGAACAGTCAACATCGTCTGATTTAAAAAAAAATAAATCTCAGTGTAAGAAAAAACAAAGAATGAATGAGCTGAGCCTTAACCAATAAGTTTCTACTGGGGAAATAAAATGCTGTTTATTTTCAGCATGTAGCTTCTCTAGTGCTTTTAAACAGTTCAGGAGCCTGAATGGTGCTTCAAAAATAAAGGGAAGGGGAAGGGGGCACACACTGATTCTTTCCAGAAACAATTAAGTGTGTTGATGAGGCAGCATGACAGAACGAAGGAAAGTTGCTTAAATGTGACCAAAAAAAAGGGGCTTTGTTTACATTTCTGCTCTGTTGCACCTTTGCAGCCACGCTTCTCACACACGGAAGTAAACTGGTAAAGCCGATCACCACAGTGTCAGCCTTTTTCAGAGCATCACAGCAATCCACGTTTTCATATGTTACTGGCAGCAACATGGCTCAGAGTTTCTGTTTGGTATCCATTCCAAGTAAAAACTAAATATTTCATGTCTCATAACAACAGAACAAGCTGCCTCTGGCTGCAGTCTTCATGTTGTTTTGTGCAGAGTAGAGCTGCTCTAAGGCTACGTTCACACTGCAGGCTGAAACGACCCAATTCCGATTTTTTTGCCCCAATGCAACCCAATTCCGATCTTTTCATGACAGGTTGGAAGACACAGATCCGATCTTTTTAATTGCGACCCAGGCCACTTGGGTATGCCGTCCTGATTCCGAAACGTATTCGATCTTTTCAATTGCGACCGCTGTCTGACCAGCCAGGCGGCTTGATTCCGAACCATGCGTCATCCATACACAATAAACGTCATCATTTTGCGTTGAAGTAGGCGGGAACGAGAACATAAACAACAAGCATGGCGGACGATGCTGCTGAGACCAGTAAGTGGAAGGGAAGCAATGTCCCCGATTGGATTAATATTTGGGGTGATCGCTCTATTCAGGCCAAACTCCAGGGCTCTTATCGCAACCGGGCGGTTTTTGAAAAAATTTCCAGCTAAATGGCCAAGCGTGGTGTTGAACCTTTCCGTGATTACTTTTTTTTTCTTTCTCCCCTTTCTGACCGTGATCAGAAGCGCGGGGGACCCAAGGTGGATCCTCCTCCTCCTCCCTGTTCTGACCCTTAGATTTTCTGGGATTCTCCAAAGCGGGTTAATAAAGAATCAATAGCATTTATTCTGGGGGAAACCTTCTTCTATTACCGTTCTCCTTCCTCCGTAACACACAACATGAATGCGCCCACACTTTTTCAAAAATTCCGAATTGAGCATTAAGCCCTGCAGTGTTAATGTAGCCTAAGAGGCTCCGTGCGCTCTGCTGCCAACTAGCGGTCAGAGGGTGAAGTGGACAACAAGAGTCAGACGCTGAAGGAGGCTTAGAAATAATTAAATAAATATCGATCTGGCAGCATTTTGAATCGATACAAGTATTGCCAAATGACGTATTGCGATACATTGCCCAATCGATTTTTTCTTACACCCCTACTTTTCTGGTTTATGAGACAAATTACATTTTTTGATTTTTATTCTTTTTAAAAAGCAATCAGCATGTCTGGAAATGAAGTAAATAAAATAATGGGTCTAAAAAAACATTCTTAAGTATACAAAAAAATTGTGTTTTATTAATAGTTTGCCAAAGTCTCTCACCTGTAATATGCTGTTGAACAACAAATTCCACAAACATATTTGAGTATAATTGTATACATTTATTTTGTTCAGTTTTGGAAAGGTCTTGTTTAAAAAGTAGAATCAATCATAATGTTACTACATTTCTATTAATGCCAAAACAAATGCCATAAGACTTGTGCTATCCTATGGGGTCAAGATGACCATTGATGTGTTATCCCTACCATGAGAAAGGTGGATAAAGGTGGAGAGGATTTCATGTAATCCATGGAAACCAGTGAAGATCACAAATCATTGAAGAACAAGGTTCAGCGCACTGTCTTGTGGGGTCTAGATGACCTCACTCCCAATGTCAAAGAGACAAGGGTTAATTCCACTTTGTAAAAGCCCACCATAAAAAACATCCTTTGTTTATTTAAAGTCATTTTTAATAGAAGTAACAATTTTGATTTTTATATTTTAATAAATATCTGCTGTTTGCAGTAGGAGTGCAACTCCAATAAATACAGTTTAAAATTTGTTCTCAAACTTGCTCAAAATTTAAATAAATAAACTGCTGAGAGTAATGTGGAAAAGGTGAATATTGACAACAAACACAAGCCCGAGAGAAAAGTGTGTTCAATCAGTGTGCACTGTGTGGCAATCACAGAAACGCAGAGACAGCACAGAACTTTCCAATTATCTTCAGACAAAGATTACATGGACTTATTTCTGCTGGATTGTTAATCACTCTGGTATTCACTCAGAATGTAATATATATTATTTTGCATGGATGGAAAGTTCATCATCAAGTTGAAAGTCAGTTCAGCCCTCTCATTCAGTAAACAGGAGAAGGGTAAGGTGGTGTTGGAGATAGAGCTAGCACTGTGGAGGTTATAAAGAAATTCAGACGTGCAAGAAGATATTTCCTAAAATAATGCCTGGCAATTAAAAAATAAATAAAAGAAAATCAATTTCAAATGGCAATTTCATATGTTATTGTATGAAGGCCTTAATAAATAATGTTAGTGCCTGGCTGCACTATGGTGGTGATAGCCTGTTCTTGTATCATAATTAAACCCCTTAAATTAAAAAACTCCTCAGTTGAGTTATTTTTAATTCAGCTACATAGTTAAGGGAACTAACTTTTTTCTGTTATTTTAACTTAGAAAAAAACATAAATTGGGTTAACCATAACCATTTGTATATTGTATATTTGGTTTCTGATACCCCTATTTCATTAACTTGATCCAGACTTTTGTTTAAAAATCCACTGCATTGAACTTGTTCTCTGCCCTGTAGTTCATTATCATTCCACTAGAGGCAGTAGAAGGGTTTCTCCTACTCTTTCAAAATGGCTGCTTCCATGAAACTCCAAAAACATTTTGTCTGGAAAAGCTTTGCTTTTGTTCAAAACTTTATGATGAGAATTACTCATCTATTGTTATCCTTTTTTCAGTGGTTACTTGCTGTATTGAAAGAATGTAATCTGGTTGACGATGGATTCTTTATTTTACAGATACACCATTTTAAATATGTGTGGATCAAATTTGAGACACTCTGCTTTTGAGTAGTCATGTCAATATTTTTGCAACTTATACAATATTGTCGTGTGTAATAAAACTTACTAAATCACCCAACTTATCAAATTTGATACACCTCCTAAAGAAAATTATATTGTTAAAATATTTTTTATATCTTATCTAAGAGAGAGTATAATTGCACTATTACATTTATAATTGAACCTAGCGGTTTAAAAACATCTTAATAAAAAATTAAATATCTGTCAATTTTTTGATGTTGTGTACAGGGTTAAAATGAAATCACTAGGATTTAATTAATTCTAGTGACAATTCACGGGCAATTATTCCCAGGTTTGACATGACCGATCCTGACACTGTCGTCAGAAATCGACTGTTTTATCCGTAAAAGTCGTTAAATGAGCTGGAAACCACGCTAGCATTGAGCTAGCTATCATGGCAAGCACAGGAGAACATTGTTTACAATGAATGGCGATAGTTTTTCATGCAACATCTTACTTTCTAATATCTTTTTTTCACTAGTAGCTACTGGTGGAGCTCATCTGACTGTGCTGGCGTCCTCCGGTTATAAAAAGTACGCGTTTGATCGTTTAATATAGTAAAAGATTTGAAAATCATGATAAACTTAACTTACTTGCTGGTTCTGTTTTGCCTTACCTGTTAGTTTTTTCCGTATTGCTGGTCACCTTCTGCTTCCCGCGGCACCGACGTCACGTTATCCCGTGGGACGGTCGGCCAATCACGGTTTTTCTTCGCGTCGTCACAGCATCACGTGACACGGCGCGACCAGTCGCGTACACTTATTAAGGTACAGGGAATCGGTGGAAGGAGTGGCGAGGAAACTACCTGGGCAACAAGGTACCATAAAGCGGAGTTTCATATGTAAAATAAGGAGCTCAGAGACACGTTTGGGTGCAGAGGATCGTTGCAGCTTTTATTCTCCTTTTCATTCACAAACCCTGAAGTTCATCTGTCACCTTACGTCATGAACCTGTCATCAGATCCGAACACCAATGCGGAAGTAAACGTCCCGTTATATCATCAAACAACAAAGATGAATGAAAATAGTCTATTATATTAGCATTAGAACGTTGAAAATGCCAAAAAGTGATCCTCCTCCTCAGACGGAAGCATCACACAAACGTAGAGATCTTGTTTTTGGTGGAGGAAGAAAGGATTGAAGTGGAAAGCTGCAGGGACACCAATGGCTTCATCGGGCTGCTTGTAAATCAAACAAATGAGCTTCCAGATATTTGGAACGTTCAAGCTCATTCAGCTCACCTGTTCTGCTGAGTTTAGTCGGTCTGCTCTGTTGCTGCGCGACGTTCACCTGCTGCTCTGCATGCTCACTTCCACTTAATATCGTAAATTTACGAGTTTTTGTCTCATAAATTAACGACTTAAAATCTTGTAAAATTACGATTTTTTTCTCATAAATTTAAGAGTTTTTATCTCGTATTATAAATTTACGAGATAAAAACTCGTAATTTTACTTTTTTTTTTGGTGGCCCTAATACTCCATCGTATTAATGTGATTAACTTTGTGTTTTTATTTTTACACGGATGTGGCACAGTCAGTGCTGTGTTTTATGAACTGTGTCTGCACACTATGATATGTCGACAAACAGAAGAATGTTTATTCCGGTTGATATTTAGGATTAATGTTAACCTGTGATTTCTTGTGTCCTTGGTCATTTTATCCAGGCCAGGTCCTGATGGCGAGCTAGACCCTGGAATCTGAACATCCAGAAGAGCCGCTTCCTCCTTCCGGGCCGGTAGGGGGGGTTTCCTAATGGCCCAAACAGAAGAGCCGGTTTCCTCTCTTCTTTCTCTCTTGGCTTCACTAGTTGCCCAAAACCAAAGAGACGCTTCTTTCCCTCTGTTTGCTAAACAGTCTAATAACTGTGACTTGACTTTTCCTCACGGCATCAGCCTACGAGAGCTACTATAGACATGAGAGTTGCACAATCCAATGCATCCTCTGAACTGTGGGCAAGTCTTGTCTAGTATTTTCTTCTGTGGTGCAGTTAAGAGATGCTGGACTCTTTTCTCTGAAAACCTATCTCAATAAGAGCATAGAGTATTGGTGATTTTCCCGAAGTGCTTCTGTGTATATATGTGTTAATGGCCATTCTTTGTCTCATTATCTGTCACTGTAAATTTCCTGCACGTGTAACAAATGGTGCTAATCCATAAACAATTTCAGTCTCCTGCCCTTCCCTCCGTGAGTTTGGAACTAGAAACTTCTGATCCCTAGCCATTGATCTATTTACTTATGCCATTTAAGTTGCTTCCTGTGCCAAAAGTTCTACACTGATGACGTAAGACTCAGAGTTATTCGGTAGCCAATGAGCTTTTGGATGCCGGAGATGTCCCGCCTCCCCTCCCCTTGACTGAAGTGACTATGATTTTACGTGTCGACAGGTTTTAGAATCAAAACCGCAAAAAATAAAAGCGCAACTCAAAACGACAATTTCAGAATAAAAACGCACCTCAAAACAACGATTTCAGAATGGTGAGAAAACAAATTGGCACCTGACAAATAGGATTATGCTTTGGGTTATAGCTTTTGGTTGCAAATTCTGGGTTTTGGTTCTCAATTTATGCATTTTGATACGCGGATTTGGGGTTTTGATTCGCGGACTAAGGCCGCATTTACACTGCATGGTTCAAGTGACCCAATTCTGATTTTTTCCTCTCATGTGGCACAGATGGGATATGACCGGTGAACATGTAAGCAGGACAAAAGCGCATGGATTCCGATTTTCTCAGATCGTATACAGGCTTCATTCATATGTGGAAATGAATCGCAAACAAATCGGATACGTGCATTTGCGTGTGCCATGTAAGCAGAAAAAATCAGATATTTCCCAGTAAATGCGAGTTGTACGTCAGTGACATCAACTCAGGACACCACCAACTGAGATCACATGACTTATTAAGGTGTTTTTTGTGCGCTGATTTTCCTGTCAGCGTGTTTCCTTTCAGCCTCAGACTTCAGACCGTTGTTGGAAACCGCTGTTATTCCCGGTCCGGTCCCGGTTGTGACGCAAACGGTAACCAATCAGGCTGGACACCGTTGCTATGGCACAGACTAGAAGCTGTTTATTTTTTTGCTTGTATCGCGGAGTGTGGGCGTGTATGATGGCGACCGCGCGTGCTGTGTGTGTTTGAGTGTGTGTGTTTAAGGAGAGGAGAGGGGATGTGAGCGCGGAGCGGGAGAGTGTTGGAGAACCCTAATAAAAAGAAGGTGTCTCCCCCAAAAGATTGTTTTGGAGGCTTTCGTAACCCACTCTGTGCAGAATCCGCCTTCGGCCCTTGAGAAAATCTCTCGTGCGTTTCTGACTACAGTCGGAAAAAGAGAAGTCATCGTGCAGGAAAGGTTCAACACTTGGATCAACCTCTTCGGACAGCACAACGTCTGCAAACACTTCCTCATTCAAAACTCAGAGAGATCACATAAGACAGCTGAGCAGCCCTCCTTTTTTCCTCTCCCCTCCTTCCGTCGCTGCATTGCATCCATGACAACAGCAGTCACACAAAACTCCAAAGGAGGTCTGCGGAATGCGGAAATACTGCTACATGTCACGGTGTGGGGTGGCTTGAGAGCCGGTTGGACCAAGTAGCAGAGGCGGAGGCAGACGGTTCAGGGACAAGGGGGTTTAATGCAAAACAAAAAGCGCTGCAGAGCAGGATTACAGAACAAACAAAAACTTACTGTAGCGTGGCGAGGGACATGGAAACATGAGCGTGGAAAACATGGAACATGAACACCATGACAAAGGCTAATGGACCAGCACAGGAGGAAGGCAGAGACAAGACTTATATACAGACAGGGCAGACAAGACACAGGTGAACACGATCAGGGCAGATGGGGACCAAAGGAAGTAAAACTCAAGAAACATGACAAGACAGGAAACCTTTCAAAATAAAACAGGAAACAGAACCAAACAAGACAGAACAAGAACTAAAGCAAAAACCAAGACAAAACAAACTCAAACCATGACACTACACAGTCCTCAGAACGTCTACGTTTGATAGTTTCAGCATTGTATATTGTAAATGCAAAAATCGGATACGGGTCACTTTTAAAAGATGATGTAAGCATCAAGACCTGCGGTGTAAATGCGGCCTAGGAAACAGCTTTTTTCCACAGGCAATTACCACATGAAATAGACATACCTCCACCAACCACACCTCACTCTGACTTTTACTACAGTGCGTGCAATATCCTGACTGTGCAATAACCGGGTCACTGTGCAATAACTCAATACTTATTATGGCGTGCTCATACCAACTTATCTCATTCCATTCTATTTTATCCACAAATATTTAATATTTAACAGTTTCTGTACATAATCTTCTCAGCTTACTAGGTGACAAGAAATTACACTTTCTACATTTTTAAGTGCATATTATACACAAAAAACAGTTTTTCATTCAAAAGTGACAAAAAAGCGTTTTCAGCTCCAAATAGCACTGTTTGGACTCCTCCACTTACAAGGTGACAAGAAATAACACGTTCTTCAACTGCAAATGAGAACTTTGACTTTTGAGTGCATTTTGGCCACAAAAAACAGCTTTTCATTCAAAAGTGTCAAAAAAGCGTTTTCAGCTCCAAATAGCACTGTTTGGACTCCTCCACTTACAAGGTGACAAGAAATAACACGTTCTTCAACTGCAAATGAGAACTTTGACTTTTGAGTGCATTTTGGCCACAAAAAACAGTTTTTCATTCAAAAGTGTCAAAAAAGCGTTTTCAGCTCCAAATAGCACTGTTTGGACTTCTCCACTTACAAGGTGAGAAGAAATAACACGTTCTTCAACTGCAAATGACAACTTTGACTTTTGAGTGAATTCTGGCCACAAAAAACAGTTTTTCATTCAAAAGTGTCAAAAAAGCGTTTTCAGCTCCAAATAGCACTGTTTGGGCTTCTCCACTTACAAGGTGACAAGAAATAACACGTTCTTCACTTTTAAGTGCATATTATGCACAAAAAACAGTTTTTCATTCAAAAGTGTCAAAAAAGCGTTTTCAGCTCCAAATAGCACTGTTTGGACTTCTCCACTTACAAGGTGACAAGAAATAACACGTTCTTCAATTGCAAATGACAACTTTTACTTTTGAGTGCATTTTGGCTACAAAAAAATAGTTTTTCATTCAAAAGTGACAAAAAAGCGTTTTCAGCTCCAAATAGCACTGTTTGGGCTTCTCCGCTTACAAGGTGACAAGAAATGACACGTTCTTCACTTTTGAGTGCATATTATACAAAAAAAATCAGTTTTTCATTCAAAAGTCTCAAAAAAGCGTTTTCAGCTCCAAATAGCACTGTTTGGACTTCTCCACTTAATAGCTGACAAGAAAACGCTTTTTTGACACTTTTGAATGAAAAACTGTTTTTTGTGGCCACAATGCTCTCAAAAGTCAAAGTTCTCATTTGCAGTTGAAGAACGTGTTATTTCTTGTCACCTCTTACGTGGAGAAGTCCAAACAGTGCTGTTTAGTACTGAAAACGCTTTTTTGACACTTTTGAATGAAAAACTGATTTTTATGTGCAATATGCACTCAAAAGTGAAGAAAGTGTTATTTCAGCTCCAAATAGCACTGTTTGGACTTCTCCACTTACAAGGTGACAAGAAATAACACTTTCTTCACTTTTGAGTGCATATTGCACATAAAAATATGTTTTTCATTCAAAAGTGTCAAAAAAGCGTTTTCAGCTCTAAAAAGCACTCTTTGGACTTCTGAGCTTACAAGTTTACAAAAAATAACACTTTCTTCACTTTTTAGGGCATTTTGTACGTGAAAATCAGTTTTTCATTCAAAAGTGACAAAAAAGCGTTTTCAGCTCCAAATAGCACTGTTTGGACTTCTCCACTTACAAGGTGACAAGAAATAACTTTTTCTTCACTTTTGAGTGCATATTGCACATAAAAATCTGTTTTTCATTCAAAAGTGTCAAAAAAGCGTTTTCAGCTCCAAATAGCACTGTTTGGGCTTCTCCGCTTACAAGGTGACAAGAAATAACACGTTCTTCACTTTTGAGTGTATATTGTACGTGAAAATCAGTTTTTCATTCAAAAGTGACAAAAAGCGTTTTCAGCTCCAAATAGCACTATTTGGACTTCTCCACTTACAAGTTGACAAGAAATAACACGTTCTTCAACTGCAAATGACAACTTTGACTTTTGAGTGAATTTTGGCCACAAAAAACAGTTTTTCATTCAAAAGTGTCAAAAAAGCGTTTTCAGCTCCAAATAGCACTGTTTGGGCTTCTCCACTTACAAGGTGACAAGAAATAACACGTTCTTCACTTTTAAGTGCATATTATACACAAAAAACAGTTTTTCATTCAAAAGTGTCAGAAACGCGTTTTCAGCTCGAAAAAGCACTGTTTGGACTTCTCCACTTACAAGGTGACAAGAAATAACACGTTCTTCAACTGCAAATGACAACTTTGACTTTTGAGTGCATTTTGGCCACAAAAAAACAGTTTTTCATTCAAAAGTGACAAAACAGCGTTTTCAGCTCCAAATAGCACTGTTTGGACTTCTCCACTTAATAGGTGACAAGAAATAACACTTTCTTCACTTTTGAGTGCATATTGCGCATAAAAATCAGTTTTTCATTCAAAAGTGTCAAAAAAAGCGTTTTCATTTCTAAACAGCACTGTTTGGACTTCTCCACTTACAAGGTGACAAGAAATAACACGTTCATCAACTGCTAATGAGAACTTTGACTTTTGAAAGCATTGTGGCCACAAAAAACAGTTTTTCATTCAAAAGTGTCAAAAAAGCGTTTTCAGCTCCAAATAGCACTGTTTGGGCTTCTCAGCTTACTACGTGACAAGAAATTACACTTTCTTCATTTTTAAGTGCATATTATACACAAAAAACAGTTTTTCATTCAAAAGTGTCAAAAAAGCGTTTTCAGCTCCATATAGCACTGTTTGGGCTTCTCCGCTTACAAGGTGACAAGAAATGACACGTTCTTCACTTTTGAGTGCATATTATACAAAAAAATCAGTTTTTCATTCAAAAGTCTCAAAAAAGCGTTTTCAGCTCCAAATAGCACTGTTTGGACTTTTCCACTTAATAGCTGACAAGAAATAACACTTTCTTCACTTTTGAGTGCATATTGCGCATAAAAATCAGTTTTTCATTCAAAAGTGTCAAAAAAGCGTTTTCAGTTCTAAACAGCACTGTTTGGACTTCTCCACTTACAAGGTGACAAGAAATAACACGTTCATCAACTGCTAATGAGAACTTTGACTTTTGAAAGCATTGTGGCCACAAAAAACAGTTTTTCATTCAAAAGTGTCAAAAAAGCGTTTTCAGCTCCAAATAGCACTGTTTGGGCTTCTCAGCTTACTACGTGACAAGAAATTACACTTTCTTCATTTTTAAGTGCATATTATACACAAAAAACAGTTTTTCATTCAAAAGTGTCAAAAAAGCGTTTTCAGCTCCATATAGCACTGTTTGGGCTTCTCCGCTTACAAGGTGACAAGAAATGACACGTTCTTCACTTTTGAGTGCATATTATACAAAAAAATCAGTTTTTCATTCAAAAGTCTCAAAAAAGCGTTTTCAGCTCCAAATAGCACTGTTTGGACTTTTCCACTTAATAGCTGACAAGAAATAACACGTTCTTCACTTTTGAGTGTATATTGTACGTGAAAATCAGTTTTTCATTCAAAAGTGAGAAAAAGCGTTTTCAGCTCCAAATAGCACTATTAGGACTTCTCCACTTACAAGTTGACAAGAAATAACACGTTCTTCAACTGCAAATGACAACTTTGACTTTTGAGTGAATTTTGGCCACAAAAAACAGTTTTTCATTCAAAAGTGTCAAAAAAGCGTTTTCAGCTCCAAATAGCACTGTTTGGGCTTCTCCACTTACAAGGTGACAAGAAATAACACGTTCTTCACTTTTAAGTGCATATTATACACAAAAAACAGTTTTTCATTCAAAAGTGTCAGAAACGCGTTTTCAGCTCGAAAAAGCACTGTTTGGACTTCTCCACTTACAAGGTGACAAGAAATAACACGTTCTTCAACTGCAAATGACAACTTTGACTTTTGAGTGCATTTTGGCCACAAAAAAACAGTTTTTCATTCAAAAGTGACAAAACAGCGTTTTCAGCTCCAAATAGCACTGTTTGGACTTCTCCACTTAATAGGTGACAAGAAATAACACTTTCTTCACTTTTGAGTGCATATTGCGCATAAAAATCAGTTTTTCATTCAAAAGTGTCAAAAAAGCGTTTTCATTTCTAAACAGCACTGTTTGGACTTCTCCACTTACAAGGTGACAAGAAATAACACGTTCATCAACTGCTAATGAGAACTTTGACTTTTGAGAGCATTGTGGCCACAAAAAACAGTTTTTCATTCAAAGGTGTCAAAAAAGCGTTTTCAGCTCCAAATAGCACTGTTTGGGCTTCTCCGCTTACAAGGTGACAAGAAATAACACTTTCTTCACTTTTGAGTGTATATTGTACGTGAAAATCAGTTTTTCATTCAAAAGTGACAAAAAGCGTTTTCAGCTCCAAATAGCACTATTTGGACTTCTCCACTTACAAGTTCACAAGAAATAACACGTTCTTCAACTGCAAATGACAACTTTGACTTTTGAGTGAATTTTGGCCACAAAAAACAGTTTTTCATTCAAAAGTGTCAAAAAAGCGTTTTCAGCTCCAAATAGCACTGTTTGGGCTTCTCCACTTACAAGGTGACAAGAAATAACACGTTCTTCACTTTTAAGTGCATATTATACACAAAAAACAGTTTTTCATTCAAAAGTGTCAGAAACGCGTTTTCAGCTCGAAAAAGCACTGTTTGGACTTCTCCACTTACAAGGTGACAAGAAATAACACGTTCTTCAACTGCAAATGACAACTTTGACTTTTGAGTGCATTTTGGCCACAAAAAAACAGTTTTTCATTCAAAAGTGACAAAACAGCGTTTTCAGCTCCAAATAGCACTGTTTGGACTTCTCCACTTAATAGGTGACAAGAAATAACACTTTCTTCACTTTTGAGTGTATATTGTACGTGAAAATCAGTTTTTCATTCAAAAGTGACAAAAAGCGTTTTCAGCTCCAAATAGCACTATTTGGACTTCTCCACTTACAAGTTGACAAGAAATAACACGTTCTTCAACTGCAAATGACAACTTTGACTTTTGAGTGAATTTTGGCCACAAAAAACAGTTTTTCATTCAAAAGTGTCAAAAAAGCGTTTTCAGCTCCAAATAGCACTGTTTGGGCTTCTCCACTTACAAGGTGACAAGAAATAACACGTTCTTCACTTTTAAGTGCATATTATACACAAAAAACAGTTTTTCATTCAAAAGTGTCAGAAACGCGTTTTCAGCTCGAAAAAGCACTGTTTGGACTTCTCCACTTACAAGGTGACAAGAAATAACACGTTCTTCAACTGCAAATGACAACTTTGACTTTTGAGTGCATTTTGGCCACAAAAAAACAGTTTTTCATTCAAAAGTGACAAAACAGCGTTTTCAGCTCCAAATAGCACTGTTTGGACTTCTCCACTTAATAGGTGACAAGAAATAACACTTTCTTCACTTTTGAGTGCATTTTGTACGTGAAAATCAGTTTTTCATTCTAGTGTCAAAAAAGCATTTTCAGCTCTAAAAAGCACTCTTTGGACTTCTGAGCTTACAAGGTTACAAAAAATAACACTTTCTTCACTTTTTAGGGCATTTTGTACGTGAAAATCAGTTTTTCATTCAAAAGTGACAAAAAAGCGTTTTCAGCTCCAAATAGCACTGTTTGGACTTCTCCACTTACAAGGTGACAAGAAATAACTTTTTCTTCACTTTTGAGTGCATATTGCACATAAAAATCTGTTTTTCATTCAAAAGTGTCAAAAAAGCGTTTTCAGCTCCAAATAGCACTGTTTGGGCTTCTCCGCTTACAAGGTGACAAGAAATAACACGTTCTTCACTTTTGAGTGTATATTGTACGTGAAAATCAGTTTTTCATTCAAAAGTGACAAAAAGCGTTTTCAGCTCCAAATAGCACTATTTGGACTTCTCCACTTACAAGTTGACAAGAAATAACACGTTCTTCAACTGCAAATGACAACTTTGACTTTTGAGTGAATTTTGGCCACAAAAAACAGTTTTTCATTCAAAAGTGTCAAAAAAGCGTTTTCAGCTCCAAATAGCACTGTTTGGGCTTCTCCACTTACAAGGTGACAAGAAATAACACGTTCTTCACTTTTAAGTGCATATTATACACAAAAAACAGTTTTTCATTCAAAAGTGTCAGAAACGCGTTTTCAGCTCGAAAAAGCACTGTTTGGACTTCTCCACTTACAAGGTGACAAGAAATAACACGTTCTTCAACTGCAAATGACAACTTTGACTTTTGAGTGCATTTTGGCCACAAAAAAACAGTTTTTCATTCAAAAGTGACAAAACAGCGTTTTCAGCTCCAAATAGCACTGTTTGGACTTCTCCACTTAATAGGTGACAAGAAATAACACTTTCTTCACTTTTGAGTGCATATTGCGCATAAAAATCAGTTTTTCATTCAAAAGTGTCAAAAAAGCGTTTTCATTTCTAAACAGCACTGTTTGGACTTCTCCACTTACAAGGTGACAAGAAATAACACGTTCATCAACTGCTAATGAGAACTTTGACTTTTGAAAGCATTGTGGCCACAAAAAACAGTTTTTCATTCAAAAGTGTCAAAAAAGCGTTTTCAGCTCCAAATAGCACTGTTTGGGCTTCTCAGCTTACTACGTGACAAGAAATTACACTTTCTTCATTTTTAAGTGCATATTATACACAAAAACAGTTTTTCATTCAAAAGTGTCAAAAAAGCGTTTTCAGCTCCATATAGCACTGTTTGGGCTTCTCCGCTTACAAGGTGACAAGAAATGACACGTTCTTCACTTTTGAGTGCATATTATACAAAAAAATCAGTTTTTCATTCAAAAGTCTCAAAAAAGCGTTTTCAGCTCCAAATAGCACTGTTTGGACTTTTCCACTTAATAGGTGACAAGAAATAACACTTTCTTCACTTTTGAGTGCATATTGCGCATAAAAATCAGTTTTTCATTCAAAAGTGTCAAAAAAGCGTTTTCAGTTCTAAACAGCACTGTTTGGACTTCTCCACTTACAAGGTGACAAGAAATAACACGTTCATCAACTGCTAATGAGAACTTTGACTTTTGAGAGCATTGTGGCCACAAAAAACAGTTTTTCATTCAAAGGTGTCAAAAAAGCGTTTTCAGCTCCAAATAGCACTGTTTGGGCTTCTCCGCTTACAAGGTGACAAGAAATAACACTTTCTTCACTTTTGAATGCATTTGGTACATAAAAATCTGTTTTTCATTCAAAAGTGTCAAAAAAGCATTTTCAGCTCCAAAAGCACTGTTTGGACTTCTCCGCTTACAAGGTGACAAGAAATAACACGTTCTTCACTTTTGAGTGTATATTGTACGTGAAAATCAGTTTTTCATTCAAAAGTGACAAAAAGCGTTTTCAGCTCCAAATAGCACTATTTGGACTTATCCACTTACAAGTTGACAAGAAATAACACGTTCTTCAACTGCAAATGACAACTTTGACTTTTGAGTGAATTTTGGCCACAAAAAACAGTTTTTCATTCAAAAGTGTCAAAAAAGCGTTTTCAGCTCCAAATAGCACTGTTTGGGCTTCTCCACTTAGAAGGTGACAAGAAATAACACGTTCTTCACTTTTAAGTGCATATTATACACAAAAAACAGTTTTTCATTCAAAAGTGTCAGAAACGCGTTTTCAGCTCGAAAAAGCACTGTTTGGACTTCTCCACTTACAAGGTGACAAGAAATAACACGTTCTTCAACTGCAAATGACAACTTTGACTTTTGAGTGCATTTTGGCCATAAAAAAACAGTTTTTCATTCAAAAGTGACAAAACAGCGTTTTCAGCTCCAAATAGCACTGTTTGGACTTCTCCACTTAATAGGTGACAAGAAATAACACTTTCTTCACTTTTGAGTGCATATTGCACATAAAAATCAGTTTTTCATTCAAAAGTGTCAAAAAAGCGTTTTCAGCTCCAAATAGCACTGTTTGGGCTTCTCCGCTTACAAGGTGACAAGAAATAACACTTTCTTCACTTTTGAGTGTATATTGTACGTGAAAATCAGTTTTTCATTCAAAAGTGACAAAAAGCGTTTTCAGCTCCAAATAGCACTATTTGGACTTCTCCACTTACAAGTTGACAAGAAATAACACGTTCTTCAACTGCAAATGACAACTTTGACTTTTGAGTGAATTTTGGCCACAAAAAACAGTTTTTCATTCAAAAGTGTCAAAAAAGCGTTTTCAGCTCCAAATAGCACTGTTTGGGCTTCTCCACTTACAAGGTGACAAGAAATAACACGTTCTTCACTTTTAAGTGCATATTATACACAAAAAACAGTTTTTCATTCAAAAGTGTCAGAAACGCGTTTTCAGCTCGAAAAAGCACTGTTTGGACTTCTCCACTTACAAGGTGACAAGAAATAACACGTTCTTCAACTGCAAATGACAACTTTGACTTTTGAGTGCATTTTGGCCACAAAAAAACAGTTTTTCATTCAAAAGTGACAAAACAGCGTTTTCAGCTCCAAATAGCACTGTTTGGACTTCTCCACTTAATAGGTGACAAGAAATAACACTTTCTTCACTTTTGAGTGCATTTTGTACGTGAAAATCAGTTTTTCATTCTAGTGTCAAAAAAGCATTTTCAGCTCTAAAAAGCACTCTTTGGACTTCTGAGCTTACAAGGTTACAAAAAATAACACTTTCTTCACTTTTTAGGGCATTTTGTACGTGAAAATCAGTTTTTCATTCAAAAGTGACAAAAAAGCGTTTTCAGCTCCAAATAGCACTGTTTGGACTTCTCCACTTACAAGGTGACAAGAAATAACTTTTTCTTCACTTTTGAGTGCATATTGCACATAAAAATCTGTTTTTCATTCAAAAGTGTCAAAAAAGCGTTTTCAGCTCCAAATAGCACTGTTTGGGCTTCTCCGCTTACAAGGTGACAAGAAATAACACGTTCTTCACTTTTGAGTGTATATTGTACGTGAAAATCAGTTTTTCATTCAAAAGTGACAAAAAGCGTTTTCAGCTCCAAATAGCACTATTTGGACTTCTCCACTTACAAGTTGACAAGAAATAACACGTTCTTCAACTGCAAATGACAACTTTGACTTTTGAGTGAATTTTGGCCACAAAAAACAGTTTTTCATTCAAAAGTGTCAAAAAAGCGTTTTCAGCTCCAAATAGCACTGTTTGGGCTTCTCCACTTACAAGGTGACAAGAAATAACACGTTCTTCACTTTTAAGTGCATATTATACACAAAAAACAGTTTTTCATTCAAAAGTGTCAGAAACGCGTTTTCAGCTCGAAAAAGCACTGTTTGGACTTCTCCACTTACAAGGTGACAAGAAATAACACGTTCTTCAACTGCAAATGACAACTTTGACTTTTGAGTGCATTTTGGCCACAAAAAAACAGTTTTTCATTCAAAAGTGACAAAACAGCGTTTTCAGCTCCAAATAGCACTGTTTGGACTTCTCCACTTAATAGGTGACAAGAAATAACACTTTCTTCACTTTTGAGTGCATATTGCGCATAAAAATCAGTTTTTCATTCAAAAGTGTCAAAAAAGCGTTTTCATTTCTAAACAGCACTGTTTGGACTTCTCCACTTACAAGGTGACAAGAAATAACACGTTCATCAACTGCTAATGAGAACTTTGACTTTTGAAAGCATTGTGGCCACAAAAAACAGTTTTTCATTCAAAAGTGTCAAAAAAGCGTTTTCAGCTCCAAATAGCACTGTTTGGGCTTCTCAGCTTACTACGTGACAAGAAATTACACTTTCTTCATTTTTAAGTGCATATTATACACAAAAACAGTTTTTCATTCAAAAGTGTCAAAAAAGCGTTTTCAGCTCCATATAGCACTGTTTGGGCTTCTCCGCTTACAAGGTGACAAGAAATGACACGTTCTTCACTTTTGAGTGCATATTATACAAAAAAATCAGTTTTTCATTCAAAAGTCTCAAAAAAGCGTTTTCAGCTCCAAATAGCACTGTTTGGACTTTTCCACTTAATAGGTGACAAGAAATAACACTTTCTTCACTTTTGAGTGCATATTGCGCATAAAAATCAGTTTTTCATTCAAAAGTGTCAAAAAAGCGTTTTCAGTTCTAAACAGCACTGTTTGGACTTCTCCACTTACAAGGTGACAAGAAATAACACGTTCATCAACTGCTAATGAGAACTTTGACTTTTGAGAGCATTGTGGCCACAAAAAACAGTTTTTCATTCAAAGGTGTCAAAAAAGCGTTTTCAGCTCCAAATAGCACTGTTTGGGCTTCTCCGCTTACAAGGTGACAAGAAATAACACTTTCTTCACTTTTGAATGCATTTGGTACATAAAAATCTGTTTTTCATTCAAAAGTGTCAAAAAAGCATTTTCAGCTCCAAAAGCACTGTTTGGACTTCTCCGCTTACAAGGTGACAAGAAATAACACGTTCTTCACTTTTGAGTGTATATTGTACGTGAAAATCAGTTTTTCATTCAAAAGTGACAAAAAGCGTTTTCAGCTCCAAATAGCACTATTTGGACTTATCCACTTACAAGTTGACAAGAAATAACACGTTCTTCAACTGCAAATGACAACTTTGACTTTTGAGTGAATTTTGGCCACAAAAAACAGTTTTTCATTCAAAAGTGTCAAAAAAGCGTTTTCAGCTCCAAATAGCACTGTTTGGGCTTCTCCACTTAGAAGGTGACAAGAAATAACACGTTCTTCACTTTTAAGTGCATATTATACACAAAAAACAGTTTTTCATTCAAAAGTGTCAGAAACGCGTTTTCAGCTCGAAAAAGCACTGTTTGGACTTCTCCACTTACAAGGTGACAAGAAATAACACGTTCTTCAACTGCAAATGACAACTTTGACTTTTGAGTGCATTTTGGCCATAAAAAAACAGTTTTTCATTCAAAAGTGACAAAACAGCGTTTTCAGCTCCAAATAGCACTGTTTGGACTTCTCCACTTAATAGGTGACAAGAAATAACACTTTCTTCACTTTTGAGTGCATATTGCACATAAAAATCAGTTTTTCATTCAAAAGTGTCAAAAAAGCGTTTTCAGCTCCAAATAGCACTGTTTGGGCTTCTCCGCTTACAAGGTGACAAGAAATAACACTTTCTTCACTTTTGAGTGTATATTGTACGTGAAAATCAGTTTTTCATTCAAAAGTGACAAAAAGCGTTTTCAGCTCCAAATAGCACTATTTGGACTTCTCCACTTACAAGTTGACAAGAAATAACACGTTCTTCAACTGCAAATGACAACTTTGACTTTTGAGTGAATTTTGGCCACAAAAAACAGTTTTTCATTCAAAAGTGTCAAAAAAGCGTTTTCAGCTCCAAATAGCACTGTTTGGGCTTCTCCACTTACAAGGTGACAAGAAATAACACGTTCTTCACTTTTAAGTGCATATTATACACAAAAAACAGTTTTTCATTCAAAAGTGTCAGAAACGCGTTTTCAGCTCGAAAAAGCACTGTTTGGACTTCTCCACTTACAAGGTGACAAGAAATAACACGTTCTTCAACTGCAAATGACAACTTTGACTTTTGAGTGCATTTTGGCCACAAAAAAACAGTTTTTCATTCAAAAGTGACAAAACAGCGTTTTCAGCTCCAAATAGCACTGTTTGGACTTCTCCACTTAATAGGTGACAAGAAATAACACTTTCTTCACTTTTGAGTGCATTTTGTACGTGAAAATCAGTTTTTCATTCTAGTGTCAAAAAAGCATTTTCAGCTCTAAAAAGCACTCTTTGGACTTCTGAGCTTACAAGGTTACAAAAAATAACACTTTCTTCACTTTTTAGGGCATTTTGTACGTGAAAATCAGTTTTTCATTCAAAAGTGACAAAAAAGCGTTTTCAGCTCCAAATAGCACTGTTTGGACTTCTACACTTACAAGGTGACAAGAAATAACTTTTTCTTCACTTTTGAGTGCATATTGCACATAAAAATCTGTTTTTCATTCAAAAGTGTCAAAAAAGCGTTTTCAGCTCCAAATAGCACTGTTTGGGCTTCTCCGCTTACAAGGTGACAAGAAATAACACGTTCTTCACTTTTGAGTGTATATTGTACGTGAAAATCAGTTTTTCATTCAAAAGTGACAAAAAGCGTTTTCAGCTCCAAATAGCACTATTTGGACTTCTCCACTTACAAGTTGACAAGAAATAACACGTTCTTCAACTGCAAATGACAACTTTGACTTTTGAGTGAATTTTGGCCACAAAAAACAGTTTTTCATTCAAAAGTGTCAAAAAAGCGTTTTCAGCTCCAAATAGCACTGTTTGGACTTTTCCACTTAATAGCTGACAAGAAATAACACGTTCTTCACTTTTGAGTGTATATTGTACGTGAAAATCAGTTTTTCATTCAAAAGTGACAAAAAGCGTTTTCAGCTCCAAATAGCACTATTTGGACTTCTCCACTTACAAGTTGACAAGAAATAACACGTTCTTCAACTGCAAATGACAACTTTGACTTTTGAGTGAATTTTGGCCACAAAAAACAGTTTTTCATTCAAAAGTGTCAAAAAAGCGTTTTCAGCTCCAAATAGCACTGTTTGGGCTTCTCCACTTACAAGGTGACAAGAAATAACACGTTCTTCACTTTTAAGTGCATATTATACACAAAAAACAGTTTTTCATTCAAAAGTGTCAGAAACGCGTTTTCAGCTCGAAAAAGCACTGTTTGGACTTCTCCACTTACAAGGTGACAAGAAATAACACGTTCTTCAACTGCAAATGACAACTTTGACTTTTGAGTGCATTTTGGCCACAAAAAAACAGTTTTTCATTCAAAAGTGACAAAACAGCGTTTTCAGCTCCAAATAGCACTGTTTGGACTTCTCCACTTAATAGGTGACAAGAAATAACACTTTCTTCACTTTTGAGTGCATATTGCGCATAAAAATCAGTTTTTCATTCAAAAGTGTCAAAAAAGCGTTTTCATTTCTAAACAGCACTGTTTGGACTTCTCCACTTACAAGGTGACAAGAAATAACACGTTCATCAACTGCTAATGAGAACTTTGACTTTTGAGAGCATTGTGGCCACAAAAAACAGTTTTTCATTCAAAGGTGTCAAAAAAGCGTTTTCAGCTCCAAATAGCACTGTTTGGGCTTCTCCGCTTACAAGGTGACAAGAAATAACACTTTCTTCACTTTTGAGTGTATATTGTACGTGAAAATCAGTTTTTCATTCAAAAGTGACAAAAAGCGTTTTCAGCTCCAAATAGCACTATTTGGACTTCTCCACTTACAAGTTCACAAGAAATAACACGTTCTTCAACTGCAAATGACAACTTTGACTTTTGAGTGAATTTTGGCCACAAAAAACAGTTTTTCATTCAAAAGTGTCAAAAAAGCGTTTTCAGCTCCAAATAGCACTGTTTGGGCTTCTCCACTTACAAGGTGACAAGAAATAACACGTTCTTCACTTTTAAGTGCATATTATACACAAAAAACAGTTTTTCATTCAAAAGTGTCAGAAACGCGTTTTCAGCTCGAAAAAGCACTGTTTGGACTTCTCCACTTACAAGGTGACAAGAAATAACACGTTCTTCAACTGCAAATGACAACTTTGACTTTTGAGTGCATTTTGGCCACAAAAAAACAGTTTTTCATTCAAAAGTGACAAAACAGCGTTTTCAGCTCCAAATAGCACTGTTTGGACTTCTCCACTTAATAGGTGACAAGAAATAACACTTTCTTCACTTTTGAGTGCATATTGCGCATAAAAATCAGTTTTTCATTCAAAAGTGTCAAAAAAGCGTTTTCATTTCTAAACAGCACTGTTTGGACTTCTCCACTTACAAGGTGACAAGAAATAACACGTTCATCAACTGCTAATGAGAACTTTGACTTTTGAGAGCATTGTGGCCACAAAAAACAGTTTTTCATTCAAAGGTGTCAAAAAAGCGTTTTCAGCTCCAAATAGCACTGTTTGGGCTTCTCCGCTTACAAGGTGACAAGAAATAACACTTTCTTCACTTTTGAGTGTATATTGTACGTGAAAATCAGTTTTTCATTCAAAAGTGACAAAAAGCGTTTTCAGCTCCAAATAGCACTATTTGGACTTCTCCACTTACAAGTTGACAAGAAATAACACGTTCTTCAACTGCAAATGACAACTTTGACTTTTGAGTGAATTTTGGCCACAAAAAACAGTTTTTCATTCAAAAGTGTCAAAAAAGCGTTTTCAGCTCCAAATAGCACTGTTTGGGCTTCTCCACTTACAAGGTGACAAGAAATAACACGTTCTTCACTTTTAAGTGCATATTATACACAAAAAACAGTTTTTCATTCAAAAGTGTCAGAAACGCGTTTTCAGCTCGAAAAAGCACTGTTTGGACTTCTCCACTTACAAGGTGACAAGAAATAACACGTTCTTCAACTGCAAATGACAACTTTGACTTTTGAGTGCATTTTGGCCACAAAAAAACAGTTTTTCATTCAAAAGTGACAAAACAGCGTTTTCAGCTCCAAATAGCACTGTTTGGACTTCTCCACTTAATAGGTGACAAGAAATAACACTTTCTTCACTTTTGAGTGCATTTTGTACGTGAAAATCAGTTTTTCATTCTAGTGTCAAAAAAGCATTTTCAGCTCTAAAAAGCACTCTTTGGACTTCTGAGCTTACAAGGTTACAAAAAATAACACTTTCTTCACTTTTTAGGGCATTTTGTACGTGAAAATCAGTTTTTCATTCAAAAGTGACAAAAAAGCGTTTTCAGCTCCAAATAGCACTGTTTGGACTTCTCCACTTACAAGGTGACAAGAAATAACTTTTTCTTCACTTTTGAGTGCATATTGCACATAAAAATCTGTTTTTCATTCAAAAGTGTCAAAAAAGCGTTTTCAGCTCCAAATAGCACTGTTTGGGCTTCTCCGCTTACAAGGTGACAAGAAATAACACGTTCTTCACTTTTGAGTGTATATTGTACGTGAAAATCAGTTTTTCATTCAAAAGTGACAAAAAGCGTTTTCAGCTCCAAATAGCACTATTTGGACTTCTCCACTTACAAGTTGACAAGAAATAACACGTTCTTCAACTGCAAATGACAACTTTGACTTTTGAGTGAATTTTGGCCACAAAAAACAGTTTTTCATTCAAAAGTGTCAAAAAAGCGTTTTCAGCTCCAAATAGCACTGTTTGGGCTTCTCCACTTACAAGGTGACAAGAAATAACACGTTCTTCACTTTTAAGTGCATATTATACACAAAAAACAGTTTTTCATTCAAAAGTGTCAGAAACGCGTTTTCAGCTCGAAAAAGCACTGTTTGGACTTCTCCACTTACAAGGTGACAAGAAATAACACGTTCTTCAACTGCAAATGACAACTTTGACTTTTGAGTGCATTTTGGCCACAAAAAAACAGTTTTTCATTCAAAAGTGACAAAACAGCGTTTTCAGCTCCAAATAGCACTGTTTGGACTTCTCCACTTAATAGGTGACAAGAAATAACACTTTCTTCACTTTTGAGTGCATATTGCGCATAAAAATCAGTTTTTCATTCAAAAGTGTCAAAAAAGCGTTTTCATTTCTAAACAGCACTGTTTGGACTTCTCCACTTACAAGGTGACAAGAAATAACACGTTCATCAACTGCTAATGAGAACTTTGACTTTTGAAAGCATTGTGGCCACAAAAAACAGTTTTTCATTCAAAAGTGTCAAAAAAGCGTTTTCAGCTCCAAATAGCACTGTTTGGGCTTCTCAGCTTACTACGTGACAAGAAATTACACTTTCTTCATTTTTAAGTGCATATTATACACAAAAACAGTTTTTCATTCAAAAGTGTCAAAAAAGCGTTTTCAGCTCCATATAGCACTGTTTGGGCTTCTCCGCTTACAAGGTGACAAGAAATGACACGTTCTTCACTTTTGAGTGCATATTATACAAAAAAATCAGTTTTTCATTCAAAAGTCTCAAAAAAGCGTTTTCAGCTCCAAATAGCACTGTTTGGACTTTTCCACTTAATAGGTGACAAGAAATAACACTTTCTTCACTTTTGAGTGCATATTGCGCATAAAAATCAGTTTTTCATTCAAAAGTGTCAAAAAAGCGTTTTCAGTTCTAAACAGCACTGTTTGGACTTCTCCACTTACAAGGTGACAAGAAATAACACGTTCATCAACTGCTAATGAGAACTTTGACTTTTGAGAGCATTGTGGCCACAAAAAACAGTTTTTCATTCAAAGGTGTCAAAAAAGCGTTTTCAGCTCCAAATAGCACTGTTTGGGCTTCTCCGCTTACAAGGTGACAAGAAATAACACTTTCTTCACTTTTGAATGCATTTGGTACATAAAAATCTGTTTTTCATTCAAAAGTGTCAAAAAAGCATTTTCAGCTCCAAAAGCACTGTTTGGACTTCTCCGCTTACAAGGTGACAAGAAATAACACGTTCTTCACTTTTGAGTGTATATTGTACGTGAAAATCAGTTTTTCATTCAAAAGTGACAAAAAGCGTTTTCAGCTCCAAATAGCACTATTTGGACTTATCCACTTACAAGTTGACAAGAAATAACACGTTCTTCAACTGCAAATGACAACTTTGACTTTTGAGTGAATTTTGGCCACAAAAAACAGTTTTTCATTCAAAAGTGTCAAAAAAGCGTTTTCAGCTCCAAATAGCACTGTTTGGGCTTCTCCACTTAGAAGGTGACAAGAAATAACACGTTCTTCACTTTTAAGTGCATATTATACACAAAAAACAGTTTTTCATTCAAAAGTGTCAGAAACGCGTTTTCAGCTCGAAAAAGCACTGTTTGGACTTCTCCACTTACAAGGTGACAAGAAATAACACGTTCTTCAACTGCAAATGACAACTTTGACTTTTGAGTGCATTTTGGCCATAAAAAAACAGTTTTTCATTCAAAAGTGACAAAACAGCGTTTTCAGCTCCAAATAGCACTGTTTGGACTTCTCCACTTAATAGGTGACAAGAAATAACACTTTCTTCACTTTTGAGTGCATATTGCACATAAAAATCAGTTTTTCATTCAAAAGTGTCAAAAAAGCGTTTTCAGCTCCAAATAGCACTGTTTGGGCTTCTCCGCTTACAAGGTGACAAGAAATAACACTTTCTTCACTTTTGAGTGTATATTGTACGTGAAAATCAGTTTTTCATTCAAAAGTGACAAAAAGCGTTTTCAGCTCCAAATAGCACTATTTGGACTTCTCCACTTACAAGTTGACAAGAAATAACACGTTCTTCAACTGCAAATGACAACTTTGACTTTTGAGTGAATTTTGGCCACAAAAAACAGTTTTTCATTCAAAAGTGTCAAAAAAGCGTTTTCAGCTCCAAATAGCACTGTTTGGGCTTCTCCACTTACAAGGTGACAAGAAATAACACGTTCTTCACTTTTAAGTGCATATTATACACAAAAAACAGTTTTTCATTCAAAAGTGTCAGAAACGCGTTTTCAGCTCGAAAAAGCACTGTTTGGACTTCTCCACTTACAAGGTGACAAGAAATAACACGTTCTTCAACTGCAAATGACAACTTTGACTTTTGAGTGCATTTTGGCCACAAAAAAACAGTTTTTCATTCAAAAGTGACAAAACAGCGTTTTCAGCTCCAAATAGCACTGTTTGGACTTCTCCACTTAATAGGTGACAAGAAATAACACTTTCTTCACTTTTGAGTGCATTTTGTACGTGAAAATCAGTTTTTCATTCTAGTGTCAAAAAAGCATTTTCAGCTCTAAAAAGCACTCTTTGGACTTCTGAGCTTACAAGGTTACAAAAAATAACACTTTCTTCACTTTTTAGGGCATTTTGTACGTGAAAATCAGTTTTTCATTCAAAAGTGACAAAAAAGCGTTTTCAGCTCCAAATAGCACTGTTTGGACTTCTCCACTTACAAGGTGACAAGAAATAACTTTTTCTTCACTTTTGAGTGCATATTGCACATAAAAATCTGTTTTTCATTCAAAAGTGTCAAAAAAGCGTTTTCAGCTCCAAATAGCACTGTTTGGGCTTCTCCGCTTACAAGGTGACAAGAAATAACACGTTCTTCACTTTTGAGTGTATATTGTACGTGAAAATCAGTTTTTCATTCAAAAGTGACAAAAAGCGTTTTCAGCTCCAAATAGCACTATTTGGACTTCTCCACTTACAAGTTGACAAGAAATAACACGTTCTTCAACTGCAAATGACAACTTTGACTTTTGAGTGAATTTTGGCCACAAAAAACAGTTTTTCATTCAAAAGTGTCAAAAAAGCGTTTTCAGCTCCAAATAGCACTGTTTGGGCTTCTCCACTTACAAGGTGACAAGAAATAACACGTTCTTCACTTTTAAGTGCATATTATACACAAAAAACAGTTTTTCATTCAAAAGTGTCAGAAACGCGTTTTCAGCTCGAAAAAGCACTGTTTGGACTTCTCCACTTACAAGGTGACAAGAAATAACACGTTCTTCAACTGCAAATGACAACTTTGACTTTTGAGTGCATTTTGGCCACAAAAAAACAGTTTTTCATTCAAAAGTGACAAAACAGCGTTTTCAGCTCCAAATAGCACTGTTTGGACTTCTCCACTTAATAGGTGACAAGAAATAACACTTTCTTCACTTTTGAGTGCATATTGCGCATAAAAATCAGTTTTTCATTCAAAAGTGTCAAAAAAGCGTTTTCATTTCTAAACAGCACTGTTTGGACTTCTCCACTTACAAGGTGACAAGAAATAACACGTTCATCAACTGCTAATGAGAACTTTGACTTTTGAAAGCATTGTGGCCACAAAAAACAGTTTTTCATTCAAAAGTGTCAAAAAAGCGTTTTCAGCTCCAAATAGCACTGTTTGGGCTTCTCAGCTTACTACGTGACAAGAAATTACACTTTCTTCATTTTTAAGTGCATATTATACACAAAAACAGTTTTTCATTCAAAAGTGTCAAAAAAGCGTTTTCAGCTCCATATAGCACTGTTTGGGCTTCTCCGCTTACAAGGTGACAAGAAATGACACGTTCTTCACTTTTGAGTGCATATTATACAAAAAAATCAGTTTTTCATTCAAAAGTCTCAAAAAAGCGTTTTCAGCTCCAAATAGCACTGTTTGGACTTTTCCACTTAATAGGTGACAAGAAATAACACTTTCTTCACTTTTGAGTGCATATTGCGCATAAAAATCAGTTTTTCATTCAAAAGTGTCAAAAAAGCGTTTTCAGTTCTAAACAGCACTGTTTGGACTTCTCCACTTACAAGGTGACAAGAAATAACACGTTCATCAACTGCTAATGAGAACTTTGACTTTTGAGAGCATTGTGGCCACAAAAAACAGTTTTTCATTCAAAGGTGTCAAAAAAGCGTTTTCAGCTCCAAATAGCACTGTTTGGGCTTCTCCGCTTACAAGGTGACAAGAAATAACACTTTCTTCACTTTTGAATGCATTTGGTACATAAAAATCTGTTTTTCATTCAAAAGTGTCAAAAAAGCATTTTCAGCTCCAAAAGCACTGTTTGGACTTCTCCGCTTACAAGGTGACAAGAAATAACACGTTCTTCACTTTTGAGTGTATATTGTACGTGAAAATCAGTTTTTCATTCAAAAGTGACAAAAAGCGTTTTCAGCTCCAAATAGCACTATTTGGACTTATCCACTTACAAGTTGACAAGAAATAACACGTTCTTCAACTGCAAATGACAACTTTGACTTTTGAGTGAATTTTGGCCACAAAAAACAGTTTTTCATTCAAAAGTGTCAAAAAAGCGTTTTCAGCTCCAAATAGCACTGTTTGGGCTTCTCCACTTAGAAGGTGACAAGAAATAACACGTTCTTCACTTTTAAGTGCATATTATACACAAAAAACAGTTTTTCATTCAAAAGTGTCAGAAACGCGTTTTCAGCTCGAAAAAGCACTGTTTGGACTTCTCCACTTACAAGGTGACAAGAAATAACACGTTCTTCAACTGCAAATGACAACTTTGACTTTTGAGTGCATTTTGGCCATAAAAAAACAGTTTTTCATTCAAAAGTGACAAAACAGCGTTTTCAGCTCCAAATAGCACTGTTTGGACTTCTCCACTTAATAGGTGACAAGAAATAACACTTTCTTCACTTTTGAGTGCATATTGCACATAAAAATCAGTTTTTCATTCAAAAGTGTCAAAAAAGCGTTTTCAGCTCCAAATAGCACTGTTTGGACTTTTCCACTTAATAGGTGACAAGAAATAACACTTTCTTCACTTTTGAGTGCATATTGTACGTGAAAATCAGTTTTTCATTCTAGTGTCAAAAAAGCATTTTCAGCTCTAAAAAGCACTCTTTGGACTTCTGAGCTTACAAGGTTACAAAAAATAACACTTTCTTCACTTTTTAGGGCATTTTGTACGTGAAAATCAGTTTTTCATTCAAAAGTGACAAAAAAGCGTTTTCAGCTCCAAATAGCACTGTTTGGACTTCTCCACTTACAAGGTGACAAGAAATAACTTTTTCTTCACTTTTGAGTGCATATTGCACATAAAAATCTGTTTTTCATTCAAAAGTGTCAAAAAAGCGTTTTCAGCTCCAAATAGCACTGTTTGGGCTTCTCCGCTTACAAGGTGACAAGAAATAACACGTTCTTCACTTTTGAGTGTATATTGTACGTGAAAATCAGTTTTTCATTCAAAAGTGACAAAAAGCGTTTTCAGCTCCAAATAGCACTATTTGGACTTCTCCACTTACAAGTTGACAAGAAATAACACGTTCTTCAACTGCAAATGACAACTTTGACTTTTGAGTGAATTTTGGCCACAAAAAACAGTTTTTCATTCAAAAGTGTCAAAAAAGCGTTTTCAGCTCCAAATAGCACTGTTTGGGCTTCTCCACTTACAAGGTGACAAGAAATAACACGTTCTTCACTTTTAAGTGCATATTATACACAAAAAACAGTTTTTCATTCAAAAGTGTCAGAAACGCGTTTTCAGCTCGGAAAAGCACTGTTTGGACTTCTCCACTTACAAGGTGACAAGAAATAACACGTTCTTCAACTGCAAATGACAACTTTGACTTTTGAGTGCATTTTGGCCACAAAAAAACAGTTTTTCATTCAAAAGTGACAAAACAGCGTTTTCAGCTCCAAATAGCACTGTTTGGACTTCTCCACTTAATAGGTGACAAGAAATAACACTTTCTTCACTTTTGAGTGCATATTGCGCATAAAAATCAGTTTTTCATTCAAAAGTGTCAAAAAAGCGTTTTCATTTCTAAACAGCACTGTTTGGACTTCTCCACTTACAAGGTGACAAGAAATAACACGTTCATCAACTGCTAATGAGAACTTTGACTTTTGAAAGCATTGTGGCCACAAAAAACAGTTTTTCATTCAAAAGTGTCAAAAAAGCGTTTTCAGCTCCAAATAGCACTGTTTGGGCTTCTCAGCTTACTACGTGACAAGAAATTACACTTTCTTCATTTTTAAGTGCATATTATACACAAAAACAGTTTTTCATTCAAAAGTGTCAAAAAAGCGTTTTCAGCTCCATATAGCACTGTTTGGGCTTCTCCGCTTACAAGGTGACAAGAAATGACACGTTCTTCACTTTTGAGTGCATATTATACAAAAAAATCAGTTTTTCATTCAAAAGTCTCAAAAAAGCGTTTTCAGCTCCAAATAGCACTGTTTGGACTTTTCCACTTAATAGGTGACAAGAAATAACACTTTCTTCACTTTTGAGTGCATATTGCGCATAAAAATCAGTTTTTCATTCAAAAGTGTCAAAAAAGCGTTTTCAGTTCTAAACAGCACTGTTTGGACTTCTCCACTTACAAGGTGACAAGAAATAACACGTTCATCAACTGCTAATGAGAACTTTGACTTTTGAGAGCATTGTGGCCACAAAAAACAGTTTTTCATTCAAAGGTGTCAAAAAAGCGTTTTCAGCTCCAAATAGCACTGTTTGGGCTTCTCCGCTTACAAGGTGACAAGAAATAACACTTTCTTCACTTTTGAATGCATTTGGTACATAAAAATCTGTTTTTCATTCAAAAGTGTCAAAAAAGCATTTTCAGCTCCAAAAGCACTGTTTGGACTTCTCCGCTTACAAGGTGACAAGAAATAACACGTTCTTCACTTTTGAGTGTGTATTGTACGTAAAAATCAGTTTTTCATTCAAAAGTGACAAAAAGCGTTTTCAGCTCCAAATAGCACTATTTGGACTTATCCACTTACAAGTTGACAAGAAATAACACGTTCTTCAACTGCAAATGACAACTTTGACTTTTGAGTGAATTTTGGCCACAAAAAACAGTTTTTCATTCAAAAGTGTCAAAAAAGCGTTTTCAGCTCCAAATAGCACTGTTTGGGCTTCTCCACTTAGAAGGTGACAAGAAATAACACGTTCTTCACTTTTAAGTGCATATTATACACAAAAAACAGTTTTTCATTCAAAAGTGTCAGAAACGCGTTTTCAGCTCGAAAAAGCACTGTTTGGACTTCTCCACTTACAAGGTGACAAGAAATAACACGTTCTTCAACTGCAAATGACAACTTTGACTTTTGAGTGCATTTTGGCCATAAAAAAACAGTTTTTCATTCAAAAGTGACAAAACAGCGTTTTCAGCTCCAAATAGCACTGTTTGGACTTCTCCACTTAATAGGTGACAAGAAATAACACTTTCTTCACTTTTGAGTGCATATTGCACATAAAAATCAGTTTTTCATTCAAAAGTGTCAAAAAAGCGTTTTCATTTCTAAACAGCACTGTTTGGACTTCTCCACTTACAAGGTGACAAGAAATAACACGTTCATCAACTGCTAATGAGAACTTTGACTTTTGAAAGCATTGTGGCCACAAAAAACAGTTTTTCATTCAAAAGTGTCAAAAAAGCGTTTTCAGCTCCAAATAGCACTGTTTGGGCTTCTCAGCTTACTACGTGACAAGAAATTACACTTTCTTCATTTTTAAGTGCATATTATACACAAAAAACAGTTTTTCATTCAAAAGTGTCAAAAAAGCGTTTTCAGCTCCAAATAGCACTGTTTGGACTTCTCCACTTACAAGGTGACAAGAAATAACACGTTCTTCAATTGCAAATGACAACTTTTACTTTTGAGTGCATTTTGGCTACAAAAAAACAGTTTTTCATTCAAAAGTGACAAAAAAGCGTTTTCAGCTCCAAATAGCACTGTTTGGACATCTCCACTTACAAGGTGACAAGAAATAACACTTTCTTCACTTTTGAGTGCAAATTGTACATAAAAATCAGTTTTTCATTCAAAAGTGTCAAAAAAGCGTTTTCAGCTCTAAACAGCACTCATTGGACTTCTGAGCTTACAAGGTTACAAAAAATAATACTTTCTTCACTTTTGAGTGCATTTTCTACATAAAAATCTGTTTTTCATTCAAAATGTCAAGAAAGCGTTTTCAGCTCCAAATAGCACTGATTGGGCTTCTCCACTTACAAGGTGACAAGAAATAAAACTTTTTTTCACTTTTGAGTGCAAATTGTACATAAAAATCAGTTTTTCATTCAAAAGTGTCAAAAAAGCATTTTCAGCTCTAAACAGCACTCTTTGGACTTCTGAACTTACAAGGTTACAAAAAATAACACTTTCTTCACTTTTGAGTGCATTTTGTACATGAAAAACTGTTTTTCATTCAAAAGTCTCAAAAAAAGCATTTTCAGCTCCAAATAGCACTGTTTGGACTTCTCAGCTTACTAGGTGACAAGAAATTACACTTTCTTCATTTTTAAGTGCATATTATACACAAAAAACAGTTTTTCATTCAAAAGTGTCAATAAAGCGTTTTCAACTCCAAATATTACTGTTTGGACTCCTCCACTTACAAGGTGACAAGAAATAACACGTTCTTCAACTGCAAATGAGAACTTTGACTTTTGAGTGCATTTTGGCCACAAAAACAGTTTTTCATTCAAAGGGTCAAAAAACCGTTTTCAGCTCCAAATCGCACTGTTTGGGCTTCTCCGCTTACAAGGTGACAAGAAATGACACGTTCTTCACTTTTGAGTGCATATTATACATAAAAATCAGTTTTTCATTCAAAAGTGTCAAAAAAGCGTTTTCAGCTCCAAATAGCACTGTTTGGGCCTCTCCGCTTTCAAGGTGACAAGAAATAACACTTTTTTCACTTTTGAGTGCATATTGTACATAAAAATCAGTTTTTCATTCAAAAGTGTCAAAAAAGCGTTTTCAGCTCTAAACAGCACTGTTGGAACTTCTCCACTTACAAGGTGACGAGAAATAACACGTTCTTCAACTGCAAATGAGAACTTTGACTTTTGAGTGCATTTTGGCCACAAAAAAACAGTTTTTCATTCAAAAGTTTCAAAAAAGCGTTTTCAGCTCCAAATAGCACTGTTTGGGCTTCTCCACTTACAAGGTGACAAGAAATAACACTTTCTTCCCTTTTGAGTGCAAATTGTACATAAAAATCAGTTTTTCATTCAAAAGTGTCAAAAAAGCGTTTTCAGCTCTAAACAGCACTCATTGGACTTCTGAACTTACAAGGTGACAAGAAATAACACGTTCTTCAACTGCAAATGAGAACTTTGACTTTTGAGTGCTTTTTGGCCACAAAAATCAGTTTTTCATTCAAAAGTGTCAAAAAAGCGTTTTCAGCTCTAAACAGCACTCATTGGACTTCTGAGCTTACAAGGTTACAAAAAATAATACTTTCTTCACTTTTGAGTGCATTTTGTACATAAAAATCAGTTTTTCATTCAAAAGTCTCAAAAAAGCGTTTTCAGCTCCAAATAGCAGCTCTAAACAGCACTCATTGGACTTCTGAGCTTACAAGGTTACAAAAAATAATACTTTCTTCACTTTTGAGTGCATTTTGTACATAAAAATCAGTTTTTCATTCAAAAGTCTCAAAAAAGCGTTTTCAGCTCCAAATAGCACTGTTTGGACTCCTCCACTTACAAGGTGACGAGAAATAACACGTTCTTCAACTGCAAATGAGAACTTTAACTTTTGAGTGCATTTTGGCCACAAAAAAACAGTTTTTCATTCAAAAGTGTCAAAAAAGCGTTTTCAGCTCCAAATAGCACTGTTTGGGCTTCTCCACTTACAAGGTGACAAGAAATAACACTTTCTTCACTTTTGAGTGCATATTGCACATAAAAATCAGTTTTTCATTCAAAAGTGTCAAAAAAGCGTTTTCAGCTCCAAGTAGCACTGTTTGGACATCTCCACTTACAAGGTGACAAGAAATAACACGTTCTTCACTTTTGAGTGCAAATTGTACATAAAAATCAGTTTTTCATTCAAAAGTGTCAAAAAAGCGTTTTCAGCTCTAAACAGCACTCATTGGACTTCTGAGCTTACAAGGTGACAAGAAATAACACGTTCTTCAACTGCAAATGAGAACTTTGACTTTTGATTGCATTTTGGCCACAAAAATCAGTTTTTCATTCAAAAGTGTCAACAAAGCGTTTTCAGCTCCAAATAGCACTGTTTGGGCTTCTCAGCTTACAAGGTGACAAGAAATGACACGTTCTTCACTTTTGAGTGCATATTATACATAAAAATCAGTTTTTCATTCAAATGTCTCAAAAAAGCGTTTTCAGCTCCAAATAGCACTGTTTGGACTCCTCCACTTACAAGGTGACAAAAAATAACACGTTCTTCAACTGCAAATGACAACTTTGACTTTTGAGTGCATATTATACACAAAAAACAGTTTTTCATTCAAAATTGTCAAAAAAGCGTTTTCAACTCCAAATAGTAATGTTTGGACTTCTCCACTTACAAGGTGACAAGAAATGACATGTTCTTCACTTTTGAGTGCATATTATACATAAAAATCAGTTTTTCATTCAAAAGTGTCAAAAAAGCGTTTTCAGCTCCAAGTAGCACTGTTTGGACATCTCAACTTACAAGGTGACAAGAAATAACACGTTCTTCACTTTTGAGTGCATATTATACATAAAAATCAGTTTTTCATTCAAAAGTCTCAAAAAAGCGTTTTCAGCTCCAAATAGCACTGTTTGGACTCCTCCACTTACAAGGTGACGAGAAATAACACGTTCTTCAACTGCAAATGAGAACTTTAACTTTTGAGTGCATTTTGGCCACAAAAAAACAGTTTTTCATTCAAAAGTGTCAAAAAAGCGTTTTCAGCTCCAAATAGCACTGTTTGGGCTTCTCCACTTACAAGGTGACAAGAAATAACACTTTCTTCACTTTTGAGTGCATATTGCACATAAAAATCAGTTTTTCATTCAAAAGTGTCAAAAAAGCGTTTTCAGCTCCAAATAGCACTGTTTGGACTCCTCCACTTACAAGGTGACAAGAAATAACACTTTTTTTCACATTTGCGTGCAAATTGTACATAAAAATCAGTTTTTCATTCAAAAGTCTCAAAAAAGCGTTTTCAGCTCCAAATAGCACTGTTTGGACTCCTCCACTTACAAGGTGACAAGAAATAACACTTTTTTTCACATTTGAGTGCAAATTGTACATAAAAATCAGTTTTTCATTCAAAAGTGTCAAAAAAGTGTTTTCAGCTCTAAACAGCACTCATTGGACTTCTGAGCTTACAAGGTTACAAAAAATAATACTTTCTTCACTTTTGAGTGCATTTTGTACATAAAAATCAGTTTTTCATTCAAAATGTCAAAAAAGCGTTTTCAGCTCCAAATAGCACTGTTTGGGCTCTCCACTTACAAGGTGACAAGAAATAACACGTTCTTCACTTTTGAGTGCATATTATACATAAAAATCAGTTTTTCATTCAAAAGTCTCAAAAAAGCGTTTTCAGCTCCAAATAGCACTGTTTGGACTCCTCCACTTACAAGGTGACGAGAAATAACACGTTCTTCAACTGCAAATGACAACTTTGACTTTTGAGTGAATTTTGGCCACAAAAACAGTTTTTCATTCAAAAGTGTCAAAAAAGCGTTTTCAGCTCCAAATAGCACTGTTTGGGCTCTCCACTTACAAGGTGACAAGAAATAACACGTTCTTCACTTTTGAGTGCATATTATACATAAAAATCAGTTTTTCATTCAAAAGTCTCAAAAAAGCGTTTTCAGCTCCAAATAGCACTGTTTGGACTCCTCCACTTACAAGGTGACGAGAAATAACACGTTCTTCAACTGCAAATGAGAACTTTAACTTTTGAGTGCATTTTGGCCACAAAAAAACAGTTTTTCATTCAAAAGTGTCAAAAAAGCGTTTTCAGCTCCAAATAGCACTGTTTGGGCTTCTCCACTTACAAGGTGAAAAGAAATAACACTTTTTTTCACATTTGCGTGCAAATTGTACATAAAAATCAGTTTTTCATTCAAAAGTCTCAAAAAAGCGTTTTCAGCTCCAAATAGCACTGTTTGGACTCCTCCACTTACAAGGTGACAAGAAATAACACTTTTTTTCACATTTGAGTGCAAATTGTACATAAAAATCAGTTTTTCATTCAAAAGTGTCAAAAAAGTGTTTTCAGCTCTAAACAGCACTCATTGGACTTCTGAGCTTACAAGGTTACAAAAAATAATACTTTCTTCACTTTTGAGTGCATTTTGTACATAAAAATCAGTTTTTCATTCAAAATGTCAAAAAAGCGTTTTCAGCTCCAAATAGCACTGATTGGGCTTCTCCACTTACAAGGTGACAAGAAATGACACGTTCTTAACTTTTGAGTGCATATTATACATAAAAATCAGTTTTTCATTCAAAAGTGTCAAAAAAGCGTTTTCAGCTCCAAATAGCACTGTTTGGACTCCTCCACTTACAAGGTGACAAAAAATAACACGTTCTTCAACTGCAAATGACAACTTTGACTTTTGAGTGCATATTATACACAAAAAACAGTTTTTCATTCAAAATTGTCAAAAAAGCGTTTTCAACTCCAAATAGTAATGTTTGGACTTCTCCACTTACAAGGTGACAAGAAATGACATGTTCTTCACTTTTGAGTGCATATTATACATAAAAATCAGTTTTTCATTCAAAAGTGTCAAAAAAGCGTTTTCAGCTCCAAATAGCACTGTTTGGACTCCTCCACTTACAAGGTGACAAAAAATAACACGTTCTTCAACTGCAAATGACAACTTTGACTTTTGAGTGAATTTTGGCCACGAAAACAGTTTTTCATTCAAAAGTGTCAAAAAAGCGTTTTCAGCTCCAAATAGCACTGTTTGGGCTCTCCACTTACAAGGTGACAAGAAATAACACGTTCTTCACTTTTGAGTGCATATTATACATAAAAATCAGTTTTTCATTCAAAAGTCTCAAAAAAGCGTTTTCAGCTCCAAATAGCACTGTTTGGACTCCTCCACTTACAAGGTGACGAGAAATAACACGTTCTTCAACTGCAAATGAGAACTTTAACTTTTGAGTGCATTTTGGCCACAAAAAAACAGTTTTTCATTCAAAAGTGTCAAAAAAGCGTTTTCAGCTCCAAATAGCACTGTTTGGGCTTCTCCACTTACAAGGTGACAAGAAATAACACTTTCTTCACTTTTGAGTGCATATTGCACATAAAAATCAGTTTTTCATTCAAAAGTGTCAAAAAAGCGTTTTCAGCTCCAAATAGCACTGTTTGGACTCCTCCACTTACAAGGTGACAAGAAATAACACTTTTTTTCACATTTGCGTGCAAATTGTACATAAAAATCAGTTTTTCATTCAAAAGTCTCAAAAAAGCGTTTTCAGCTCCAAATAGCACTGTTTGGACTCCTCCACTTACAAGGTGACAAGAAATAACACTTTTTTTCACATTTGAGTGCAAATTGTACATAAAAATCAGTTTTTCATTCAAAAGTGTCAAAAAAGTGTTTTCAGCTCTAAACAGCACTCATTGGACTTCTGAGCTTACAAGGTTACAAAAAATAATACTTTCTTCACTTTTGAGTGCATTTTGTACATAAAAATGAGTTTTTCATTCAAAATGTCAAAAAAGCGTTTTCAGCTCCAAATAGCACTGATTGGGCTTCTCCACTTACAAGGTGACAAGAAATGACACGTTCTTAACTTTTGAGTGCATATTATACATAAAAATCAGTTTTTCATTCAAAAGTCTCAAAAAAGCGTTTTCAGCTCCAAATAGCACTGTTTGGACTCCTCCACTTACAAGGTGACAAAAAATAACACGTTCTTCAACTGCAAATGACAACTTTGACTTTTGAGTGAATTTTGGCCACAAAAACAGTTTTTCATTCAAAAGTGTCAAAAAAGCGTTTTCAGCTCCAAATAGCACTGTTTGGGCTCTCCACTTACAAGGTGACAAGAAATAACACGTTCTTCACTTTTGAGTGCATATTATACATAAAAATCAGTTTTTCATTCAAAAGTCTCAAAAAAGCGTTTTCAGCTCCAAATAGCACTGTTTGGACTCCTCCACTTACAAGGTGACGAGAAATAACACGTTCTTCAACTGCAAATGAGAACTTTAACTTTTGAGTGCATTTTGGCCACAAAAAAACAGTTTTTCATTCAAAAGTGTCAAAAAAGCGTTTTCAGCTCCAAATAGCACTGTTTGGGCTTCTCCACTTACAAGGTGACAAGAAATAACACTTTCTTCACTTTTGAGTGCATATTATACACAAAAAACAGTTTTTCATTCAAAATTGTCAAAAAAGCGTTTTCAACTCCAAATAGTAATGTTTGGACTTCTCCACTTACAAGGTGACAAGAAATGACATGTTCTTCACTTTTGAGTGCATATTATACATAAAAATCAGTTTTTCATTCAAAAGTCTCAAAAAAGCGTTTTCAGCTCCAAATAGCACTGTTTGGACTCCTCCACTTACAAGGTGACAAAAAATAACACGTTCTTCAACTGCAAATGACAACTTTGACTTTTGAGTGAATTTTGGCCACAAAAACAGTTTTTCATTCAAAAGTGTCAAAAAAGCGTTTTCAGCTCCAAATAGCACTGTTTGGGCTCTCCACTTACAAGGTGACAAGAAATAACACGTTCTTCACTTTTGAGTGCATATTATACATAAAAATCAGTTTTTCATTCAAAAGTCTCAAAAAAGCGTTTTCAGCTCCAAATAGCACTGTTTGGACTCCTCCACTTACAAGGTGACGAGAAATAACACGTTCTTCAACCGCAAATGACAACTTTGACTTTTGAGTGAATTTTGGCCACTAAAACAGTTTTTCATTCAAAAGTGTCAAAAAAGCGTTTTCAGCTCCAAATAGCACTGTTTGGGCTCTCCACTTACAAGGTGACAAGAAATAACACGTTCTTCACTTTTGAGTGCATATTATACATAAAAATCAGTTTTTCATTCAAAAGTCTCAAAAAAGCGTTTTCAGCTCCAAATAGCACTGTTTGGACTCCTCCACTTACAAGGTGACGAGAAATAACACGTTCTTCAACTGCAAATGAGAACTTTAACTTTTGAGTGCATTTTGGCCACAAAAACAATTTTTCATTCAAAAGTGTCAAAAAAGCGTTTTCAGCTCCAAATAGCACTGTTTGGGCTCTCCACTTACAAGGTGACAAGAAATAACACGTTCTTCACTTTTGAGTGCATATTATACATAAAAATCAGTTTTTCATTCAAAAGTCTCAAAAAAGCGTTTTCAGCTCCAAATAGCACTGATTGGGCTTCTCCACTTACAAGGTGACAAGAAATGACACGTTCTTAACTTTTGAGTGCATATTATACATAAAAATCAGTTTTTCATTCAAAAGTCTCAAAAAAGCGTTTTCAGCTCCAAAAAGCACTGTTTGGACTCCTCCACTTACAAGGTGACAAAAAATAACACGTTCTTCAACTGCAAATGACAACTTTGACTTTTGAGTGAATTTTGGCCACAAAAACAGTTTTTCATTCAAAAGTATCAAAAAAGCGTTTTCAGCTCCAAATAGCACTGTTTGGGCTCTCCACTTACAAGGTGACAAGAAATAACACGTTCTTCACTTTTGAGTGCATATTATACATAAAAATCAGTTTTTCATTCAAAAGTCTCAAAAAAGCGTTTTCAGCTCCAAATAGCACTGTTTGGACTCCTCCACTTACAAGGTGACGAGAAATAACACGTTCTTCAACTGCAAATGAGAACTTTAACTTTTGAGTGCATTTTGGCCACAAAAAAACAGTTTTTCATTCAAAAGTGTCAAAAAAGCGTTTTCAGCTCCAAATAGCACTGTTTGGGCTTCTCCACTTACAAGGTGACAAGAAATAACACTTTCTTCACTTTTGAGTGCATATTATACACAAAAAACAGCTTTTCATTCAAAATTGTCAAAAAAGCGTTTTCAACTCCAAATAGTAATGTTTGGACTTCTCCACTTACAAGGTGACAAGAAATGACATGTTCTTCACTTTTGAGTGTATATTATACATAAAAATCAGTTTTTCATTCAAAAGTCTCAAAAAAGCGTTTTCAGCTCCAAATAGCACTGTTTGGACTCCTCCACTTACAAGGTGACAAAAAATAACACGTTCTTCAACTGCAAATGACAACTTTGACTTTTGAGTGAATTTTGGCCACAAAAACAGTTTTTCATTCAAAAGTGTCAAAAAAGCGTTTTCAGCTCCAAATAGCACTGTTTGGGCTCTCCACTTACAAGGTGACAAGAAATAACACGTTCTTCACTTTTGAGTGCATATTATACATAAAAATCAGTTTTTCATTCAAAAGTCTCAAAAAAGCGTTTTCAGCTCCAAATAGCACTGTTTGGACTCCTCCACTTACAAGTTGACGAGAAATAACACGTTCTTCAACTGCAAATGACAACTTTGACTTTTGAGTGAAGTTTGGCCACAAAAACAGTTTTTCATTCAAAAGTGTCAAAAAAGCGTTTTCAGCTCCAAATAGCACTGTTTGGGCTCTCCACTTACAAGGTGACAAGAAATAACACGTTCTTCACTTTTGAGTGCATATTATACATAAAAATCAGTTTTTCATTCAAAAGTCTCAAAAAAGCGTTTTCAGCTCCAAATAGCACTGTTTAGACTCCTCCACTTACAAGGTGACGAGAAATAACACGTTCTTCAACTGCAAATGAGAACTTTAACTTTTGAGTGCATTTTGGCCACAAAAAAACAGTTTTTCATTCAAAAGTGTCAAAAAAGCGTTTTCAGCTCCAAATAGCACTGTTTGGGCTTCTCCACTTACAAGGTGACAAGAAATAACACTTTCTTCACTTTTGAGTGCATATTGCACATAAAAATCAGTTTTTCATTCAAAAGTGTCAAAAAAGCGTTTTCAGCTCCAAATAGCACTGTTTGGACTCCTCCACTTACAAGGTGACAAGAAATAACACTTTTTTTCACATTTGCGTGCAAATTGTACATAAAAATCAGTTTTTCATTCAAAAGTCTCAAAAAAGCGTTTTCAGCTCCAAATAGCACTGTTTGGACTCCTCCACTTACAAGGTGACAAAAAATAACACGTTCTTCAACTGCAAATGACAACTTTGACTTTTGAGTGAATTTTGGCCACAAAAACAGTTTTTCATTCAAAAGTGTCAAAAAAGCGTTTTCAGCTCCAAATAGCTCTGTTTGGGCTCTCCACTTACAAGGTGACAAGAAATAACACGTTCTTCACTTTTGAGTGCATATTATACATAAAAATCAGTTTTTCATTCAAAAGTCTCAAAAAAGCGTTTTCAGCTCCAAATAGCACTGTTTGGACTCCTCCACTTACAAGGTGACGAGAAATAACACGTTCTTCAACTGCAAATGAGAACTTTAACTTTTGAGTGCATTTTGGCCCCATAAAACAGTTTTTCATTCAAAAGTGTCAAAAAAGCGTTTTCAGCTCCAAATAGCACTGTTTGGGCTTCTCCACTTACAAGGTGACAAGAAATAACACTTTCTTCACTTTTGAGTGCATATTGCACATAAAAATCAGTTTTTCATTCAAAAGTGTCAAAAAAGCGTTTTCAGCTCCAAATAGCACTGTTTAGACTCCTCCACTTACAAGGTGACGAGAAATAACACTTTTTTTCACATTTGCGTGCAAATTGTACATAAAAATCAGTTTTTCATTCAAAAGTCTCAAAAAAGCGTTTTCAGCTCCAAATAGCACTGTTTGGACTCCTCCACTTACAAGGTGACAAAAAATAACACGTTCTTCAACTGCAAATGACAACTTTGACTTTTGAGTGAATTTTGGCCACAAAAACAGTTTTTCATTCAAAAGTGTCAAAAAAGCGTTTTCAGCTCCAAATAGCTCTGTTTGGGCTCTCCACTTACAAGGTGACAAGAAATAACACGTTCTTCACTTTTGAGTGCATATTATACATAAAAATCAGTTTTTCATTCAAAAGTCTCAAAAAAGCGTTTTCAGCTCCAAATAGCACTGTTTGGACTCCTCCACTTACAAGGTGACGAGAAATAACACGTTCTTCAACTGCAAATGAGAACTTTAACTTTTGAGTGCATTTTGGCCCCATAAAACAGTTTTTCATTCAAAAGTGTCAAAAAAGCGTTTTCAGCTCCAAATAGCACTGTTTGGGCTTCTCCACTTACAAGGTGACAAGAAATAACACTTTCTTCACTTTTGAGTGCATATTGCACATAAAAATCAGTTTTTCATTCAAAAGTGTCAAAAAAGCGTTTTCAGCTCCAAATAGCACTTTTTGGACTCCTCCACTTACAAGGTGACAAGATATAACACTTTTTTTCACATTTGCGTGCAAATTGTACATAAAAATCAGTTTTTCATTCAAAAGTCTCAAAAAAGCGTTTTCAGCTCCAAATAGCACTGTTTGGACTCCTCCACTTACAAGGTGACAAGAAATAACACTTTTTTTCACATTTGAGTGCAAATTGTACATAAAAATCAGTTTTTCATTCAAAAGTGTCAAAAAAGTGTTTTCAGCTCTAAACAGCACTCATTGGACTTCTGAGCTTACAAGGTTACAAAAAATAATACTTTCTTCACTTTTGAGTGCATTTTGTACATAAAAATCTGTTTTTCATTCAAAATGTCAAAAAAGCGTTTTCAGCTCCAAATAGCACTGATTGGGCTTCTCCACTTACAAGGTGACAAGAAATGACACGTTCTTCACTTTTGAGTGCATATTATACATAAAAATCAGTTTTTCATTCAAAAGTCTCAAAAAAGCGTTTTCAGCTCCAAATAGCACTGTTTGGACTCCTCCACTTACAAGGTGACAAAAAATAACACGTTCTTCAACTGCAAATGACAACTTTGACTTTTGAGTGAATTTTGGCCACAAAAACAGTTTTTCATTCAAAAGTGTCAAAAAAGCGTTTTCAGCTCCAAATAGCACTGTTTGGGCTCTCCACTTACAAGGTGACAAGAAATAACACGTTCTTCACTTTTGAGTGCATATTATACATAAAAATCAGTTTTTCATTCAAAAGTCTCAAAAAAGCGTTTTCAGCTCCAAATAGCACTGTTTGGACTCCTCCACTTACAAGGTGACGAGAAATAACACGTTCTTCAACTGCAAATGAGAACTTTAACTTTTGAGTGCATTTTGGCCACAAAAAAACAGTTTTTCATTCAAAAGTGTCAAAAAAGCGTTTTCAGCTCCAAATAGCACTGATTGGGCTTCTCCACTTACAAGGTGACAAGAAATAACACTTTTTTTCACATTTGAGTGCAAATTGTACATAAAAATCAGTTTTTCATTCAAAAGTGTCAAAAAAGCGTTTTCAGCTCTAAACAGCACTCATTGGACTTCTGAGCTTACAAGGTTACAAAAAATAATACTTTCTTCACTTTTGAGTGCATTTTGTACATAAAAATCTGTTTTTCATTCAAAATGTCAAAAAAGCGTTTTCAGCTCCAAATAGCACTGATTGGGCTTCTCCACTTACAAGGTGACAAGAAATAACACTTTTTTTCACATTTGAGTGCAAATTGTACATAAAAATCAGTTTTTCATTCAAAAGTCTCAAAAAAGCGTTTTCAGCTCCAAATAGCACTGTTTGGACTCCTCCACTTACAAGGTGACAAAAAATAACACGTTCTTCAACTGCAAATGAAAACTTTGACTTTTGAGTGAATTTTGGCCACAAATACAGTTTTTCATTCAAAAGTGTCAAAAAAGCGTTTTCAGGTCCAAATAGCACTGTTTGGGCTTCTCCGCTTACAAGGTGACAAGAAATAACACGTTCTTCACTTTTGAGTGTATATTGTACGTGAAAATCAGTTTTTCATTCAAAAGTGACAAAAAGCGTTTTCAGCTCCAAATAGCACTATTTGGACTTCTCCACTTCCAAGTTGACAAGAAATAACACGTTCTTCAACTGCAAATGACAACTTTGACTTTTGAGTGAATTTTGGCCACAAAAAACAGTTTTTCATTCAAAAGTGTCAAAAAAGCGTTTTCAGCTCCAAATAGCACTGTTTGGGCTTCTCCACTTACAAGGTGACAAGAAATAACACGTTCTTCACTTTTGAGTGCATATCATACATAAAAATCAGTTTTTCATTCAAAAGTCTCAAAAAAGCGTTTTCAGCTCCAAATAGCACTGTTTGGACTCCTCCACTTACAAGGTGACGAGAAATAACACGTTCTTCAACTGCATATGACAACTTTGACTTTTGAGTGCATTTTGGCCACAAAAACAGTCTTTCAGTCAAAAGTGTCAAAAAAGCGTTATCAGCTCCAAATAGCACTGTTTGGGCTTCTCCACTTACAAGGTGACAAGAAATAACACGTTCTTCACTTTTGAGTGCATATTGCACATAAAAATCAGTTTTTCATTCAAAAGTGTCAAAAAAGCGTTTTCAGCTCCAAATAGCACTGTTTGGACTCCTCCACTTACAAGGTGACAAGAAATAACACTTTTTTTCACATTTGAGTGCAAATTGTACATAAAAATCAGTTTTTCATTCAAAAGTCTCAAAAAAGCGTTTTCAGCTCCAAATAGCACTGTTTGGACTCCTCGACTTACAAGGTGACAAGAAATAACACTTTTTTTCACATTTGAGTGCAAATTGTACATAAAAATCAGTTTTTCATTCAAAAGTGTCAAAAAAGCGTTTTCAGCTCCAAATAGCACTGTTTGGACTTCTCCACTTACAAGGTGACAAGAAATAACACTTTTTTTCACATTTGAGTGCAAATTGTACGTGAAAATCAGTTTTTCATTCAAAAGTGACAAAAAGCGTTTTCAGCTCCAAATAGCACTATTTGGACTTCTCCACTTCCAAGTTGACAAGAAATAACACGTTCTTCAACTGCAAATGACAACTTTGACTTTTGAGTGAATTTTGGCCACAAAAAACAGTTTTTCATTCAAAAGTGTCAAAAAAGCGTTTTCAGCTCCAAATAGCACTGTTTGGGCTTCTCCACTTACAAGGTGACAAGAAATAACACGTTCTTCACTTTTAAGTGCATATTATACACAAAAAACAGTTTTTCATTCAAAAGTGTCAGAAACGTGTTTTCAGCTCGAAAAAGCACTGTTTGGACTTCTCCACTTACAAGGTGACAAGAAATAACACGTTCTTCAACTGCAAATGACAACTTTGACTTTTGAGTGCATTTTGGCCACAAAAAAACAGTTTTTCATTCAAAAGTGACAAAACAGCGTTTTCAGCTCCAAATAGCACTGTTTGGACTTCTCCACTTAATAGGTGACAAGAAATAACACTTTCTTCACTTTTGAGTGCATATTGCGCATAAAAATCAGTTTTTCATTCAAAAGTGTCAAAAAAGCGTTGTCATTTCTAAACAGCACTGTTTGGACTTCTCCACTTACAAGGTGACAAGAAATAACACGTTCATCAACTGCTAATGAGAACTTTGACTTTTGAAAGCATTGTGGCCACAAAAAACAGTTTTTCATTCAAAAGTGTCAAAAAAGCGTTTTCAGCTCCAAATAGCACTGTTTGGGCTTCTCAGCTTACTACGTGACAAGAAATGACACTTTCTTCATTTTTAAGTGCATATTATGCACAAAAAACAGTTTTTCATTCAAAAGTGTCAAAAAAGCGTTTTCCGCTCCAAATAGCACTGTTTGGACTTCTCCACTTACAAGGTGACAAGAAATAACACGTTCTTCAATTGCAAATGACAACTTTAACTTTTGAGTGCATTTTGGCCACAAAAAAACAGTTTTTCATTCAAAAGTGACAAAAAAGCGTTTTCAGTTCCAAATAGCACTGTTTGGACTTCTCCACTTACAAGGTGACAAGAAATGAACACGTTCTTCACTTTTGAGTGCATATTATACATAAAAATCAGTTTTTCATTCAAAAGTCTCAAAAAAGCGTTTTCAGCTCCAAATAGCACTGTTTGGACATCTCCACTTACAAGGTGACAAGAAATAACACTTTTTTCACTTTTGAGTGCAAATTGTACATAAAAATCAGTTTTTCATTCAAAAGTGTCAAAAAAGCGTTTTCAGCTCTAAACAGCACTCATTGGACTTCTGAGCTTACAAGGTTACAAAAAATAATACTTTCTTCACTTTTGAGTGCATTTTGTACATAAAAATCTGTTTTTCATTCAAAATGTCAAAAAAGCGTTTTCAGCTCCAAATAGCACTGATTGGGCTTCTCCACTTACAAGGTGACAAGAAATAAAACTTTTTTTCACTTTTGAGTGCAAATTGTACATAAAAATCAGTTTTTCATTCAAAAGTGTCAAAAAAGCATTTTCAGCTCTAAACAGCACTCTTTGGACTTCTGAGCTTACAAGGTTACAAAAAATAACACTTTCTTCACTTTTGAGTGCATTTTGTACATGAAAAACTGTTTTCATTCAAAAGTCTCAAAAAAAGCATTTTCAGCTCCAAATAGCACTGTTTGGACTTCTCAGCTTACTAGGTGACAAGAAATTACACTTTCTTCATTTTTAAGTGCATATTATACACAAAAAACAGTTTTTCATTCAAAAGTGTCAAAAAAGCGTTTTCAACTCCAAATATTACTGTTTGGACTCCTCCACTTACAAGGTGACAAGAAATAACACGTTCTTCAACTGCAAATGAGAACTTTGACTTTTGAGTGCATTTTGGCCAAAAAAAAAAAGTTTTTCATTCAAAGGGTCAAAAAACCGTTTTCAGCTCCAAATCGCACTGTTTGGGCTTCTCCGCTTACAAGGTGACAAGAAATGACAGGTTCTTCACTTTTGAGTGCATATTATACATAAAAATCTGTTTTTCATTCAAAATGTCAAAAAAGCGTTTTCAGCTCCAAATAGCACTGATTGGGCTTCTCCACTTACAAGGTGACAAGAAATAACACTTTTTTTCACATTTGAGTGCAAATTGTACATAAAAATCAGTTTTTCATTCAAAAGTCTCAAAAAAGCGTTTTCAGCTCCAAATAGCACTGTTTGGACTCCTCCACTTACAAGGTGACAAAAAATAACACGTTCTTCAACTGCAAATGAAAACTTTGACTTTTGAGTGAATTTTGGCCACAAATACAGTTTTTCATTCAAAAGTGTCAAAAAAGCGTTTTCAGCTCCAAATAGCACTGTTTGGGCTTCTCCACTTACAAGGTGACAAGAAATAACACTTTCTTCACTTTTGAGTGCATATTGCACATAAAAATCAGTTTTTCATTCAAAAGTGTCAAAAAAGCGTTTTCAGCTCCAAATAGCACTGTTTGGACTCCTCCACTTACAAGGTGACAAGAAATAACACTTTTTTCACATTTGAGTGCAAATTGTACATAAAAATCAGTTTTTCATTCAAAAGTCTCAAAAAAGCGTTTTCAGCTCCAAATAGCACTGTTTGGACTCCTCCACTTACAAGGTGACAAAAAATAACACGTTCTTCAACTGCAAATGACAACTTTGACTTTTGAGTGAATTTTGGCCACAAAAACAGTTTTTCATTCAAAAGTGTCAAAAAAGCGTTTTCAACTCCAAACAGCACTGTTTGGGCTTCTCCACTTACAAGGTGACAAGAAATAACACGTTCTTCACATTTGAGTGCATATTATACATAAAAATCAGTTTTTCATTCAAAAGTCTCAAAAAAGCGTTTTCAGCTCCAAATAGCACTGTTTGGACTTCTCCACTTACAAGGTGACGAGAAATAACACGTTCTTCATCTGCAAATGAGAACTTTAACTTTTGAGTGCATTTTGGCCACAAAAAAACAGTTTTTCATTCAAAAGTGTCAAAAAAGCGTTTTCAGCTCCAAATAGCACTGTTTGGGCTTCTCCACTTACAAGGTGACAAGAAATAACACTTTCTTCACTTTTGAGTGCATATTGCACATAAAAATCAGTTTTTCATTCAAAAGTGTCAAAAAAGCGTTTTCAGCTCCAAGTAGCACTGTTTGGACATCTCAACTTACAAGGTGACAAGAAATAACACGTTCTTCACTTTTGAGTGCAAATTGTACATAAAAATCAGTTTTTCATTCAAAAGTGTCAAAAAAGCGTTTTCAGCTCTAAACAGCACTCATTGGACTTCTGAACATACAAGGTGACAAGAAATAACACGTTCTTCAACTGCAAATGAGAACTTTAACTTTTGAGTGCATTTTGGCCACAAAAAAACAGTTTTTCATTCAAAAGTGTCAAAAAAGCGTTTTCAGCTCCAAATAGCACTGTTTGGGCTTCTCCACTTACAAGGTGACAAGAAATAACACTTTCTTCACTTTTGAGTGCATATTGCACATAAAAATCAGTTTTTCATTCAAAAGTGTCAAAAAAGCGTTTTCAGCTCCAAATAGCACTGTTTGGACTCCTCCACTTACAAGGTGACAAGAAATAACACTTTTTTCACATTTGAGTGCAAATTGTACATAAAAATCAGTTTTTCATTCAAAAGTCTCAAAAAAGCGTTTTCAGCTCCAAATAGCACTGTTTGGACTCCTCCACTTACAAGGTGACAAAAAATAACACGTTCTTCAACTGCAAATGACAACTTTGACTTTTTAGTGAATTTTGGCCACAAAAACAGTTTTTCATTCAAAAGTGTCAAAAAAGCGTTTTCAACTCCAAACAGCACTGTTTGGGCTTCTCCACTTACAAGGTGACAAGAAATAACACGTTCTTCACATTTGAGTGCATATTATACATAAAAATCAGTTTTTCATTCAAAAGTCTCAAAAAAGCGTTTTCAGCTCCAAATAGCACTGTTTGGACTCCTCCACTTACAAGGTGACGAGAAATAACACGTTCTTCAACTGCAAATGAGAACTTTAACTTTTGAGTGCATTTTGGCCACAAAAAAACAGTTTTTCATTCAAAAGTGTCAAAAAAGCGTTTTCAGGTCCAAATAGCACTGTTTGGGCTTCTCCACTTACAAGGTGACAAGAAATAACACTTTCTTCACTTTTGAGTGCATATTGCACATAAAAATCAGTTTTTCATTCAAAAGTGTCAAAAAAGCGTTTTCAGCTCCAAGTAGCACTGTTTGGACATCTCAACTTACAAGGTGACAAGAAATAAAACGTTCTTCCCTTTTGAGTGCAAATTGTACATAAAAATCAGTTTTTCATTCAAAAGTGTCAAAAAAGCGTTTTCAGCTCTAAACAGCACTCATTGGACTTCTGAACTTACAAGGTGACAAGAAATAACACGTTCTTCAACTGCAAATGAGAACTTTGACTTTTGAGTGCTTTTTGGCCACAAAAATCAGTTTTTCATTCAAAACACAAGAAATAACACTTTTTTTCACATTTGAGTGCAAATTGTACATAAAAATCAGTTTTTCATTCAAAAGTGTCAAAAAAGCGTTTTCAGCTCTAAACAGCACTCATTGGACTTCTGAACTTACAAGGTGACAAGAAATAATACTTTCTTCACTTTTGAGTGCATTTTGTACATAAAAATCTGTTTTTCATTCAAAATGTCAAAAAAGCTTTTTCAGCTCCAAATAGCACTGATTGGGCTTCTCCACTTACAAGGTGACAAGAAATAACACTTTCTTCACTTTTGAGTGCATATTATACATAAAAATCAGTTTTTCATTCAAAAGTCTCAAAAAAGCGTTTTCAGCTCCAAATAGCACTGTTTGGACTCCTCCACTTACAAGGTGACGAGAAATAACACGTTCTTCAACTGCAAATGACAACTTTGACTTTTGAGTGAATTTTGGCCACAAAAATAGTCTTTCATTCAAAAGTGTCAAAAAAGCGTTTTCAGCTCCAAATAGCACTGTTTGGGCTTCTCCACTTACAAGGTGACAAGAAATAACACGTTCTTCACTTTTGTGTGCATATTGCACATAAAAATCAGTTTTTCATTCAAAAGTGTCAAAAAAGCGTTTTCAGCTCCAAATAGCACTGTTTGGACTCCTGCACTTACATGGTGACAAGAAATAACACTTTTTTTCACATTTGAGTGCAAATTGTACATAAAAATCAGTTTTTCATTCAAAAGTCTCAAAAAAGCGTTTTCAGCTCCAAATAGCACTGTTTGGACTCCTCCACTTACAAGGTGACAAGAAATAACACTTTTTTTCACATTTGAGTGCAAATTGTACATAAAAATCAGTTTTTCATTCAAAAGTGTCAAAAAAGTGTTTTCAGCTCTAAACAGCACTCATTGGACTTCTGAGCTTACAAGGTTACAAAAAATAATACTTTCTTCACTTTTGAGTGCATTTTGTACATAAAAATCTGTTTTTCATTCAAAATGTCAAAAAAGCGTTTTCAGCTCCAAATAGCACTGATTGGGCTTCTCCACTTACAAGGTGACAAGAAATAACACTTTTTTTCACATTTGAGTGCAAATTGTACATAAAAATCAGTTTTTCATTCAAAAGTCTCAAAAAAGCGTTTTCAGCTCCAAATAGCACTGTTTGGACTCCTCCACTTACAAGGTGACAAAAAATAACACGTTCTTCAACTGCAAATGAAAACTTTGACTTTTGAGTGAATTTTGGCCACAAATACAGTTTTTCATTCAAAAGTGTCAAAAAAGCGTTTTCAGGTCCAAATAGCACTGTTTGGGCTTCTCCGCTTACAAGGTGACAAGAAATAACACGTTCTTCACTTTTGAGTGTATATTGTACGTGAAAATCAGTTTTTCATTCAAAAGTGACAAAAAGCGTTTTCAGCTCCAAATAGCACTATTTGGACTTCTCCACTTCCAAGTTGACAAGAAATAACACGTTCTTCAACTGCAAATGACAACTTTGACTTTTGAGTGAATTTTGGCCACAAAAAACAGTTTTTCATTCAAAAGTGTCAAAAAAGCGTTTTCAGCTCCAAATAGCACTGTTTGGGCTTCTCCACTTACAAGGTGACAAGAAATAACACGTTCTTCACTTTTGAGTGCATATTATACATAAAAATCAGTTTTTCATTCAAAAGTCTCAAAAAAGCGTTTTCAGCTCCAAATAGCACTGTTTGGACTCCTCCACTTACAAGGTGACAAGAAATAACACGTTCTTCACTTTTGAGTGCATATTATACATAAAAATCAGTTTTTCATTCAAAAGTGTCAAAAAAGCGTTTTCAGCTCCAAATAGCACTGTTTGGACTCCTCCACTTACAAGGTGACAAGAAATAACACTTTTTTTCACATTTGAGTGCAAATTGTACATAAAAATCAGTTTTTCATTCAAAAGTCTCAAAAAAGCGTTTTCAGCTCCAAATAGCACTGTTTGGACTCCTCGACTTACAAGGTGACAAGAAATAACACTTTTTTTCACATTTGAGTGCAAATTGTACATAAAAATCAGTTTTTCATTCAAAAGTGTCAAAAAAGTGTTTTCAGCTCTAAACAGCACTCATTGGACTTCTGAGCTTACAAGGTTACAAAAAATAATACTTTCTTCACTTTTGAGTGCATTTTGTACATAAAAATCTGTTTTTCATTCAAAATGTCAAAAAAGCGTTTTCAGCTCCAAATAGCACTGATTGGGCTTCTCCACTTACAAGGTGACAAGAAATAACACGTTCTTCAACTGCATATGACAACTTTGACTTTTGAGTGAATTTTGGCCACAAAAACAGTCTTTCATTCAAAAGTGTCAAAAAAGCGTTTTCAGCTCCAAATAGCACTGTTTGGGCTTCTCCACTTACAAGGGGACAAGAAATAACACGTTCTTCACTTTTGAGTGCATATTGCACATAAAAATCAGTTTTTCATTCAAAAGTGGCAAAAAAGCGTTTTCAGCTCCAAATAGCACTGTTTGGACTCCTCCACTTACAAGGTGACAAGAAATAACACTTTTTTTCACATTTGAGTGCAAATTGTACATAAAAATCAGTTTTTTATTCAAAAGTCTCAAAAAAGAGTTTTCAGCTCCAAATAGCACTGTTTGGACTCCTCGACTTACAAGGTGACAAGAAATAACACTTTTTTTCACATTTGAGTGCAAATTGTACATAAAAATCAGTTTTTCATTCAAAAGTGTCAAAAAAGTGTTTTCAGCTCTAAACAGCACTCATTGGACTTCTGAGCTTACAAGGTTACAAAAAATAATACTTTCTTCACTTTTGAGTGCATTTTGTACATAAAAATCTGTTTTTCATTCAAAATGTCAAAAAAGCGTTTTCAGCTCCAAATAGCACTGATTGGGCTTCTCCACTTACAAGGTGACAAGAAATAACACTTTTTTTCACATTTGAGTGCAAATTGTACATAAAAATCAGTTTTTCATTCAAAAGTCTCAAAAAAGCGTTTTCAGCTCCAAATAGCACTGTTTGGACTCCCCACTTACAAGGTGACAAAAAATAACACGTTCTTCAACTGCAAATGAAAACTTTGACTTTTGAGTGAATTTTGGCCACAAATACAGTTTTTCATTCAAAAGTGTCAAAAAAGCGTTTTCAGCTCCAAATAGCACTGTTTGGGCTTCTCCGCTTACAAGGTGACAAGAAATAACACGTTCTTCACTTTTGAGTGTATATTGTACGTGAAAATCAGTTTTTCATTCAAAAGTGACAAAAAGCGTTTTCAGCTCCAAATAGCACTATTTGGACTTCTCCACTTCCAAGTTGACAAGAAATAACACGTTCTTCAACTGCAAATGACAACTTTGACTTTTGAGTGAATTTTGGCCACAAAAAACAGTTTTTCATTCAAAAGTGTCAAAAAAGCGTTTTCAGCTCCAAATAGCACTGTTTGGGCTTCTCCACTTACAAGGTGACAAGAAATAACACTTTCTTCACTTTTGAGTGCATATTGCGCATAAAAATCAGTTTTTCATTTAAAAGTGTCAAAAAAGCGTTGTCATTTCTAAACAGCACTGTTTGGACTTCTCCACTTACAAGGTGACAAGAAATAACACGTTCATCAACTGCTAATGAGAACTTTGACTTTTGAAAGCATTGTGGCCACAAAAAACAGTTTTTCATTCAAAAGTGTCAAAAAAGCGTTTTCAGCTCCAAATAGCACTGTTTGGGCTTCTCAGCTTACTACGTGACAAGAAATTACACTTTCTTCATTTTTAAGTGCATATTATGCACAAAAAACAGTTTTTCATTCAAAAGTGTCAAAAAAGCGTTTTCAGCTCCAAATAGCACTGTTTGGGCTTCTCCACTTAGAAGGTGACAAGAAATAACACGTTCTTCACTTTTAAGTGCATATTATACACAAAAAACAGTTTTTCATTCAAAAGTGTCAGAAACGCGTTTTCAGCTCGAAAAAGCACTGTTTGGACTTCTCCACTTACAAGGTGACAAGAAATAACACGTTCTTCAACTGCAAATGACAACTTTGACTTTTGAGTGCATTTTGGCCACAAAAAAACAGTTTTTCATTCAAAAGTGACAAAACAGCGTTTTCAGCTCCAAATAGCACTGTTTGGACTTCTCCACTTAATAGGTGACAAGAAATAACACTTTCTTCACTTTTGAGTGCATATTGCACATAAAAATCAGTTTTTCATTCAAAAGTGTCAAAAAAGCGTTTTCATTTCTAAACAGCACCGTTTGGACTTCTCCACTTACAAGGTGACAAGAAATAACACGTTCATCAACTGCTAATGAGAACTTTGACTTTTGAAAGCATTGTGGCCACAAAAAACAGTTTTTTATTCAAAAGTGTCAAAAAAGCGTTTTCAGCTCCAAATAGCACTGTTTGGGCTTCTCAGCTTACTACGTGACAAGAAATTACACTTTCTTCATTTTTAAGTGCATATTATACACAAAAAACAGTTTTTCATTCAAAAGTGTCAAAAAAGCATTTTCAGCTCCAAATAGCACTGTTTGGACTTCTCCACTTACAAGGTGACAAGAAATAACACGTTCTTCAATTGCAAATGACAACTTTTACTTTTGAGTGCATTTTGGCTACAAAAAAACAGTTTTTCATTCAAAAGTGACAAAAAAGCGTTTTCAGCTCCAAATAGCACTGTTTGGACTTCTCCACTGAATAGGTGACAAGAAATAACACTTTCTTCACTTTTGAGTGCATATTTCACTTAAAAATCAGTTTTTCATTCAAAAGTGTCAAAAAAGCGTTTTCAGTTCCAAATAGCACTGTTTGGACTTCTCCACTTACAAGGTGACAAGAAATGACACGTTCTTCACTTTTGAGTGCATATTATACATAAAAATCAGTTTTTCATTCAAAAGTCTCAAAAAAGCGTTTTCAGCTCCAAATAGCACTGTTTGGACATCTCCACTTACAAGGTGACAAGAAATAACACTTTCTTCACTTTTGAGTGCAAATTGTACATAAAAATCAGTTTTTCATTCAAAAGTGTCAAAAAAGCGTTTTCAGCTCTAAACAGCACTCATTGGACTTCTGAGCTTACAAGGTTACAAAAAATAATACTTTCTTCACTTTTGAGTGCATTTTCTACATAAAAATCTGTTTTTCATTCAAAATGTCAAGAAAGCGTTTTCAGCTCCAAATAGCACTGATTGGGCTTCTCCACTTACAAGGTGACAAGAAATAAAACTTTTTTTCACTTTTGAGTGCAAATTGTACATAAAAATCAGTTTTTCATTCAAAAGTGTCAAAAAAGCATTTTCAGCTCTAAACAGCACTCTTTGGACTTCTGAACTTACAAGGTTACAAAAAATAACACTTTCTTCACTTTTGAGTGCATTTTGTACATGAAAAACTGTTTTTCATTCAAAAGTCTCAAAAAAAGCATTTTCAGCTCCAAATAGCACTGTTTGGACTTCTCAGCTTACTAGGTGACAAGAAATTACACTTTCTTCATTTTTAAGTGCATATTATACACAAAAAACAGTTTTTCATTCAAAAGTGTCAATAAAGCGTTTTCAACTCCAAATATTACTGTTTGGACTCCTCCACTTACAAGGTGACAAGAAATAACACGTTCTTCACTTTTGAGTGCAAATTGTACATAAAAATCAGTTTTTCATTCAAAAGTGTCAAAAAAGCGTTTTCAGCTCTAAACAGCACTCATTGGACTTCTGAGCTTACAAGGTGACAAGAAATAACACGTTCTTCAACTGCAAATGAGAACTTTGACTTTTGATTGCATTTTGGCCACAAAAATCAGTTTTTCATTCAAAAGTGTCAACAAAGCGTTTTCAGCTCCAAATAGCACTGTTTGGGCTTCTCAGCTTACAAGGTGACAAGAAATGACACGTTCTTCACTTTTGAGTGCATATTATACATAAAAATCAGTTTTTCATTCAAATGTCTCAAAAAAGCGTTTTCAGCTCCAAATAGCACTGTTTGGACTCCTCCACTTACAAGGTGACAAAAAATAACACGTTCTTCAACTGCAAATGACAACTTTGACTTTTGAGTGCATATTATACACAAAAAACAGTTTTTCATTCAAAATTGTCAAAAAAGCGTTTTCAACTCCAAATAGTAATGTTTGGACTTCTCCACTTACAAGGTGACAAGAAATGACATGTTCTTCACTTTTGAGTGCATATTATACATAAAAATCAGTTTTTCATTCAAAAGTGTCAAAAAAGCGTTTTCAGCTCCAAATAGCACTGTTTGGACTCCTCCACTTACAAGGTGACAAAAAATAACACGTTCTTCAACTGCAAATGACAACTTTGACTTTTGAGTGAATTTTGGCCACGAAAACAGTTTTTCATTCAAAAGTGTCAAAAAAGCGTTTTCAGCTCCAAATAGCACTGTTTGGACTCCTCCACTTACAAGGTGACAAAAAATAACACGTTCTTCAACTGCAAATGACAACTTTGACTTTTGAGTGAATTTTGGCCACAAAAACAGTTTTTCATTCAAAAGTGTCAAAAAAGCGTTTTCAGCTCCAAATAGCACTGTTTGGGCTCTCCACTTACAAGGTGACAAGAAATAACACGTTCTTCACTTTTGAGTGCATATTATACATAAAAATCAGTTTTTCATTCAAAAGTCTCAAAAAAGCGTTTTCAGCTCCAAATAGCACTGTTTGGACTCCTCCACTTACAAGGTGACGAGAAATAACACGTTCTTCAACTGCAAATGAGAACTTTAACTTTTGAGTGCATTTTGGCCACAAAAAAACAGTTTTTCATTCAAAAGTGTCAAAAAAGCGTTTTCAGCTCCAAATAGCACTGTTTGGGCTTCTCCACTTACAAGGTGACAAGAAATAACACTTTCTTCACTTTTGAGTGCATATTGCACATAAAAATCAGTTTTTCATTCAAAAGTGTCAAAAAAGCGTTTTCAGCTCCAAATAGCACTGTTTGGACTCCTCCACTTACAAGGTGACAAGAAATAACACTTTTTTTCACATTTGCGTGCAAATTGTACATAAAAATCAGTTTTTCATTCAAAAGTGTCAAAAAAGCGTTTTCAGCTCCAAATAGCACTGTTTGGACTCCTCCACTTACAAGGTGACAAGAAATAACACTTTTTTTCACATTTGAGTGCAAATTGTACATAAAAATCAGTTTTTCATTCAAAAGTGTCAAAAAAGTGTTTTCAGCTCTAAACAGCACTCATTGGACTTCTGAGCTTACAGGGTTACAAAAAAATAATACTTTCTTCACTTTTGAGTGCATTTTGTACATAAAAATCAGTTTTTCATTCAAAATGTCAAAAAAGCGTTTTCAGCTCCAAATAGCACTGATTGGGCTTCTCCACTTACAAGGTGACAAGAAATGACACGTTCTTAACTTTTGAGTGCATATTATACATAAAATTCAGTTTTTCATTCAAAAGTCTCAAAAAAGCGTTTTCAGCTCCAAATAGCACTGTTTGGACTCCTCCACTTACAAGGTGACAAAAAATAACACGTTCTTCAACTGCAAATGACAACTTTGACTTTTGAGTGAATTTTGGCCACAAAAACAGTTTTTCATTCAAAAGTGTCAAAAAAGCGTTTTCAGCTCCAAATAGCACTGTTTGGGCTCTCCACTTACAAGGTGACAAGAAATAACACGTTCTTCACTTTTGAGTGCATATTATACATAAAAATCAGTTTTTCATTCAAAAGTCTCAAAAAAGCGTTTTCAGCTCCAAATAGCACTGTTTGGACTCCTCCACTTACAAGGTGACGAGAAATAACACGTTCTTCAACTGCAAATGAGAACTTTAACTTTTGAGTGCATTTTGGCCACAAAAAAACAGTTTTTCATTCAAAAGTGTCAAAAAAGCGTTTTCAGCTCCAAATAGCACTGATTGGGCTTCTCCACTTACAAGGTGACAAGAAATAACACTTTTTTTCACATTTGAGTGCAAATTGTACATAAAAATCAGTTTTTCATTCAAAAGTGTCAAAAAAGCGTTTTCAGCTCTAAACAGCACTCATTGGACTTCTGAGCTTACAAGGTTACAAAAAATAATACTTTCTTCACTTTTGAGTGCATTTTGTACATAAAAATCTGTTTTTCATTCAAAATGTCAAAAAAGCGTTTTCAGCTCCAAATAGCACTGATTGGGCTTCTCCACTTACAAGGTGACAAGAAATAACACTTTTTTTCACATTTGAGTGCAAATTGTACATAAAAATCAGTTTTTCATTCAAAAGTCTCAAAAAAGCGTTTTCAGCTCCAAATAGCACTGTTTGGACTCCTCCACTTACAAGGTGACAAAAAATAACACGTTCTTCAACTGCAAATGAAAACTTTGACTTTTGAGTGAATTTTGGCCACAAATACAGTTTTTCATTCAAAAGTGTCAAAAAAGCGTTTTCAGGTCCAAATAGCACTGTTTGGGCTTCTCCGCTTACAAGGTGACAAGAAATAACACGTTCTTCACTTTTGAGTGTATATTGTACGTGAAAATCAGTTTTTCATTCAAAAGTGACAAAAAGCGTTTTCAGCTCCAAATAGCACTATTTGGACTTCTCCACTTCCAAGTTGACAAGAAATAACACGTTCTTCAACTGCAAATGACAACTTTGACTTTTGAGTGAATTTTGGCCACAAAAAACAGTTTTTCATTCAAAAGTGTCAAAAAAGCGTTTTCAGCTCCAAATAGCACTGTTTGGGCTTCTCCACTTACAAGGTGACAAGAAATAACACGTTCTTCACTTTTGAGTGCATATCATACATAAAAATCAGTTTTTCATTCAAAAGTCTCAAAAAAGCGTTTTCAGCTCCAAATAGCACTGTTTGGACTCCTCCACTTACAAGGTGACGAGAAATAACACGTTCTTCAACTGCATATGACAACTTTGACTTTTGAGTGAATTTTGGCCACAAAAACAGTCTTTCAGTCAAAAGTGTCAAAAAAGCGTTATCAGCTCCAAATAGCACTGTTTGGGCTTCTCCACTTACAAGGTGACAAGAAATAACACGTTCTTCACTTTTGAGTGCATATTGCACATAAAAATCAGTTTTTCATTCAAAAGTGTCAAAAAAGCGTTTTCAGCTCCAAATAGCACTGTTTGGACTCCTCCACTTACAAGGTGACAAGAAATAACACTTTTTTTCACATTTGAGTGCAAATTGTACATAAAAATCAGTTTTTCATTCAAAAGTCTCAAAAAAGCGTTTTCAGCTCCAAATAGCACTGTTTGGACTCCTCGACTTACAAGGTGACAAGAAATAACACTTTTTTTCACATTTGAGTGCAAATTGTACATAAAAATCAGTTTTTCATTCAAAAGTGTCAAAAAAGCGTTTTCAGCTCCAAATAGCACTGTTTGGACTTCTCCACTTACAAGGTGACAAGAAATAACACTTTTTTTCACATTTGAGTGCAAATTGTACGTGAAAATCAGTTTTTCATTCAAAAGTGACAAAAAGCGTTTTCAGCTCCAAATAGCACTATTTGGACTTCTCCACTTCCAAGTTGACAAGAAATAACACGTTCTTCAACTGCAAATGACAACTTTGACTTTTGAGTGAATTTTGGCCACAAAAAACAGTTTTTCATTCAAAAGTGTCAAAAAAGCGTTTTCAGCTCCAAATAGCACTGTTTGGGCTTCTCCACTTACAAGGTGACAAGAAATAACACGTTCTTCACTTTTAAGTGCATATTATACACAAAAAACAGTTTTTCATTCAAAAGTGTCAGAAACGTGTTTTCAGCTCGAAAAAGCACTGTTTGGACTTCTCCACTTACAAGGTGACAAGAAATAACACGTTCTTCAACTGCAAATGACAACTTTGACTTTTGAGTGCATTTTGGCCACAAAAAAACAGTTTTTCATTCAAAAGTGACAAAACAGCGTTTTCAGCTCCAAATAGCACTGTTTGGACTTCTCCACTTAATAGGTGACAAGAAATAACACTTTCTTCACTTTTGAGTGCATATTGCGCATAAAAATCAGTTTTTCATTCAAAAGTGTCAAAAAAGCGTTGTCATTTCTAAACAGCACTGTTTGGACTTCTCCACTTACAAGGTGACAAGAAATAACACGTTCATCAACTGCTAATGAGAACTTTGACTTTTGAAAGCATTGTGGCCACAAAAAACAGTTTTTCATTCAAAAGTGTCAAAAAAGCGTTTTCAGCTCCAAATAGCACTGTTTGGGCTTCTCAGCTTACTACGTGACAAGAAATGACACTTTCTTCATTTTTAAGTGCATATTATGCACAAAAAACAGTTTTTCATTCAAAAGTGTCAAAAAAGCGTTTTCCGCTCCAAATAGCACTGTTTGGACTTCTCCACTTACAAGGTGACAAGAAATAACACGTTCTTCAATTGCAAATGACAACTTTTACTTTTGAGTGCATTTTGGCTACAAAAAAACAGTTTTTCATTCAAAAGTGACAAAAAAGCGTTTTCAGTTCCAAATAGCACTGTTTGGACTTCTCCACTTACAAGGTGACAAGAAATGAACACGTTCTTCACTTTTGAGTGCATATTATACATAAAAATCAGTTTTTCATTCAAAAGTCTCAAAAAAGCGTTTTCAGCTCCAAATAGCACTGTTTGGACATCTCCACTTACAAGGTGACAAGAAATAACACTTTTTTCACTTTTGAGTGCAAATTGTACATAAAAATCAGTTTTTCATTCAAAAGTGTCAAAAAAGCGTTTTCAGCTCTAAACAGCACTCATTGGACTTCTGAGCTTACAAGGTTACAAAAAATAATACTTTCTTCACTTTTGAGTGCATTTTGTACATAAAAATCTGTTTTTCATTCAAAATGTCAAAAAAGCGTTTTCAGCTCCAAATAGCACTGATTGGGCTTCTCCACTTACAAGGTGACAAGAAATAAAACTTTTTTTCACTTTTGAGTGCAAATTGTACATAAAAATCAGTTTTTCATTCAAAAGTGTCAAAAAAGCATTTTCAGCTCTAAACAGCACTCTTTGGACTTCTGAGCTTACAAGGTTACAAAAAATAACACTTTCTTCACTTTTGAGTGCATTTTGTACATGAAAAACTGTTTTCATTCAAAAGTCTCAAAAAAAGCATTTTCAGCTCCAAATAGCACTGTTTGGACTTCTCAGCTTACTAGGTGACAAGAAATTACACTTTCTTCATTTTTAAGTGCATATTATACACAAAAAACAGTTTTTCATTCAAAAGTGTCAAAAAAGCGTTTTCAACTCCAAATATTACTGTTTGGACTCCTCCACTTACAAGGTGACAAGAAATAACACGTTCTTCAACTGCAAATGAGAACTTTGACTTTTGAGTGCATTTTGGCCAAAAAAAAAAAGTTTTTCATTCAAAGGGTCAAAAAACCGTTTTCAGCTCCAAATCGCACTGTTTGGGCTTCTCCGCTTACAAGGTGACAAGAAATGACAGGTTCTTCACTTTTGAGTGCATATTATACATAAAAATCTGTTTTTCATTCAAAATGTCAAAAAAGCGTTTTCAGCTCCAAATAGCACTGATTGGGCTTCTCCACTTACAAGGTGACAAGAAATAACACTTTTTTTCACATTTGAGTGCAAATTGTACATAAAAATCAGTTTTTCATTCAAAAGTCTCAAAAAAGCGTTTTCAGCTCCAAATAGCACTGTTTGGACTCCTCCACTTACAAGGTGACAAAAAATAACACGTTCTTCAACTGCAAATGAAAACTTTGACTTTTGAGTGAATTTTGGCCACAAATACAGTTTTTCATTCAAAAGTGTCAAAAAAGCGTTTTCAGCTCCAAATAGCACTGTTTGGGCTTCTCCACTTACAAGGTGACAAGAAATAACACTTTCTTCACTTTTGAGTGCATATTGCACATAAAAATCAGTTTTTCATTCAAAAGTGTCAAAAAAGCGTTTTCAGCTCCAAATAGCACTGTTTGGACTCCTCCACTTACAAGGTGACAAGAAATAACACTTTTTTCACATTTGAGTGCAAATTGTACATAAAAATCAGTTTTTCATTCAAAAGTCTCAAAAAAGCGTTTTCAGCTCCAAATAGCACTGTTTGGACTCCTCCACTTACAAGGTGACAAAAAATAACACGTTCTTCAACTGCAAATGACAACTTTGACTTTTGAGTGAATTTTGGCCACAAAAACAGTTTTTCATTCAAAAGTGTCAAAAAAGCGTTTTCAACTCCAAACAGCACTGTTTGGGCTTCTCCACTTACAAGGTGACAAGAAATAACACGTTCTTCACATTTGAGTGCATATTATACATAAAAATCAGTTTTTCATTCAAAAGTCTCAAAAAAGCGTTTTCAGCTCCAAATAGCACTGTTTGGACTTCTCCACTTACAAGGTGACGAGAAATAACACGTTCTTCATCTGCAAATGAGAACTTTAACTTTTGAGTGCATTTTGGCCACAAAAAAACAGTTTTTCATTCAAAAGTGTCAAAAAAGCGTTTTCAGCTCCAAATAGCACTGTTTGGGCTTCTCCACTTACAAGGTGACAAGAAATAACACTTTCTTCACTTTTGAGTGCATATTGCACATAAAAATCAGTTTTTCATTCAAAAGTGTCAAAAAAGCGTTTTCAGCTCCAAGTAGCACTGTTTGGACATCTCAACTTACAAGGTGACAAGAAATAACACGTTCTTCACTTTTGAGTGCAAATTGTACATAAAAATCAGTTTTTCATTCAAAAGTGTCAAAAAAGCGTTTTCAGCTCTAAACAGCACTCATTGGACTTCTGAACATACAAGGTGACAAGAAATAACACGTTCTTCAACTGCAAATGAGAACTTTAACTTTTGAGTGCATTTTGGCCACAAAAAAACAGTTTTTCATTCAAAAGTGTCAAAAAAGCGTTTTCAGCTCCAAATAGCACTGTTTGGGCTTCTCCACTTACAAGGTGACAAGAAATAACACTTTCTTCACTTTTGAGTGCATATTGCACATAAAAATCAGTTTTTCATTCAAAAGTGTCAAAAAAGCGTTTTCAGCTCCAAATAGCACTGTTTGGACTCCTCCACTTACAAGGTGACAAGAAATAACACTTTTTTCACATTTGAGTGCAAATTGTACATAAAAATCAGTTTTTCATTCAAAAGTCTCAAAAAAGCGTTTTCAGCTCCAAATAGCACTGTTTGGACTCCTCCACTTACAAGGTGACAAAAAATAACACGTTCTTCAACTGCAAATGACAACTTTGACTTTTTAGTGAATTTTGGCCACAAAAACAGTTTTTCATTCAAAAGTGTCAAAAAAGCGTTTTCAACTCCAAACAGCACTGTTTGGGCTTCTCCACTTACAAGGTGACAAGAAATAACACGTTCTTCACATTTGAGTGCATATTATACATAAAAATCAGTTTTTCATTCAAAAGTCTCAAAAAAGCGTTTTCAGCTCCAAATAGCACTGTTTGGACTCCTCCACTTACAAGGTGACGAGAAATAACACGTTCTTCAACTGCAAATGAGAACTTTAACTTTTGAGTGCATTTTGGCCACAAAAAAACAGTTTTTCATTCAAAAGTGTCAAAAAAGCGTTTTCAGGTCCAAATAGCACTGTTTGGGCTTCTCCACTTACAAGGTGACAAGAAATAACACTTTCTTCACTTTTGAGTGCATATTGCACATAAAAATCAGTTTTTCATTCAAAAGTGTCAAAAAAGCGTTTTCAGCTCCAAGTAGCACTGTTTGGACATCTCAACTTACAAGGTGACAAGAAATAAAACGTTCTTCCCTTTTGAGTGCAAATTGTACATAAAAATCAGTTTTTCATTCAAAAGTGTCAAAAAAGCGTTTTCAGCTCTAAACAGCACTCATTGGACTTCTGAACTTACAAGGTGACAAGAAATAACACGTTCTTCAACTGCAAATGAGAACTTTGACTTTTGAGTGCTTTTTGGCCACAAAAATCAGTTTTTCATTCAAAACACAAGAAATAACACTTTTTTTCACATTTGAGTGCAAATTGTACATAAAAATCAGTTTTTCATTCAAAAGTGTCAAAAAAGCGTTTTCAGCTCTAAACAGCACTCATTGGACTTCTGAACTTACAAGGTGACAAGAAATAATACTTTCTTCACTTTTGAGTGCATTTTGTACATAAAAATCTGTTTTTCATTCAAAATGTCAAAAAAGCTTTTTCAGCTCCAAATAGCACTGATTGGGCTTCTCCACTTACAAGGTGACAAGAAATAACACTTTCTTCACTTTTGAGTGCATATTATACATAAAAATCAGTTTTTCATTCAAAAGTCTCAAAAAAGCGTTTTCAGCTCCAAATAGCACTGTTTGGACTCCTCCACTTACAAGGTGACGAGAAATAACACGTTCTTCAACTGCAAATGACAACTTTGACTTTTGAGTGAATTTTGGCCACAAAAATAGTCTTTCATTCAAAAGTGTCAAAAAAGCGTTTTCAGCTCCAAATAGCACTGTTTGGGCTTCTCCACTTACAAGGTGACAAGAAATAACACGTTCTTCACTTTTGTGTGCATATTGCACATAAAAATCAGTTTTTCATTCAAAAGTGTCAAAAAAGCGTTTTCAGCTCCAAATAGCACTGTTTGGACTCCTGCACTTACATGGTGACAAGAAATAACACTTTTTTTCACATTTGAGTGCAAATTGTACATAAAAATCAGTTTTTCATTCAAAAGTCTCAAAAAAGCGTTTTCAGCTCCAAATAGCACTGTTTGGACTCCTCCACTTACAAGGTGACAAGAAATAACACTTTTTTTCACATTTGAGTGCAAATTGTACATAAAAATCAGTTTTTCATTCAAAAGTGTCAAAAAAGCGTTTTCAGCTCTAAACAGCACTCATTGGACTTCTGAGCTTACAAGGTTACAAAAAATAATACTTTCTTCACTTTTGAGTGCATTTTGTACATAAAAATCTGTTTTTCATTCAAAATGTCAAAAAAGCGTTTTCAGCTCCAAATAGCACTGATTGGGCTTCTCCACTTACAAGGTGACAAGAAATAACACTTTTTTTCACATTTGAGTGCAAATTGTACATAAAAATCAGTTTTTCATTCAAAAGTCTCAAAAAAGCGTTTTCAGCTCCAAATAGCACTGTTTGGACTCCTCCACTTACAAGGTGACAAAAAATAACACGTTCTTCAACTGCAAATGAAAACTTTGACTTTTGAGTGAATTTTGGCCACAAATACAGTTTTTCATTCAAAAGTGTCAAAAAAGCGTTTTCAGGTCCAAATAGCACTGTTTGGGCTTCTCCGCTTACAAGGTGACAAGAAATAACACGTTCTTCACTTTTGAGTGTATATTGTACGTGAAAATCAGTTTTTCATTCAAAAGTGACAAAAAGCGTTTTCAGCTCCAAATAGCACTATTTGGACTTCTCCACTTCCAAGTTGACAAGAAATAACACGTTCTTCAACTGCAAATGACAACTTTGACTTTTGAGTGAATTTTGGCCACAAAAAACAGTTTTTCATTCAAAAGTGTCAAAAAAGCGTTTTCAGCTCCAAATAGCACTGTTTGGGCTTCTCCACTTACAAGGTGACAAGAAATAACACGTTCTTCACTTTTGAGTGCATATTATACATAAAAATCAGTTTTTCATTCAAAAGTCTCAAAAAAGCGTTTTCAGCTCCAAATAGCACTGTTTGGACTCCTCCACTTACAAGGTGACGAGAAATAACACGTTCTTCAACTGCATATGACAACTTTGACTTTTGAGTGAATTTTGGCCACAAAAACAGTCTTTCATTCAAAAGTGTCAAAAAAGCAATTTCAGCTCCAAATAGCACTGTTTGGGCTTCTCCACTTACAAGGTGACAAGAAATAACACGTTCTTCACTTTTGAGTGCATATTGCACATAAAAATCAGTTTTTCATTCAAAAGTGTCAAAAAAGCGTTTTCAGCTCCAAATAGCACTGTTTGGACTCCTCCACTTACAAGGTGACAAGAAATAACACTTTTTTTCACATTTGAGTGCAAATTGTACATAAAAATCAGTTTTTCATTCAAAAGTCTCAAAAAAGCGTTTTCAGCTCCAAATAGCACTGTTTGGACTCCTCGACTTACAAGGTGACAAGAAATAACACTTTTTTTCACATTTGAGTGCAAATTGTACATAAAAATCAGTTTTTCATTCAAAAGTGTCAAAAAAGTGTTTTCAGCTCTAAACAGCACTCATTGGACTTCTGAGCTTACAAGGTTACAAAAAATAATACTTTCTTCACTTTTGAGTGCATTTTGTACATAAAAATCTGTTTTTCATTCAAAATGTCAAAAAAGCGTTTTCAGCTCCAAATAGCACTGATTGGGCTTCTCCACTTACAAGGTGACAAGAAATAACACGTTCTTCAACTGCATATGACAACTTTGACTTTTGAGTGAATTTTGGCCACAAAAACAGTCTTTCATTCAAAAGTGTCAAAAAAGCGTTTTCAGCTCCAAATAGCACTGTTTGGGCTTCTCCACTTACAAGGGGACAAGAAATAACACGTTCTTCACTTTTGAGTGCATATTGCACATAAAAATCAGTTTTTCATTCAAAAGTGGCAAAAAAGCGTTTTCAGCTCCAAATAGCACTGTTTGGACTCCTCCACTTACAAGGTGACAAGAAATAACACTTTTTTTCACATTTGAGTGCAAATTGTACATAAAAATCAGTTTTTTATTCAAAAGTCTCAAAAAAGAGTTTTCAGCTCCAAATAGCACTGTTTGGACTCCTCGACTTACAAGGTGACAAGAAATAACACTTTTTTTCACATTTGAGTGCAAATTGTACATAAAAATCAGTTTTTCATTCAAAAGTGTCAAAAAAGTGTTTTCAGCTCTAAACAGCACTCATTGGACTTCTGAGCTTACAAGGTTACAAAAAATAATACTTTCTTCACTTTTGAGTGCATTTTGTACATAAAAATCTGTTTTTCATTCAAAATGTCAAAAAAGCGTTTTCAGCTCCAAATAGCACTGATTGGGCTTCTCCACTTACAAGGTGACAAGAAATAACACTTTTTTTCACATTTGAGTGCAAATTGTACATAAAAATCAGTTTTTCATTCAAAAGTCTCAAAAAAGCGTTTTCAGCTCCAAATAGCACTGTTTGGACTCCCCACTTACAAGGTGACAAAAAATAACACGTTCTTCAACTGCAAATGAAAACTTTGACTTTTGAGTGAATTTTGGCCACAAATACAGTTTTTCATTCAAAAGTGTCAAAAAAGCGTTTTCAGCTCCAAATAGCACTGTTTGGGCTTCTCCGCTTACAAGGTGACAAGAAATAACACGTTCTTCACTTTTGAGTGTATATTGTACGTGAAAATCAGTTTTTCATTCAAAAGTGACAAAAAGCGTTTTCAGCTCCAAATAGCACTATTTGGACTTCTCCACTTCCAAGTTGACAAGAAATAACACGTTCTTCAACTGCAAATGACAACTTTGACTTTTGAGTGAATTTTGGCCACAAAAAACAGTTTTTCATTCAAAAGTGTCAAAAAAGCGTTTTCAGCTCCAAATAGCACTGTTTGGGCTTCTCCACTTACAAGGTGACAAGAAATAACACTTTCTTCACTTTTGAGTGCATATTGCGCATAAAAATCAGTTTTTCATTCAAAAGTGTCAAAAAAGCGTTGTCATTTCTAAACAGCACTGTTTGGACTTCTCCACTTACAAGGTGACAAGAAATAACACGTTCATCAACTGCTAATGAGAACTTTGACTTTTGAAAGCATTGTGGCCACAAAAAACAGTTTTTCATTCAAAAGTGTCAAAAAAGCGTTTTCAGCTCCAAATAGCACTGTTTGGGCTTCTCAGCTTACTACGTGACAAGAAATTACACTTTCTTCATTTTTAAGTGCATATTATGCACAAAAAACAGTTTTTCATTCAAAAGTGTCAAAAAAGCGTTTTCAGCTCCAAATAGCACTGTTTGGGCTTCTCCACTTAGAAGGTGACAAGAAATAACACGTTCTTCACTTTTAAGTGCATATTATACACAAAAAACAGTTTTTCATTCAAAAGTGTCAGAAACGCGTTTTCAGCTCGAAAAAGCACTGTTTGGACTTCTCCACTTACAAGGTGACAAGAAATAACACGTTCTTCAACTGCAAATGACAACTTTGACTTTTGAGTGCATTTTGGCCACAAAAAAACAGTTTTTCATTCAAAAGTGACAAAACAGCGTTTTCAGCTCCAAATAGCACTGTTTGGACTTCTCCACTTAATAGGTGACAAGAAATAACACTTTCTTCACTTTTGAGTGCATATTGCACATAAAAATCAGTTTTTCATTCAAAAGTGTCAAAAAAGCGTTTTCATTTCTAAACAGCACCGTTTGGACTTCTCCACTTACAAGGTGACAAGAAATAACACGTTCATCAACTGCTAATGAGAACTTTGACTTTTGAAAGCATTGTGGCCACAAAAAACAGTTTTTTATTCAAAAGTGTCAAAAAAGCGTTTTCAGCTCCAAATAGCACTGTTTGGGCTTCTCAGCTTACTACGTGACAAGAAATTACACTTTCTTCATTTTTAAGTGCATATTATACACAAAAAACAGTTTTTCATTCAAAAGTGTCAAAAAAGCATTTTCAGCTCCAAATAGCACTGTTTGGACTTCTCCACTTACAAGGTGACAAGAAATAACACGTTCTTCAATTGCAAATGACAACTTTTACTTTTGAGTGCATTTTGGCTACAAAAAAACAGTTTTACATTCAAAAGTGACAAAAAAGCGTTTTCAGCTCCAAATAGCACTGTTTGGACTTCTCCACTGAATAGGTGACAAGAAATAACACTTTCTTCACTTTTGAGTGCATATTTCACTTAAAAATCAGTTTTTCATTCAAAAGTGTCAAAAAAGCGTTTTCAGTTCCAAATAGCACTGTTTGGACTTCTCCACTTACAAGGTGACAAGAAATGACACGTTCTTCACTTTTGAGTGCATATTATACATAAAAATCAGTTTTTCATTCAAAAGTCTCAAAAAAGCGTTTTCAGCTCCAAATAGCACTGTTTGGACATCTCCACTTACAAGGTGACAAGAAATAACACTTTCTTCACTTTTGAGTGCAAATTGTACATAAAAATCAGTTTTTCATTCAAAAGTGTCAAAAAAGCGTTTTCAGCTCTAAACAGCACTCATTGGACTTCTGAGCTTACAAGGTTACAAAAAATAATACTTTCTTCACTTTTGAGTGCATTTTCTACATAAAAATCTGTTTTTCATTCAAAATGTCAAGAAAGCGTTTTCAGCTCCAAATAGCACTGATTGGGCTTCTCCACTTACAAGGTGACAAGAAATAAAACTTTTTTTCACTTTTGAGTGCAAATTGTACATAAAAATCAGTTTTTCATTCAAAAGTGTCAAAAAAGCATTTTCAGCTCTAAACAGCACTCTTTGGACTTCTGAACTTACAAGGTTACAAAAAATAACACTTTCTTCACTTTTGAGTGCATTTTGTACATGAAAAACTGTTTTTCATTCAAAAGTCTCAAAAAAAGCATTTTCAGCTCCAAATAGCACTGTTTGGACTTCTCAGCTTACTAGGTGACAAGAAATTACACTTTCTTCATTTTTAAGTGCATATTATACACAAAAAACAGTTTTTCATTCAAAAGTGTCAATAAAGCGTTTTCAACTCCAAATATTACTGTTTGGACTCCTCCACTTACAAGGTGACAAGAAATAACACGTTCTTCACTTTTGAGTGCAAATTGTACATAAAAATCAGTTTTTCATTCAAAAGTGTCAAAAAAGCGTTTTCAGCTCTAAACAGCACTCATTGGACTTCTGAGCTTACAAGGTGACAAGAAATAACACGTTCTTCAACTGCAAATGAGAACTTTGACTTTTGATTGCATTTTGGCCACAAAAATCAGTTTTTCATTCAAAAGTGTCAACAAAGCGTTTTCAGCTCCAAATAGCACTGTTTGGGCTTCTCAGCTTACAAGGTGACAAGAAATGACACGTTCTTCACTTTTGAGTGCATATTATACATAAAAATCAGTTTTTCATTCAAATGTCTCAAAAAAGCGTTTTCAGCTCCAAATAGCACTGTTTGGACTCCTCCACTTACAAGGTGACAAAAAATAACACGTTCTTCAACTGCAAATGACAACTTTGACTTTTGAGTGCATATTATACACAAAAAACAGTTTTTCATTCAAAATTGTCAAAAAAGCGTTTTCAACTCCAAATAGTAATGTTTGGACTTCTCCACTTACAAGGTGACAAGAAATGACATGTTCTTCACTTTTGAGTGCATATTATACATAAAAATCAGTTTTTCATTCAAAAGTGTCAAAAAAGCGTTTTCAGCTCCAAATAGCACTGTTTGGACTCCTCCACTTACAAGGTGACAAAAAATAACACGTTCTTCAACTGCAAATGACAACTTTGACTTTTGAGTGAATTTTGGCCACGAAAACAGTTTTTCATTCAAAAGTGTCAAAAAAGCGTTTTCAGCTCCAAATAGCACTGTTTGGACTCCTCCACTTACAAGGTGACAAAAAATAACACGTTCTTCAACTGCAAATGACAACTTTGACTTTTGAGTGAATTTTGGCCACAAAAACAGTTTTTCATTCAAAAGTGTCAAAAAAGCGTTTTCAGCTCCAAATAGCACTGTTTGGGCTCTCCACTTACAAGGTGACAAGAAATAACACGTTCTTCACTTTTGAGTGCATATTATACATAAAAATCAGTTTTTCATTCAAAAGTCTCAAAAAAGCGTTTTCAGCTCCAAATAGCACTGTTTGGACTCCTCCACTTACAAGGTGACGAGAAATAACACGTTCTTCAACTGCAAATGAGAACTTTAACTTTTGAGTGCATTTTGGCCACAAAAAAACAGTTTTTCATTCAAAAGTGTCAAAAAAGCGTTTTCAGCTCCAAATAGCACTGTTTGGGCTTCTCCACTTACAAGGTGACAAGAAATAACACTTTCTTCACTTTTGAGTGCATATTGCACATAAAAATCAGTTTTTCATTCAAAAGAGTCAAAAAAGCGTTTTCAGCTCCAAATAGCACTGTTTGGACTCCTCCACTTACAAGGTGACAAGAAATAACACTTTTTTTCACATTTGCGTGCAAATTGTACATAAAAATCAGTTTTTCATTCAAAAGTGTCAAAAAAGCGTTTTCAGCTCCAAATAGCACTGTTTGGACTCCTCCACTTACAAGGTGACAAGAAATAACACTTTTTTTCACATTTGAGTGCAAATTGTACATAAAAATCAGTTTTTCATTCAAAAGTGTCAAAAAAGTGTTTTCAGCTCTAAACAGCACTCATTGGACTTCTGAGCTTACAGGGTTACAAAAAAATAATACTTTCTTCACTTTTGAGTGCATTTTGTACATAAAAATCAGTTTTTCATTCAAAATGTCAAAAAAGCGTTTTCAGCTCCAAATAGCACTGATTGGGCTTCTCCACTTACAAGGTGACAAGAAATGACACGTTCTTAACTTTTGAGTGCATATTATACATAAAAATCAGTTTTTCATTCAAAAGTCTCAAAAAAGCGTTTTCAGCTCCAAATAGCACTGTTTGGACTCCTCCACTTACAAGGTGACAAAAAATAACACGTTCTTCAACTGCAAATGACAACTTTGACTTTTGAGTGAATTTTGGCCACAAAAACAGTTTTTCATTCAAAAGTGTCAAAAAAGCGTTTTCAGCTCCAAATAGCACTGTTTGGACTCCTCCACTTACAAGGTGACGAGAAATAACACGTTCTTCAACTGCAAATGAGAACTTTAACTTTTGAGTGCATTTTGGCCACAAAAAAACAGTTTTTCATTCAAAAGTGTCAAAAAAGCGTTTTCAGCTCCAAATAGCACTGTTTGGGCTTCTCCACTTACAAGGTGACAAGAAATAACACTTTCTTCACTTTTGAGTGCATATTATACACAAAAAACAGTTTTTCATTCAAAATTGTCAAAAAAGCGTTTTCAACTCCAAATAGTAATGTTTGGACTTCTCCACTTACAAGGTGACAAGAAATGACATGTTCTTCACTTTTGAGTGCATATTATACATAAAAATCAGTTTTTCATTCAAAAGTCTCAAAAAAGCGTTTTCAGCTCCAAATAGCACTGTTTGGACTCCTCCACTTACAAGGTGACAAAAAAATAACACGTTCTTCAACTGCAAATGACAACTTTGACTTTTGAGTGAATTTTGGCCACAAAAACAGTTTTTCATTCAAAAGTGTCAAAAAAGCGTTTTCAGCTCCAAATAGCACTGTTTGGGCTCTCCACTTACAAGGTGACAAGAAATAACACGTTCTTCACTTTTGAGTGCATATTATACATAAAAATCAGTTTTTCATTCAAAAGTCTCAAAAAAGCGTTTTCAGCTCCAAATAGCACTGTTTGGACTCCTCCACTTACAAGGTGACGAGAAATAACACGTTCTTCAACTGCAAATGACAACTTTGACTTTTGAGTGAATTTTGGCCACAAAAACAGTTTTTCATTCAAAAGTGTCAAAAAAGCGTTTTCAGCTCCAAATAGCACTGTTTGGGCTCTCCACTTACAAGGTGACAAGAAATAACACGTTCTTCACTTTTGAGTGCATATTATACATAAAAATCAGTTTTTCATTCAAAAGTCTCAAAAAAGCGTTTTCAGCTCCAAATAGCACTGTTTGGACTCCTCCACTTACAAGGTGACGAGAAATAACACCTTCTTCAACTGCAAATGAGAACTTTAACTTTTGAGTGCATTTTGGCCACAAAAAAACAGTTTTTCATTCAAAAGTGTCAAAAAAGCGTTTTCAGCTCCAAATAGCACTGTTTGGGCTTCTCCACTTACAAGGTGACAAGAAATAACACTTTTTTTCACATTTGCGTGCAAATTGCACATAAAAATCAGTTTTTCATTCAAAAGTCTCAAAAAAGCGTTTTCAGCTCCAAATAGCACTGTTTGGACTCCTCCACTTACAAGGTGACAAGAAATAACACTTTTTTTCACATTTGAGTGCAAATTGTACATAAAAATCAGTTTTTCATTCAAAAGTGTCAAAAAAGTGTTTTCAGCTCTAAACAGCACTCATTGGACTTCTGAGCTTACAAGGTTACAAAAAATAATACTTTCTTCACTTTTGAGTGCATTTTGTACATAAAAATCAGTTTTTCATTCAAAATGTCAAAAAAGCGTTTTCAGCTCCAAATAGCACTGATTGGGCTTCTCCACTTACAAGGTGACAAGAAATGACACGTTCTTAACTTTTGAGTGCATATTATACATAAAAATCAGTTTTTCATTCAAAAGTCTCAAAAAAGCGTTTTCAGCTCCAAATAGCACTGTTTGGACTCCTCCACTTACAAGGTGACAAAAAATAACACGTTCTTCAACTGCAAATGACAACTTTGACTTTTGAGTGAATTTTGGCCACAAAAACAGTTTTTCATTCAAAAGTGTCAAAAAAGCGTTTTCAGCTCCAAATAGCACTGTTTGGGCTCTCCACTTACAAGGTGACAAAAAATAACACGTTCTTCACTTTTGAGTGCATATTATACATAAAAATCAGTTTTTCATTCAAAAGTCTCAAAAAAGCGTTTTCAGCTCCAAATAGCACTGTTTGGACTCCTCCACTTACAAGGTGACGAGAAATAACACGTTCTTCAACTGCAAATGAGAACTTTAACTTTTGAGTGCATTTTGGCCACAAAAAAACAGTTTTTCATTCAAAAGTGTCAAAAAAGCGTTTTCAGCTCCAAATAGCACTGTTTGGGCTTCTCCACTTACCATGTGACAAGAAATAACACTTTCTTCACTTTTGAGTGCATATTATACACAAAAAACAGCTTTTCATTCAAAATTGTCAAAAAAGCGTTTTCAACTCCAAATAGTAATGTTTGGACTTCTCCACTTACAAGGTGACAAGAAATGACATGTTCTTCACTTTTGAGTGCATATTATACATAAAAATCAGTTTTTCATTCAAAAGTCTCAAAAAAGCGTTTTCAGCTCCAAATAGCACTGTTTGGACTCCTCCACTTACAAGGTGACAAAAAATAACACGTTCTTCAACTGCAAATGACAACTTTGACTTTTGAGTGAATTTTGGCCACAAAAACAGTTTTTCATTCAAAAGTGTCAAAAAAGCGTTTTCAGCTCCAAATAGCACTGTTTGGGCTCTCCACTTACAAGGTGACAAGAAATAACACGTTCTTCACTTTTGAGTGCATATTATACATAAAAATCAGTTTTTCATTCAAAAGTCTCAAAAAAGCGTTTTCAGCTCCAAATAGCACTGTTTGGACTCCTCCACTTACAAGGTGACGAGAAATAACACGTTCTTCAACTGCAAATGACAACTTTGACTTTTGAGTGAATTTTGGCCACAAAAACAGTTTTTCATTCAAAAGTGTCAAAAAAGCGTTTTCAGCTCCAAATAGCACTGTTTGGGCTCTCCACTTACAAGGTGACAAGAAATAACACGTTCTTCACTTTTGAGTGCATATTATACATAAAAATCAGTTTTTCATTCAAAAGTCTCAAAAAAGCGTTTTCAGCTCCAAATAGCACTGTTTAGACTCCTCCACTTACAAGGTGACGAGAAATAACACGTTCTTCAACTGCAAATGAGAACTTTAACTTTTGAGTGCATTTTGGCCACAAAAAAACAGTTTTTCATTCAAAAGTGTCAAAAAAGCGTTTTCAGCTCCAAATAGCACTGTTTGGGCTTCTCCACTTACAAGGTGACAAGAAATAACACTTTCTTCACTTTTGAGTGCATATTGCACATAAAAATCAGTTTTTCATTCAAAAGTGTCAAAAAAGCGTTTTCAGCTCCAAATAGCACTGTTTGGACTCCTCCACTTACAAGGTGACAAGAAATAACACTTTTTTTCACATTTGCGTGCAAATTGTACATAAAAATCAGTTTTTCATTCAAAAGTCTCAAAAAAGCGTTTTCAGCTCCAAATAGCACTGTTTGGACTCCTCCACTTACAAGGTGACAAAAAATAACACGTTCTTCAACTGCAAATGACAACTTTGACTTTTGAGTGAATTTTGGCCACAAAAACAGTTTTTCATTCAAAAGTGTCAAAAAAGCGTTTTCAGCTCCAAATAGCTCTGTTTGGGCTCTCCACTTACAAGGTGACAAGAAATAACACGTTCTTCACTTTTGAGTGCATATTATACATAAAAATCAGTTTTTCATTCAAAAGTCTCAAAAAAGCGTTTTCAGCTCCAAATAGCACTGTTTGGACTCCTCCACTTACAAGGTGACGAGAAATAACACGTTCTTCAACTGCAAATGAGAACTTTAACTTTTGAGTGCATTTTGGCCCCATAAAACAGTTTTTCATTCAAAAGTGTCAAAAAAGCGTTTTCAGCTCCAAATAGCACTGTTTGGGCTTCTCCACTTACAAGGTGACAAGAAATAACACTTTCTTCACTTTTGAGTGCATATTGCACATAAAAATCAGTTTTTCATTCAAAAGTGTCAAAAAAGCGTTTTCAGCTCCAAATAGCACTGTTTGGACTCCTCCACTTACAAGGTGACAAGAAATAACACTTTTTTTCACATTTGCGTGCAAATTGTACATAAAAATCAGTTTTTCATTCAAAAGTCTCAAAAAAGCGTTTTCAGCTCCAAATAGCACTGTTTGGACTCCTCCACTTACAAGGTGACAAGAAATAACACTTTTTTTCACATTTGAGTGCAAATTGTACATAAAAATCAGTTTTTCATTCAAAAGTGTCAAAAAAGTGTTTTCAGCTCTAAACAGCACTCATTGGACTTCTGAGCTTACAAGGTTACAAAAAATAATACTTTCTTCACTTTTGAGTGCATTTTGTACATAAAAATCTGTTTTTCATTCAAAATGTCAAAAAAGCGTTTTCAGCTCCAAATAGCACTGATTGGGCTTCTCCACTTACAAGGTGACAAGAAATGACACGTTCTTCACTTTTGAGTGCATATTATACATAAAAATCAGTTTTTCATTCAAAAGTCTCAAAAAAGCGTTTTCAGCTCCAAATAGCACTGTTTGGACTCCTCCACTTACAAGGTGACAAAAAATAACACGTTCTTCAACTGCAAATGACAACTTTGACTTTTGAGTGAATTTTGGCCACAAAAACAGTTTTTCATTCAAAAGTGTCAAAAAAGCGTTTTCAGCTCCAAATAGCACTGTTTGGGCTCTCCACTTACAAGGTGACAAGAAATAACACGTTCTTCACTTTTGAGTGCATATTATACATAAAAATCAGTTTTTCATTCAAAAGTCTCAAAAAAGCGTTTTCAGCTCCAAATAGCACTGTTTGGACTCCTCCACTTACAAGGTGACGAGAAATAACACGTTCTTCAACTGCAAATGAGAACTTTAACTTTTGAGTGCATTTTGGCCACAAAAAAACAGTTTTTCATTCAAAAGTGTCAAAAAAGCGTTTTCAGCTCCAAATAGCACTGATTGGGCTTCTCCACTTACAAGGTGACAAGAAATAACACTTTTTTTCACATTTGAGTGCAAATTGTACATAAAAATCAGTTTTTCATTCAAAAGTGTCAAAAAAGCGTTTTCAGCTCTAAACAGCACTCATTGGACTTCTGAGCTTACAAGGTTACAAAAAATAATACTTTCTTCACTTTTGAGTGCATTTTGTACATAAAAATCTGTTTTTCATTCAAAATGTCAAAAAAGCGTTTTCAGCTCCAAATAGCACTGATTGGGCTTCTCCACTTACAAGGTGACAAGAAATAACACTTTTTTTCACATTTGAGTGCAAATTGTACATAAAAATCAGTTTTTCATTCAAAAGTCTCAAAAAAGCGTTTTCAGCTCCAAATAGCACTGTTTGGACTCCTCCACTTACAAGGTGACAAGAAATAACACTTTTTTTCACATTTGCGTGCAAATTGTACATAAAAATCAGTTTTTCATTCAAAAGTCTCAAAAAAGCGTTTTCAGCTCCAAATAGCACTGTTTGGACTCCTCCACTTACAAGGTGACAAAAAATAACACGTTCTTCAACTGCAAATGACAACTTTGACTTTTGAGTGAATTTTGGCCACAAAAACAGTTTTTCATTCAAAAGTGTCAAAAAAGCGTTTTCAGCTCCAAATAGCTCTGTTTGGGCTCTCCACTTACAAGGTGACAAGAAATAACACGTTCTTCACTTTTGAGTGCATATTATACATAAAAATCAGTTTTTCATTCAAAAGTCTCAAAAAAGCGTTTTCAGCTCCAAATAGCACTGTTTGGACTCCTCCACTTACAAGGTGACGAGAAATAACACGTTCTTCAACTGCAAATGAGAACTTTAACTTTTGAGTGCATTTTGGCCCCATAAAACAGTTTTTCATTCAAAAGTGTCAAAAAAGCGTTTTCAGCTCCAAATAGCACTGTTTGGGCTTCTCCACTTACAAGGTGACAAGAAATAACACTTTCTTCACTTTTGAGTGCATATTGCACATAAAAATCAGTTTTTCATTCAAAAGTGTCAAAAAAGCGTTTTCAGCTCCAAATAGCACTGTTTGGACTCCTCCACTTACAAGGTGACAAGAAATAACACTTTTTTTCACATTTGCGTGCAAATTGTACATAAAAATCAGTTTTTCATTCAAAAGTCTCAAAAAAGCGTTTTCAGCTCCAAATAGCACTGTTTGGACTCCTCCACTTACAAGGTGACAAGAAATAACACTTTTTTTCACATTTGAGTGCAAATTGTACATAAAAATCAGTTTTTCATTCAAAAGTGTCAAAAAAGTGTTTTCAGCTCTAAACAGCACTCATTGGACTTCTGAGCTTACAAGGTTACAAAAAATAATACTTTCTTCACTTTTGAGTGCATTTTGTACATAAAAATCTGTTTTTCATTCAAAATGTCAAAAAAGCGTTTTCAGCTCCAAATAGCACTGATTGGGCTTCTCCACTTACAAGGTGACAAGAAATGACACGTTCTTCACTTTTGAGTGCATATTATACATAAAAATCAGTTTTTCATTCAAAAGTCTCAAAAAAGCGTTTTCAGCTCCAAATAGCACTGTTTGGACTCCTCCACTTACAAGGTGACAAAAAATAACACGTTCTTCAACTGCAAATGACAACTTTGACTTTTGAGTGAATTTTGGCCACAAAAACAGTTTTTCATTCAAAAGTGTCAAAAAAGCGTTTTCAGCTCCAAATAGCACTGTTTGGGCTCTCCACTTACAAGGTGACAAAAAATAACACGTTCTTCACTTTTGAGTGCATATTATACATAAAAATCAGTTTTTCATTCAAAAGTCTCAAAAAAGCGTTTTCAGCTCCAAATAGCACTGTTTGGACTCCTCCACTTACAAGGTGACGAGAAATAACACGTTCTTCAACTGCAAATGAGAACTTTAACTTTTGAGTGCATTTTGGCCACAAAAAAACAGTTTTTCATTCAAAAGTGTCAAAAAAGCGTTTTCAGCTCCAAATAGCACTGTTTGGGCTTCTCCACTTACCATGTGACAAGAAATAACACTTTCTTCACTTTTGAGTGCATATTATACACAAAAAACAGCTTTTCATTCAAAATTGTCAAAAAAGCGTTTTCAACTCCAAATAGTAATGTTTGGACTTCTCCACTTACAAGGTGACAAGAAATGACATGTTCTTCACTTTTGAGTGCATATTATACATAAAAATCAGTTTTTCATTCAAAAGTCTCAAAAAAGCGTTTTCAGCTCCAAATAGCACTGTTTGGACTCCTCCACTTACAAGGTGACAAAAAATAACACGTTCTTCAACTGCAAATGACAACTTTGACTTTTGAGTGAATTTTGGCCACAAAAACAGTTTTTCATTCAAAAGTGTCAAAAAAGCGTTTTCAGCTCCAAATAGCACTGTTTGGGCTCTCCACTTACAAGGTGACAAGAAATAACACGTTCTTCACTTTTGAGTGCATATTATACATAAAAATCAGTTTTTCATTCAAAAGTCTCAAAAAAGCGTTTTCAGCTCCAAATAGCACTGTTTGGACTCCTCCACTTACAAGGTGACGAGAAATAACACGTTCTTCAACTGCAAATGACAACTTTGACTTTTGAGTGAATTTTGGCCACAAAAACAGTTTTTCATTCAAAAGTGTCAAAAAAGCGTTTTCAGCTCCAAATAGCACTGTTTGGGCTCTCCACTTACAAGGTGACAAGAAATAACACGTTCTTCACTTTTGAGTGCATATTATACATAAAAATCAGTTTTTCATTCAAAAGTCTCAAAAAAGCGTTTTCAGCTCCAAATAGCACTGTTTAGACTCCTCCACTTACAAGGTGACGAGAAATAACACGTTCTTCAACTGCAAATGAGAACTTTAACTTTTGAGTGCATTTTGGCCACAAAAAAACAGTTTTTCATTCAAAAGTGTCAAAAAAGCGTTTTCAGCTCCAAATAGCACTGTTTGGGCTTCTCCACTTACAAGGTGACAAGAAATAACACTTTCTTCACTTTTGAGTGCATATTGCACATAAAAATCAGTTTTTCATTCAAAAGTGTCAAAAAAGCGTTTTCAGCTCCAAATAGCACTGTTTGGACTCCTCCACTTACAAGGTGACAAGAAATAACACTTTTTTTCACATTTGCGTGCAAATTGTACATAAAAATCAGTTTTTCATTCAAAAGTCTCAAAAAAGCGTTTTCAGCTCCAAATAGCACTGTTTGGACTCCTCCACTTACAAGGTGACAAAAAATAACACGTTCTTCAACTGCAAATGACAACTTTGACTTTTGAGTGAATTTTGGCCACAAAAACAGTTTTTCATTCAAAAGTGTCAAAAAAGCGTTTTCAGCTCCAAATAGCTCTGTTTGGGCTCTCCACTTACAAGGTGACAAGAAATAACACGTTCTTCACTTTTGAGTGCATATTATACATAAAAATCAGTTTTTCATTCAAAAGTCTCAAAAAAGCGTTTTCAGCTCCAAATAGCACTGTTTGGACTCCTCCACTTACAAGGTGACGAGAAATAACACGTTCTTCAACTGCAAATGAGAACTTTAACTTTTGAGTGCATTTTGGCCCCATAAAACAGTTTTTCATTCAAAAGTGTCAAAAAAGCGTTTTCAGCTCCAAATAGCACTGTTTGGGCTTCTCCACTTACAAGGTGACAAGAAATAACACTTTCTTCACTTTTGAGTGCATATTGCACATAAAAATCAGTTTTTCATTCAAAAGTGTCAAAAAAGCGTTTTCAGCTCCAAATAGCACTGTTTGGACTCCTCCACTTACAAGGTGACAAGAAATAACACTTTTTTTCACATTTGCGTGCAAATTGTACATAAAAATCAGTTTTTCATTCAAAAGTCTCAAAAAAGCGTTTTCAGCTCCAAATAGCACTGTTTGGACTCCTCCACTTACAAGGTGACAAGAAATAACACTTTTTTTCACATTTGAGTACAAATTGTACATAAAAATCAGTTTTTCATTCAAAAGTGTCAAAAAAGTGTTTTCAGCTCTAAACAGCACTCATTGGACTTCTGAGCTTACAAGGTTACAAAAAATAATACTTTCTTCACTTTTGAGTGCATTTTGTACATAAAAATCTGTTTTTCATTCAAAATGTCAAAAAAGCGTTTTCAGCTCCAAATAGCACTGATTGGGCTTCTCCACTTACAAGGTGACAAGAAATGACACGTTCTTCACTTTTGAGTGCATATTATACATAAAAATCAGTTTTTCATTCAAAAGTCTCAAAAAAGCGTTTTCAGCTCCAAATAGCACTGTTTGGACTCCTCCACTTACAAGGTGACAAAAAATAACACGTTCTTCAACTGCAAATGACAACTTTGACTTTTGAGTGAATTTTGGCCACAAAAACAGTTTTTCATTCAAAAGTGTCAAAAAAGCGTTTTCAGCTCCAAATAGCACTGTTTGGGCTCTCCACTTACAAGGTGACAAGAAATAACACGTTCTTCACTTTTGAGTGCATATTATACATAAAAATCAGTTTTTCATTCAAAAGTCTCAAAAAAGCGTTTTCAGCTCCAAATAGCACTGTTTGGACTCCTCCACTTACAAGGTGACGAGAAATAACACGTTCTTCAACTGCAAATGAGAACTTTAACTTTTGAGTGCATTTTGGCCACAAAAAAACAGTTTTTCATTCAAAAGTGTCAAAAAAGCGTTTTCAGCTCCAAATAGCACTGATTGGGCTTCTCCACTTACAAGGTGACAAGAAATAACACTTTTTTTCACATTTGAGTGCAAATTGTACATAAAAATCAGTTTTTCATTCAAAAGTGTCAAAAAAGCGTTTTCAGCTCTAAACAGCACTCATTGGACTTCTGAGCTTACAAAGTTACAAAAAATAATACTTTCTTCACTTTTGAGTGCATTTTGTACATAAAAATCTGTTTTTCATTCAAAATGTCAAAAAAGCGTTTTCAGCTCCAAATAGCACTGATTGGGCTTCTCCACTTACAAGGTGACAAGAAATAACACTTTTTTTCACATTTGAGTGCAAATTGTACATAAAAATCAGTTTTTCATTCAAAAGTCTCAAAAAAGCGTTTTCAGCTCCAAATAGCACTGTTTGGACTCCTCCACTTACAAGGTGACAAAAAATAACACGTTCTTCAACTGCAAATGAAAACTTTGACTTTTGAGTGAATTTTGGCCACAAATACAGTTTTTCATTCAAAAGTGTCAAAAAAGCGTTTTCAGGTCCAAATAGCACTGTTTGGGCTTCTCCGCTTACAAGGTGACAAGAAATAACACGTTCTTCACTTTTGAGTGTATATTGTACGTGAAAATCAGTTTTTCATTCAAAAGTGACAAAAAGCGTTTTCAGCTCCAAATAGCACTATTTGGACTTCTCCACTTCCAAGTTGACAAGAAATAACACGTTCTTCAACTGCAAATGACAACTTTGACTTTTGAGTGAATTTTGGCCACAAAAAACAGTTTTTCATTCAAAAGTGTCAAAAAAGCGTTTTCAGCTCCAAATAGCACTGTTTGGGCTTCTCCACTTACAAGGTGACAAGAAATAACACGTTCTTCACTTTTGAGTGCATATTATACATAAAAATCAGTTTTTCATTCAAAAGTCTCAAAAAAGCGTTTTCAGCTCCAAATAGCACTGTTTGGACTCCTCCACTTACAAGGTGACGAGAAATAACACGTTCTTCAACTGCATATGACAACTTTGACTTTTGAGTGAATTTTGGCCACAAAAACAGTCTTTCATTCAAAAGTGTCAAAAAAGCGTTATCAGCTCCAAATAGCACTGTTTGGGCTTCTCCACTTACAAGGTGACAAGAAATAACACTTTCTTCACTTTTGAGTGCATATTGCACATAAAAATCAGTTTTTCATTCAAAAGTGTCAAAAAAGCGTTTTCAGCTCCAAATAGCACTGTTTGGACTCCTCCACTTACAAGGTGACAAGAAATAACACTTTTTTTCACATTTGAGTGCAAATTGTACATAAAAATCAGTTTTTCATTCAAAAGTCTCAAAAAAGCGTTTTCAGCTCCAAATAGCACTGTTTGGACTCCTCGACTTACAAAGTGACAAGAAATAACACTTTTTTTCACATTTGAGTGCAAATTGTACATAAAAATCAGTTTTTCATTCAAAAGTGTCAAAAAAGCGTTTTCAGCTCCAAATAGCACTGTTTGGACTTCTCCACTTACAAGGTGACAAGAAATAACACTTTTTTTCACATTTGAGTGCAAATTGTACGTGAAAATCAGTTTTTCATTCAAAAGTGACAAAAAGCGTTTTCAGCTCCAAATAGCACTATTTGGACTTCTCCACTTCCAAGTTGACAAGAAATAACACGTTCTTCAACTGCAAATGACAACTTTGACTTTTGAGTGAATTTTGGCCACAAAAAACAGTTTTTCATTCAAAAGTGTCAAAAAAGCGTTTTCAGCTCCAAATAGCACTGTTTGGGCTTCTCCACTTACAAGGTGACAAGAAATAACACGTTCTTCACTTTTAAGTGCATATTATACACAAAAAACAGTTTTTCATTCAAAAGTGTCAGAAACGTGTTTTCAGCTCGAAAAAGCACTGTTTGGACTTCTCCACTTACAAGGTGACAAGAAATAACACGTTCTTCAACTGCAAATGACAACTTTGACTTTTGAGTGCATTTTGGCCACAAAAAAACAGTTTTTCATTCAAAAGTGACAAAACAGCGTTTTCAGCTCCAAATAGCACTGTTTGGACTTCTCCACTTAATAGGTGACAAGAAATAACACTTTCTTCACTTTTGAGTGCATATTGCGCATAAAAATCAGTTTTTCATTCAAAAGTGTCAAAAAAGCGTTGTCATTTCTAAACAGCACTGTTTGGACTTCTCCACTTACAAGGTGACAAGAAATAACACGTTCATCAACTGCTAATGAGAACTTTGACTTTTGAAAGCATTGTGGCCACAAAAAACAGTTTTTCATTCAAAAGTGTCAAAAAAGCGTTTTCAGCTCCAAATAGCACTGTTTGGGCTTCTCAGCTTACTACGTGACAAGAAATTACACTTTCTTCATTTTTAAGTGCATATTATGCACAAAAAACAGTTTTTCATTCAAAAGTGTCAAAAAAGCGTTTTCCGCTCCAAATAGCACTGTTTGGACTTCTCCACTTACAAGGTGACAAGAAATAACACGTTCTTCAATTGCAAATGACAACTTTTACTTTTGAGTGCATTTTGGCTACAAAAAAACAGTTTTTCATTCAAAAGTGACAAAAAAGCGTTTTCAGTTCCAAATAGCACTGTTTGGACTTCTCCACTTACAAGGTGACAAGAAATGAACACGTTCTTCACTTTTGAGTGCATATTATACATAAAAATTAGTTTTTCATTCAAAAGTCTCAAAAAAGCGTTTTCAGCTCCAAATAGCACTGTTTGGACATCTCCACTTACAAGGTGACAAGAAATAACACTTTTTTCACTTTTGAGTGCAAATTGTACATAAAAATCAGTTTTTCATTCAAAAGTGTCAAAAAAGCGTTTTCAGCTCTAAACAGCACTCATTGGACTTTTGAGCTTACAAGGTTACAAAAAATAATACTTTCTTCACTTTTGAGTGCATTTTGTACATAAAAATCTGTTTTTCATTCAAAATGTCAAAAAAGCGTTTTCAGCTCCAAATAGCACTGATTGGGCTTCTCCACTTACAAGGTGACAAGAAATAAAACTTTTTTTCACTTTTGAGTGCAAATTGTACATAAAAATCAGTTTTTCATTCAAAAGTGTCAAAAAAGCATTTTCAGCTCTAAACAGCACTCTTTGGACTTCTGAGCTTACAAGGTTACAAAAAATAACACTTTCTTCACTTTTGAGTGCATTTTGTACATGAAAAACTGTTTTTCATTCAAAGGTCTCAAAAAAAGCATTTTCAGCTCCAAATAGCACTGTTTGGACTTCTCAGCTTACTAGGTGACAAGAAATTACACTTTCTTCATTTTTAAGTGCATATTATACACAAAAAACAGTTTTTCATTCAAAAGTGTCAAAAAAGCGTTTTCAACTCCAAATATTACTGTTTGGACTCCTCCACTTACAAGGTGACAAGAAATAACACGTTCTTCAACTGCAAATGAGAACTTTGACTTTTGAGTGCATTTTGGCCAAAAAAAAAAAGTTTTTCATTCAAAGGGTCAAAAAACCGTTTTCAGCTCCAAATCGCACTGTTTGGGCTTCTCCGCTTACAAGGTGACAAGAAATGACAGGTTCTTCACTTTTGAGTGCATATTATACATAAAAATCTGTTTTTCATTCAAAATGTCAAAAAAGCGTTTTCAGCTCCAAATAGCACTGATTGGGCTTCTCCACTTACAAGGTGACAAGAAATAACACTTTTTTTCACATTTGAGTGCAAATTGTACATAAAAATCAGTTTTTCATTCAAAAGTCTCAAAAAAGCGTTTTCAGCTCCAAATAGCACTGTTTGGACTCCTCCACTTACAAGGTGACAAAAAATAACACGTTCTTCAACTGCAAATGAAAACTTTGACTTTTGAGTGAATTTTGGCCACAAATACAGTTTTTCATTCAAAAGTGTCAAAAAAGCGTTTTCAGCTCCAAATAGCACTGTTTGGGCTTCTCCACTTACAAGGTGACAAGAAATAACACTTTCTTCACTTTTGAGTGCATATTGCACATAAAAATCAGTTTTTCATTCAAAAGTGTCAAAAAAGCGTTTTCAGCTCCAAATAGCACTGTTTGGACTCCTCCACTTACAAGGTGACAAGAAATAACACTTTTTTCACATTTGAGTGCAAATTGTACATAAAAATCAGTTTTTCATTCAAAAGTCTCAAAAAAGCGTTTTCAGCTCCAAATAGCACTGTTTGGACTCCTCCACTTACAAGGTGACAAAAAATAACACGTTCTTCAACTGCAAATGACAACTTTGACTTTTGAGTGAATTTTGGCCACAAAAACAGTTTTTCATTCAAAAGTGTCAAAAAAGCGTTTTCAACTCCAAACAGCACTGTTTGGGCTTCTCCACTTACAAGGTGACAAGAAATAACACGTTCTTCACATTTGAGTGCATATTATACATAAAAATCAGTTTTTCATTCAAAAGTCTCAAAAAAGCGTTTTCAGCTCCAAATAGCACTGTTTGGACTCCTCCACTTACAAGGTGACGAGAAATAACACGTTCTTCATCTGCAAATGAGAACTTTAACTTTTGAGTGCATTTTGGCCACAAAAAAACAGTTTTTCATTCAAAAGTGTCAAAAAAGCGTTTTCAGCTCCAAATAGCACTGTTTGGGCTTCTCCACTTACAAGGTGACAAGAAATAACACTTTCTTCACTTTTGAGTGCATATTGCACATAAAAATCAGTTTTTCATTCAAAAGTGTCAAAAAAGCGTTTTCAGCTCCAAGTAGCACTGTTTGGACATCTCAACTTACAAGGTGACAAGAAATAACACGTTCTTCACTTTTGAGTGCAAATTGTACATAAAAATCAGTTTTTCATTCAAAAGTGTCAAAAAAGCGTTTTCAGCTCTAAACAGCACTCATTGGACTTCTGAACTTACAAGGTGACAAGAAATAACACGTTCTTCAACTGCAAATGAGAACTTTGACTTTTGAGTGCTTTTTGGCCACAAAAATCAGTTTTTCATTCAAAAGTGTCAAAAATGCGTTTTCAGCTCTAAACAGCACTCATTGGACTTCTGAGCTTACAAGGTTACAAAAAATAAAACTTTCTTCACTTTTGAGTGCATTTTGTACATAAAAAACTGTTTTTCATTCAAAATGTCAAAAAAGCGTTTTCAGCTCCAAATAGCACTCATTGGGCTTCTCCACTTACAAGGTGACAAGAAATAACACTTTTTTTCACATTTGAGTGCAAATTGTACATAAAAATCAGTTTTTCATTCAAAATTCTCAAAAAAGCGTTTTCAGCTCCAAATAGCACTGTTTGGACTCCTCCACTTACAAGGTGACAAAAAATAACACGTTCTTCAACTGCAAATGAAAACTTTGACTTTTGAGTGAATTTTGGCCACAAATACAGTTTTTCATTCAAAAGTGTCAAAAAAGCGTTTTCAGCTCCAAATAGCACTGTTTGGGCTTCTCCACTTACAAGGTGACAAGAAATAACACTTTCTTCACTTTTGAGTGCATATTGCACATAAAAATCAGTTTTTCATTCAAAAGTGTCAAAAAAGCGTTTTCAGCTCCAAATAGCACTGTTTGGACTCCTCCACTTACAAGGTGACAAGAAATAACACTTTTTTCACATTTGAGTGCAAATTGTACATAAAAATCAGTTTTTCATTCAAAAGTCTCAAAAAAGCGTTTTCAGCTCCAAATAGCACTGTTTGGACTCCTCCACTTACAAGGTGACAAAAAATTACACGTTCTTCAACTGCAAATGACAACTTTGACTTTTTAGTGAATTTTGGCCACAAAAACAGTTTTTCATTCAAAAGTGTCAAAAAAGCGTTTTCAACTCCAAACAGCACTGTTTGGGCTTCTCCACTTACAAGGTGACAAGAAATAACACGTTCTTCACATTTGAGTGCATATTATACATAAAAATCAGTTTTTCATTCAAAAGTCTCAAAAAAGCGTTTTCAGCTCCAAATAGCACTGTTTGGACTCCTCCACTTACAAGGTGACGAGAAATAACACGTTCTTCAACTGCAAATGAGAACTTTAACTTTTGAGTGCATTTTGGCCACAAAAAAACAGTTTTTCATTCAAAAGTGTCAAAAAAGCGTTTTCAGGTCCAAATAGCACTGTTTGGGCTTCTCCACTTACAAGGTGACAAGAAATAACACTTTCTTCACTTTTGAGTGCATATTGCACATAAAAATCAGTTTTTCATTCAAAAGTGTCAAAAAAGCGTTTTCAGCTCCAAGTAGCACTGTTTGGACATCTCAACTTACAAGGTGACAAGAAATAAAACGTTCTTCCCTTTTGAGTGCAAATTGTACATAAAAATCAGTTTTTCATTCAAAAGTGTCAAAAAAGCGTTTTCAGCTCTAAACAGCACTCATTGGACTTCTGAACTTACAAGGTGACAAGAAATAACACGTTCTTCAACTGCAAATGAGAACTTTGACTTTTGAGTGCTTTTTGGCCACAAAAATCAGTTTTTCATTCAAAACACAAGAAATAACACTTTTTTTCACATTTGAGTGCAAATTGTACATAAAAATCAGTTTTTCATTCAAAAGTGTCAAAAAAGCGTTTTCAGCTCTAAACAGCACTCATTGGACTTCTGAACTTACAAGGTGACAAGAAATAATACTTTCTTCACTTTTGAGTGCATATTATACATAAAAATCAGTTTTTCATTCAAAAGTCTCAAAAAAGCGTTTTAAGCTCCAAATAGCACTGTTTGGACTCCTCCACTTACAAGGTGACGAGAAATAACACGTTCTTCAACTGCAAATGACAACTTTGACTTTTGAGTGAATTTTGGCCACAAAAACAGTCTTTCATTCAAAAGTGTCAAAAAAGCGTTTTCAGCTCCAAATAGCACTGTTTGGGCTTCTCCACTTACAAGGTGACAAGAAATAACACGTTCTTCACTTTTGAGTGCATATTGCACATAAAAATCAGTTTTTCATTCAAAAGTGTCAAAAAAGCGTTTTCAGCTCCAAATAGCACTGTTTGGACTCCTGCACTTACATGGTGACAAGAAATAACACTTTTTTTCACATTTGAGTGCAAATTGTACATAAAAATCAGTTTTTCATTCAAAAGTCTCAAAAAAGCGTTTTCAGCTCCAAATAGCACTGTTTGGACTCCTCCACTTACAAGGTGACAAGAAATAACACTTTTTTTCACATTTGAGTGCAAATTGTACATAAAAATCAGTTTTTCATTCAAAAGTGTCAAAAAAGCGTTTTCAGCTCTAAACAGCACTCATTGGACTTCTGAGCTTACAAGGTTACAAAAAATAATACTTTCTTCACTTTTGAGTGCATTTTGTACATAAAAATCTGTTTTTCATTCAAAATGTCAAAAAAGCGTTTTCAGCTCCAAATAGCACTGATTGGGCTTCTCCACTTACAAGGTGACAAGAAATAACACTTTTTTTCACATTTGAGTGCAAATTGTACATAAAAATCAGTTTTTCATTCAAAAGTCTCAAAAAAGCGTTTTCAGCTCCAAATAGCACTGTTTGGACTCCTCCACTTACAAGGTGACAAAAAATAACACGTTCTTCAACTGCAAATGAAAACTTTGACTTTTGAGTGAATTTTGGCCACAAATACAGTTTTTCATTCAAAAGTGTCAAAAAAGCGTTTTCAGCTCCAAATAGCACTGTTTGGGCTTCTCCACTTACAAGGTGACAAGAAATAACACTTTCTTCACTTTTGAGTGCATATTGCACATAAAAATCAGTTTTTCATTCAAAAGTGTCAAAAAAGCGTTTTCAGCTCCAAATAGCACTGTTTGGACTCCTCCACTTACAAGGTGACAAGAAATAACACTTTCTTCAACTGCAAATGAGAACTTTGACTTTTGAGTGCTTTTTGGCCACAAAAATCAGTTTTTCATTCAAAAGTGTCAAAAATGCGTTTTCAGCTCTAAACAGCACTCATTGGACTTCTGAGCTTACAAGGTTACAAAAAATAAAACTTTCTTCACTTTTGAGTGCATTTTGTACATAAAAAACTGTTTTTCATTCAAAATGTCAAAAAAGCGTTTTCAGCTCCAAATAGCACTCATTGGGCTTCTCCACTTACAAGGTGACAAGAAATAACACTTTTTTTCACATTTGAGTGCAAATTGTACATAAAAATCAGTTTTTCATTCAAAAGTCTCAAAAAAGCGTTTTCAGCTCCAAATAGCACTGTTTGGACTCCTCCACTTACAAGGTGACAAAAAATAACACGTTCTTCAACTGCAAATGAAAACTTTGACTTTTGAGTGAATTTTGGCCACAAATACAGTTTTTCATTCAAAAGTGTCAAAAAAGCGTTTTCAGCTCCAAATAGCACTGTTTGGGCTTCTCCACTTACAAGGTGACAAGAAATAACACTTTCTTCACTTTTGAGTGCATATTGCACATAAAAATCAGTTTTTCATTCAAAAGTGTCAAAAAAGCGTTTTCAGCTCCAAATAGCACTGTTTGGACTCCTCCACTTACAAGGTGACAAGAAATAACACTTTTTTCACATTTGAGTGCAAATTGTACATAAAAATCAGTTTTTCATTCAAAAGTCTCAAAAAAGCGTTTTCAGCTCCAAATAGCACTGTTTGGACTCCTCCACTTACAAGGTGACAAAAAATAACACGTTCTTCAACTGCAAATGACAACTTTGACTTTTTAGTGAATTTTGGCCACAAAAACAGTTTTTCATTCAAAAGTGTCAAAAAAGCGTTTTCAACTCCAAACAGCACTGTTTGGGCTTCTCCACTTACAAGGTGACAAGAAATAACACGTTCTTCACATTTGAGTGCATATTATACATAAAAATCAGTTTTTCATTCAAAAGTCTCAAAAAAGCGTTTTCAGCTCCAAATAGCACTGTTTGGACTCCTCCACTTACAAGGTGACGAGAAATAACACGTTCTTCAACTGCAAATGAGAACTTTAACTTTTGAGTGCATTTTGGCCACAAAAAAACAGTTTTTCATTCAAAAGTGTCAAAAAAGCGTTTTCAGGTCCAAATAGCACTGTTTGGGCTTCTCCACTTACAAGGTGACAAGAAATAACACTTTCTTCACTTTTGAGTGCATATTGCACATAAAAATCAGTTTTTCATTCAAAAGTGTCAAAAAAGCGTTTTCAGCTCCAAGTAGCACTGTTTGGACATCTCAACTTACAAGGTGACAAGAAATAAAACGTTCTTCCCTTTTGAGTGCAAATTGTACATAAAAATCAGTTTTTCATTCAAAAGTGTCAAAAAAGCGTTTTCAGCTCTAAACAGCACTCATTGGACTTCTGAACTTACAAGGTGACAAGAAATAACACGTTCTTCAACTGCAAATGAGAACTTTGACTTTTGAGTGCTTTTTGGCCACAAAAATCAGTTTTTCATTCAAAACACAAGAAATAACACTTTTTTTCACATTTGAGTGCAAATTGTACATAAAAATCAGTTTTTCATTCAAAAGTGTCAAAAAAGCGTTTTCAGCTCTAAACAGCACTCATTGGACTTCTGAACTTACAAGGTGACAAGAAATAATACTTTCTTCACTTTTGAGTGCATATTATACATAAAAATCAGTTTTTCATTCAAAAGTCTCAAAAAAGCGTTTTAAGCTCCAAATAGCACTGTTTGGACTCCTCCACTTACAAGGTGACGAGAAATAACACGTTCTTCAACTGCAAATGACAACTTTGACTTTTGAGTGAATTTTGGCCACAAAAACAGTCTTTCATTCAAAAGTGTCAAAAAAGCGTTTTCAGCTCCAAATAGCACTGTTTGGGCTTCTCCACTTACAAGGTGACAAGAAATAACACGTTCTTCACTTTTGAGTGCATATTGCACATAAAAATCAGTTTTTCATTCAAAAGTGTCAAAAAAGCGTTTTCAGCTCCAAATAGCACTGTTTGGACTCCTGCACTTACATGGTGACAAGAAATAACACTTTTTTTCACATTTGAGTGCAAATTGTACATAAAAATCAGTTTTTCATTCAAAAGTCTCAAAAAAGCGTTTTCAGCTCCAAATAGCACTGTTTGGACTCCTCCACTTACAAGGTGACAAGAAATAACACTTTTTTTCACATTTGAGTGCAAATTGTACATAAAAATCAGTTTTTCATTCAAAAGTGTCAAAAAAGCGTTTTCAGCTCTAAACAGCACTCATTGGACTTCTGAGCTTACAAGGTTACAAAAAATAATACTTTCTTCACTTTTGAGTGCATTTTGTACATAAAAATCTGTTTTTCATTCAAAATGTCAAAAAAGCGTTTTCAGCTCCAAATAGCACTGATTGGGCTTCTCCACTTACAAGGTGACAAGAAATAACACTTTTTTTCACATTTGAGTGCAAATTGTACATAAAAATCAGTTTTTCATTCAAAAGTCTCAAAAAAGCGTTTTCAGCTCCAAATAGCACTGTTTGGACTCCTCCACTTACAAGGTGACAAAAAATAACACGTTCTTCAACTGCAAATGAAAACTTTGACTTTTGAGTGAATTTTGGCCACAAATACAGTTTTTCATTCAAAAGTGTCAAAAAAGCGTTTTCAGCTCCAAATAGCACTGTTTGGGCTTCTCCACTTACAAGGTGACAAGAAATAACACTTTCTTCACTTTTGAGTGCATATTGCACATAAAAATCAGTTTTTCATTCAAAAGTGTCAAAAAAGCGTTTTCAGCTCCAAATAGCACTGTTTGGACTCCTCCACTTACAAGGTGACAAGAAATAACACTTTCTTCAACTGCAAATGAGAACTTTGACTTTTGAGTGCTTTTTGGCCACAAAAATCAGTTTTTCATTCAAAAGTGTCAAAAATGCGTTTTCAGCTCTAAACAGCACTCATTGGACTTCTGAGCTTACAAGGTTACAAAAAATAAAACTTTCTTCACTTTTGAGTGCATTTTGTACATAAAAAACTGTTTTTCATTCAAAATGTCAAAAAAGCGTTTTCAGCTCCAAATAGCACTCATTGGGCTTCTCCACTTACAAGGTGACAAGAAATAACACTTTTTTTCACATTTGAGTGCAAATTGTACATAAAAATCAGTTTTTCATTCAAAAGTCTCAAAAAAGCGTTTTCAGCTCCAAATAGCACTGTTTGGACTCCTCCACTTACAAGGTGACAAAAAATAACACGTTCTTCAACTGCAAATGAAAACTTTGACTTTTGAGTGAATTTTGGCCACAAATACAGTTTTTCATTCAAAAGTGTCAAAAAAGCGTTTTCAGCTCCAAATAGCACTGTTTGGGCTTCTCCACTTACAAGGTGACAAGAAATAACACTTTCTTCACTTTTGAGTGCATATTGCACATAAAAATCAGTTTTTCATTCAAAAGTGTCAAAAAAGCGTTTTCAGCTCCAAATAGCACTGTTTGGACTCCTCCACTTACAAGGTGACAAGAAATAACACTTTTTTCACATTTGAGTGCAAATTGTACATAAAAATCAGTTTTTCATTCAAAAGTCTCAAAAAAGCGTTTTCAGCTCCAAATAGCACTGTTTGGACTCCTCCACTTACAAGGTGACAAAAAATAACACGTTCTTCAACTGCAAATGACAACTTTGACTTTTTAGTGAATTTTGGCCACAAAAACAGTTTTTCATTCAAAAGTGTCAAAAAAGCGTTTTCAACTCCAAACAGCACTGTTTGGGCTTCTCCACTTACAAGGTGACAAGAAATAACACGTTCTTCACATTTGAGTGCATATTATACATAAAAATCAGTTTTTCATTCAAAAGTCTCAAAAAAGCGTTTTCAGCTCCAAATAGCACTGTTTGGACTCCTCCACTTACAAGGTGACGAGAAATAACACGTTCTTCAACTGCAAATGAGAACTTTAACTTTTGAGTGCATTTTGGCCACAAAAAAACAGTTTTTCATTCAAAAGTGTCAAAAAAGCGTTTTCAGGTCCAAATAGCACTGTTTGGGCTTCTCCACTTACAAGGTGACAAGAAATAACACTTTCTTCACTTTTGAGTGCATATTGCACATAAAAATCAGTTTTTCATTCAAAAGTGTCAAAAAAGCGTTTTCAGCTCCAAGTAGCACTGTTTGGACATCTCAACTTACAAGGTGACATGAAATAAAACGTTCTTCCCTTTTGAGTGCAAATTGTACATAAAAATCAGTTTTTCATTCAAAAGTGTCAAAAAAGCGTTTTCAGCTCTAAACAGCACTCATTGGACTTCTGAACTTACAAGGTGACAAGAAATAACACGTTCTTCAACTGCAAATGAGAACTTTGACTTTTGAGTGCTTTTTGGCCACAAAAATCAGTTTTTCATTCAAAACACAAGAAATAACACTTTTTTTCACATTTGAGTGCAAATTGTACATAAAAATCAGTTTTTCATTCAAAAGTGTCAAAAAAGCGTTTTCAGCTCTAAACAGCACTCATTGGACTTCTGAACTTACAAGGTGACAAGAAATAATACTTTCTTCACTTTTGAGTGCATATTATACATAAAAATCAGTTTTTCATTCAAAAGTCTCAAAAAAGCGTTTTAAGCTCCAAATAGCACTGTTTGGACTCCTCCACTTACAAGGTGACGAGAAATAACACGTTCTTCAACTGCAAATGACAACTTTGACTTTTGAGTGAATTTTGGCCACAAAAACAGTCTTTCATTCAAAAGTGTCAAAAAAGCGTTTTCAGCTCCAAATAGCACTGTTTGGGCTTCTCCACTTACAAGGTGACAAGAAATAACACGTTCTTCACTTTTGAGTGCATATTGCACATAAAAATCAGTTTTTCATTCAAAAGTGTCAAAAAAGCGTTTTCAGCTCCAAATAGCACTGTTTGGACTCCTGCACTTACATGGTGACAAGAAATAACACTTTTTTTCACATTTGAGTGCAAATTGTACATAAAAATCAGTTTTTCATTCAAAAGTGTCAAAAAAGCGTTTTCAGCTCTAAACAGCACTCATTGGACTTCTGAGCTTACAAGGTTACAAAAAATAATACTTTCTTCACTTTTGAGTGCATTTTGTACATAAAAATCTGTTTTTCATTCAAAATGTCAAAAAAGCGTTTTCAGCTCCAAATAGCACTGATTGGGCTTCTCCACTTACAAGGTGACAAGAAATAACACTTTTTTTCACATTTTGAGTGCAAATTGTACATAAAAATCAGTTTTTCATTCAAAAGTCTCAAAAAAGCGTTTTCAGCTCCAAATAGCACTGTTTGGACTCCTCCACTTACAAGGTGACAAAAAATAACACGTTCTTCAACTGCAAATGAAAACTTTGACTTTTGAGTGAATTTTGGCCACAAATACAGTTTTTCATTCAAAAGTGTCAAAAAAGCGTTTTCAGCTCCAAATAGCACTGTTTGGGCTTCTCCACTTACAAGGTGACAAGAAATAACACTTTCTTCACTTTTGAGTGCATATTGCACATAAAAATCAGTTTTTCATTCAAAAGTGTCAAAAAAGCGTTTTCAGCTCCAAGTAGCACTGTTTGGACATCTCAACTTACAAGGTGACAAGAAATAACACTTTCTTCACATTTGAGTGCAAATTGTACATAAAAATCAGTTTTTCATTCAAAAGTGTCAAAAAAGCGTTTTCAGCTCCAAGTAGCACTGTTTGGACATCTCAACTTACAAGGTGACAAGAAATAACACGTTCTTCACTTTTGAGTGCAAATTGTACATAAAAATCAGTTTTTCATTCAAAAGTGTCAAAAAAGCGTTTTCAGCTCTAAACAGCACTCATTGGACTTCTGAACTTACAAGGTGACAAGAAATAACACGTTCTTCAACTGCAAATGAGAACTTTGACTTTTGAGTGCTTTTTGGCCACAAAAATCAGTTTTTTATTCAAAAGTGTAAAAAAATGCGTTTTCAGCTCTAAACAGCACTCATTGGACTTCTGAGCTTACAAGGTTACAAAAAATAAAACTTTCTTCACTTTTGAGTGCATTTTGTACATAAAAAACTGTTTTTCATTCAAAATGTCAAAAAAGCGTTTTCAGCTCCAAATAGCACTCATTGGGCTTCTCCACTTACAAGGTGACAAGAAATAACACTTTTTTTCACATTTGAGTGCAAATTGTACATAAAAATCAGTTTTTCATTCAAAAGTCTCAAAAAAGCGTTTTCAGCTCCAAACAGCACTGTTTGGACTCCTCCACTTACCAGTGACAAAAAATAACACGTTCTTCAACTGCAAATGAAAACTTTGACTTTTGAGTGAATTTTGGCCACAAATACAGTTTTTCATTCAAAAGTGTCAAAAAAGCGTTTTCAGCTCCAAATAGCACTGTTTGGGCTTCTCCACTTACAAGGTGACAAGAAATAACACTTTCTTCACATTTGAGTGCAAATTGTACATAAAAATCAGTTTTTCATTCAAAAGTGTCAAAAAAGCGTTTTCAGCTCCAAGTAGCACTGTTTGGACATCTCAACTTACAAGGTGACAAGAAATAACACGTTCTTCACTTTTGAGTGCAAATTGTACATAAAAATCAGTTTTTCATTCAAAAGTGTCAAAAAAGCGTTTTCAGCTCTAAACAGCACTCATTGGACTTCTGAACTTACAAGGTGACAAGAAATAACACGTTCTTCAACTGCAAATGAGAACTTTGACTTTTGAGTGCTTTTTGGCCACAAAAATCAGTTTTTCATTCAAAAGTGTCAAAAATGCGTTTTCAGCTCTAAACAGCACTCATTGGACTTCTGAGCTTACAAGGTTACAAAAAATAAAACTTTCTTCACTTTTGAGTGCATTTTGTACATAAAAAACTGTTTTTCATTCAAAATGTCAAAAAAGCGTATTCAGCTCCAAATAGCACTCATTGGGCTTCTCCACTTACAAGGTGACAAGAAATAACACTTTTTTTCACATTTGAGTGCAAATTGTACATAAAAATCAGTTTTTCATTCAAAAGTCTCAAAAAAGCGTTTTCAGCTCCAAATAGCACTGTTTGGACTCCTCCACTTACAAGGTGACAAAAAATAACACGTTCTTCAACTGCAAATGAAAACTTTGACTTTTGAGTGAATTTTGGCCACAAATACAGTTTTTCATTCAAAAGTGTCAAAAAAGCGTTTTCAGCTCCAAATAGCACTGTTTGGGCTTCTCCACTTACAAGGTGACAAGAAATAACACTTTCTTCACTTTTGAGTGCATATTGCACATAAAAATCAGTTTTTCATTCAAAAGTGTCAAAAAAGCGTTTTCAGCTCCAAATAGCACTGTTTGGACTCCTCCACTTACAAGGTGACAAGAAATAACACTTTTTTCACATTTGAGTGCAAATTGTACATAAAAATCAGTTTTTCATTCAAAAGTCTCAAAAAAGCGTTTTCAGCTCCAAATAGCACTGTTTGGACTCCTCCACTTACAAGGTGACAAAAAATAACACGTTCTTCAACTGCAAATGACAACTTTGACTTTTTAGTGAATTTTGGCCACAAAAACAGTTTTTCATTCAAAAGTGTCAAAAAAGCGTTTTCAACTCCAAACAGCACTGTTTGGGCTTCTCCACTTACAAGGTGACAAGAAATAACACGTTCTTCACATTTGAGTGCATATTATACATAAAAATCAGTTTTTCATTCAAAAGTCTCAAAAAAGCGTTTTCAGCTCCAAATAGCACTGTTTGGACTCCTCCACTTACAAGGTGACGAGAAATAACACGTTCTTCAACTGCAAATGAGAACTTTAACTTTTGAGTGCATTTTGGCCACAAAAAAACAGTTTTTCATTCAAAAGTGTCAAAAAAGCGTTTTCAGGTCCAAATAGCACTGTTTGGGCTTCTCCACTTACAAGGTGACAAGAAATAACACTTTCTTCACTTTTGAGTGCATATTGCACATAAAAATCAGTTTTTCATTCAAAAGTGTCAAAAAAGCGTTTTCAGCTCCAAGTAGCACTGTTTGGACATCTAAACTTACAAGGTGACAAGAAATAAAACGTTCTTCCCTTTTGAGTGCAAATTGTACATAAAAATCAGTTTTTCATTCAAAAGTGTCAAAAAAGCGTTTTCAGCTCTAAACAGCACTCATTGGACTTCTGAACTTACAAGGTGACAAGAAATAACACGTTCTTCAACTGCAAATGAGAACTTTGACTTTTGAGTGCTTTTTGGCCACAAAAATCAGTTTTTCATTCAAAACACAAGAAATAACACTTTTTTTCACATTTGAGTGCAAATTGTACATAAAAATCAGTTTTTCATTCAAAAGTGTCAAAAAAGCGTTTTCAGCTCTAAACAGCACTCATTGGACTTCTGAACTTACAAGGTGACAAGAAATAATACTTTCTTCACTTTTGAGTGCATATTATACATAAAAATCAGTTTTTCATTCAAAAGTCTCAAAAAAGCGTTTTAAGCTCCAAATAGCACTGTTTGGACTCCTCCACTTACAAGGTGACGAGAAATAACACGTTCTTCAACTGCAAATGACAACTTTGACTTTTGAGTGAATTTTGGCCACAAAAACAGTCTTTCATTCAAAAGTGTCAAAAAAGCGTTTTCAGCTCCAAATAGCACTGTTTGGGCTTCTCCACTTACAAGGTGACAAGAAATAACACGTTCTTCACTTTTGAGTGCATATTGCACATAAAAATCAGTTTTTCATTCAAAAGTGTCAAAAAAGCGTTTTCAGCTCCAAATAGCACTGTTTGGACTCCTCGACTTCCAAGTTGACAAGAAATAACACGTTCTTCAACTGCATATGACAACTTTGACTTTTGAGTGAATTTTGGCCACAAAAACAGTCTTTCATTCAAATGTGTCAAAAAAGTGTTTTCAGCTCTAAACAGCACTCATTGGACTTCTGAGCTTACAAGGTTACAAAAAATAATACTTTCTTCACTTTTGAGTGCATTTTGTACATAAAAATCTGTTTTTCATTCAAAATGTCAAAAAAGCGTTTTCAGCTCCAAATAGCACTGATTGGGCTTCTCCACTTACAAGGTGACAAGAAATAACACTTTTTTTCACATTTGAGTGCAAATTGTACATAAAAATCAGTTTTTCATTCAAAAGTGTCAAAAAAGCGTTTTCAGCTCCAAATAGCACTGTTTGGACTCCCCACTTACAAGGTGACAAAAAATAACACGTTCTTCAACTGCAAATGAAAACTTTGACTTTTGAGTGAATTTTGGCCACAAATACAGTTTTTCATTCAAAAGTGTCAAAAAAGCGTTTTCAGCTCCAAATAGCACTGTTTGGGCTTCTCCGCTTACAAGGTGACAAGAAATAACACGTTCTTCACTTTTGAGTGTATATTGTACGTGAAAATCAGTTTTTCATTCAAAAGTGACAAAAAGCGTTTTCAGCTCCAAATAGCACTATTTGGACTTCTCCACTTCCAAGTTGACAAGAAATAACACGTTCTTCAACTGCAAATGACAACTTTGACTTTTGAGTGAATTTTGGCCACAAAAAACAGTTTTTCATTCAAAAGTGTCAAAAAAGCGTTTTCAGCTCCAAATAGCACTGTTTGGGCTTCTCCACTTACAAGGTGACAAGAAATAACACTTTCTTCACTTTTGAGTGCATATTGCGCATAAAAATCAGTTTTTCATTCAAAAGTGTCAAAAAAGCGTTGTCATTTCTAAACAGCACTGTTTGGACTTCTCCACTTACAAGGTGACAAGAAATAACACGTTCATCAACTGCTAATGAGAACTTTGACTTTTGAAAGCATTGTGGCCACAAAAAACAGTTTTTCATTCAAAAGTGTCAAAAAAGCGTTTTCAGCTCCAAATAGCACTGTTTGGGCTTCTCAGCTTACTACGTGACAAGAAATTACACTTTCTTCATTTTTAAGTGCATATTATGCACAAAAAACAGTTTTTCATTCAAAAGTGTCAAAAAAGCGTTTTCCGCTCCAAATAGCACTGTTTGGACTTCTCCACTTACAAGGTGACAAGAAATAACACGTTCTTCAATTGCAAATGACAACTTTTACTTTTGAGTGCATTTTGGCTACAAAAAAACAGTTTTTCATTCAAAAGTGACAAAAAAGCGTTTTCAGTTCCAAATAGCACTGTTTGGACTTCTCCACTTACAAGGTGACAAGAAATGAAGACGTTCTTCACTTTTGAGTGCATATTATACATAAAAATCAGTTTTTCATTCAAAAGTGTCAAAAAAGCGTTTTCAGCTCCAAATAGCACTGTTTGGGCTTCTCAGCTTACTACGTGACAAGAAATTACACTTTCTTCATTTTTAAGTGCATATTATGCACAAAAAACAGTTTTTCATTCAAAAGTGTCAAAAAAGCGTTTTCCGCTCCAAATAGCACTGTTTGGACTTCTCCACTTACAAGGTGACAAGAAATAACACGTTCTTCAATTGCAAATGACAACTTTTACTTTTGAGTGCATTTTGGCTACAAAAAAAAATTTTTTTATTCAAAAGTCTCAAAAAAGCGTTTTCAGCTCCAAATAGCACTGTTTGGACATCTCCACTTACAAGGTGACAAGAAATAACACTTTTTTCACTTTTGAGTGCAAATTGTACATAAAAATCAGTTTTTCATTCAAAAGTGTCAAAAAAGCGTTTTCAGCTCTAAACAGCACTCATTGGACTTCTGAGCTTACAAGGTTACAAAAAATAATACTTTCTTCACTTTTGAGTGCATTTTGTACATAAAAATCTGTTTTTCATTCAAAATGTCAAAAAAGCGTTTTCAGCTCCAAATAGCACTGATTGGGCTTCTCCACTTACAAGGTGACAAGAAATAACACTTTTTTTCACTTTTGAGTGCAAATTGTACATAAAAATCAGTTTTTCATTCAAAAGTGTCAAAAAAGCATTTTCAGCTCTAAACAGCACTCTTTGGACTTCTGAGCTTACAAGGTTACAAAAAATAACACTTTCTTCACTTTTGAGTGCATTTTGTACATGAAAAACTGTTTTTCATTCAAAAGTCTCAAAAAAAGCATTTTCAGCTCCAAATAGCACTGTTTGGACTTCTCAGCTTACTAGGTGACAAGAAATTACACTTTCTTCATTTTTAAGTGCATATTATACACAAAAAACAGTTTTTCATTCAAAAGTGTCAAAAAAGCGTTTTCAACTCCAAATATTACTGTTTGGACTCCTCCACTTACAAGGTGACAAGAAATAACACGTTCTTCAACTGCAAATGAGAACTTTGACTTTTGAGTGCATTTTGGCCAAAAAAAAAAGTTTTTCATTCAAAGGGTCAAAAAACCGTTTTCAGCTCCAAATCGCACTGTTTGGGCTTCTCCGCTTACAAGGTGACAAGAAATGACACGTTCTTCACTTTTGAGTGCATATTATACATAAAAATCTGTTTTTCATTCAAAAGTCTCAAAAAAGCGTTTTCAGCTCCAAATAGCACTGTTTGGACTCGTCCACTTACAAGGTGACAAAAAATAACGCGTTTTTCAACTGCAAATGACAACTTTGACTTTTGAGTGAATTTTGGCCACAAAAACAGTTTTTCATTCAAAAGTGTCAAAAAAGCGTTTTCAGCTCCAAATAGCACTGTTTGGGCTTCTCCACTTACAAGGTGACAAGAAATAACACTTTTTTTCACATTTGAGTGCAAATTGTACATAAAAATCAGTTTTTCATTCAAAAGTCTCAAAAAAGCGTTTTCAGCTCCAAATAGCACTGTTTGGACTCCTCCACTTACAAGGTGACGAGAAATAACACGTTCTTCATCTGCAAATGAGAACTTTAACTTTTGAGTGCATTTTGGCCACAAAAAAACAGTTTTTCATTCAAAAGTGTCAAAAAAGCGTTTTCAGCTCCAAATAGCACTGTTTGGGCTTCTCCACTTACAAGGTGACAAGAAATAACACTTTCTTCACTTTTGAGTGCATATTGCACATAAAAATCAGTTTTTCATTCAAAAGTGTCAAAAAAGCGTTTTCAGCTCTAAACAGCACTCATTGGACTTCTGAACTTACAAGGTGACAAGAAATAACACGTTCTTCAACTGCAAATGAGAACTTTGACTTTTGAGTGCTTTTTGGCCACAAAAATCAGTTTTTCATTCAAAATTGTCAAAAATGCGTTTTCAGCTCTAAACAGCACTCATTGGACTTCTGAGCTTACAAGGTTACAAAAAATAAAACTTTCTTCACTTTTGAGTGCATTTTGTACATAATAAACTGTTTTTCATTCAAAATGTCAAAAAAGCGTTTTCAGCTCCAAATAGCACTCATTGGGCTTCTCCACTTACAAGGTGACAAGAAATAACACGTTCTTCAACTGCAAATGACAACTTTGACTTTTGAGTGCTTTTTGGCCACAAAAATCAGTTTTTCATTCAAAAGTGTCAAAAAAGCGTTTTCAGCTCCAAATAGCACTGTTTGGGCTTCTCCACTTACAAGGTGACAAGAAATAACACGTTCTTCACTTTCGAGTGCAAATTGTACATAAAAATCAGTTTTTCATTCAAAAGTGTCAAAAAAGCGTTTTCAGGTCCAAATAGCACTGTTTGGACTTCTCCACTTACAAGGTGACAAGAAATGACACGTTCTTCACTTTTGAGTGCATATTATACATAAAAATCAGTTTTTCATTCAAAAGTCTCAAAAAAGCGTTTTCAGCTCCAAACAGCACTGTTTGGGCTTCTCCACTTACAAGGTGACAAGAAATAACACTTTCTTCACTTTTGAGTGCATATTGCACATAAAAATCAGTTTTTCATTCAAAAGTGTCAAAAAAGCGTTTTCAACTCCAAATAGCACTGTTTGGACTTCTCCACTTACAAGGTGACAAGAAATGACACGTTCTTCACTTTCGAGTGCAAATTGTACATAAAAATCAGTTTTTCATTCAAAAGTGTCAAAAAAGCGTTTTCAGCTCTAAACAGCACTCATTGGACTTCTGAACTTACAAGGTGACAAGAAATAACACGTTCTTCAACTGCAAATGACAACTTTGACTTTTGAGTGCTTTTTGGCCACAAAAATCAGTTTTTCATTCAAAAGTGTCAAAAAAGCGTTTTCAGCTCGAAACAGCACTCATTGGACTTCTGAGCTTACAAGGTTACAAAAAATAATACTTTCTTCACTTTTGAGTGCATTTTGTACATAAAAATCAGTTTTTCATTCAAAAGTCTCAAAAAAGCGTTTTCAGCTCCAAATAGCACTGTTTAGACTCCTCCACTTACAAGGTGACAAAAAATAACACATTCTTCAACTGCAAATGACAACATTGACTTTTGAGTGAATTTTGGCCACAAAAACAGTTTTTCATTCAAAAGTGTCAAAAAAGCGTTTTCAGCTCCAAATAGCACTGTTTGGCCTTCTCCACTTACAAGGTGACAAGAAATAACACGTTCTTCACTTTTGAGTGCATATTATACATAAAAAACAGTTTTTCATTCAAAAGAGTCAAAAAAGCGTTTTCAGGTCCAAATAGCACTGTTTGGGCTTCTCCACTTACAAGGTGACAAGAAATAACACGTTCTTCACTTTTGAGTGCATATTATACATAAAAATCAGTTTTTCATTCAAAAGTCTCAAAAAAGCGTTTTCAGCTCCAAATAGCACTCATTGGACTTCTGAAAATACAAGGTGACAAGAAATAACACGTTCTTCAACTGCAAATGAGAACTTTGACTTTTGAGTGCTTTTTGGCCACAAAAATCAGTTTTTCATTCAAAAGTGTCAAAAAAGCGTTTTTAGCTCTAAACAGCACTCATTGGACTTCTGAGCTTACAAAGTTACAAAAAATAATACTTTCTTCACTTTTGAGTGCATTTTGTACATAAAAATCTGTTTTTCATTCAAAAGTGTCAAAAAAGCGTTTTCAGCTCCAAATAGCACTGTTTGGGCTTCTCCACTTACAAGGTGACAAGAAATGACACGTTCTTCACTTTCGAGTGCAAATTGTACATAATAAACTGTTTTTCATTCAAAATGTCAAAAAAGCGTTTTCAGCTCCAAATAGCACTCATTGGGCTTCTCCACTTACAAGGTGACAAGAAATAACACGTTCTTCAACTGCAAATGACAACTTTGACTTTTGAGTGCTTTTTGGCCACAAAAATCAGTTTTTCATTCAAAAGTGTCAAAAAAGCGTTTTCAGCTCCAAATAGCACTGTTTGGGCTTCTCCACTTACAAGGTGACAAGAAATAACACGTTCTTCACTTTCGAGTGCAAATTGTACATAAAAATCAGTTTTTCATTCAAAAGTGTCAAAAAAGCGTTTTCAGGTCCAAATAGCACTGTTTGGACTTCTCCACTTACAAGGTGACAAGAAATGACACGTTCTTCACTTTTGAGTGCATATTATACATAAAAATCAGTTTTTCATTCAAAAGTCTCAAAAAAGCGTTTTCAGCTCCAAACAGCACTGTTTGGGCTTCTCCACTTACAAGGTGACAAGAAATAACACTTTCTTCACTTTTGAGTGCATATTGCACATAAAAATCAGTTTTTCATTCAAAAGTGTCAAAAAAGCGTTTTCAACTCCAAATAGCACTGTTTGGACTTCTCCACTTACAAGGTGACAAGAAATGACACGTTCTTCACTTTCGAGTGCAAATTGTACATAAAAATCAGTTTTTCATTCAAAAGTGTCAAAAAAGCGTTTTCAGCTCTAAACAGCACTCATTGGACTTCTGAACTTACAAGGTGACAAGAAATAACACGTTCTTCAACTGCAAATGACAACTTTGACTTTTGAGTGCTTTTTGGCCACAAAAATCAGTTTTTCATTCAAAAGTGTCAAAAAAGCGTTTTCAGCTCGAAACAGCACTCATTGGACTTCTGAGCTTACAAGGTTACAAAAAATAATACTTTCTTCACTTTTGAGTGCATTTTGTACATAAAAATCAGTTTTTCATTCAAAAGTCTCAAAAAAGCGTTTTCAGCTCCAAATAGCACTGTTTAGACTCCTCCACTTACAAGGTGACAAAAAATAACACATTCTTCAACTGCAAATGACAACATTGACTTTTGAGTGAATTTTGGCCACAAAAACAGTTTTTCATTCAAAAGTGTCAAAAAAGCGTTTTCAGCTCCAAATAGCACTGTTTGGGCTTCTCCACTTACAAGGTGACAAGAAATAACACGTTCTTCACTTTTGAGTGCATATTATACATAAAAAACAGTTTTTCATTCAAAAGAGTCAAAAAAGCGTTTTCAGGTCCAAATAGCACTGTTTGGGCTTCTCCACTTACAAGGTGACAAGAAATAACACGTTCTTCACTTTTGAGTGCATATTATACATAAAAATCAGTTTTTCATTCAAAAGTCTCAAAAAAGCGTTTTCAGCTCCAAATAGCACTCATTGGACTTCTGAAAATACAAGGTGACAAGAAATAACACGTTCTTCAACTGCAAATGAGAACTTTGACTTTTGAGTGCTTTTTGGCCACAAAAATCAGTTTTTCATTCAAAAGTGTCAAAAAAGCGTTTTTAGCTCTAAACAGCACTCATTGGACTTCTGAGCTTACAAAGTTACAAAAAATAATACTTTCTTCACTTTTGAGTGCATTTTGTACATAAAAATCTGTTTTTCATTCAAAAGTGTCAAAAAAGCGTTTTCAGCTCCAAATAGCACTGTTTGGGCTTCTCCGCTTACAAGGTGACAAGAAATGACAGGTTCTTCACTTTCGAGTGCAAATTGTACATAAAAATCAGTTTTTCATTCAAAAGTGTCAAAAAAGCGTTTTCAGCTCTAAACAGCACTCATTGGACTTCTGAACTTACAAGGTGACAAGAAATAACACGTTCTTCAACTGCAAATGACAACTTTAACTTTTGAGTGCATTTTGGCCACAAAAAAACAGTTTTTCATTCAAAAGTGTCAAAAAAGCGTTTTCAGGTCCAAATAGCACTGTTTGGGCTTCTCCACTTACAAGGTGACAAGAAATAACACTTTCTTCACTTTTGAGTGCATATTGCACATAAAAATCAGTTTTTCATTCAAAAGTGTCAAAAAAGCGTTTTCAGCTCCAAATAGCACTGTTTGGACTTCTCCACTTACAAGGTGACAAGAAATGACACGTTCTTCACTTTCGAGTGCAAATTGTACATAAAAATCAGTTTTTCATTCAAAAGTGTCAAAAAAGCGTTTTCAGCTCTAAACAGCACTCATTGGACTTCTGAACTTACAAGGTGACAAGAAATAACACGTTCTTCAACTGCAAATGACAACTTTGACTTTTGAGTGCTTTTTGGCCACAAAAATCAGTTTTTCATTCAAAAGTGTCAAAAAAGCGTTTTCAGCTCCAAATAGCACTGTTTGGGCTTCTCCACTTACAAGGTGACATGAAATGACACGTTCTTCACTTTTGAGTGCATATTATACATAAAAATCAGTTTTTCATTCAAAAGTCTCAAAAAAGCGTTTTCAGCTCCAAACAGCACTGTTTGGGCTTCTCCACTTACAAGGTGACAAGAAATAACACTTTCTTCACTTTTGAGTGCATATTGCACATAAAAATCAGTTTTTCATTCAAAAGTGTCAAAAAAGCGTTTTCAACTCCAAATAGCACTGTTTGGACTTCTCCACTTACAAGGTGACAAGAAATGACACGTTCTTCACTTTCGAGTGCAAATTGTACATAAAAATCAGTTTTTCATTCAAAAGTGTCAAAAAAGCGTTTTCAGCTCTAAACAGCACTCATTTGACTTCTGAACTTACAAGGTGACAAGAAATAACACGTTCTTCAACTGCAAATGACAACTTTGACTTTTGAGTGCTTTTTGGCCACAAAAATCAGTTTTTCATTCAAAAGTGTCAAAAAAGCGTTTTCAGCTCGAAACAGCACTCATTGGACTTCTGAGCTTACAAAGTTACAAAAAATAATACTTTCTTCACTTTTGAGTGCATTTTGTACATAAAAATCAGTTTTTCATTCAAAAGTCTCAAAAAAGCGTTTTCAGCTCCAAATAGCACTGTTTAGACTCCTCCACTTACAAGGTGACAAAAAATAACACATTCTTCAACTGCAAATGACAACATTGACTTTTGAGTGAATTTTGGCCACAAAAACAGTTTTTCATTCAAAAGTGTCAAAAAAGCGTTTTCAGCTCCAAATAGCACTGTTTGGGCTTCTCCACTTACAAGGTGACAAGAAATAACACGTTCTTCACTTTTGAGTGCATATTATACATAAAAAACAGTTTTTCATTCAAAAGAGTCAAAAAAGCGTTTTCAGGTCCAAATAGCACTGTTTGGGCTTCTCCACTTACAAGGTGACAAGAAATAACACGTTCTTCACTTTTGAGTGCATATTATACATAAAAATCAGTTTTTCATTCAAAAGTCTCAAAAAAGCGTTTTCAGCTCCAAATAGCACTCATTGGACTTCTGAAAATACAAGGTGACAAGAAATAACACGTTCTTCAACTGCAAATGAGAACTTTGACTTTTGAGTGCTTTTTGGCCACAAAAATCAGTTTTTCATTCAAAAGTGTCAAAAAAGCGTTTTTAGCTCTAAACAGCACTCATTGGACTTCTGAGCTTAAAAAGTTACAAAAAATAATACTTTCTTCACTTTTGAGTGCATTTTGTACATAAAAATCTGTTTTTCATTCAAAATGTCAAAAAAGCGTTTTCAGCTCCAAATAGCACTGTTTGGACTTCTCCACTTACAAGGTGACAAGAAATGACACGTTCTTCACTTTCGAGTGCAAATTGTACATAAAAATCAGTTTTTCATTCAAAAGTGTCAAAAAAGCGTTTTCAGCTCTAAACAGCACTAATTGGACTACTGAACTTACAAGGTGACAAGAAATAACACGTTCTTCAACTGCAAATGACAACTTTGACTTTTGAGTGCTTTTTGGCCACAAAAATCAGTTTTTCATTCAAAAGTGTCAAAAAAGCGTTTTCAGCTCCAAATAGCACTGTTTGGGCTTCTCCACTTACAAGGTAACAAGAAATGACACGTTCTTCACTTTCGAGTGCATTTTGTACATAAAAATCAGTTTTTCATTCAAAAGTGTCAAAAAAGCGTTTTCAGCTCCAAATAGCACTGATTGGGCTTCTCCACTTACAAGGTGACAAGAAATAACACGTTCTTCAACTGCAAATGAGAACTTTGACTTTTGAGTGCAAATTGTACATAAAAATCAGTTTTTCATTCAAAAGTGTCAAAAAAGCGTTTTCAGCTCTAAACAGCACTCATTGGACTTCTGAACTTACAAGGTGACAAGAAATAACACGTTCTTCAACTGCAAATGACAACTTTGACTTTTGAGTGCTTTTTGGCCACAAAAATCAGTTCTTCATTCAAAAGTGTCAAAAAAGCGTTTTCAGCTCTAAACAGCACTCATTGGACTTCTGAGCTTACAAGGTTACAAAAAATAATACTTTCTTCACTTTTGAGTGCATTTTGTACATAAAAATCTGTTTTTCATTCAAAATGTCAAAAAAGCGTTTTCAGCTCCAAATAGCACTGATTGGGCTTCTCCACTTACAAGGTGACAAGAAATAACACTTTCTTCACTTTTGAGTGCATATTGCACATAAAAATCAGTTTTTCATTCAAAAGTGTCAAAAAAGCGTTTTCAGCTCCAAATAGCACTGTTTGGACTTCTCCACTTACAAGGTGACAAGAAATGACACGTTCTTCACTTTCGAGTGCAAATTGTACATAAAAATCAGTTTTTCATTCAAAAGTGTCAAAAAAGCGTTTTCAGCTCTAAACAGCACTCATTGGACTTCTGAACTTACAAGGTGACAAGAAATAACACGTTCTTCAACTGCAAATGACAACTTTGACTTTTGAGTGCTTTTTGGCCACAAAAATCAGTTTTTCATTCAAAAGTGTCAAAAAAGCGTTTTCAGCTCCAAATAGCACTGTTTGGGCTTCTCCGCTTACAAGGTGACAAGAAATGACAGGTTCTTCACTTTCGAGTGCAAATTGTACATAAAAATCAGTTTTTCATTCAAAAGTGTCAAAAAAGCGTTTTCAGCTCTAAACAGCACTCATTGGACTTCTGAACTTACAAGGTGACAAGAAATAACACGTTCTTCAACTGCAAATGACAACTTTGACTTTTGAGTGCAAATTGTACATAAAAATCAGTTTTTCATTCAAAAGTGTCAAAAAAGCGTTTTCAGCTCTAAACAGCACTCATTGGACTTCTGAACTTACAAGGTGACAAGAAATAACACGTTCTTCAACTGCAAATGACAACTTTGACTTTTGAGTGCTTTTTGGCCACAAAAATCAGTTCTTCATTCAAAAGTGTCAAAAAAGCGTTTTCAGCTCTAAACAGCACTCATTGGACTTCTGAGCTTACAAGGTTACAAAAAATAATACTTTCTTCACTTTTGAGTGCATTTTGTACATAAAAATCTGTTTTTCATTCAAAAGTGTCAAAAAAGCGTTTTCAGCTCCAAATAGCACTGATTGGGCTTCTCCACTTACAAGGTGACAAGAAATAACACTTTCTTCACTTTTGAGTGCATATTGCACATAAAAATCAGTTTTTCATTCAAAAGTGTCAAAAAAGCGTTTTCAGCTCCAAATAGCACTCATTGGACTTCTGAGCTTACAAGGTGACAAAAAATAACACGTTCTTCAACTGCAAATGAGAACTTTGACTTTTGAGTGCATTTTGGCCACAAAAATCAGTTTTTCATTCAAAAGAGTCAAAAAAGCGTTTTCAGCTCCAAATAGCACTGTTTGGACTTCTCCACTTACAAGGTGACAAGAAATGACACGTTCTTCACTTTTGAGTGCATATTATACATAAAAATCAGTTTTTCATTCAAAAGTCTCAAAAAAGCGTTTTCAGCTCCAAATAGCACTGTTTGGACTCCTCCACTTACAAGGTGACAAGAAATAACACGTTCTTCAACTGCAAATGACAACTTTGACTTTTGAGTGCAAATTGTACATAAAAATCAGTTTTTCATTCAAAAGTGTCAAAAAAGCGTTTTCAGCTCTAAACAGCACTCATTGGACTTCTGAACTTACAAGGTGACAAGAAATAACACGTTCTTCAACTGCAAATGACAACTTTGACTTTTGAGTGCTTTTTGGCCACAAAAATCAGTTCTTCATTCAAAAGTGTCAAAAAAGCGTTTTCAGCTCTAAACAGCACTCATTGGACTTCTGAGCTTACAAGGTTACAAAAAATAATACTTTCTTCACTTTTGAGTGCATTTTGTACATAAAAATCTGTTTTTCATTGAAAATGTCAAAAAAGCGTTTTCAGCTCCAAATAGCACTGATTGGGCTTCTCCACTTACAAGGTGACAAGAAATAACACTTTCTTCACTTTTGAGTGCATATTGCACATAAAAATCAGTTTTTCATTCAAAAGTGTCAAAAAAGCGTTTTCAGCTCCAAATAGCACTGTTTGGGCTTCTCCACTTACAAGGTGACAAGAAATAACACGTTCTTCACTTTTGAGTGCAAATTGTACATAAAAATCAGTTTTTCATTCAAAAGTGTCAAAAAAGCGTTTTCAGCTCTAAACAGCACTCATTGGACTTCTGAGCTTACAAGGTGACAAAAAATAACACGTTCTTCAACTGCAAATGAGAACTTTGACTTTTGAGTGCATTTTGGCCACAAAAATCAGTTTTTCATTCAAAAGAGTCAAAAAAGCGTTTTCAGCTCCAAATAGCACTGTTTGGACTTCTCCACTTACAAGGTGACAAGAAATGACACGTTCTTCACTTTTGAGTGCATATTATACATAAAAATCAGTTTTTCATTCAAAAGTCTCAAAAAAGCGTTTTCAGCTCCAAATAGCACTGTTTGGACTCCTCCACTTACAAGGTGACAAGAAATAACACGTTCTTCAACTGCAAATGACAACTTTGACTTTTGAGTGCTTTTTGGCCACAAAAATCAGTTCTTCATTCAAAAGTGTCAAAAAAGCGTTTTCAGCTCTAAACAGCACTCATTGGACTTCTGAGCTTACAAGGTTACAAAAAATAATACTTTCTTCACTTTTGAGTGCATTTTGTACATAAAAATCTGTTTTTCATTCAAAATGTCAAAAAAGCGTTTTCAGCTCTAAACAGCTCTCATAGGACTTCTGAGCTTACAAGGTGACAAGAAATACCACGTTCTTCAACTGCAAATGACAACTTTGACTTTTGAGTGAATTTTGGCTACAAAAAACAGTTTTTCATTCAAAAGTGTCAAAAAAGCGTTTTCAGCTCCAAATAGCACTGTTTGGGCTTCTCCACTTACAAGGTGACAAGAAATAACACGTTCTTCAACTGCAAATGACAACTTTGACTTTTGAGTGCTTTTTGGCCACAAAAATCAGTTTTTCATTCAAAAGTGTCAAAAAAGCGTTTTCAGCTCCAAATAGCACTGTTTGGGCTTCTCCACTTACAAGGTAACAAGAAATAACACGTTCTTCATCTGCAAATGAGAACTTTGACTTTTGAGTGCTTTTTGGCCACAAAAATCAGTTTTTCATTCAGAAGTGTCAAAAAAGCGTTTTCAGCTCCAAATAGCACTGTTTGGACTTCTCCACTTACAAGGTGACAAGAAATGACACGTTCTTCACTTTCGAGTGCATTTTGTACATAAAAATCAGTTTTTCATTCAAAAGTGTCAAAAAAGCGTTTTCAGCTCCAAATAGCACTGATTGGGCTTCTCCACTTACAAGGTGACAAGAAATGCCACGTTCTTCACTTTCGAGTGCATTTTGTACATAAAAATCAGTTTTTCATTCAAAAGTGTCAAAAAAGCGTTTTCAGCTCCAAATAGCACTGATTGGGCTTCTCCACTTACAAGGTGACAAGAAATAACACGTTCTTCAACTGCAAATGAGAACTTTGACTTTTGAGTGTAAATTGTACATAAAAATCAGTTTTTCATTCAAAAGTGTCAAAAAAGCGTTTTCAGCTCTAAACAGCACTCATTGGACTACTGAACTTACAAGGTGACAAGAAATAACACGTTCTTCAACTGCAAATGACAACTTTGACTTTTGAGTGCTTTTTGGCCACAAAAATCAGTTCTTCATTCAAAAGTGTCAAAAAAGCGTTTTCAGCTCTAAACAGCACTCATTGGACTTCTGAGCTTACAAGGTGACAAAAAATAACACGTTCTTCAACTGCAAATGAGAACTTTGACCTTTGAGTGCATTTTGGCCACAAAAATCAGTTTTTCATTCAAAAGAGTCAAAAAAGCGTTTTCAGGTCCAAATAGCACTGTTTGGACTTCTCCACTTACAAGGTGACAAGAAATAACACTTTCTTCACTTTTGAGTGCATATTGCACATAAAAATCAGTTTTTCATTCAAAAGTGTCAAAAAAGCGTTTTCAGCTCCAAATAGCACTGTTTGGGCTTCTCCACTTACAAGGTGACAAGATATAACACGTGCTTCACTTTTGAGTGCAAATTGTACATAAAAATCAGTTTTTCATTCAAAAGTGTCAAAAAAGCGTTTTCAGCTCTAAACAGCACTCATTGGACTTCTGAGCTTACAAGGTGACAAAAAATAACACGTTCTTCAACTGCAAATGAGAACTTTGACTTTTGAGTGCTTTTTGGCCACAAAAATCAGTTCTTCATTCAAAAGTGTCAAAAAAGCGTTTTCAGCTCTAAACAGCACTCATTGGACTTCTGAGCTTACAAGGTTACAAAAAATAATACTTTCTTCACTTTTGAGTGCATTTTGTACATAAAAATCTGTTTTTCATTCAAAATGTCAAAAAAGCGTTTTCAGCTCCAAATAGCACTGATTGGGCTTCTCCACTTACAAGGTGACAAGAAATAACACTTTCTTCACTTTTGAGTGCATATTGCACATAAAAATCAGTTTTTCATTCAAAAGTGTCAAAAAAGCGTTTTCAGCTCCAAATAGCACTGTTTGGGCTTCTCCACTTACAAGGTGACAAGATATAACACGTTCTTCACTTTTGAGTGCAAATTGTACATAAAAATCAGTTTTTCATTCAAAAGTGTCAAAAAAGCGTTTTCAGCTCTAAACAGCACTCATTGGACTTCTGAGCTTACAAGGTGACAAAAAATAACACGTTCTTCAACTGCAAATGAGAACTTTGACTTTTGAGTGCATTTTGGCCACAAAAATCAGTTTTTCATTCAAAAGAGTCAAAAAAGCGTTTTCAGCTCCAAATAGCACTGTTTGGACTTCTCCACTTACAAGGTGACAAGAAATGACACGTTCTTCACTTTTGAGTGCATATTATACATAAAAATCAGTTTTTCATTCAAAAGTCTCAAAAAAGCGTTTTCAGCTCCAAATAGCACTGTTTGGACTCCTCCACTTACAAGGTGACAAGAAATAACACGTTCTTCAACTGCAAATGACAACTTTGACTTTTGAGTGCAAATTGTACATAAAAATCAGTTTTTCATTCAAAAGTGTCAAAAAAGCGTTTTCAGCTCTAAACAGCACTCATTGGACTTCTGAGCTTACAAGGTTACAAAAAATAATACTTTCTTCACTTTTGAGTGCATTTTGTACATAAAAATCTGTTTTTCATTGAAAATGTCAAAAAAGCGTTTTCAGCTCCAAATAGCACTGATTGGGCTTCTCCACTTACAAGGTGACAAGAAATAACACTTTCTTCACTTTTGAGTGCATATTGCACATAAAAATCAGTTTTTCATTCAAAAGTGTCAAAAAAGCGTTTTCAGCTCCAAATAGCACTGTTTGGGCTTCTCCACTTACAAGGTGACAAGAAATAACACGTTCTTCACTTTTGAGTGCAAATTGTACATAAAAATCAGTTTTTCATTCAAAAGTGTCAAAAAAGCGTTTTCAGCTCTAAACAGCACTCATTGGACTTCTGAGCTTACAAGGTGACAAAAAATAACACGTTCTTCAACTGCAAATGAGAACTTTGACTTTTGAGTGCATTTTGGCCACAAAAATCAGTTTTTCATTCAAAAGAGTCAAAAAAGCGTTTTCAGCTCCAAATAGCACTGTTTGGACTTCTCCACTTACAAGGTGACAAGAAATGACACGTTCTTCACTTTTGAGTGCATATTATACATAAAAATCAGTTTTTCATTCAAAAGTCTCAAAAAAGCGTTTTCAGCTCCAAATAGCACTGTTTGGACTCCTCCACTTACAAGGTGACAAGAAATAACACGTTCTTCAACTGCAAATGACAACTTTGACTTTTGAGTGCTTTTTGGCCACAAAAATCAGTTCTTCATTCAAAAGTGTCAAAAAAGCGTTTTCAGCTCTAAACAGCACTCATTGGACTTCTGAGCTTACAAGGTTACAAAAAATAATACTTTCTTCACTTTTGAGTGCATTTTGTACATAAAAATCTGTTTTTCATTCAAAATGTCAAAAAAGCGTTTTCAGCTCTAAACAGCTCTCATAGGACTTCTGAGCTTACAAGGTGACAAGAAATACCACGTTCTTCAACTGCAAATGACAACTTTGACTTTTGAGTGAATTTTGGCTACAAAAAACAGTTTTTCTTTCAAAAGTGTCAAAAAAGCGTTTTCAGCTCCAAATAGCACTGTTTGGGCTTCTCCACTTACAAGGTGACAAGAAATAACACGTTCTTCAACTGCAAATGACAACTTTGACTTTTGAGTGCTTTTTGGCCACAAAAATCAGTTCTTCATTCAAAAGTGTCAAAAAAGCGTTTTCAGCTCTAAACAGCACTCATTGGACTTCTGAGCTTACAAGGTTACAAAAAATAATACTTTCTTCACTTTTGAGTGCATTTTGTACATAAAAATCTGTTTTTCATTCAAAATGTCAAAAAAGCGTTTTCAGCTCTAAACAGCTCTCATAGGACTTCTGAGCTTACAAGGTGACAAGAAATACCACGTTCTTCAACTGCAAATGACAACTTTGACTTTTGAGTGCTTTTTGGCCACAAAAATCAGTTTTTCATTCAAAAGTGTCAAAAAAGCGTTTTCAGCTCCAAATAGCACTGTTTGGGCTTCTCCACTTACAAGGTAACAAGAAATAACACGTTCTTCATCTGCAAATGAGAACTTTGACTTTTGAGTGCTTTTTGGCCACAAAAATCAGTTTTTCATTCAGAAGTGTCAAAAAAGCGTTTTCAGCTCCAAATAGCACTGTTTGGACTTCTCCACTTACAAGGTGACAAGAAATGACACGTTCTTCACTTTCGAGTGCATTTTGTACATAAAAATCAGTTTTTCATTCAAAAGTGTCAAAAAAGCGTTTTCAGCTCCAAATAGCACTGATTGGGCTTCTCCACTTACAAGGTGACAAGAAATGACACGTTCTTCACTTTCGAGTGCATTTTGTACATAAAAATCAGTTTTTCATTCAAAAGTGTCAAAAAAGCGTTTTCAGCTCCAAATAGCACTGATTGGGCTTCTCTACTTACAAGGTGACAAGAAATAACACGTTCTTCAACTGCAAATGAGAACTTTGACTTTTGAGTGTAAATTGTACATAAAAATCAGTTTTTCATTCAAAAGTGTCAAAAAAGCGTTTTCAGCTCTAAACAGCACTCATTGGACTTCTGAACTTACAAGGTGACAAGAAATAACACGTTCTTCAACTGCAAATGACAACTTTGACTTTTGAGTGCTTTTTGGCCACAAAAATCAGTTCTTCATTCAAAAGTGTCAAAAAAGCGTTTTCAGCTCTAAACAGCACTCATTGGACTTCTGAGCTTACAAGGTGACAAAAAATAACACGTTCTTCAACTGCAAATGAGAACTTTGACTTTTGAGTGCATTTTGGCCACAAAAATCAGTTTTTCATTCAAAAGAGTCAAAAAAGCGTTTTCAGGTCCAAATAGCACTGTTTGGGCTTCTCCACTTACAAGGTAACAAGAAATAACATGTTCTTCATCTGCAAATGAGAACTTTGACTTTTGAGTGCATTTTGGCCACAAAAATCAGTTTTTCATTCAAAAGTGTCAAAAAAGCGTTTTCAGCTCTAAACAGCACTCATTGGACTTCTGAACTTACAAGGTGACAAGAAATAACACGTTCTTCAACTGCAAATGACAACTTTGACTTTTGAGTGCTTTTTGGCCACAAAAATCAGTTTTTCATTCAAAAGTGTCAAAAAAGCGTTTTCAGCTCCAAATAGCACTGTTTGGGCTTCTCCACTTACAAGGTAACAAGAAATAACACGTTCTTCATCTGCAAATGAGAACTTTGACTTTTGAGTGCTTTTTGGCCACAAAAATCAGTTTTTCATTCAAAAGTGTCAAAAAAGCGTTTTCAGCTCCAAATAGCACTGTTTGGACTTCTCCACTTACAAGGTGACAAGAAATGACACGTTCTTCACTTTCGAGTGCATTTTGTACATAAAAATCAGTTTTTCATTCAAAAGTGTCAAAAAAGCGTTTTCAGCTCCAAATAGCACTGATTGGGCTTCTCCACTTACAAGGTGACAAGAAATAACACGTTCTTCAACTGCAAATGAGAACTTTGACTTTTGAGTGCAAATTGTACATAAAAATCAGTTTTTCATTCAAAAGTGTCAAAAAAGCGTTTTCAGCTCTAAACAGCACTCATTGGACTTCTGAACTTACAAGGTGACAAGAAATACCACGTTCTTCAACTGCAAATGACAACATTGACTTTTGAGTGAATTTTGGCCACAAAAACAGTTTTTCATTCAAAAGTGTCAAAAAAATCGTTTTCAGCTCCAAATAGCACTGTTTGGGCTTCTCCACTTACTAGGTGACAAAAATTACACGTTCTTCACTTTTGAGTGCATATTATACATAAAAATCAGTTTTTCATTCAAATGAGTCAAAAAAGCGTTTTCAGGTCCAAATAGCACTGTTTGGGCTTCTCCACTTACAAGGTGACAAGAAATAACACGTTCTTCACTTTTGAGTGCATATTATACATAAAAATCAGTTTTTCATTCAAAAGTCTCAAAAAAGCGTTTTCAGCTCCAAATAGCACTCATTGGACTTCTGAAAATACAAGGTGACAAGAAATAACACGTTCTTCAACTGCAAATGAGAACTTTGACTTTTGAGTGCTTTTTGGCCACAAAAATCAGTTTTTCATTCAAAAGTGTCAAAAAAGCGTTTTCAGCTCTAAACAGCACTCATTGGACTTCTGAGCTTACAAAGTTACAAAAAATAATACTTTCTTCACTTTTAAATGCATTTTGTACATAAAAATCTGTTTTTCATTCAAAATGTCAAAAAAGCGTTTTCAGCTCCAAATAGCACTGTTCGGGCTTCTCCACTTACAAGGTAACAAGAAATAACACGTTCTTCATCTGCAAATGAGAACTTTAACTTTTGAGTGTATTTTGGCCACAAAAATCAGTTTTTCATTCAAAAGTGTCAAAAAAGCGTTTTCAGCTCCAAATAGCACTGTTTGGACTTCTCCACTTACAAGGTGACAAGAAATGACACGTTCTTCACTTTCGAGTGCAAATTGTACATAAAAATCAGTTTTTCATTCAAAAGTGTCAAAAAAGCGTTTTCAGCTCTAAACAGCACTCATTGGACTTCTGAACTTACAAGGTGACAAGAAATAACACGTTCTTCAACTGCAAATGACAACTTTGACTTTTGAGTGCTTTTTGGCCACAAAAATCAGTTTTTCATTCAAAAGTGTCAAAAAAGCGTTTTCAGCTCTAAACAGCACTCATTGGACTTCTGAACTTACAAGGTGACAAGAAATAACACGTTCTTCAACTGCAAATGACAACTTTGACTTTTGAGTGCTTTTTGGCCACAAAAATCAGTTTTTCATTCAAAAGTGTCAAAAAAGCGTTTTCAGCTCCAAATAGCACTGTTTGGGCTTCTCATCTTACAAGGTAACAAGAAATAACACGTTCTTCATCTGCAAATGAGAACTTTGACTTTTGAGTGCTTTTTGGCCACAAAAATCAGTTTTTCATTCAAAAGTGTCAAAAAAGCGTTTTCAGCTCCAAATAGCACTGTTTGGACTTCTCCACTTACAAGGTGACAAGAAATGACACGTTCTTCACTTTCGAGTGCATTTTGGCCACAAAAATCAGTTTTTCATTCAAAAGTGTCAAAAAAGCGTTTTCAGCTCCAAATAGCACTGATTGGGCTTCTCCACTTACAAGGTGACAAGAAATAACACGTACTTCAACTGCAAATGAGAACTTTGACTTTTGAGTGCATTTTGTACATAAAAATCAGTTTTTCATTCAAAAGTGTCAAAAAAGCGTTTTCAGCTCTAAACAGCACTCATTGGACTTCTGAACTTACAAGGTGACAAGAAATAACACGTTCTTCAACTGCAAATGACAACTTTGACTTTTGAGTGCTTTTTGGCCACAAAAATCAGTTCTTCATTCAAAAGTGTCAAAAAAGCGTTTTCAGCTCTAAACAGCACTCATTGGACTTCTGAGCTTACAAGGTTACAAAAAATAATACTTTCTTCACTTTCGAGTGCATTTTGTACATAAAAATCTGTTTTTCATTCAAAATGTCAAAAAAGCGTTTTCAGCTCCAAATAGCACTGATTGGGCTTCTCCACTTACAAGGTGACAAGAAATAACACTTTCTTCACTTTTGAGTGCATATTGCACATAAAAATCTGTTTTTCATTCAAAAGTCTCAAAAAAGCGTTTTCAGCTCCAAATAGCACTGTTTGGACTCCTCCACTTACAAGGTGACAAGAAATAACACGTTCTTCATCTGCAAATGAGAACTTTGACTTTTGAGTGCTTTTTGGCCACAAAAATCAGTTTTTCATTCAAAAGTGTCAAAAAAGCGTTTTCAGCTCCAAATAGCACTGTTTGGACTTCTCCACTTACAAGGTGACAAGAAATGACACGTTCTTCACTTTCGAGTGCATTTTGTACATAAAAATCAGTTTTTCATTCAAAAGTGTCAAAAAAGCGTTTTCAGCTCCAAATAGCACTGATTGGGCTTCTCCACTTACAAGGTGACAAGAAATAACACGTACTTCAACTGCAAATGACAACTTTGACTTTTGAGTGAGTTTTGGCTACAAAAAACAGTTTTTCATTCAAAAGTGTCAAAAAAGCGTTTTCAGCTCCAAATAGCACTGTTTGGGCTTCTCCACTTACAAGGTGACAAGAAATAACACGTTCTTCAACTGCAAATGACAACTTTGACTTTTGAGTGCTTTTTGGCCACAAAAATCAGTTTTTCATTCAAAAGTGTCAAAAAAGCGTTTTCAGCTCCAAATAGCACTGTTTGGGCTTCTCCACTTACAAGGTAACAAGAAATAACACGTTCTTCATCTGCAAATGAGAACTTTGACTTTTGAGTGCTTTTTGGCCACAAAAATCAGTTTTTCATTCAGAAGTGTCAAAAAAGCGTTTTCAGCTCCAAATAGCACTGTTTGGACTTCTCCACTTACAAGGTGACAAGAAATGACACGTTCTTCACTTTCGAGTGCATTTTGTACATAAAAATCAGTTTTTCATTCAAAAGTGTCAAAAAAGCGTTTTCAGCTCCAAATAGCACTGATTGGGCTTCTCCACTTACAAGGTGACAAGAAATGACACGTTCTTCACTTTCGAGTGCATTTTGTACATAAAAATCAGTTTTTCATTCAAAAGTGTCAAAAAAGCGTTTCCAGCTCCAAATAGCACTGATTGGGCTTCTCCACTTACAAGGTGACAAGAAATAACACGTTCTTCAACTGCAAATGAGAACTTTGACTTTTGAGTGTAAATTGTACATAAAAATCAGTTTTTCATTCAAAAGTGTCAAAAAAGCGTTTTCAGCTCTAAACAGCACTCATTGGACTTCTGAACTTACAAGGTGACAAGAAATAACACGTTCTTCAACTGCAAATGACAACTTTGACTTTTGAGTGCTTTTTGGCCACAAAAATCAGTTCTTCATTCAAAAGTGTCAAAAAAGCGTTTTCAGCTCTAAACAGCACTCATTGGACTTCTGAGCTTACAAGGTGACAAAAAATAACACGTTCTTCAACTGCAAATGAGAACTTTGACTTTTGAGTGCATTTTGGCCACAAAAATCAGTTTTTCATTCAAAAGAGTCAAAAAAGCGTTTTCAGGTCCAAATAGCACTGTTTGGACTTCTCCACTTACAAGGTGACAAGAAATGACACGTTCTTCACTTTTGAGTGCATATTATACATAAAAATCAGTTTTTCATTCAAAAGTCTCAAAAAAGCGTTTTCAGCTCCAAATAGCACTGTTTGGACTCCTTTACTTACAAGGTGACAAGAAATAACACGTTCTTCAACTGCAAATGACAACTTTGACTTTTGAGTGCTTTTTGGCCACAAAAATCAGTTCTTCATTCAAAAGTGTCAAAAAAGCGTTTTCAGCTCTAAACAGCACTCATTGGACTTCTGAGCTTACAAGGTTACAAAAAATAACACGTTCTTCAACTGCAAATGAGAACTTTGACTTTTGAGTGCATTTTGGCCACAAAAATCAGTTTTTCATTCAAAAGAGTCAAAAAAGCGTTTTCAGGTCCAAATAGCACTGTTTGGACTTCTCCACTTACAAGGTGACAAGAAATGACACGTTCTTCACTTTTGAGTGCATATTATACATAAAAATCAGTTTTTCATTCAAAAGTCTCAAAAAAGCGTTTTCAGCTCCAAATAGCACTGTTTGGACTCCTTTACTTACAAGGTGACAAGAAATAACACGTTCTTCAACTGCAAATGACAACTTTGACTTTTGAGTGCTTTTTGGCCACAAAAATCAGTTCTTCATTCAAAAGTGTCAAAAAAGCGTTTTCAGCTCTAAACAGCACTCATTGGACTTCTGAGCTTACAAGGTTACAAAAAATAATACTTTCTTCACTTTTGAGTGCATTTTGTACATAAAAATCTGTTTTTCATTCAAAATGTCAAAAAAGCGTTTTCAGCTCTTAACAGCTCTCATTGGACTTCTGAGCTTACAAGGTGACAAGAAATACCACGTTCTTCAACTGCAAATGACAACTTTGACTTTTGAGTGAATTTTGGCTACAAAAAACAGTTTTTCATTCAAAAGTGTCAAAAAAGCGTTTTCAGCTCCAAATAGCACTGTTTGGGCTTCTCCACTTACAAGGTAACAAGAAATAACACGTTCTTCATCTGCAAATGAGAACTTTGACTTTTGAGTGCATTTTGGCCACAAAAATCAGTTTTTCATTCAAAAGTGTCAAAAAAGCGTTTTCAGCTCTAAACAGCACTCATTGGACTTCTGAACTTACAAGGTGACAAGAAATAACACGTTCTTCAACTGCAAATGACAACTTTGACTTTTGAGTGCTTTTTGGCCACAAAAATCAGTTTTTCATTCAAAAGTGTCAAAAAAGCGTTTTCAGCTCCAAATAGCACTGTTTGGGCTTCTCCACTTACAAGGTAACAAGAAATAACACGTTCTTCATCTGCAAATGAGAACTTTGACTTTTGAGTGCTTTTTGGCCACAAAAATCAGTTTTTCATTCAAAAGTGTCAAAAAAGCGTTTTCAGCTCCAAATAGCACTGTTTGGACTTCTCCACTTACAAGGTGACAAGAAATGACACGTTCTTCACTTTCGAGTGCATTTTGTACATAAAAATCAGTTTTTCATTCAAAAGTGTCAAAAAAGCGTTTTCAGCTCCAAATAGCACTGATTGGGCTTCTCCACTTACAAGGTGACAAGAAATAACACGTTCTTCAACTGCAAATGAGAACTTTGACTTTTGAGTGCAAATTGTACATAAAAATCAGTTTTTCATTCAAAAGTGTCAAAAAAGCGTTTTCAGCTCTAAACAGCACTCATTGGACTTCTGAACTTACAAGGTGACAAGAAATACCACGTTCTTCAACTGCAAATGACAACATTGACTTTTGAGTGAATTTTGGCCACAAAAACAGTTTTTCATTCAAAAGTGTCAAAAAATCGTTTTCAACTCCAAATAGCACTGTTTGGGCTTCTCCACTTACTAGGTGACAAAAATTACACGTTCTTCACTTTTGAGTGCATATTATACATAAAAATCAGTTTTTCATTCAAATGAGTCAAAAAAGCGTTTTCAGGTCCAAATAGCACTGTTTGGGCTTCTCCACTTACAAGGTGACAAGAAATAACACGTTCTTCACTTTTGAGTGCATATTATACATAAAAATCAGTTTTTCATTCAAAAGTCTCAAAAAAGCGTTTTCAGCTCCAAATAGCACTCATTGGACTTCTGAAAATACAAGGTGACAAGAAATAACACGTTCTTCAACTGCAAATGAGAACTTTGACTTTTGAGTGCTTTTTGGCCACAAAAATCAGTTTTTCATTCAAAAGTGTCAAAAAAGCGTTTTCAGCTCTAAACAGCACTCATTGGACTTCTGAGCTTACAAAGTTACAAAAAATAATACTTTCTTCACTTTTAAATGCATTTTGTACATAAAAATCTGTTTTTCATTCAAAATGTCAAAAAAGCGTTTTCAGCTCCAAATAGCACTGTTCGGGCTTCTCCACTTACAAGGTAACAAGAAATAACACGTTCTTCATCTGCAAATGAGAACTTTGACTTTTGAGTGCATTTTGGCCACAAAAATCAGTTTTTCATTCAAAGGTGTCAAAAAAGCGTTTTCAGCTCCAAATAGCACTGTTTGGACTTCTCCACTTACAAGGTGACAAGAAATGACACGTTCTTCACTTTCGAGTGCAAATTGTACATAAAAATCAGTTTTTCATTCAAAAGTGTCAAAAAAGCGTTTTCAGCTCTAAACAGCACTCATTGGACTTCTGAACTTACAAGGTGACAAGAAATAACATGTTCTTCAACTGCAAATGACAACTTTGACTTTTGAGTGCTTTTTGGCCACAAAAATCAGTTTTTCATTCAAAAGTGTCAAAAAAGCGTTTTCAGCTCTAAACAGCACTCATTGGACTTCTGAACTTACAAGGTGACAAGAAATAACACGTTCTTCAACTGCAAATGACAACTTTGACTTTTGAGTGCTTTTTGGCCACAAAAATCAGTTTTTCATTCAAAAGTGTCAAAAAAGCGTTTTCAGCTCCAAATAGCACTGTTTGGGCTTCTCCACTTACAAGGTAACAAGAAATAACACGTTCTTCATCTGCAAATGAGAACTTTGACTTTTGAGTGCTTTTTGGCCACAAAAATCAGTTTTTCATTCAAAAGTGTCAAAAAAGCGTTTTCAGCTCCAAATAGCACTGTTTGGACTTCTCCACTTACAAGGTGACAAGAAATGACACGTTCTTCACTTTCGAGTGCATTTTGGCCACAAAAATCAGTTTTTCATTCAAAAGTGTCAAAAAAGCGTTTTCAGCTCCAAATAGCACTGATTGGGCTTCTCCACTTACAAGGTGACAAGAAATAACACGTACTTCAACTGCAAATGAGAACTTTGACTTTTGAGTGCAAATTGTACATAAAAATCAGTTTTTCATTCAAAAGTGTCAAAAAAGCGTTTTCAGCTCTAAACAGCACTCATTGGACTTCTGAACTTACAAGGTGACAAGAAATAACACCTTCAACTGCAAATGACAACTTTGACTTTTGAGTGCTTTTTGGCCACAAAAATCAGTTCTTCATTCAAAAGTGTCAAAAAAGCGTTTTCAGCTCTAAACAGCACTCATTGGACTTCTGAGCTTACAAGGTTACAAAAAATAATACTTTCTTCACTTTCGAGTGCATTTTGTACATAAAAATCTGTTTTTCATTCAAAATGTCAAAAAAGCGTTTTCAGCTCCAAATAGCACTGATTGGGCTTCTCCACTTACAAGGTGACAAGAAATAACACTTTCTTCACTTTTGAGTGCATATTGCACATAAAAATCTGTTTTTCATTCAAAAGTCTCAAAAAAGCGTTTTCAGCTCCAAATAGCACTGTTTGGACTCCTCCACTTACAAGGTGACAAGAAATAACACGTTCTTCACTTTCGAGTGCATTTTGTACATAAAAATCAGTTTTTCATTCAAAAGTGTCAAAAAAGCGTTTTCAGCTCCAAATAGCACTGATTGGGCTTCTCCACTTACAAGGTGACAAGAAATAACACGTACTTCAACTGCAAATGACAACTTTGACTTTTGAGTGCAAATTGTACATAAAAATCAGTTTTTCATTCAAAAGTGTCAAAAAAGCGTTTTCAGCTCCAAATAGCACTGATTGGGCTTCTCCACTTACAAGGTGACAAGAAATAACACGTACTTCAACTGCAAATGACAACTTTGACTTTTGAGTGCAAATTGTACATAAAAATCAGTTTTTCATTCAAAAGTGTCAAAAAAGCGTTTTCAGCTCCAAATAGCACTGTTTGGGCTTCTCCACTTACAAGGTGACAAGAAATAACACGTTCTTCACTTTTGAGTGCAAATTGTACATAAAAATCAGTTTTTCATTCAAAAGTGTCAAAAAAGCGTTTTCAGCTCTAAACAGCACTCATTGGACTCCTTTACTTACAAGGTGACAAGAAATGACACGTTCTTCACTTTCGAGTGCATTTTGTACATAAAAATCAGTTTTTCATTCAAAAGTGTCAAAAAAGCGTTTTCAGCTCCAAATAGCACTGATTGGGCTTCTCCACTTACAAGGTGACAAGAAATAACACGTACTTCAACTGCAAATGACAACTTTGACTTTTGAGTGCAAATTGTACATAAAAATCAGTTTTTCATTCAAAAGTGTCAAAAAAGCGTTTTCAGCTCCAAATAGCACTGTTTGGGCTTCTCCACTTACAAGGTGACAAGAAATAACACGTTCTTCACTTTTGAGTGCAAATTGTACATAAAAATCAGTTTTTCATTCAAAAGTGTCAAAAAAGCGTTTTCAGCTCTAAACAGCACTCATTGGACTCCTTTACTTACAAGGTGACAAAAAATAACACGTTCTTCAACTGCAAATGACAACTTTGACTTTTGAGTGCTTTTTGGCCACAAAAATCAGTTCTTCATTCAAAAGTGTCAAAAAAGCGTTTTCAGCTCTAAACAGCACTCATTGGACTTCTGAGCTTACAAGGTTACAAAAAATAATACTTTCTTCACTTTTGAGTGCATTTTGTACATAAAAATCTGTTTTTCATTCAAAATGTCAAAAAAGCGTTTTCAGCTCTAAACAGCTCTCATTGGACTTCTGAGCTTACAAGGTGACAAGAAATACCACGTTCTTCAACTGCAAATGACAACTTTGACTTTTGAGTGAATTTTGGCTACAAAAAACAGTTTTTCATTCAAAAGTGTCAAAAAAGCGTTTTCAGCTCCAAATAGCACTGATTGGGCTTCTCCACTTACAAGGTGACAAGAAATAACACGTTCTTCAACTGCAAATGAGAACTTTGACTTTTTAGTGCAAATTGTACATAAAAATCAGTTTTTCATTCAAAAGTGTCAAAAAAGCGTTTTCAGCTCTAAACAGCACTCATTGGACTTCTGAACTTACAAGGTGACAAGAAATACCACGTTCTTCAACTGCAAATGACAACTTTGACTTTTGAGTGCTTTTTGGCCACAAAAATCAGTTCTTCATTCAAAAGTGTCAAAAAAGCGTTTTCAGCTCTAAACAGCACTCATTGGACTTCTGAGCTTACAAGGTTACAAAAAATAATACTTTCTTCACTTTTGAGTGCATTTTGTACATAAAAATCTGTTTTTCATTCAAAATGTCAAAAAAGCGTTTTCAGCTCCAAATAGCACTGATTGGGCTTCTCCACTTACAAGGTGACAAGAAATAACACTTTCTTCACTTTTGAGTGCATATTGCACATAAAAATCTGTTTTTCATTCAAAAGTCTCAAAAAAGCGTTTTCAGCTCCAAATAGCACTGTTTGGACTCCTCCACTTACAAGGTGACAAGAAATAACACGTTCTTCATCTGCAAATGAGAACTTTGACTTTTGAGTGCATTTTGGCCACAAAAATCAGTTTTTCATTCAAAAGTGTCAAAAAAGCGTTTTCAGCTCCAAATAGCACTGTTTGGACTTCTCCACTTACAAGGTGACAAGAAATGACACGTTCTTCACTTTCGAGTGCAAATTGTACATAAAAATCAGTTTTTCATTCAAAAGTGTCAAAAAAGCGTTTTCAGCTCTAAACAGCACTCATTGGACTTCTGAACTTACAAGGTGACAAGAAATAACACGTTCTTCAACTGCAAATGACAACTTTGACTTTTGAGTGCTTTTTGGCCACAAAAATCAGTTTTTCATTCAAAAGTGTCAAAAAAGCGTTTTCAGCTCCAAATAGCACTGTTTGGGCTTCTCCACTTACAAGGTAACAAGAAATAACACGTTCTTCATCTGCAAATGAGAACTTTGACTTTTGAGTGCATTTTGGCCACAAAAATCAGTTTTTCATTCAAAAGTGTCAAAAAAGCGTTTTCAGCTCCAAATAGCACTGTTTGGACTTCTCCACTTACAAGGTGACAAGAAATGACACGTTCTTCACTTTCGAGTGCATTTTGTACATAAAAATCAGTTTTTCATTCAAAAGTGTCAAAAAAGCGTTTTCAGCTCCAAATAGCACTGTTTGGGCTTCTCCACTTACAAGGTAACAAGAAATAACACGTTCTTCATCTGCAAATGAGAACTTTGACTTTTGAGAGCATTTTGGCCACAAAAATCAGTTTTTCATTCAAAAGTGGCAAAAAAGCGTTTTCAGCTCCAAATAGCACTGTTTGGACTTCTCCACTTACAAGGTGACAAGAAATGACACGTTCTTCACTTTCGAGTGCATTTTGTACATAAAAATCAGTTTTTCATTCAAAAGTGTCAAAAAAGCGTTTTCAGCTCCAAATAGCACTGATTGGGCTTCTCCACTTACAAGGTGACAAGAAATAACACGTTCTTCAACTGCAAATGAGAACTTTGACTTTTGAGTGCAAATTGTACATAAAAATCAGTTTTTCATTCAAAAGTGTCAAAAAAGCGTTTTCAGCTCTAAACAGCACTCATTGGACTTCTGAACTTACAAGGTGACAAGAAATAACACGTTCTTCAACTGCAAATGACAACTTTGACTTTTGAGTGCTTTTTGGCCACAAAAATCAGTTCTTCATTCAAAAGTGTCAAAAAAGCGTTTTCAGCTCTAAACAGCACTCATTGGACTTCTGAACTTACAAGGTTACAAAAAATAATACTTTCTTCACTTTTGAGTGCAATTTGTACATAAAAATCTGTTTTTCATTCAAAATGTCAAAAAAGTGTTTTCAGCTCCAAACAGCACTCATTGGACTTCTGAGCTTACAAGGTGACAAAAAATAACACGTTCTTCAACTGCAAATGACAACTTTGACTTTTGAGTGCTTTTTGGCCACAAAAATCAGTTCTTCATTCAAAAGTGTCAAAAAAGCGTTTTCAGCTCTAAACAGCACTCATTGGACTTCTGAGCTTACAAGGTTACAAAAAATAATACTTTCTTCACTTTTGAGTGCATTTTGTACATAAAAATCTGTTTTTCATTCAAAATGTCAAAAAAGCGTTTTCAGCTCTAAACAGCTCTCATTGGACTTCTGAGCTTACAAGGTGACAAGAAATACCACGTTCTTCAACTGCAAATGACAACTTTGACTTTTGAGTGAATTTTGGCTACAAAAAACAGTTTTTCATTCAAAAGTGTCAAAAAAGCGTTTTCAGCTCCAAATAGCACTGTTTGGGCTTCTCCACTTACAAGGTAACAAGAAATAACACGTTCTTCATCTGCAAATGAGAACTTTGACTTTTGAGTGCATTTTGGCCACAAAAATCAGTTTTTCATTCAAAAGTGTCAAAAAAGCGTTTTCAGCTCTAAACAGCACTCATTGGACTTCTGAACTTACAAGGTGACAAGAAATAACACGTTCCTCAACTGCAAGTGACAACTTTGACTATTGAGTGCTTTTTGGCCACAAAAATCAGTTTTTCATTCAAAAGTGTCAAAAAAGCGTTTTCAGCTCCAAATAGCACTGTTTGGGCTTCTCCACTTACAAGGTAACAAGAAATAACACGTTCTTCATCTGCAAATGAGAACTTTGACTTTTGAGTGCTTTTTGGCCACAAAAATCAGTTTTTCATTCAAAAGTGCCAAAAAAGCGTTTTCAGCTCCAAATAGCACTGTTTGGACTTCTCCACTTACAAGGTGACAAGAAATGACACGTTCTTCACTTTCGAGTGCATTTTGTACATAAAAATCAGTTTTTCATTCAAAAGTGTCAAAAAAGCGTTTTCAGCTCCAAATAGCACTGATTGGGCTTCTCCACTTACAAGGTGACAAGAAATAACACGTTCTTCAACTGCAAATGAGAACTTTGACTTTTGAGTGCAAATTGTACATAAAAATCAGTTTTTTATTCAAAAGTGTCAAAAAAGCGTTTTCAGCTCTAAACAGCACTCATTGGACTTCTGAACTTACAAGGTGACAAGAAATACCACGTTCTTCAACTGCAAATGACAACATTGACTTTTGAGTGAATTTTGGCCACAAAAACAGTTTTTCATTCAAAAGTGTCAAAAAATCGTTTTCAGCTCCAAATAGCACTGTTTGGGCTTCTCCACTTACAAGGTGACAAGAAATAACACGTTCTTCACTTTTGAGTGCATATTATACATAAAAATCAGTTTTTCATTCAAAAGTGTCAAAAAAGCGTTTTCAGCTCCAAATAGCACTGTTTGGGCTTCTCCACTTACAAGGTGACAAGAAATAACACGTTCTTCACTTTTGAGTGCAAATTGTACATAAAAATCAGTTTTTCATTCAAAAGTGTCAAAAAAGCGTTTTCAGCTCTAAACAGCACTCATTGGACTTCTGAGCTTACAAGGTGACAAAAAATAACACGTTCTTCAACTGCAAATGAGAACTTTGACTTTTGAGTGCATTTTGGCCACAAAAATCAGTTTTTCATTCAAAAGAGTCAAAAAAGCGTTTTCAGCTCCAAATAGCACTGTTTGGACTTCTCCACTTACAAGGTGACAAGAAATGACACGTTCTTCACTTTTGAGTGCATATTATACATAAAAATCAGTTTTTCATTCAAAAGTCTCAAAAAAGCGTTTTCAGCTCCAAATAGCACTGTTTGGACTCCTCCACTTACAAGGTGACAAGAAATAACACGTTCTTCAACTGCAAATGACAACTTTGACTTTTGAGTGCTTTTTGGCCACAAAAATCAGTTTTTCATTCAAAAGTGTCAAAAAAGCGTTTTCAGCTCCAAATAGCACTGTTTGGGCTTCTCCACTTACAAGGTAACAAGAAATAACACGTTCTTCATCTGCAAATGAGAACTTTGACTTTTGAGTGCTTTTTGGCCACAAAAATCAGTTTTTCATTCAAAAGTGTCAAAAAAGCGTTTTCAGCTCCAAATAGCACTGTTTGGACTTCTCCACTTACAAGGTGACAAGAAATGACACGTTCTTCACTTTCGAGTGCATTTTGTACATAAAAATCAGTTTTTCATTCAAAAGTGTCAAAAAAGCGTTTTCAGCTCCAAATAGCACTGATTGGGCTTCTCCACTTACAAGGTGACAAGAAATAACACGTTCTTCAACTGCAAATGACAACTTTGACTTTTGAGTGCAAATTGTACATAAAAATCAGTTTTTCATTCAAAAGTGTCAAAAAAGCGTTTTCAGCTCTAAACAGCACTCATTGGACTTCTGAGCTTACAAGGTGACAAAAAATAACACGTTCTTCAACTGCAAATGAGAACTTTGACTTTTGAGTGCATATTATACATAAAAATCAGTTTTTCATTCAAAAGTCTCAAAAAAGCGTTTTCAGCTCCAAATAGCACTGTTTGGACTCCTCCACTTACAAGGTGACAAGAAATAACACGTTCTTCAACTGCAAATGACAACTTTGACTTTTGAGTGCTTTTTGGCCACAAAAATCAGTTCTTCATTCAAAAGTGTCAAAAAAGCGTTTTCAGCTCTAAACAGCACTCATTGGACTTCAAATGGTTACAAAAAATAATACTTTCTTCACTTTTGAGTGCATTTTGTACATAAAAATCTGTTTTTCATTCAAAATGTCAAAAAAGCGTTTTCAGCTCTAAACAGCTCTCATTGGACTTCTGAGCTTACAAGGTGACAAGAAATACCACGTTCTTCAACTGCAAATGACAACTTTGACTTTTGAGTGAATTTTGGCTACAAAAAACAGTTTTTCATTCAAAAGTGTCAAAAAAGCGTTTTCAGCTCCAAATAGCACTGTTTGGGCTTTCTCCACTTACAAGGTAACATGAAATAACACGTTCTTCATCTGCAAATGAGAACTTTGACTTTTGAGTGCTTTTTGGCCACAAAAATCAGTTTTTCATTCAAAAGTGTCAAAAAAGCGTTTTCAGCTCCAAATAGCACTGTTTGGACTTCTCCACTTACAAGGTGACAAGAAATGACACGTTCTTCACTTTCGAGTGCATTTTGTACATAAAAATCAGTTTTTCATTCAAAAGTGTCAAAAAAGCGTTTTCAGCTCGAAATAGCACTGATTGGGCTTCTCCACTTACAAGGTGACAAGAAATAACACGTTCTTCAACTGCAAATGACAACTTTGACTTTTGAGTGCTTTTTGGCCACAAAAATCAGTTCTTCATTCAAAAGTGTCAAAAAAGCGTTTTCAGCTCTAAACAGCACTCATTGGACTTCTGAGCTTACAAGGTTACAAAAAATAATACTTTCTTCACTTTTGAGTGCATTTTGTACATAAAAATCTGTTTTTCATTCAAAATGTCAAAAAAGCGTTTTCAGCTCTAAACAGCTCTCATTGGACTTCTGAGCTTACAAGGTGACAAGAAATACCACGTTCTTCAACTGCAAATGACAACTTTGACTTTTGAGTGAATTTTGGCTACAAAAAACAGTTTTTCATTCAAAAGTGTCAAAAAAGCGTTTTCAGCTCCAAATAGCACTGTTTGGGCTTCTCCACTTACAAGGTAACAAGAAATAACACGTTCTTCATCTGCAAATGAGAACTTTGACTTTTGAGTGCATTTTGGCCACAAAAATCAGTTTTTCATTCAAAAGTGTCAAAAAAGCGTTTTCAGCTCTAAACAGCACTCATTGGACTTCTGAACTTACAAGGTGACAAGAAATAACACGTTCTTCAACTGCAAATGACAACTTTGACTTTTGAGTGCTTTTTGGCCACAAAAATCAGTTTTTCATTCAAAAGTGTCAAAAAAGCGTTTTCAGCTCCAAATAGCACTGTTTGGGCTTCTCCACTTACAAGGTAACAAGAAATAACACGTTCTTCATCTGCAAATGAGAACTTTGACTTTTGAGTGCTTTTTGGCCACAAAAATCAGTTTTTCATTCAAAAGTGTCAAAAAAGCGTTTTCAGCTCCAAATAGCACTGTTTGGACTTCTCCACTTACAAGGTGACAAGAAATGACACGTTCTTCACTTTCGAGTGCATTTTGGCCACAAAAATCAGTTTTTCATTCAAAAGTGTCAAAAAAGCGTTTTCAGCTCCAAATAGCACTGATTGGGCTTCTCCACTTACAAGGTGACAAGAAATAACACGTTCTTCACTTTTGAGTGCAAATTGTACATAAAAATCAGTTTTTCATTCAAAAGTGTCAAAAAAGCGTTTTCAGCTCTAAACAGCACTCATTGGACTCCTTTACTTACAAGGTGACAAAAAATAACACGTTCTTCAACTGCAAATGAGAACTTTGACTTTTGAGTGCTTTTTGGCCACAAAAATCAGTTCTTCATTCAAAAGTGTCAAAAAAGCGTTTTCAGCTCTAAACAGCACTCATTGGACTTCTGAGCTTACAAGGTTACAAAAAATAATACTTTCTTCACTTTTGAGTGCATTTTGTACATAAAAATCTGTTTTTCATTCAAAATGTCAAAAAAGCGTTTTCAGCTCTAAACAGCTCTCATTGGACTTCTGAGCTTACAAGGTGACAAGAAATACCACGTTCTTCAACTGCAAATGACAACTTTGACTTTTGAGTGAATTTTGGCTACAAAAAACAGTTTTTCATTCAAAAGTGTCAAAAAAGCGTTTTCAGCTCCAAATAGCACTGTTTGGGCTTCTCCACTTACAAGGTAACAAGAAATAACACGTTCTTCATCTGCAAATGAGAACTTTGACTTTTGAGTGCATTTTGGCCACAAAAATCAGTTTTTCATTCAAAAGTGTCAAAAAAGCGTTTTCAGCTCTAAACAGCACTCATTGGACTTCTGAACTTACAAGGTGACAAGAAATAACACGTTCTTCAACTGCAAATGACAACTTTGACTTTTGAGTGCTTTTTGGCCACAAAAATCAGTTTTTCATTCAAAAGTGTCAAAAAAGCGTTTTCAGCTCCAAATAGCACTGTTTGGGCTTCTCCACTTACAAGGTAACAAGAAATAACACGTTCTTCATCTGCAAATGAGAACTTTGACTTTTGAGTGCTTTTTGGCCACAAAAATCAGTTTTTCATTCAAAAGTGTCAAAAAAGCGTTTTCAGCTCCAAATAGCACTGATTGGGCTTCTCCCCTTACAAGGTGACAAGAAATAACACGTTCTTCAACTGCAAATGAGAACTTTGACTTTTTAGTGCAAATTGTACATAAAAATCAGTTTTTCATTCAAAAGTGTCAAAAAAGCGTTTTCAGCTCTAAACAGCACTCATTGGACTTCTGAACTTACAAGGTGACAAGAAATACCACGTTCTTCAACTGCAAATGACAACTACAAGGTTACAAAAAATAATACTTTCTTCACTTTTGAGTGCATTTTGTACATAAAAATCTGTTTTTCATTCAAAATGTCAAAAAAGCGTTTTCAGCTCCAAATAGCACTGATTGGGCTTCTCCACTTACAAGGTGACAAGAAATAACACTTTCTTCACTTTTGAGTGCATATTGCACATAAAAATCTGTTTTTCATTCAAAAGTCTCAAAAAAGCGTTTTCAGCTCCAAATAGCACTGTTTGGACTCCTCCACTTACAAGGTGACAAGAAATAACACGTTCTTCATCTGCAAATGAGAACTTTGACTTTTGAGTGCATTTTGGCCACAAAAATCAGTTTTTCATTCAAAAGTGTCAAAAAAGCGTTTTCAGCTCCAAATAGCACTGTTTGGACTTCTCCACTTACAAGGTGACAAGAAATGACACGTTCTTCACTTTCGAGTGCAAATTGTACATAAAAATCAGTTTTTCATTCAAAAGTGTCAAAAAAGCGTTTTCAGCTCTAAACAGCACTCATTGGACTTCTGAACTTACAAGGTGACAAGAAATAACACGTTCTTCAACTGCAAATGACAACTTTGACTTTTGAGTGCTTTTTGGCCACAAAAATCAGTTTTTCATTCAAAAGTGTCAAAAAAGCGTTTTCAGGTCCAAATAGCACTGTTTGGGCTTCTGAACTTACAAGGTGACAAGAAATAACACGTTCTTCAACTGCAAATGACAACTTTGACTTTTGAGTGCTTTTTGGCCACAAAAATCAGTTCTTCATTCAAAAGTGTCAAAAAAGCGTTTTCAGCTCTAAACAGCACTCATTGGACTTCTGAACTTACAAGGTTACAAAAAATAATACTTTCTTCACTTTTGAGTGCATTTTGTACATAAAAATCTGTTTTTCATTCAAAATGTCAAAAAAGTGTTTTCAGCTCCAAACAGCACTCATTGGACTTCTGAGCTTACAAGGTGACAAAAAATAACACGTTCTTCAACTGCAAATGACAACTTTGACTTTTGAGTGCTTTTTGGCCACAAAAATCAGTTCTTCATTCAAAAGTGTCAAAAAAGCGTTTTCAGCTCTAAACAGCACTCATTGGACTTCTGAGCTTACAAGGTTACAAAAAATAATACTTTCTTCACTTTTGAGTGCATTTTGTACATAAAAATCTGTTTTTCATTCAAAATGTCAAAAAAGCGTTTTCAGCTCTAAACAGCTCTCATTGGACTTCTGAGCTTACAAGGTGACAAGAAATACCACGTTCTTCAACTGCAAATGACAACTTTGACTTTTGAGTGAATTTTGGCTACAAAAAAAAGTTTTTCATTCAAAAGTGTCAAAAAAGCGTTTTCAGCTCCAAATAGCACTGTTTGGGCTTCTCCACTTACAAGGTAACAAGAAATAACACGTTCTTCATCTGCAAATGAGAACTTTGACTTTTGAGTGCATTTTGGCCACAAAAATCAGTTTTTCATTCAAAAGTGTCAAAAAAGCGTTTTCAGCTCTAAACAGCACTCATTGGACTTCTGAACTTACAAGGTGACAAGAAATAACACGTTCCTCAACTGCAAGTGACAACTTTGACTTTTGAGTGCTTTTTGGCCACAAAAATCAGTTTTTCATTCAAAAGTGTCAAAAAAGCGTTTTCAGCTCCAAATAGCACTGTTTGGGCTTCTCCACTTACAAGGTAACAAGAAATAACACGTTCTTCATCTGCAAATGAGAACTTTGACTTTTGAGTGCTTTTTGGCCACAAAAATCAGTTTTTCATTCAAAAGTGCCAAAAAAGCGTTTTCAGCTCCAAATAGCACTGTTTGGACTTCTCCACTTACAAGGTGACAAGAAATGACACGTTCTTCACTTTCGAGTGCATTTTGTACATAAAAATCAGTTTTTCATTCAAAAGTGTCAAAAAAGCGTTTTCAGCTCCAAATAGCACTGATTGGGCTTCTCCACTTACAAGGTGACAAGAAATAACACGTTCTTCAACTGCAAATGAGAACTTTGACTTTTGAGTGCAAATTGTACATAAAAATCAGTTTTTTATTCAAAAGTGTCAAAAAAGCGTTTTCAGCTCTAAACAGCACTCATTGGACTTCTGAACTTACAAGGTGACAAGAAATACCACGTTCTTCAACTGCAAATGACAACATTGACTTTTGAGTGAATTTTGGCCACAAAAACAGTTTTTCATTCAAAAGTGTCAAAAAATCGTTTTCAGCTCCAAATAGCACTGTTTGGGCTTCTCCACTTACAAGGTGACAAGAAATAACACGTTCTTCACTTTTGAGTGCATATTATACATAAAAATCAGTTTTTCATTCAAAAGTGTCAAAAAAGCGTTTTCAGCTCCAAATAGCACTGTTTGGGCTTCTCCACTTACAAGGTGACAAGAAATAACACGTTCTTCACTTTTGAGTGCAAATTGTACATAAAAATCAGTTTTTCATTCAAAAGTGTCAAAAAAGCGTTTTCAGCTCTAAACAGCACTCATTGGACTTCTGAGCTTACAAGGTGACAAAAAATAACACGTTCTTCAACTGCAAATGAGAACTTTGACTTTTGAGTGCATTTTGGCCACAAAAATCAGTTTTTCATTCAAAAGAGTCAAAAAAGCGTTTTCAGCTCCAAATAGCACTGTTTGGACTTCTCCACTTACAAGGTGACAAGAAATGACACGTTCTTCACTTTTGAGTGCATATTATACATAAAAATCAGTTTTTCATTCAAAAGTCTCAAAAAAGCGTTTTCAGCTCCAAATAGCACTGTTTGGACTCCTCCACTTACAAGGTGACAAGAAATAACACGTTCTTCAACTGCAAATGACAACTTTGACTTTTGAGTGCTTTTTGGCCACAAAAATCAGTTTTTCATTCAAAAGTGTCAAAAAAGCGTTTTCAGCTCCAAATAGCACTGTTTGGGCTTCTCCACTTACAAGGTAACAAGAAATAACACGTTCTTCATCTGCAAATGAGAACTTTGACTTTTGAGTGCTTTTTGGCCACAAAAATCAGTTTTTCATTCAAAAGTGTCAAAAAAGCGTTTTCAGCTCCAAATAGCACTGTTTGGACTTCTCCACTTACAAGGTGACAAGAAATGACACGTTCTTCACTTTCGAGTGCATTTTGTACATAAAAATCAGTTTTTCATTCAAAAGTGTCAAAAAAGCGTTTTCAGCTCCAAATAGCACTGATTGGGCTTCTCCACTTACAAGGTGACAAGAAATAACACGTTCTTCAACTGCAAATGACAACTTTGACTTTTGAGTGCAAATTGTACATAAAAATCAGTTTTTCATTCAAAAGTGTCAAAAAAGCGTTTTCAGCTCTAAACAGCACTCATTGGACTTCTGAGCTTACAAGGTGACAAAAAATAACACGTTCTTCAACTGCAAATGAGAACTTTGACTTTTGAGTGCATATTATACATAAAAATCAGTTTTTCATTCAAAAGTCTCAAAAAAGCGTTTTCAGCTCCAAATAGCACTGTTTGGACTCCTCCACTTACAAGGTGACAAGAAATAACACGTTCTTCAACTGCAAATGACAACTTTGACTTTTGAGTGCTTTTTGGCCACAAAAATCAGTTCTTCATTCAAAAGTGTCAAAAAAGCGTTTTCAGCTCTAAACAGCACTCATTGGACTTCAAATGGTTACAAAAAATAATACTTTCTTCACTTTTGAGTGCATTTTGTACATAAAAATCTGTTTTTCATTCAAAATGTCAAAAAAGCGTTTTCAGCTCTAAACAGCTCTCATTGGACTTCTGAGCTTACAAGGTGACAAGAAATACCACGTTCTTCAACTGCAAATGACAACTTTGACTTTTGAGTGAATTTTGGCTACAAAAAACAGTTTTTCATTCAAAAGTGTCAAAAAAGCGTTTTCAGCTCCAAATAGCACTGTTTGGGCTTTCTCCACTTACAAGGTAACATGAAATAACACGTTCTTCATCTGCAAATGAGAACTTTGACTTTTGAGTGCTTTTTGGCCACAAAAATCAGTTTTTCATTCAAAAGTGTCAAAAAAGCGTTTTCAGCTCCAAATAGCACTGTTTGGACTTCTCCACTTACAAGGTGACAAGAAATGACACGTTCTTCACTTTCGAGTGCATTTTGTACATAAAAATCAGTTTTTCATTCAAAAGTGTCAAAAAAGCGTTTTCAGCTCGAAATAGCACTGATTGGGCTTCTCCACTTACAAGGTGACAAGAAATAACACGTTCTTCAACTGCAAATGACAACTTTGACTTTTGAGTGCTTTTTGGCCACAAAAATCAGTTCTTCATTCAAAAGTGTCAAAAAAGCGTTTTCAGCTCTAAACAGCACTCATTGGACTTCTGAGCTTACAAGGTTACAAAAAATAATACTTTCTTCACTTTTGAGTGCATTTTGTACATAAAAATCTGTTTTTCATTCAAAATGTCAAAAAAGCGTTTTCAGCTCTAAACAGCTCTCATTGGACTTCTGAGCTTACACGGTGACAAGAAATACCACGTTCTTCAACTGCAAATGACAACTTTGACTTTTGAGTGAATTTTGGCTACAAAAAACAGTTTTTCATTCAAAAGTGTCAAAAAAGCGTTTTCAGCTCCAAATAGCACTGTTTGGGCTTCTCCACTTACAAGGTAACAAGAAATAACACGTTCTTCATCTGCAAATGAGAACTTTGACTTTTGAGTGCATTTTGGCCACGAAAATCAGTTTTTCATTCAAAAGTGTCAAAAAAGCGTTTTCAGCTCTAAACAGCACTCATTGGACTTCTGAACTTACAAGGTGACAAGAAATAACACGTTCTTCAACTGCAAATGACAACTTTGACTTTTGAGTGCTTTTTGGCCACAAAAATCAGTTTTTCATTCAAAAGTGTCAAAAAAGCGTTTTCAGCTCCAAATAGCACTGTTTGGGCTTCTCCACTTACAAGGTAACAAGAAATAACACGTTCTTCATCTGCAAATGAGAACTTTGACTTTTGAGTGCTTTTTGGCCACAAAAATCAGTTTTTCATTCAAAAGTGTCAAAAAAGCGTTTTCAGCTCCAAATAGCACTGTTTGGACTTCTCCACTTACAAGGTGACAAGAAATGACACGTTCTTCACTTTCGAGTGCATTTTGGCCACAAAAATCAGTTTTTCATTCAAAAGTGTCAAAAAAGCGTTTTCAGCTCCAAATAGCACTGATTGGGCTTCTCCACTTACAAGGTGACAAGAAATAACACGTTCTTCACTTTTGAGTGCAAATTGTACATAAAAATCAGTTTTTCATTCAAAAGTGTCAAAAAAGCGTTTTCAGCTCTAAACAGCACTCATTGGACTCCTTTACTTACAAGGTGACAAAAAATAACACGTTCTTCAACTGCAAATGAGAACTTTGACTTTTGAGTGCTTTTTGGCCACAAAAATCAGTTCTTCATTCAAAAGTGTCAAAAAAGCGTTTTCAGCTCTAAACAGCACTCATTGGACTTCTGAGCTTACAAGGTTACAAAAAATAATACTTTCTTCACTTTTGAGTGCATTTTGTACATAAAAATCTGTTTTTCATTCAAAATGTCAAAAAAGCGTTTTCAGCTCTAAACAGCTCTCATTGGACTTCTGAGCTTACAAGGTGACAAGAAATACCACGTTCTTCAACTGCAAATGACAACTTTGACTTTTGAGTGAATTTTGGCTACAAAAAACTGTTTTTCATTCAAAAGTGTCAAAAAAGCGTTTTCAGCTCCAAATAGCACTGTTTGGGCTTCTCCACTTACAAGGTAACAAGAAATAACACGTTCTTCATCTGCAAATGAGAACTTTGACTTTTGAGTGCATTTTGGCCACAAAAATCAGTTTTTCATTCAAAAGTGTCAAAAAAGCGTTTTCAGCTCTAAACAGCACTCATTGGACTTCTGAACTTACAAGGTGACAAGAAATAACACGTTCTTCAACTGCAAATGACAACTTTGACTTTTGAGTGCTTTTTGGCCACAAAAATCAGTTTTTCATTCAAAAGTGTCAAAAAAGCGTTTTCAGCTCCAAATAGCACTGTTTGGGCTTCTCCACTTACAAGGTAACAAGAAATAACACGTTCTTCATCTGCAAATGAGAACTTTGACTTTTGAGTGCTTTTTGGCCACAAAAATCAGTTTTTCATTCAAAAGTGTCAAAAAAGCGTTTTCAGCTCCAAATAGCACTGATTGGGCTTCTCCCCTTACAAGGTGACAAGAAATAACACGTTCTTCAACTGCAAATGAGAACTTTGACTTTTTAGTGCAAATTGTACATAAAAATCAGTTTTTCATTCAAAAGTGTCAAAAAAGCGTTTTCAGCTCTAAACAGCACTCATTGGACTTCTGAACTTACAAGGTGACAAGAAATACCACGTTCTTCAACTGCAAATGACAACTTTGACTTTTGAGTGCTTTTTGGCCACAAAAATCAGTTCTTCATTCAAAAGTGTCAAAAAAGCGTTTTCAGCTCTAAACAGCACTCATTGGACTTCTGAGCTTACAAGGTTACAAAAAATAATACTTTCTTCACTTTTGAGTGCATTTTGTACATAAAAATCTGTTTTTCATTCAAAATGTCAAAAAAGCGTTTTCAGCTCCAAATAGCACTGATTGGGCTTCTCCACTTACAAGGTGACAAGAAATAACACTTTCTTCACTTTTGAGTGCATATTGCACATAAAAATCAGTTTTTCATTCAAAAGTGTCAAAAAAGCGTTTTCAGCTCCAAATAGCACTGTTTGGACTCCTCCACTTACAAGGTGACAAGAAATAACACGTTCTTCATCTGCAAATGAGAACTTTGACTTTTGAGTGCATTTTGGCCACAAAAATCAGTTTTTCATTCAAAAGTGTCAAAAAAGCGTTTTCAGCTCCAAATAGCACTGTTTGGACTTCTCCACTTACAAGGTGACAAGAAATGACACGTTCTTCACTTTCGAGTGCAAATTGTACATAAAAATCAGTTTTTCATTCAAAAGTGTCAAAAAAGCGTTTTCAGCTCTAAACAGCACTCATTGGACTTCTGAACTTACAAGGTGACAAGAAATAACACGTTCTTCAACTGCAAATGACAACTTTGACTTTTGAGTGCTTTTTGGCCACAAAAATCAGTTTTTCATTCAAAAGTGTCAAAAAAGCGTTTTCAGGTCCAAATAGCACTGTTTGGGCTTCTCCACTTACAAGGTAACAAGAAATAACACGTTCTTCATCTGCAAATGAGAACTTTGACTTTTGAGTGCATTTTGGCCACAAAAATCAGTTTTTCATTCAAAAGTGTCAAAAAAGCGTTTTCAGCTCCAAATAGCACTGTTTGGACTTCTCCACTTACAAGGTGACAAGAAATGACACGTTCTTCACTTTCGAGTGCATTTTGTACATAAAAATCAGTTTTTCATTCAAAAGTGTCAAAAAAGCGTTTTCAGCTCCAAATAGCACTGATTGGGCTTCTCCACTTACAAGGTGACAAGAAATAACACGTTCTTCAACTGCAAATGAGAACTTTGACTTTTGAGTGCAAATTGTACATAAAAATCAGTTTTTCATTCAAAAGTGTCAAAAAAGCGTTTTCAGCTCTAAACAGCACTCATTGGACTTCTGAACTTACAAGGTGACAAGAAATAACACGTTCTTCAACTGCAAATGACAACTTTGACTTTTGAGTGCTTTTTGGCCACAAAAATCAGTTCTTCATTCAAAAGTGTCAAAAAAGCGTTTTCAGCTCTAAACAGCACTCATTGGACTTCTGAACTTACAAGGTTACAAAAAATAATACTTTCTTCACTTTTGAGTGCATTTTGTACATAAAAATCTGTTTTTCATTCAAAATGTCAAAAAAGTGTTTTCAGCTCCAAACAGCACTCATTGGACTTCTGAGCTCACAAGGTGACAAAAAATAACACGTTCTTCAACTGCAAATGACAACTTTGACTTTTGAGTGCTTTTTGGCCACAAAAATCAGTTCTTCATTCAAAAGTGTCAAAAAAGCGTTTTCAGCTCTAAACAGCACTCATTGGACTTCTGAGCTTACAAGGTTACAAAAAATAATACTTTCTTCACTTTTGAGTGCATTTTGTACATAAAAATCTGTTTTTCATTCAAAATGTCAAAAAAGCGTTTTCAGCTCTAAACAGCTCTCATTGGACTTCTGAGCTTACAAGGTGACAAGAAATACCACGTTCTTCATCTGCAAATGACAACTTTGACTTTTGAGTGCTTTTTGGCCACAAAAATCAGTTTTTCATTCAAAAGTGTCAAAAAAGCGTTTTCAGCTCCAAATAGCACTGTTTGGGCTTCTCCACTTACAAGGTAACAAGAAATAACACGTTCTTCATCTGCAAATGAGAACTTTGACTTTTGAGTGCTTTTTGGCCACAAAAATCAGTTTTTCATTCAAAAGTGTCAAAAAAGCGTTTTCAGCTCCAAATAGCACTGATTGGGCTTCTCCACTTACAAGGTGACAAGAAATACCACGTTCTTCAACTGCAAATGAGAACTTTGACTTTTGAGTGCAAATTGTACATAAAAATCAGTTTTTTATTCAAAAGTGTCAAAAAAGCGTTTTCAGCTCTAAACAGCACTCATTGGACTTCTGAACTTACAAGGTGACAAGAAATACCACGTTCTTCAACTGCAAATGACAACATTGACTTTTGAGTGAATTTTGGCCACAAAAACAGTTTTTCATTCAAAAGTGTCAAAAAATCGTTTTCAGCTCCAAATAGCACTGTTTGGGCTTCTCCACTTACAAGGTGACAAGAAATAACACGTTCTTCACTTTTGAGTGCATATTATACATAAAAATCAGTTTTTCATTCAAAAGAGTCAAAAAAGCGTTTTCAGGTCCAAATAGCACTGTTTGGCCTTCTCCACTTACAAGGTGACAAGAAATAACACGTTCTTCACTTTTGAGTGCATATTATACATAAAAATCAGTTTTTCATTCAAAAGTCTCAAAAAAGCGTTTTCAGCTCCAAATAGCACTCATTGGACTTCTGAAAATACAAGGTGACAAGAAATAACACGTTCTTCAACTGCAAATGAGAACTTTGACTTTTGAGTGCTTTTTGGCCACAAAAATCAGTTTTTCATTCAAAAGTGTCAAAAAAGCGTTTTCAGCTCTAAACAGCACTCATTGGACTTCTGAGCTTACAAGGTGACAAGAAATGACACGTTCTTCACTTTCGAGTGCATTTTGTACATAAAAATCTGTTTTTCATTCAAAATGTCAAAAAAGCGTTTTCAGCTCCAAATAGCACTGTTCGGGCTTCTCCACTTACAAGGTAACAAGAAATAACACGTTCTTCATCTGCAAATGAGAACTTTGACTTTTGAGTGCATTTTGGCCACAAAAATCAGTTTTTCATTCAAAAGTGTCAAAAAAGCGTTTTCAGCTCCAAATAGCACTGTTTGGACTTCTCCACTTACAAGGTGACAAGAAATGACACGTTCTTCACTTTCGAGTGCAAATTGTACATAAAAATCAGTTTTTCATTCAAAAGTGTCAAAAAAGCGTTTTCAGCTCTAAACAGCACTCATTGGACTTCTGAACTTACAAGGTGACAAGAAATAACACGTTCTTCAACTGCAAATGACAACTTTGACTTTTGAGTGCTTTTTGGCCACAAAAATCAGTTTTTCATTCAAAAGTGTCAAAAAAGCGTTTTCAGCTCTAAACAGCACTCATTGGACTTCTGAACTTACAAGGTGACAAGAAATAACACGTTCTTCAACTGCAAATGACAACTTTGACTTTTGAGTGCTTTTTGGCCACTAAAATCAGTTTTTCATTCAAAAGTGTCAAAAAAGCGTTTTCAGCTCCAAATAGCACTGTTTGGGCTTCTCCACTTACAAGGTAACAAGAAATAACACGTTCTTCATCTGCAAATGAGAACTTTGACTTTTGAGTGCTTTTTGGCCACAAAAATCAGTTTTTCATTCAAAAGTGTCAAAAAAGCGTTTTCAGCTCCAAATAGCACTGTTTGGACTTCTCCACTTACAAGGTGACAAGAAATGACACGTTCTTCACTTTCGAGTGCATTTTGTACATAAAAATCAGTTTTTCATTCAAAAGTGTCAAAAAAGCGTTTTCAGCTCCAAATAGCACTGATTGGGCTTCTCCACTTACAAGGTGACAAGAAATAACACGTACTTCAACTGCAAATGAGAACTTTGACTTTTGAGTGCAAATTGTACATAAAAATCAGTTTTTCATTCAAAAGTGTCAAAAAAGCGTTTTCAGCTCTAAACAGCACTCATTGGACTTCTGAACTTACAAGGTGACAAGAAATAACACGTTCTTCAACTGCAAATGACAACTTTGACTTTTGAGTGCTTTTTGGCCACAAAAATCAGTTCTTCATTCAAAAGTGTCAAAAAAGCGTTTTCAGCTCTAAACAGCACTCATTGGACTTCTGAGCTTACAAGGTTACCAAAAATAATACTTTCTTCACTTTTGAGTGCATTTTGTACATAAAAATCTGTTTTTCATTCAAAATGTCAAAAAAGCGTTTTCAGCTCTAAACAGCTCTCATTGGACTTCTGAGCTTACAAGGTGACAAGAAATACCACGTTCTTCAACTGCAAATGACAACTTTGACTTTTGAGTGCTTTTTGGCCACAAAAATCAGTTTTTCATTCAAAAGTGTCAAAAAAGCGTTTTCAGCTCCAAATAGCACTGTTTGGGCTTCTCCACTTACAAGGTAACAAGAAATAACACGTTCTTCATCTGCAAATGAGAACTTTGACTTTTGAGTGCTTTTTGGCCACAAAAATCAGTTTTTCATTCAAAAGTGTCAAAAAAGCGTTTTCAGCTCTAAACAGCACTCATTGGACTTCTGAGCTTACAAGGTGACAAAAAATAACACGTTCTTCAACTGCAAATGACAACTTTGACTTTTGAGTGCTTTTTGGCCACAAAAATCAGTTCTTCATTCAAAAGTGTCAAAAAAGCGTTTTCAGCTCTAAACAGCACTCATTGGACTTCTGAGCTTACAAGGTTACAAAAAATAATACTTTCTTCACTTTTGAGTGCATTTTGTACATAAAAATCTGTTTTTCATTCAAAATGTCAAAAAAGCGTTTTCAGCTCTAAACAGCTCTCATTGGACTTCTGAGCTTACAAGGTGACAAGAAATACCACGTTCTTCAACTGCAAATGACAACTTTGACTTTTGAGTGAATTTTGGCTACAAAAAACAGTTTTTCATTCAAAAGTGTCAAAAAAGCGTTTTCAGCTCCAAATAGCACTGTTTGGGCTTCTCCACTTACAAGGTAACAAGAAATAACACGTTCTTCATCTGCAAATGAGAACTTTGACTTTTGAGTGCATTTTGGCCACAAAAATCAGTTTTTCATTCAAAAGTGTCAAAAAAGCGTTTTCAGCTCTAAACAGCACTCATTGGACTTCTGAACTTACAAGGTGACAAGAAATAACACGTTCCTCAACTGCAAATGACAACTTTGACTTTTGAGTGCTTTTTGGCCACAAAAATCAGTTTTTCATTCAAAAGTGTCAAAAAAGCGTTTTCAGCTCCAAATAGCACTGTTTGGGCTTCTCCACTTACAAGGTAACAAGAAATAACACGTTCTTCATCTGCAAATGAGAACTTTGACTTTTGAGTGCTTTTTGGCCACAAAAATCAGTTTTTCATTCAAAAGTGTCAAAAAAGCGTTTTCAGCTCTAAACAGCACTCATTGGACTTCTGAGCTTACAAGGTGACAAGAAATGACACGTTCTTCACTTTCGAGTGCATTTTGTACATAAAAATCTGTTTTTCATTCAAAATGTCAAAAAAGCGTTTTCAGCTCCAAATAGCACTGTTCGGGCTTCTCCACTTACAAGGTAACAAGAAATAACACGTTCTTCATCTGCAAATGAGAACTTTGACTTTTGAGTGCATTTTGGCCACAAAAATCAGTTTTTCATTCAAAAGTGTCAAAAAAGCGTTTTCAGCTCTAAACAGCACTCATTGGACTTCTGAACTTACAAGGTGACAAGAAATAACACGTTCCTCAACTGCAAATGACAACTTTGACTTTTGAGTGCTTTTTGGCCACAAAAATCAGTTTTTCATTCAAAAGTGTCAAAAAAGCGTTTTCAGCTCCAAATAGCACTGTTTGGGCTTCTCCACTTACAAGGTAACAAGAAATAACACGTTCTTCATCTGCAAATGAGAACTTTGACTTTTGAGTGCTTTTTGGCCACAAAAATCAGTTTTTCATTCAAAAGTGCCAAAAAAGCGTTTTCAGCTCCAAATAGCACTGTTTGGACTTCTCCACTTACAAGGTGACAAGAAATGACACGTTCTTCACTTTCGAGTGCATTTTGTACATAAAAATCAGTTTTTCATTCAAAAGTGTCAAAAAAGCGTTTTCAGCTCCAAATAGCACTGATTGGGCTTCTCCACTTACAAGGTGACAAGAAATAACACGTTCTTCAACTGCAAATGAGAACTTTGACTTTTGAGTGCAAATTGTACATAAAAATCAGTTTTTTATTCAAAAGTGTCAAAAAAGCGTTTTCAGCTCTAAACAGCACTCATTGGACTTCTGAACTTACAAGGTGACAAGAAATACCACGTTCTTCAACTGCAAATGACAACATTGACTTTTGAGTGAATTTTGGCCACAAAAACAGTTTTTCATTCAAAAGTGTCAAAAAATCGTTTTCAGCTCCAAATAGCACTGTTTGGGCTTCTCCACTTACAAGGTGACAAGAAATAACACGTTCTTCACTTTTGAGTGCATATTATACATAAAAATCAGTTTTTCATTCAAAAGAGTCAAAAAAGCGTTTTCAGGTCCAAATAGCACTGTTTGGGCTTCTCCACTTACAAGGTGACAAGAAATAACACGTTCTTCACTTTTGAGTGCATATTATACATAAAAATCAGTTTTTCATTCAAAAGTCTCAAAAAAGCGTTTTCAGCTCCAAATAGCACTCATTGGACTTCTGAAAATACAAGGTGACAAGAAATAACACGTTCTTCAACTGCAAATGAGAACTTTGACTTTTGAGTGCTTTTTGGCCACAAAAATCAGTTTTTCATTCAAAAGTGTCAAAAAAGCGTTTTCAGCTCTAAACAGCACTCATTGGACTTCTGAGCTTACAAGGTGACAAGAAATGACACGTTCTTCACTTTCGAGTGCATTTTGTACATAAAAATCTGTTTTTCATTCAAAATGTCAAAAAAGCGTTTTCAGCTCCAAATAGCACTGTTCGGGCTTCTCCACTTACAAGGTAACAAGAAATAACACGTTCTTCATCTGCAAATGAGAACTTTGACTTTTGAGTGCATTTTGGCCACAAAAATCAGTTTTTCATTCAAAAGTGTCAAAAAAGCGTTTTCAGCTCCAAATAGCACTGTTTGGACTTCTCCACTTACAAGGTGACAAGAAAAGACACGTTCTTCACTTTCGAGTGCAAATTGTACATAAAAATCAGTTTTTCATTCAAAAGTGTCAAAAAAGCGTTTTCAGCTCTAAACAGCACTCATTGGACTTCTGAACTTACAAGGTGACAAGAAATAACACGTTCTTCAACTGCAAATGACAACTTTGACTTTTGAGTGCTTTTTGGCCACAAAAATCAGTATTTCATTCAAAAGTGTCAAAAAAGCGTTTTCAGCTCTAAACAGCACTCATTGGACTTCTGAACTTACAAGGTGACAAGAAATAACACGTTCTTCAACTGCAAATGACAACTTTGACTTTTGAGTGCTTTTTGGCCACAAAAATCAGTTTTTCATTCAAAAGTGTCAAAAAAGCGTTTTCAGCTCTAAACAGCACTCATTGGACTTCTGAACTTACAAGGTGACAAGAAATAACACGTTCTTCAACTGCAAATGACAACTTTGACTTTTGAGTGCTTTTTGGCCACAAAAATCAGTTTTTCATTCAAAAGTGTCAAAAAAGCGTTTTCAGCTCCAAATAGCACTGTTTGGGCTTCTCCACTTACAAGGTAACAAGAAATAACACGTTCTTCATCTGCAAATGAGAACTTTGACTTTTGAGTGCTTTTTGGCCACAAAAATCAGTTTTTCATTCAAAAGTGTCAAAAAAGCGTTTTCAGCTCCAAATAGCACTGTTTGGACTTCTCCACTTACAAGGTGACAAGAAATGACACGTTCTTCACTTTCGAGTGCATTTTGTACATAAAAATCAGGTTTTCATTCAAAAGTGTCAAAAAAGCGTTTTCAGCTCCAAATAGCACTGATTGGGCTTCTCCACTTACAAGGTGACAAGAAATAACACGTACTTCAACTGCAAATGAGAACTTTGACTTTTGAGTGCAAATTGTACATAAAAATCAGTTTTTCATTCAAAAGTGTCAAAAAAGCGTTTTCAGCTCTAAACAGCACTCATTGGACTTCTGAACTTACAAGGTGACAAGAAATAACACGTTCTTCAACTGCAAATGACAACTTTGACTTTTGAGTGCTTTTTGGCCACAAAAATCAGTTCTTCATTCAAAAGTGTCAAAAAAGCGTTTTCAGCTCTAAACAGCACTCATTGGACTTCTGAGCTTACAAGGTTACCAAAAATAATACTTTCTTCACTTTTGAGTGCATTTTGTACATAAAAATCTGTTTTTCATTCAAAATGTCAAAAAAGCGTTTTCAGCTCTAAACAGCTCTCATTGGACTTCTGAGCTTACAAGGTGACAAGAAATACCACGTTCTTCAACTGCAAATGACAACTTTGACTTTTGAGTGCTTTTTGGCCACAAAAATCAGTTCTTCATTCAAAAGTGTCAAAAAAGCGTTTTCAGCTCCAAATAGCACTGTTTGGGCTTCTCCACTTACAAGGTAACAAGAAATAACACGTTCTTCATCTGCAAATGAGAACTTTGACTTTTGAGTGCATTTTGGCCACAAAAATCAGTTTTTCATTCAAAAGTGTCAAAAAAGCGTTTTCAGCTCTAAACAGCACTCATTGGACTTCTGAACTTACAAGGTGACAAGAAATAACACGTTCTTCAACTGCAAATGACAACTTTGACTTTTGAGTGCTTTTTGGCCACAAAAATCAGTTTTTCATTCAAAAGTGTCAAAAAAGCATTTTCAGCTCCAAATAGCACTGTTTGGGCTTCTCCACTTACAAGGTAACAAGAAATAACACGTTCTTCATCTGCAAATGAGAACTTTGACTTTTGAGTGCTTTTTGGCCACAAAAATCAGTTTTTCATTCAAAAGTGTCAAAAAAGCGTTTTCAGCTCCAAATAGCACTGTTTGGACTTCTCCACTTACAAGGTGACAAGAAATGACACGTTCTTCACTTTCGAGTGCATTTTGTACATAAAAATCAGTTTTTCATTCAAAAGTGTCAAAAAAGCGTTTTCAGCTCCAAATAGCACTGATTGGGCTTCTCCACTTACAAGGTGACAAGAAATAACACGTTCTTCAACTGCAAATGACAACTTTGACTTTTGAGTGCAAATTGTACATAAAAATCAGTTTTTCATTCAAAAGTGTCAAAAAAGCGTTTTCAGCTCTAAACAGCACTCATTGGACTTCTGAACTTACAAGGTGACAAGAAATAACACGTTCTTCAACTGCAAATGACAACTTTGACTTTTGAGTGCTTTTTGGCCACAAAAATCAGTTCTTCATTCAAAAGTGTCAAAAAAGCGTTTTCAGCTCTAAACAGCACTCATTGGACTTCTGAGCTTACAAGGTTACAAAAAATAATACTTTCTTCACTTTTGAGTGCATTTTGTACATAAAAATCTGTTTTTCATTCAAAATGTCAAAAAAGCGTTTTCAGCTCCAAATAGCACTGATTGGGCTTCTCCACTTACAAGGTGACAAGAAATAACACTTTCTTCACTTTTGAGTGCATATTGCACATAAAAATCAGTTTTTCATTCAAAAGTGTCAAAAAAGCGTTTTCAGCTCCAAATAGCACTGTTTGGGCTTCTCCACTTACAAGGTGACAAGAAATAACACGTTCTTCACTTTTGAGTGCAAATTGTACATAAAAATCAGTTTTTCATTCAAAAGTGTCAAAAAAGCGTTTTCAGCTCTAAACAGCACTCATTGGACTTCTGAGCTTACAAGGTGACAAAAAATAACACGTTCTTCAACTGCAAATGAGAACTTTGACTTTTGAGTGCATTTTGGCCACAAAAATCAGTTTTTCATTCAAAAGAGTCAAAAAAGCGTTTTCAGCTCCAAATAGCACTGTTTGGACTTCTCCACTTACAAGGTGACAAGAAATGACACGTTCTTCACTTTTGAGTGCATATTATACATAAAAATCAGTTTTTCATTCAAAAGTCTCAAAAAAGCGTTTTCAGCTCCAAATAGCACTGTTTGGACTCCTCCACTTACAAGGTGACAAGAAATAACACGTTCTTCAACTGCAAATGACAACTTTGACTTTTGAGTGCTTTTTGGCCACAAAAATCAGTTTTTCATTCAAAAGTGTCAAAAAAGCGTTTTCAGCTCCAAATAGCACTGTTTGGGCTTCTCCACTTACAAGGTAACAAGAAATAACACGTTCTTCATCTGCAAATGAGAACTTTGACTTTTGAGTGCTTTTTGGCCACAAAAATCAGTTTTTCATTCAAAAGTGTCAAAAAAGCGTTTTCAGCTCCAAATAGCACTGTTTGGACTTCTCCACTTACAAGGTGACAAGAAATGACACGTTCTTCACTTTCGAGTGCATTTTGTACATAAAAATCAGTTTTTCATTCAAAAGTGTCAAAAAAGCGTTTTCAGCTCCAAATAGCACTGATTGGGCTTCTCCACTTTACAAGGTGACAAGAAATAACATGTTCTTCAACTGCAAATGACAACTTTGACTTTTGAGTGCAAATTGTACATAAAAATCAGTTTTTCATTCAAAAGTGTCAAAAAAGCGTTTTCAGCTCTAAACAGCACTCATTGGACTTCTGAGCTTACAAGGTGACAAAAAATAACACGTTCTTCAACTGCAAATGAGAACTTTGACTTTTGAGTGCATTTTGGCCACAAAAATCAGTTTTTCATTCAAAAGAGTCAAAAAAGCGTTTTCAGCTCCAAATAGCACTGTTTGGACTTCTCCACTTACAAGGTGACAAGAAATGACACGTTCTTCACTTTTGAGTGCATATTATACATAAAAATCAGTTTTTCATTCAAAAGTCTCAAAAAAGCGTTTTCAGCTCCAAATAGCACTGTTTGGACTCCTCCACTTACAAGGTGACAAGAAATAACACGTTCTTCAACTGCAAATGACAACTTTGACTTTTGAGTGCTTTTTGGCCACAAAAATCAGTTCTTCATTCAAAAGTGTCAAAAAAGCGTTTTCAGCTCTAAACAGCACTCATTGGACTTCAAATGGTTACAAAAAATAATACTTTCTTCACTTTTGAGTGCATTTTGTACATAAAAATCTGTTTTTCATTCAAAATGTCAAAAAAGCGTTTTCAGCTCTAAACAGCTCTCATTGGACTTCTGAGCTTACAAGGTGACAAGAAATACCACGTTCTTCAACTGCAAATGACAACTTTGACTTTTGAGTGAATTTTGGCTACAAAAAACAGTTTTTCATTCAAAAGTGTCAAAAAAGCGTTTTCAGCTCCAAATAGCACTGTTTGGGCTTTCTCCACTTACAAGGTAACATGAAATAACACGTTCTTCATCTGCAAATGAGAACTTTGACTTTTGAGTGCTTTTTGGCCACAAAAATCAGTTTTTCATTCAAAAGTGTCAAAAAAGCGTTTTCAGCTCCAAATAGCACTGTTTGGACTTCTCCACTTACAAGGTGACAAGAAATGACACGTTCTTCACTTTCGAGTGCATTTTGTACATAAAAATCAGTTTTTCATTCAAAAGTGTCAAAAAAGCGTTTTCAGCTCGAAATAGCACTGATTGGGCTTCTCCACTTACAAGGTGACAAGAAATAACACGTTCTTCAACTGCAAATGACAACTTTGACTTTTGAGTGCTTTTTGGCCACAAAAATCAGTTCTTCATTCAAAAGTGTCAAAAAAGCGTTTTCAGCTCTAAACAGCACTCATTGGACTTCTGAGCTTACAAGGTTACAAAAAATAATACTTTCTTCACTTTTGAGTGCATTTTGTACATAAAAATCTGTTTTTCATTCAAAATGTCAAAAAAGCGTTTTCAGCTCCAAATAGCACTGTTTGGGCTTCTCCACTTACAAGGTAACAAGAAATACCACGTTCTTCAACTGCAAATGACAACTTTGACTTTTGAGTGCATTTTGGCCACAAAAAACAGTTTTTCATTCAAAAGTGTCAAAAAAGCGTTTTCAGCTCCAAATAGCACTGTTTGGGCTTCTCCACTTACAAGGTAACAAGAAATAACACGTTCTTCATCTGCAAATGAGAACTTTGACTTTTGAGTGCATTTTGGCCACAAAAATCAGTTTTTCATTCAAAAGTGTCAAAAAAGCGTTTTCAGCTCTAAACAGCACTCATTGGACTTCTGAACTTACAAGGTGACAAGAAATAACACGTTCTTCAACTGCAAATGACAACTTTGACTTTTGAGTGCTTTTTGGCCACAAAAATCAGTTTTTCATTCAAAAGTGTCAAAAAAGCGTTTTCAGCTCCAAATAGCACTGTTTGGGCTTCTCCACTTACAAGGTAACAAGAAATAACACGTTCTTCATCTGCAAATGAGAACTTTGACTTTTGAGTGCTTTTTGGCCACAAAAATCAGTTTTTCATTCAAAAGTGTCAAAAAAGCGTTTTCAGCTCCAAATAGCACTGTTTGGACTTCTCCACTTACAAGGTGACAAGAAATGACACGTTCTTCACTTTCGAGTGCATTTTGTACATAAAAATCAGTTTTTCATTCAAAAGTGTCAAAAAAGCGTTTTCAGCTCCAAATAGCACTGATTGGGCTTCTCCACTTACAAGGTGACAAGAAATAACACGTTCTTCAACTGCAAATGAGAACTTTGACTTTTGAGTGCAAATTGTACATAAAAATCAGTTTTTCATTCAAAAGTGTCAAAAAAGCGTTTTCAGCTCAAAAACAGCACTCATTGGACTTCTGAACTTACAAGGTGACAAGAAATAACACGTTCTTCAACTGCAAATGACAACTTTGACTTTTGAGTGCTTTTTGGCCACAAAAATCAGTTCTTCATTCAAAAGTGTCAAAAAAGCGTTTTCAGCTCTAAACAGCACTCATTGGACTTCTGAGCTTACAAGGTTACAAAAAATAATACTTTCTTCACTTTTGAGTGCATATTGCACATGAAAATCAGTTTTTCATTCAAAAGTGTCAAAAAAGCGTTTTCAGCTCCAAATAGCACTGTTTGGGCTTCTCCACTTACAAGGTGACAAGAAATAACACGTTCTTCACTTTTGAGTGCAAATTGTACATAAAAATCAGTTTTTCATTCAAAAGTGTCAAAAAAGCGTTTTCAGTTCTAAACAGCACTCATTGGACTTCTGAGCTTACAAGGTGACAAAAAATAACACGTTCTTCAACTGCAAATGAGAACTTTGACTTTTGAGTGCATTTTGGCCACAAAAATCAGTTTTTCATTCAAAAGTGTCAAAAAAGCGTTTTCAGCTCCAAATAGCACTGTTTGGACTTCTCCACTTACAAGGTGACAAGAAATGACACGTTCTTCACTTTCGAGTGCATTTTGTACATAAAAATCAGTTTTTCATTCAAAAGTGTCAAAAAAGCGTTTTCAGCTCCAAATAGCACTGATTGGGCTTCTCCACTTACAAGGTGACAAGAAATAACACGTTCTTCAACTGCAAATGACAACTTTGACTTTTGAGTGCTTTTTGGCCACAAAAATCAGTTCTTCATTCAAAAGTGTCAAAAAAGCGTTTTCAGCTCTAAACAGCACTCATTGGACTTCTGAGCTTACAAGGTTACAAAAAATAATACTTTCTTCACTTTTGAGTGCATTTTGTACATAAAAATCTGTTTTTCATTCAAAATGTCAAAAAAGCGTTTTCAGCTCTAAACAGCTCTCATTGGACTTCTGAGCTTACAAGGTGACAAGAAATACCACGTTCTTCAACTGCAAATGACAACTTTGACTTTTGAGTGAATTTTGGCTACAAAAAACAGTTTTTCATTCAAAAGTGTCAAAAAAGCGTTTTCAGCTCCAAATAGCACTGTTTGGGCTTTCTCCACTTACAAGGTAACATGAAATAACACGTTCTTCATCTGCAAATGAGAACTTTGACTTTTGAGTGCTTTTTGGCCACAAAAATCAGTTTTTCATTCAAAAGTGTCAAAAAAGCGTTTTCAGCTCCAAATAGCACTGTTTGGACTTCTCCACTTACAAGGTGACAAGAAATGACACGTTCTTCACTTTCGAGTGCATTTTGTACATAAAAATCAGTTTTTCATTCAAAAGTGTCAAAAAAGCGTTTTCAGCTCGAAATAGCACTGATTGGGCTTCTCCACTTACAAGGTGACAAGAAATAACACGTTCTTCAACTGCAAATGACAACTTTGACTTTTGAGTGCTTTTTGGCCACAAAAATCAGTTCTTCATTCAAAAGTGTCAAAAAAGCGTTTTCAGCTCTAAACAGCACTCATTGGACTTCTGAGCTTACAAGGTTACAAAAAATAATACTTTCTTCACTTTTGAGTGCATTTTGTACATAAAAATCTGTTTTTCATTCAAAATGTCAAAAAAGCGTTTTCAGCTCCAAATAGCACTGTTTGGGCTTCTCCACTTACAAGGTAACAAGAAATACCACGTTCTTCAACTGCAAATGACAACTTTGACTTTTGAGTGCATTTTGGCCACAAAAAACAGTTTTTCATTCAAAAGTGTCAAAAAAGCGTTTTCAGCTCCAAATAGCACTGTTTGGGCTTCTCCACTTACAAGGTAACAAGAAATAACACGTTCTTCATCTGCAAATGAGAACTTTGACTTTTGAGTGCTTTTTGGCCACAAAAATCAGTTTTTCATTCAAAAGTGTCAAAAAAGCGTTTTCAGCTCTAAACAGCACTCATTGGACTTCTGAACTTACAAGGTGACAAGAAATAACACGTTCTTCAACTGCAAATGACAACTTTGACTTTTGAGTGCTTTTTGGCCACAAAAATCAGTTTTTCATTCAAAAGTGTCAAAAAAGCGTTTTCAGCTCCAAATAGCACTGTTTGGGCTTCTCCACTTACAAGGTAACAAGAAATAACACGTTCTTCATCTGCAAATGAGAACTTTGACTTTTGAGTGCTTTTTGGCCACAAAAATCAGTTTTTCATTCAAAAGTGTCAAAAAAGCGTTTTCAGCTCCAAATAGCACTGTTTGGACTTCTCCACTTACAAGGTGACAAGAAATGACACGTTCTTCACTTTCGAGTGCATTTTGTACATAAAAATCAGTTTTTCATTCAAAAGTGTCAAAAAAGCGTTTTCAGCTCCAAATAGCACTGATTGGGCTTCTCCACTTACAAGGTGACAAGAAATAACACGTTCTTCAACTGCAAATGAGAACTTTGACTTTTGAGTGCAAATTGTACATAAAAATCAGTTTTTCATTCAAAAGTGTCAAAAAAGCGTTTTCAGCTCAAAAACAGCACTCATTGGACTTCTGAACTTACAAGGTGACAAGAAATAACACGTTCTTCAACTGCAAATGACAACTTTGACTTTTGAGTGCTTTTTGGCCACAAAAATCAGTTCTTCATTCAAAAGTGTCAAAAAAGCGTTTTCAGCTCTAAACAGCACTCATTGGACTTCTGAGCTTACAAGGTTACAAAAAATAATACTTTCTTCACTTTTGAGTGCATATTGCACATGAAAATCAGTTTTTCATTCAAAAGTGTCAAAAAAGCGTTTTCAGCTCCAAATAGCACTGTTTGGGCTTCTCCACTTACAAGGTGACAAGAAATAACACGTTCTTCACTTTTGAGTGCAAATTGTACATAAAAATCAGTTTTTCATTCAAAAGTGTCAAAAAAGCGTTTTCAGTTCTAAACAGCACTCATTGGACTTCTGAGCTTACAAGGTGACAAAAAATAACACGTTCTTCAACTGCAAATGAGAACTTTGACTTTTGAGTGCATTTTGGCCACAAAAATCAGTTTTTCATTCAAAAGTGTCAAAAAAGCGTTTTCAGCTCCAAATAGCACTGTTTGGACTTCTCCACTTACAAGGTGACAAGAAATGACACGTTCTTCACTTTCGAGTGCATTTTGTACATAAAAATCAGTTTTTCATTCAAAAGTGTCAAAAAAGCGTTTTCAGCTCCAAATAGCACTGATTGGGCTTCTCCACTTACAAGGTGACAAGAAATAACACGTTCTTCAACTGCAAATGACAACTTTGACTTTTGAGTGCTTTTTGGCCACAAAAATCAGTTCTTCATTCAAAAGTGTCAAAAAAGCGTTTTCAGCTCTAAACAGCACTCATTGGACTTCTGAGCTTACAAGGTTACAAAAAATAATACTTTCTTCACTTTTGAGTGCATTTTGTACATAAAAATCTGTTTTTCATTCAAAATGTCAAAAAAGCGTTTTCAGCTCTAAACAGCACTCATTGGACTTCTGAGCTTACAAGGTGACAAGAAATACCACGTTCTTCAACTGCAAATGACAACTTTGACTTTTGAGTGAATTTTGGCTACAAAAAACAGTTTTTCATTCAAAAGTGTCAAAAAAGCGTTTTCAGCTCCAAATAGCACTGTTTGGGCTTCTCCACTTACAAGGTAACAAGAAATAACACGTTCTTCATCTGCAAATGAGAACTTTGACTTTTGAGTGAATTTTGGCCACAAAAATCAGTTTTTCATTCAAAAGTGTCAAAAAAGCGTTTTCAGCTCTAAACAGCACTCATTGGACTTCTGAACTTACAAGGTGACAAGAAATAACACGTTCTTCAACTGCAAATGACAACTTTGACTTTTGAGTGCTTTTTGGCCACAAAAATCAGTTTTTCATTCAAAAGTGTCAAAAAAGCGTTTTCAGCTCCAAATAGCACTGTTTGGGCTTCTCCACTTACAAGGTAACAGGAAATAACACGTTCTTCATCTGCAAATGAGAACTTTGACTTTTGAGTGCTTTTTGGCCACAAAAATCAGTTTTTCATTCAAAAGTGTCAAAAAAGCGTTTTCAGCTCCAAATAGCACTGTTTGGACTTCTCCACTTACAATGTGACAAGAAATGACACGTTCTTCACTTTCGAGTGCATTTTGTACATAAAAATCAGTTTTTCATTCAAAAGTGTCAAAAAAGCGTTTTCAGCTCCAAATAGCACTGATTGGGCTTCTCCACTTACAAGGTGACAAGAAATAACACGTTCTTCAACTGCAAATGAGAACTTTGACTTTTGAGTGCAAATTGTACATAAAAATCAGTTTTTCATTCAAAAGTGTCAAAAAAGCGTTTTCAGCTCTAAACAGCACTCATTGGACTTCTGAACTTACAAGGTGACAAGAAATACCACGTTCTTCAACTGCAAATGACAACATTGACTTTTGAGTGAATTTTGGCCACAAAAACAGTTTTTCATTCAAAAGTGTCAAAAAATCGTTTTCAGCTCCAAATAGCACTGTTTGGGCTTCTCCACTTACAAGGTGACAAGAAATAACACGTTCTTCACTTTTGAGTGCATATTATACATAAAAATCAGTTTTTCATTCAAAAGAGTCAAAAAAGCGTTTTCAGGTCCAAATAGCACTGTTTGGGCTTCTCCACTTACAAGGTGACAAGAAATAACACGTTCTTCACTTTTGAGTGCATATTATACATAAAAATCAGTTTTTCATTCAAAAGTCTCAAAAAAGCGTTTTCAGCTCCAAATAGCACTCATTGGACTTCTGAAAATACAAGGTGACAAGAAATAACACGTTCTTCAACTGCAAATGAGAACTTTGACTTTTGAGTGCTTTTTGGCCACAAAAATCAGTTTTTCATTCAAAAGTGTCAAAAAAGCGTTTACAGCTCTAAACAGCACTCATTGGACTTCTGAGCTTACAAAGTTACAAAAAATAATACTTTCTTCACTTTTGAGTGCATTTTGTACATAAAAATCTGTTTTTCATTCAAAATGTCAAAAAAGCGTTTTCAGCTCCAAATAGCACTGTTCGGGCTTCTCCACTTACAAGGTAACAAGAAATAACACGTTCTTCATCTGCAAATGAGAACTTTGACTTTTGAGTGCATTTTGGCCACAAAAATCAGTTTTTCATTCAAAAGTGTCAAAAAAGCGTTTTCAGCTCCAAATAGCACTGTTTGGACTTCTCCACTTACAAGGTGACAAGAAATGACACGTTCTTCACTTTCGAGTGCAAATTGTAGATAAAAATCAGTTTTTCATTCAAAAGTGTCAAAAAAGCGTTTTCAGCTCTAAACAGCACTCATTGGACTTCTGAACTTACAAGGTGACAAGAAATAACACGTTCTTCAACTGCAAATGACAACTTTGACTTTTGAGTGCTTTTTGGCCACAAAAATCAGTTTTTCATTCAAAAGTGTCAAAAAAGCGTTTTCAGCTCTAAACAGCACTCATTGGACTTCTGAACTTACAAGGTGACAAGAAATAACACGTTCTTCAACTGCAAATGACAACTTTGACTTTTGAGTGCTTTTTGGCCACAAAAATCAGTTTTTCATTCAAAAGTGTCAAAAAAGCGTTTTCAGCTCCAAATAGCACTGTTTGGGCTTCTCCACTTACAAGGTAACAAGAAATAACACGTTCTTCATCTGCAAATGAGAACTTTGACTTTTGAGTGCTTTTTGGCCACAAAAATCAGTTTTTCATTCAAAAGTGTCAAAAAAGCGTTTTCAGCTCCAAATAGCACTGTTTGGACTTCTCCACTTACAAGGTGACAAGAAATGACACGTTCTTCACTTTCGAGTGCATTTTGTACATAAAAATCAGTTTTTCATTCAAAAGTGTCAAAAAAGCGTTTTCAGCTCCAAATAGCACTGATTGGGCTTCTCCACTTACAAGGTGACAAGAAATAACACGTACTTCAACTGCAAATGAGAACTTTGACTTTTGAGTGCAAATTGTACATAAAAATCAGTTTTTCTTTCAAAAGTGTCAAAAAAGCGTTTTCAGCTCTATACAGCACTCATTGGACTTCTGAACTTACAAGGTGACAAGAAATAACACGTTCTTCAACTGCAAATGACAACTTTGACTTTTGAGTGCTTTTTGGCCACAAAAATCAGTTCTTCATTCAAAAGTGTCAAAAAAGCGTTTTCAGCTCTAAACAGCACTCATTGGACTTCTGAGCTTACAAGGTTACAAAAAACAATACTTTCTTCACTTTTGAGTGCATTTTGTACATAAAAATCTGTTTTTTATTCAAAATGTCAAAAAAGCGTTTTCAGCTCCAAATAGCACTGATTGGGCTTCTCCACTTACAAGGTGACAAGAAATAACACTTTCTTCACTTTTGAGTGCATATTGCACATAAAAATCAGTTTTTCATTCAAAAGTGTCAAAAAAGCGTTTTCAGCTCCAAATAGCACTGTTTGGGCTTCTCTACTTACAAGGTGACAAGAAATAACACGTTCTTCACTTTCGAGTGCAAATTGTACATAAAAATCAGTTTTTCATTCAAAAGTGTCAAAAAAGCGTTTTCAGCTCTAAACAGCACTCATTGGACTTCTGAACGTACAAGGTGACAAGAAATAACACGTTCTTCAACTGCAAATGACAACTTTGACTTTTGATTGCTTTTTGGCCACAAAAATCAGTTTTTCATTCAAAAGTGTCAAAAAAGCGTTTTCAGCTCCAAATAGCACTGTTTGGGCTTCTCCACTTACAAGGTAACAAGAAATAACACGTTCTTCATCTGCAAATGAGAACTTTGACTTTTGAGTGCATTTTGGCCACAAAAATCAGTTTTTCATTCAAAAGTGTCAAAAAAGCGTTTTCAGCTCCAAATAGCACTGTTTGGACTTCTCCACTTACAAGGTGACAAGAAATGACACGTTCTTCACTTTCGAGTGCATTTTGTACATAAAAATCAGTTTTTCATTCAAAAGTGTCAAAAAAGCGTTTTCAGCTCCAAATAGCACTGATTGGGCTTCTCCACTTACAAGGTGACAAGAAATAACACGTTCTTCAACTGCAAATGAGAACTTTGACTTTTGAGTGCAAATTGTACATAAAAATCAGTTTTTCATTCAAAAGTGTCAAAAAAGCGTTTTCAGCTCTAAACAGCACTCATTGGACTTCTGAACTTACAAGGTGACAAGAAATAACACGTTCTTCAACTGCAAATGACAACTTTGACTTTTGAGTGCTTTTTGGCCACAAAAATCAGTTCTTCATTCAAAAGTGTCAAAAAAGCGTTTTCAGCTCTAAACAGCACTCATTGGACTTCTGAGCTTACAAGGTTACAAAAAATAATACTTTCTTCACTTTTGAGTGCATTTTGTACATAAAAAACTGTTTTTCATTCAAAATGTCAAAAAAGCGTTTTCAGCTCCAAATAGCACTGATTGGGCTTCTCCACTTACAAGGTGACAAGAAATAACACTTTCTTCACTTTTGAGTGCATATTGCACATAAAAATCAATTTTTCATTCAAAAGTGTCAAAAAAGCGTTTTCAGCTCCAAATAGCACTGTTTGGGCTTCTCTACTTACAAGGTGACAAGAAATAACACGTTCTTCACTTTTGAGTGCAAATTGTACATAAAAATCAGTTTTTCATTCAAAAGTGTCAAAAAAGCGTTTTCAGCTCTAAACAGCACTCATTGGACTTCTGAGCTTACAAGGTGACAAGAAATACCACGTTCTTCAACTGCAAATAACAACTTTGACTTTTGAGTGAATTTTGGCTACAAAAAACAGTTTTTCATTCAAAAGTGTCAAAAAAGCGTTTTCAGCTCCAAATAGCACTGTTTGGGCTTCTCCACTTACAAGGTAACAAGAAATAACACGTTCTTCATCTGCAAATGAGAACTTTGACTTTTGAGTGCATTTTGGCCACAAAAATCAGTTTTTCATTCAAAAGTGTCAAAAAAGCGTTTTCAGCTCTAAACAGCACTCATTGGACTTCTGAACTTACAAGGTGACAAGAAATAACACGTTCTTCAACTGCAAATGACAACTTTCACTTTTGAGTGCTTTTTAGCCACAAAAATCAGTTTTTCATTCAAAAGTGTCAAAAAAGCGTTTTCAGCTCCAAATAGCACTGTTTGGACTTCTCCACTTACAAGGTGACAAGAAATGACACGTTCTTCACTTTCGAGTGCATTTTGTACATAAAAATCAGTTTTTCATTCAAAAGTGTCAAAAAAGCGTTTTCAGCTCCAAATAGCACTGATTGGGCTTCTCCACTTACAAGGTGACAAGAAATAACACGTTCTTCAACTGCAAATGACAACTTTGACTTTTGAGTGCTTTTTGGCCACAAAAATCAGTTCTTCATTCAAAAGTGTCAAAAAAGCGTTTTCAGCTCTAAACAGCACTCATTGGACTTCTGAGCTTACAAGGTTACAAAAAATAATACTTTCTTCACTTTTGAGTGCATTTTGTACATAAAAATCTGTTTTTCATTCAAAATGTCAAAAAAGCGTTTTCAGCTCTAAACAGCTCTCATTGGACTTCTGAGCTTACAAGGTGACAAGAAATAACACGTTCTTCAACTGCAAATGAGAACTTTGACTTTTGAGTGAATTTTGGCTACAAAAATCAGTTTTTCATTCAAAAGTGTCAAAAAAGCGTTTTCAGCTCTAAACAGCACTCATTGGACTTCTGAGCTTACAAAGTTACAAAAAATAATACTTTCTTCACTTTTGAGTGCATTTTGTACATAAAAATCTGTTTTTCATTCAAAATGTCAAAAAAGCGTTTTCAGCTCCAAATAGCACTGTTCGGGCTTCTCCACTTACAAGGTAACAAGAAATAACACGTTCTTCATCTGCAAATGAGAACTTTGACTTTTGAGTGCATTTTGGCCACAAAAATCAGTTTTTCATTCAAAAGTGTCAAAAAAGCGTTTTCAGCTCCAAATAGCACTGTTTGGACTTCTCCACTTACAAGGTGACAAGAAATGACACGTTCTTCACTTTCGAGTGCAAATTGTACATAAAAATCAGTTTTTCATTCAAAAGTGTCAAAAAAGCGTTTTCAGCTCTAAACAGCACTCATTGGACTTCTGAACTTACAAGGTGACAAGAAATAACACGTTCTTCAACTGCAAATGACAACTTTGACTTTTGAGTGCTTTTTGGCCACAAAAATCAGTTTTTCATTCAAAAGTGTCAAAAAAGCGTTTTCAGCTCTAAACAGCACTCATTGGACTTCTGAACTTACAAGGTGACAAGAAATAACACGTTCTTCAACTGCAAATGACAACTTTGACTTTTGAGTGCTTTTTGGCCACAAAAATCAGTTTTTCATTCAAAAGTGTCAAAAAAGCGTTTTCAGCTCCAAATAGCACTGTTTGGGCTTCTCCACTTACAAGGTAACAAGAAATAACACGTTCTTCATCTGCAAATGAGAACTTTGACTTTTGAGTGCTTTTTGGCCACAAAAATCAGTTTTTCATTCAAAAGTGTCAAAAAAGCGTTTTCAGCTCCAAATAGCACTGTTTGGACTTCTCCACTTACAAGGTGACAAGAAATGACACGTTCTTCACTTTCGAGTGCATTTTGTACATAAAAATCAGTTTTTCATTCAAAAGTGTCAAAAAAGCGTTTTCAGCTCCAAATAGCACTGATTGGGCTTCTCCACTTACAAGGTGACAAGAAATAACACGTACTTCAACTGCAAATGAGAACTTTGACTTTTGAGTGCAAATTGTACATAAAAATCAGTTTTTCTTTCAAAAGTGTCAAAAAAGCGTTTTCAGCTCTATACAGCACTCATTGGACTTCTGAACTTACAAGGTGACAAGAAATAACACGTTCTTCAACTGCAAATGACAACTTTGACTTTTGAGTGCTTTTTGGCCACAAAAATCAGTTCTTCATTCAAAAGTGTCAAAAAAGCGTTTTCAGCTCTAAACAGCACTCATTGGACTTCTGAGCTTACAAGGTTACAAAAAACAATACTTTCTTCACTTTTGAGTGCATTTTGTACATAAAAATCTGTTTTTTATTCAAAATGTCAAAAAAGCGTTTTCAGCTCCAAATAGCACTGATTGGGCTTCTCCACTTACAAGGTGACAAGAAATAACACTTTCTTCACTTTTGAGTGCATATTGCACATAAAAATCAGTTTTTCATTCAAAAGTGTCAAAAAAGCGTTTTCAGCTCCAAATAGCACTGTTTGGGCTTCTCTACTTACAAGGTGACAAGAAATAACACGTTCTTCACTTTCGAGTGCAAATTGTACATAAAAATCAGTTTTTCATTCAAAAGTGTCAAAAAAGCGTTTTCAGCTCTAAACAGCACTCATTGGACTTCTGAACGTACAAGGTGACAAGAAATAACACGTTCTTCAACTGCAAATGACAACTTTGACTTTTGATTGCTTTTTGGCCACAAAAATCAGTTTTTCATTCAAAAGTGTCAAAAAAGCGTTTTCAGCTCCAAATAGCACTGTTTGGGCTTCTCCACTTACAAGGTAACAAGAAATAACACGTTCTTCATCTGCAAATGAGAACTTTGACTTTTGAGTGCATTTTGGCCACAAAAATCAGTTTTTCATTCAAAAGTGTCAAAAAAGCGTTTTCAGCTCCAAATAGCACTGTTTGGACTTCTCCACTTACAAGGTGACAAGAAATGACACGTTCTTCACTTTCGAGTGCATTTTGTACATAAAAATCAGTTTTTCATTCAAAAGTGTCAAAAAAGCGTTTTCAGCTCCAAATAGCACTGATTGGGCTTCTCCACTTACAAGGTGACAAGAAATAACACGTTCTTCAACTGCAAATGACAACTTTGACTTTTGAGTGCAAATTGTACATAAAAATCAGTTTTTCATTCAAAAGTGTCAAAAAAGCGTTTTCAGCTCTAAACAGCACTCATTGGACTTCTGAGCTTACAAGGTTACAAAAAATAATACTTTCTTCACTTTTGAGTGCATTTTGTACATAAAAATCTGTTTTTCATTCAAAATGTCAAAAAAGCGTTTTCAGCTCCAAATAGCACTGATTGGGCTTCTCCACTTACAAGGTGACAAGAAATAACACTTTCTTCACTTTTGAGTGCATATTGCACATAAAAATCAATTTTTCATTCAAAAGTGTCAAAAAAGCGTTTTCAGCTCCAAATAGCACTGATTGGGCTTCTCCACTTACAAGGTGACAAGAAATAACACTTTCTTCACTTTTGAGTGCATATTGCACATAAAAATCAATTTTTCATTCAAAAGTGTCAAAAAAGCGTTTTCAGCTCCAAATAGCACTGTTTGGGCTTCTCTACTTACAAGGTGACAAGAAATAACACGTTCTTCACTTTTGAGTGCAAATTGTACATAAAAATCAGTTTTTCATTCAAAAGTGTCAAAAAAGCGTTTTCAGCTCTAAACAGCACTCATTGGACTTCTGAGCTTACAAGGTGACAAGAAATACCACGTTCTTCAACTGCAAATAACAACTTTGACTTTTGAGTGAATTTTGGCTACAAAAAACAGTTTTTCATTCAAAAGTGTCAAAAAAGCGTTTTCAGCTCCAAATAGCACTGTTTGGGCTTCTCCACTTACAAGGTAACAAGAAATAACACATTCTTCATCTGCAAATGAGAACTTTGACTTTTGAGTGCATTTTGGCCACAAAAATCAGTTTTTCATTCAAAAGTGTCAAAAAAGCGTTTTCAGCTCTAAACAGCACTCATTGGACTTCTGAACTTACAAGGTGACAAGAAATAACACGTTCTTCAACTGCAAATGACAACTTTGACTTTTGAGTGCTTTTTAGCCACAAAAATCAGTTTTTCATTCAAAAGTGTCAAAAAAGCGTTTTCAGCTCCAAATAGCACTGTTTGGACTTCTCCACTTACAAGGTGACAAGAAATGACACGTTCTTCACTTTCGAGTGCATTTTGTACATAAAAATCAGTTTTTCATTCAAAAGTGTCAAAAAAGCGTTTTCAGCTCCAAATAGCACTGATTGGGCTTCTCCACTTACAAGGTGACAAGAAATAACACGTTCTTCAACTGCAAATGACAACTTTGACTTTTGAGTGCTTTTTGGCCACAAAAATCAGTTCTTCATTCAAAAGTGTCAAAAAAGCGTTTTCAGCTCTAAACAGCACTCATTGGACTTCTGAGCTTACAAGGTTACAAAAAATAATACTTTCTTCACTTTTGAGTGCATTTTGTACATAAAAATCTGTTTTTCATTCAAAATGTCAAAAAAGCGTTTTCAGCTCTAAACAGCTCTCATTGGACTTCTGAGCTTACAAGGTGACAAGAAATACCACGTTCTTCAACTGCAAATGACAACTTTGACTTTTGAGTGAATTTTGGCTACAAAAAACAGTTTTTCATTCAAAAGTGTCAAAAAAGCGTTTTCAGCTCCAAATAGCACTGTTTGGGCTTCTCCACTTACAAGGTAACAAGAAATAACACGTTCTTCATCTGCAAATGAGAACTTTGACTTTTGAGTGCTTTTTGGCCACAAAAATCAGTTTTTCATTCAAAAGTGTCAAAAAAGCGTTTTCAGCTCCAAATAGCACTGTTTGGGCTTCTCCACTTACAAGGTAACAAGAAATAACACGTTCTTCATCTGCAAATGAGAACTTTGACTTTTGAGTGCTTTTTGGCCACAAAAATTAGTTTTTCATTCAAAAGTGTCAAAAAAGCGTTTTCAGCTCCAAATAGCACTGTTTGGACTTCTCCACTTACAAGGTGACAAGAAATGACACGTTCTTCACTTTCGAGTGCATTTTGTACATAAAAATCAGTTTTTCATTCAAAAGTGTCAAAAAAGCGTTTTCAGCTCCAAATAGCACTGATTGGGCTTCTCCACTTACAAGGTGACAAGAAATAACACGTTCTTCAACTGCAAATGAGAACTTTGACTTTTGAGTGCAAATTGTACATAAAAATCAGTTTTTCATTCAAAAGTGTCAAAAAAGCGTTTTCAGCTCAAAAACAGCACTCATTGGACTTCTGAACTTACAAGGTGACAAGAAATAACACGTTCTTCAACTGCAAATGACAACATTGACTTTTGAGTGAATTTTGGCCACAAAAACAGTTTTTCATTCAAAAGTGTCAAAAAATCGTTTTCAGCTCCAAATAGCACTGTTTGGGCTTCTCCACTTACAAGGTGACAAGAAATAACACGTTCTTCACTTTTGAGTGCATATTATACATAAAAATCAGTTTTTCATTCAAAAGTCTCAAAAAAGCGTTTTCAGCTCCAAATAGCACTCATTGGACTTCTGAAAATACAAGGTGACAAGAAATAACACGTTCTTCAACTGCAAATGAGAACTTTGACTTTTGAGTGCTTTTTGGCCACAAAAATCAGTTTTTCATTCAAAAGTGTCAAAAAAAGCGTTTTCAGCTCTAAACAGCACTCATTGGACTTCTGAGCTTACAAAGTTACAAAAAATAATACTTTCTTCACTTTTGAGTGCATTTTGTACATAAAAATCTGTTTTTCATTCAAAATGTCAAAAAAGCGTTTTCAGCTCCAAATAGCACTGTTCGGGCTTCTCCACTTACAAGGTAACAAGAAATAACACGTTCTTCATCTGCAAATGAGAACTTTGACTTTTGAGTGCATTTTGGCCACAAAAATCAGTTTTTCATTCAAAAGTGTCAAAAAAGCGTTTTCAGCTCCAAATAGCACTGTTTGGACTTCTCCACTTACAAGGTGACAAGAAATGACACGTTCTTCACTTTCGAGTGCAAATTGTACATAAAAATCAGTTTTTCATTCAAAAGTGTCAAAAAAGCGTTTTCAGCTCTAAACAGCACTCATTGGACTTCTGAACTTACAAGGTGACAAGAAATAACACGTTCTTCAACTGCAAATGACAACTTTGACTTTTGAGTGCTTTTTGGCCACAAAAATCAGTTTTTCATTCAAAAGTGTCAAAAAAGCGTTTTCAGCTCTAAACAGCACTCATTGGACTTCTGAACTTACAAGGTGACAAGAAATAACACTTTCTTCACTTTTGAGTGCATATTGCACATAAAAATCAGTTTTTCATTCAAAAGTGTCAAAAAAGCGTTTTCAGCTCCAAATAGCACTGTTTGGGCTTCTCTACTTACAAGGTGACAAGAAATAACACGTTCTTCACTTTCGAGTGCAAATTGTACATAAAAATCAGTTTTTCATTCAAAAGTGTCAAAAAAGCGTTTTCAGCTCTAAACAGCACTCATTGGACTTCTGAACTTACAAGGTGACAAGAAATAACACGTTCTTCAACTGCAAATGACAACTTTGACTTTTGATTGCTTTTTGGCCACAAAAATCAGTTTTTCATTCAAAAGTGTCAAAAAAGCGTTTTCAGCTCCAAATAGCACTGTTTGGGCTTCTCCACTTACAAGGTAACAAGAAATAACACGTTCTTCATCTGCAAATGAGAACTTTGACTTTTGAGTGCATTTTGGCCACAAAAATCAGTTTTTCATTCAAAAGTGTCAAAAAAGCGTTTTCAGCTCCAAATAGCACTGATTGGGCTTCTCCACTTACAAGGTGACAAGAAATAACACGTTCTTCAACTGCAAATGACAACTTTGACTTTTGAGTGCTTTTTGGCCACAAAAATCAGTTCTTCATTCAAAAGTGTCAAAAAAGCGTTTTCAGCTCTAAACAGCACTCATTGGACTTCTGAGCTTACAAGGTTACAAAAAATAATACTTTCTTCACTTTTGAGTGCATTTTGTACATAAAAATCTGTTTTTCATTCAAAATGTCAAAAAAGCGTTTTCAGCTCTAAACAGCTCTCATTGGACTTCTGAGCTTACAAGGTGACAAGAAATACCACGTTCTTCAACTGCAAATGACAACTTTGACTTTTGAGTGAATTTTGGCTACAAAAAACAGTTTTTCATTCAAAAGTGTCAAAAAAGCGTTTTCAGCTCCAAATAGCACTGTTTGGGCTTCTCCACTTACAAGGTAACAAGAAATAACACGTTCTTCATCTGCAAATGAGAACTTTGACTTTTGAGTGCTTTTTGGCCACAAAAATCAGTTTTTCATTCAAAAGTGTCAAAAAAGCGTTTTCAGCTCTAAACAGCACTCATTGGACTTCTGAACTTACAAGGTGACAAGAAATAACACGTTCTTCAACTGCAAATGACAACTTTGACTTTTGAGTGCTTTTTGGCCACAAAAATCAGTTTTTCATTCAAAAGTGTCAAAAAAGCGTTTTCAGCTCCAAATAGCACTGTTTGGGCTTCTCCACTTACAAGGTAACAAGAAATAACACGTTCTTCATCTGCAAATGAGAACTTTGACTTTTGAGTGCTTTTTGGCCACAAAAATTAGTTTTTCATTCAAAAGTGTCAAAAAAGCGTTTTCAGCTCCAAATAGCACTGTTTGGACTTCTCCACTTACAAGGTGACAAGAAATGACACGTTCTTCACTTTCGAGTGCATTTTGTACATAAAAATCAGTTTTTCATTCAAAAGTGTCAAAAAAGCGTTTTCAGCTCCAAATAGCACTGATTGGGCTTCTCCACTTACAAGGTGACAAGAAATAACACGTTCTTCAACTGCAAATGAGAACTTTGACTTTTGAGTGCAAATTGTACATAAAAATCAGTTTTTCATTCAAAAGTGTCAAAAAAGCGTTTTCAGCTCAAAAACAGCACTCATTGGACTTCTGAACTTACAAGGTGACAAGAAATAACACGTTCTTCAACTGCAAATGACAACATTGACTTTTGAGTGAATTTTGGCCACAAAAACAGTTTTTCATTCAAAAGTGTCAAAAAATCGTTTTCAGCTCCAAATAGCACTGTTTGGGCTTCTCCACTTACAAGGTGACAAGAAATAACACGTTCTTCACTTTTGAGTGCATATTATACATAAAAATCAGTTTTTCATTCAAAAGTCTCAAAAAAGCGTTTTCAGCTCCAAATAGCACTCATTGGACTTCTGAAAATACAAGGTGACAAGAAATAACACGTTCTTCAACTGCAAATGAGAACTTTGACTTTTGAGTGCTTTTTGGCCACAAAAATCAGTTTTTCATTCAAAAGTGTCAAAAAAAGCGTTTTCAGCTCTAAACAGCACTCATTGGACTTCTGAGCTTACAAAGTTACAAAAAATAATACTTTCTTCACTTTTGAGTGCATTTTGTACATAAAAATCTGTTTTTCATTCAAAATGTCAAAAAAGCGTTTTCAGCTCCAAATAGCACTGTTCGGGCTTCTCCACTTACAAGGTAACAAGAAATAACACGTTCTTCATCTGCAAATGAGAACTTTGACTTTTGAGTGCATTTTGGCCACAAAAATCAGTTTTTCATTCAAAAGTGTCAAAAAAGCGTTTTCAGCTCCAAATAGCACTGTTTGGACTTCTCCACTTACAAGGTGACAAGAAATGACACGTTCTTCACTTTCGAGTGCAAATTGTACATAAAAATCAGTTTTTCATTCAAAAGTGTCAAAAAAGCGTTTTCAGCTCTAAACAGCACTCATTGGACTTCTGAACTTACAAGGTGACAAGAAATAACACGTTCTTCAACTGCAAATGACAACTTTGACTTTTGAGTGCTTTTTGGCCACAAAAATCAGTTTTTCATTCAAAAGTGTCAAAAAAGCGTTTTCAGCTCTAAACAGCACTCATTGGACTTCTGAACTTACAAGGTGACAAGAAATAACACTTTCTTCACTTTTGAGTGCATATTGCACATAAAAATCAGTTTTTCATTCAAAAGTGTCAAAAAAGCGTTTTCAGCTCCAAATAGCACTGTTTGGGCTTCTCTACTTACAAGGTGACAAGAAATAACACGTTCTTCACTTTCGAGTGCAAATTGTACATAAAAATCAGTTTTTCATTCAAAAGTGTCAAAAAAGCGTTTTCAGCTCTAAACAGCACTCATTGGACTTCTGAACTTACAAGGTGACAAGAAATAACACGTTCTTCAACTGCAAATGACAACTTTGACTTTTGATTGCTTTTTGGCCACAAAAATCAGTTTTTCATTCAAAAGTGTCAAAAAAGCGTTTTCAGCTCCAAATAGCACTGTTTGGGCTTCTCCACTTACAAGGTAACAAGAAATAACACGTTCTTCATCTGCAAATGAGAACTTTGACTTTTGAGTGCATTTTGGCCACAAAAATCAGTTTTTCATTCAAAAGTGTCAAAAAAGCGTTTTCAGCTCCAAATAGCACTGTTTGGACTTCTCCACTTACAAGGTGACAAGAAATGACACGTTCTTCACTTTCGAGTGCATTTTGTACATAAAAATCAGTTTTTCATTCAAAAGTGTCAAAAAAGCGTTTTCAGCTCCAAATAGCACTGATTGGGCTTCTCCACTTACAAGGTGACAAGAAATAACACGTTCTTCAACTGCAAATGAGAACTTTGACTTTTGAGTGCAAATTGTACATAAAAATCAGTTTTTCATTCAAAAGTGTCAAAAAAGCGTTTTCAGCTCTAAACAGCACTCATTGGACTTCTGAACTTACAAGGTGACAAGAAATAACACGTTCTTCAACTGCAAATGACAACTTTGACTTTTGAGTGCTTTTTGGCCACAAAAATCAGTTCTTCATTCAAAAGTGTCAAAAAAGCGTTTTCAGCTCTAAACAGCACTCAGTGGACTTCTGAGCTTACAAGGTTACAAAAAATAATACTTTCTTCACTTTTGAGTGCATTTTGTACATAAAAATCTGTTTTTCATTCAAAATGTCAAAAAAGCGTTTTCAGCTCCAAATAGCACTGATTGGGCTTCTCCACTTACAAGGTGACAAGAAATAACACTTTCTTCACTTTTGAGTGCATATTGCACATAAAAATCAATTTTTCATTCAAAAGTGTCAAAAAAGCGTTTTCAGCTCCAAATAGCACTGATTGGGCTTCTCCACTTACAAGGTGACAAGAAATAACACTTTCTTCACTTTTGAGTGCATATTGCACATAAAAATCAATTTTTCATTCAAAAGTGTCAAAAAAGCGTTTTCAGCTCCAAATAGCACTGTTTGGGCTTCTCTACTTACAAGGTGACAAGAAATAACACGTTCTTCACTTTTGAGTGCAAATTGTACATAAAAATCAGTTTTTCATTCAAAAGTGTCAAAAAAGCGTTTTCAGCTCTAAACAGCACTCATTGGACTTCTGAGCTTACAAGGTGACAAGAAATACCACGTTCTTCAACTGCAAATAACAACTTTGACTTTTGAGTGAATTTTGGCTACAAAAAACAGTTTTTCATTCAAAAGTGTCAAAAAAGCGTTTTCAGCTCCAAATAGCACTGTTTGGGCTTCTCCACTTACAAGGTAACAAGAAATAACACGTTCTTCATCTGCAAATGAGAACTTTGACTTTTGAGTGCATTTTGGCCACAAAAATCAGTTTTTCATTCAAAAGTGTCAAAAAAGCGTTTTCAGCTCTAAACAGCACTCATTGGACTTCTGAACTTACAAGGTGACAAGAAATAACACGTTCTTCAACTGCAAATGAAAACTTTGACTTTTGAGTGCTTTTTAGCCACAAAAATCAGTTTTTCATTCAAAAGTGTCAAAAAAGCGTTTTCAGCTCTAAACAGCACTCATTGGACTTCTGAACTTACAAGGTGACAAGAAATAACACGTTCTTCAACTGCAAATGACAACTTTGACTTTTGAGTGCTTTTTGGCCACAAAAATCAGTTTTTCATTCAAAAGTGTCAAAAAAGCGTTTTCAGCTCTAAACAGCACTCATTGGACTTCTGAACTTACAAGGTGACAAGAAATAACACTTTCTTCACTTTTGAGTGCATATTGCACATAAAAATCAGTTTTTCATTCAAAAGTGTCAAAAAAGCGTTTTCAGCTCCAAATAGCACTGTTTGGGCTTCTCTACTTACAAGGTGACAAGAAATAACACGTTCTTCACTTTCGAGTGCAAATTGTACATAAAAATCAGTTTTTCATTCAAAAGTGTCAAAAAAGCGTTTTCAGCTCTAAACAGCACTCATTGGACTTCTGAACTTACAAGGTGACAAGAAATAACACGTTCTTCAACTGCAAATGACAACTTTGACTTTTGATTGCTTTTTGGCCACAAAAATCAGTTTTTCATTCAAAAGTGTCAAAAAAGCGTTTTCAGCTCCAAATAGCACTGTTTGGGCTTCTCCACTTACAAGGTAACAAGAAATAACACGTTCTTCATCTGCAAATGAGAACTTTGACTTTTGAGTGCATTTTGGCCACAAAAATCAGTTTTTCATTCAAAAGTGTCAAAAAAGCGTTTTCAGCTCCAAATAGCACTGTTTGGACTTCTCCACTTACAAGGTGACAAGAAATGACACGTTCTTCACTTTCGAGTGCATTTTGTACATAAAAATCAGTTTTTCATTCAAAAGTGTCAAAAAAGCGTTTTCAGCTCCAAATAGCACTGATTGGGCTTCTCCACTTACAAGGTGACAAGAAATAACACGTTCTTCAACTGCAAATGAGAACTTTGACTTTTGAGTGCAAATTGTACATAAAAATCAGTTTTTCATTCAAAAGTGTCAAAAAAGCGTTTTCAGCTCTAAACAGCACTCATTGGACTTCTGAACTTACAAGGTGACAAGAAATAACACGTTCTTCAACTGCAAATGACAACTTTGACTTTTGAGTGCTTTTTGGCCACAAAAATCAGTTCTTCATTCAAAAGTGTCAAAAAAGCGTTTTCAGCTCTAAACAGCACTCAGTGGACTTCTGAGCTTACAAGGTTACAAAAAATAATACTTTCTTCACTTTTGAGTGCATTTTGTACATAAAAATCTGTTTTTCATTCAAAATGTCAAAAAAGCGTTTTCAGCTCCAAATAGCACTGATTGGGCTTCTCCACTTACAAGGTGACAAGAAATAACACTTTCTTCACTTTTGAGTGCATATTGCACATAAAAATCAATTTTTCATTCAAAAGTGTCAAAAAAGCGTTTTCAGCTCCAAATAGCACTGATTGGGCTTCTCCACTTACAAGGTGACAAGAAATAACACTTTCTTCACTTTTGAGTGCATATTGCACATAAAAATCAATTTTTCATTCAAAAGTGTCAAAAAAGCGTTTTCAGCTCCAAATAGCACTGTTTGGGCTTCTCTACTTACAAGGTGACAAGAAATAACACGTTCTTCACTTTTGAGTGCAAATTGTACATAAAAATCAGTTTTTCATTCAAAAGTGTCAAAAAAGCGTTTTCAGCTCTAAACAGCACTCATTGGACTTCTGAGCTTACAAGGTGACAAGAAATACCACGTTCTTCAACTGCAAATAACAACTTTGACTTTTGAGTGAATTTTGGCTACAAAAAACAGTTTTTCATTCAAAAGTGTCAAAAAAGCGTTTTCAGCTCCAAATAGCACTGTTTGGGCTTCTCCACTTACAAGGTAACAAGAAATAACACGTTCTTCATCTGCAAATGAGAACTTTGACTTTTGAGTGCATTTTGGCCACAAAAATCAGTTTTTCATTCAAAAGTGTCAAAAAAGCGTTTTCAGCTCTAAACAGCACTCATTGGACTTCTGAACTTACAAGGTGACAAGAAATAACACGTTCTTCAACTGCAAATGACAACTTTGACTTTTGAGTGCTTTTTAGCCACAAAAATCAGTTTTTCATTCAAAAGTGTCAAAAAAGCGTTTTCAGCTCCAAATAGCACTGTTTGGGCTTCTCCACTTACAAGGTAACAAGAAATAACACGTTCTTCATCTGCAAATGAGAACTTTGACTTTTGAGTGCTTTTTGGCCACAAAAATCAGTTTTTCATTCAAAAGTGTCAAAAAAGCGTTTTCAGCTCCAAATAGCACTGTTTGGACTTCTCCACTTACAAGGTGACAAGAAATGACACGTTCTTCACTTTCGAGTGCATTTTGTACATAAAAATCAGTTTTTCATTCAAAAGTGTCAAAAAAGCGTTTTCAGCTCCAAATAGCACTGATTGGGCTTCTCCACTTACAAGGTGACAAGAAATAACACGTTCTTCAACTGCAAATGACAACTTTGACTTTTGAGTGCTTTTTGGCCACAAAAATCAGTTCTTCATTCAAAAGTGTCAAAAAAGCGTTTTCAGCTCTAAACAGCACTCATTGGACTTCTGAGCTTACAAGGTTACAAAAAATAATACTTTCTTCACTTTTGAGTGCATTTTGTACATAAAAATCTGTTTTTCATTCAAAATGTCAAAAAAGCGTTTTCAGCTCTAAACAGCTCTCATTGGACTTCTGAGCTTACAAGGTGACAAGAAATACCACGTTCTTCAACTGCAAATGACAACTTTGACTTTTGAGTGAATTTTGGCTACAAAAAACAGTTTTTCATTCAAAAGTGTCAAAAAAGCGTTTTCAGCTCCAAATAGCACTGTTTGGGCTTCTCCACTTACAAGGTAACAAGAAATAACACGTTCTTCATCTGCAAATGAGAACTTTGACTTTTGAGTGCTTTTTGGCCACAAAAATCAGTTTTTCATTCAAAAGTGTCAAAAAAGCGTTTTCAGCTCTAAACAGCACTCATTGGACTTCTGAACTTACAAGGTGACAAGAAATAACACGTTCTTCAACTGCAAATGACAACTTTGACTTTTGAGTGCTTTTTGGCCACAAAAATCAGTTTTTCATTCAAAAGTGTCAAAAAAGCGTTTTCAGCTCCAAATAGCACTGTTTGGGCTTCTCCACTTACAAGGTAACAAGAAATAACACGTTCTTCATCTGCAAATGAGAACTTTGACTTTTGAGTGCTTTTTGGCCACAAAAATCAGTTTTTCATTCAAAAGTGTCAAAAAAGCGTTTTCAGCTCCAAATAGCACTGTTTGGACTTCTCCACTTACAAGGTGACAAGAAATGACACGTTCTTCACTTTCGAGTGCATTTTGTACATAAAAATCAGTTTTTCATTCAAAAGTGTCAAAAAAGCGTTTTCAGCTCCAAATAGCACTGATTGGGCTTCTCCACTTACAAGGTGACAAGAAATAACACGTTCTTCAACTGCAAATGAGAACTTTGACTTTTGAGTGCAAATTGTACATAAAAATCAGTTTTTCATTCAAAAGTGTCAAAAAAGCGTTTTCAGCTCAAAAACAGCACTCATTGGACTTCTGAACTTACAAGGTGACAAGAAATAACACGTTCTTCAACTGCAAATGACAACTTTGACTTTTGAGTGCTTTTTGGCCACAAAAATCAGTTCTTCATTCAAAAGTGTCAAAAAAGCGTTTTCAGCTCTAAACAGCACTCATTGGACTTCTGAGCTTACAAAGTTACAAAAAATAATACTTTCTTCACTTTTGAGTGCATTTTGTACATAAAAATCTGTTTTTCATTCAAAATGTCAAAAAAGCGTTTTCAGCTCCAAATAGCACTGTTCGGGCTTCTCCACTTACAAGGTAACAAGAAATAACACGTTCTTCATCTGCAAATGAGAACTTTGACTTTTGAGTGCATTTTGGCCACAAAAATCAGTTTTTCATTCAAAAGTGTCAAAAAAGCGTTTTCAGCTCCAAATAGCACTGTTTGGACTTCTCCACTTACAAGGTGACAAGAAATGACACGTTCTTCACTTTCGAGTGCAAATTGTACATAAAAATCAGTTTTTCATTCAAAAGTGTCAAAAAAGCGTTTTCAGCTCTAAACAGCACTCATTGGACTTCTGAACTTACAAGGTGACAAGAAATAACACGTTCTTCAACTGCAAATGACAACTTTGACTTTTGAGTGCTTTTTGGCCACAAAAATCAGTTTTTCATTCAAAAGTGTCAAAAAAGCGTTTTCAGCTCTAAACAGCACTCATTGGACTTCTGAACTTACAAGGTGACAAGAAATAACACTTTCTTCACTTTTGAGTGCATATTGCACATAAAAATCAGTTTTTCATTCAAAAGTGTCAAAAAAGCGTTTTCAGCTCCAAATAGCACTGTTTGGGCTTCTCTACTTACAAGGTGACAAGAAATAACACGTTCTTCACTTTCGAGTGCAAATTGTACATAAAAATCAGTTTTTCATTCAAAAGTGTCAAAAAAGCGTTTTCAGCTCTAAACAGCACTCATTGGACTTCTGAACTTACAAGGTGACAAGAAATAACACGTTCTTCAACTGCAAATGACAACTTTGACTTTTGATTGCTTTTTGGCCACAAAAATCAGTTTTTCATTCAAAAGTGTCAAAAAAGCGTTTTCAGCTCCAAATAGCACTGTTTGGGCTTCTCCACTTACAAGGTAACAAGAAATAACACGTTCTTCATCTGCAAATGAGAACTTTGACTTTTGAGTGCATTTTGGCCACAAAAATCAGTTTTTCATTCAAAAGTGTCAAAAAAGCGTTTTCAGCTCCAAATAGCACTGTTTGGACTTCTCCACTTACAAGGTGACAAGAAATGACACGTTCTTCACTTTCGAGTGCATTTTGTACATAAAAATCAGTTTTTCATTCAAAAGTGTCAAAAAAGCGTTTTCAGCTCCAAATAGCACTGATTGGGCTTCTCCACTTACAAGGTGACAAGAAATAACACGTTCTTCAACTGCAAATGAGAACTTTGACTTTTGAGTGCAAATTGTACATAAAAATCAGTTTTTCATTCAAAAGTGTCAAAAAAGCGTTTTCAGCTCTAAACAGCACTCATTGGACTTCTGAACTTACAAGGTGACAAGAAATAACACGTTCTTCAACTGCAAATGACAACTTTGACTTTTGAGTGCTTTTTGGCCACAAAAATCAGTTCTTCATTCAAAAGTGTCAAAAAAGCGTTTTCAGCTCTAAACAGCACTCAGTGGACTTCTGAGCTTACAAGGTTACAAAAAATAATACTTTCTTCACTTTTGAGTGCATTTTGTACATAAAAATCTGTTTTTCATTCAAAATGTCAAAAAAGCGTTTTCAGCTCCAAATAGCACTGATTGGGCTTCTCCACTTACAAGGTGACAAGAAATAACACTTTCTTCACTTTTGAGTGCATATTGCACATAAAAATCAATTTTTCATTCAAAAGTGTCAAAAAAGCGTTTTCAGCTCCAAATAGCACTGATTGGGCTTCTCCACTTACAAGGTGACAAGAAATAACACTTTCTTCACTTTTGAGTGCATATTGCACATAAAAATCAATTTTTCATTCAAAAGTGTCAAAAAAGCGTTTTCAGCTCCAAATAGCACTGTTTGGGCTTCTCTACTTACAAGGTGACAAGAAATAACACGTTCTTCACTTTTGAGTGCAAATTGTACATAAAAATCAGTTTTTCATTCAAAAGTGTCAAAAAAGCGTTTTCAGCTCTAAACAGCACTCATTGGACTTCTGAGCTTACAAGGTGACAAGAAATACCACGTTCTTCAACTGCAAATAACAACTTTGACTTTTGAGTGAATTTTGGCTACAAAAAACAGTTTTTCATTCAAAAGTGTCAAAAAAGCGTTTTCAGCTCCAAATAGCACTGTTTGGGCTTCTCCACTTACAAGGTAACAAGAAATAACACGTTCTTCATCTGCAAATGAGAACTTTGACTTTTGAGTGCATTTTGGCCACAAAAATCAGTTTTTCATTCAAAAGTGTCAAAAAAGCGTTTTCAGCTCTAAACAGCACTCATTGGACTTCTGAACTTACAAGGTGACAAGAAATAACACGTTCTTCAACTGCAAATGACAACTTTGACTTTTGAGTGCTTTTTAGCCACAAAAATCAGTTTTTCATTCAAAAGTGTCAAAAAAGCGTTTTCAGCTCCAAATAGCACTGTTTGGGCTTCTCCACTTACAAGGTAACAAGAAATAACACGTTCTTCATCTGCAAATGAGAACTTTGACTTTTGAGTGCTTTTTGGCCACAAAAATCAGTTTTTCATTCAAAAGTGTCAAAAAAGCGTTTTCAGCTCCAAATAGCACTGTTTGGACTTCTCCACTTACAAGGTGACAAGAAATGACACGTTCTTCACTTTCGAGTGCATTTTGTACATAAAAATCAGTTTTTCATTCAAAAGTGTCAAAAAAGCGTTTTCAGCTCCAAATAGCACTGATTGGGCTTCTCCACTTACAAGGTGACAAGAAATAACACGTTCTTCAACTGCAAATGACAACTTTGACTTTTGAGTGCTTTTTGGCCACAAAAATCAGTTCTTCATTCAAAAGTGTCAAAAAAGCGTTTTCAGCTCTAAACAGCACTCATTGGACTTCTGAGCTTACAAGGTTACAAAAAATAATACTTTCTTCACTTTTGAGTGCATTTTGTACATAAAAATCTGTTTTTCATTCAAAATGTCAAAAAAGCGTTTTCAGCTCTAAACAGCTCTCATTGGACTTCTGAGCTTACAAGGTGACAAGAAATACCACGTTCTTCAACTGCAAATGACAACTTTGACTTTTGAGTGAATTTTGGCTACAAAAAACAGTTTTTCATTCAAAAGTGTCAAAAAAGCGTTTTCAGCTCCAAATAGCACTGTTTGGGCTTCTCCACTTACAAGGTAACAAGAAATAACACGTTCTTCATCTGCAAATGAGAACTTTGACTTTTGAGTGCTTTTTGGCCACAAAAATCAGTTTTTCATTCAAAAGTGTCAAAAAAGCGTTTTCAGCTCTAAACAGCACTCATTGGACTTCTGAACTTACAAGGTGACAAGAAATAACACGTTCTTCAACTGCAAATGACAACTTTGACTTTTGAGTGCTTTTTGGCCACAAAAATCAGTTTTTCATTCAAAAGTGTCAAAAAAGCGTTTTCAGCTCCAAATAGCACTGTTTGGGCTTCTCCACTTACAAGGTAACAAGAAATAACACGTTCTTCATCTGCAAATGAGAACTTTGACTTTTGAGTGCTTTTTGGCCACAAAAATCAGTTTTTCATTCAAAAGTGTCAAAAAAGCGTTTTCAGCTCCAAATAGCACTGTTTGGACTTCTCCACTTACAAGGTGACAAGAAATGACACGTTCTTCACTTTCGAGTGCATTTTGTACATAAAAATCAGTTTTTCATTCAAAAGTGTCAAAAAAGCGTTTTCAGCTCCAAATAGCACTGATTGGGCTTCTCCACTTACAAGGTGACAAGAAATAACACGTTCTTCAACTGCAAATGAGAACTTTGACTTTTGAGTGCAAATTGTACATAAAAATCAGTTTTTCATTCAAAAGTGTCAAAAAAGCGTTTTCAGCTCAAAAACAGCACTCATTGGACTTCTGAACTTACAAGGTGACAAGAAATAACACGTTCTTCAACTGCAAATGACAACTTTGACTTTTGAGTGCTTTTTGGCCACAAAAATCAGTTCTTCATTCAAAAGTGTCAAAAAAGCGTTTTCAGCTCTAAACAGCACTCATTGGACTTCTGAGCTTACAAGGTTACAAAAAATAATACTTTCTTCACTTTTGAGTGCATATTGCACATAAAAATCAGTTTTTCATTCAAAAGTGTCAAAAAAAGCGTTTTCAGCTCCAAATAGCACTGTTTGGGCTTCTCCACTTACAAGGTGACAAGAAATAACACGTTCTTCACTTTTGAGTGCAAATTGTACATAAAAATCAGTTTTTCATTCAAAAGTGTCAAAAAAGCGTTTTCAGCTCTAAACAGCACTCATTGGACTTCTGAGCTTACAAGGTGACAAAAAATAACACGTTCTTCAACTGCAAATGAGAACTTTGACTTTTGAGTGCATTTTGGCCACAAAAATCAGTTTTTCATTCAAAAGTGTCAAAAAAGCGTTTTCAGCTCCAAATAGCACTGTTTGGACTTCTCCACTTACAAGGTGACAAGAAATGACACGTTCTTCACTTTCGAGTGCATTTTGTACATAAAAATCAGTTTTTCATTCAAAAGTGTCAAAAAAGCGTTTTCAGCTCCAAATAGCACTGATTGGGCTTCTCCACTTACAAGGTGACAAGAAATAACACGTTCTTCAACTGCAAATGACAACTTTGACTTTTGAGTGCTTTTTGGCCACAAAAATCAGTTCTTCATTCAAAAGTGTCAAAAAAGCGTTTTCAGCTCTAAACAGCACTCATTGGACTTCTGAGCTTACAAGGTTACAAAAAATAATACTTTCTTCACTTTTGAGTGCATTTTGTACATAAAAATCTGTTTTTCATTCGAAATGTTAAAAAAGCGTTTTCAGCTCTAAACAGCACTCATTGGACTTCTGAGCTTACAAGGTGACAAGAAATACCACGTTCTTCAACTGCAAATGACAACTTTGACTTTTGAGTGAATTTTGGCTACAAAAAACAGTTTTTCATTCAAAAGTGTCAAAAAAGCGTTTTCAGCTCCAAATAGCACTGTTTGGGCTTCTCCACTTACAAGGTAACAAGAAATAACACGTTCTTCATCTGCAAATGAGAACTTTGACTTTTGAGTGAATTTTGGCCACAAAAATCAGTTTTTCATTCAAAAGTGTCAAAAAAGCGTTTTCAGCTCTAAACAGCACTCATTGGACTTCTGAACTTACAAAGTGACAAGAAATAACACGTTCTTCAACTGCAAATGACAACTTTGACTTTTGAGTGCTTTTTGGCCACAAAAATCAGTTCTTCATTCAAAAGTGTCAAAAAAGCGTTTTCAGCTCTAAACAGCACTCATTGGACTTCTGAGCTTACAAGGTTACAAAAAATAATACTTTCTTCACTTTTGAGTGCATTTTGTACATAAAAATCTGTTTTTCATTCGAAATGTCAAAAAAGCGTTTTCAGCTCTAAACAGCACTCATTGGACTTCTGAGCTTACAAGGTGACAAGAAATACCACGTTCTTCAACTGCAAATGACAACTTTGACTTTTGAGTGAATTTTGGCTACAAAAAACAGTTTTTCATTCAAAAGTGTCAAAAAAGCGTTTTCAGCTCCAAATAGCACTGTTTGGGCTTCTCCACTTACAAGGTAACAAGAAATAACACGTTCTTCATCTGCAAATGAGAACTTTGACTTTTGAGTGAATTTTGGCCACAAAAATCAGTTTTTCATTCAAAAGTGTCAAAAAAGCGTTTTCAGCTCTAAACAGCACTCATTGGACTTCTGAACTTACAAAGTGACAAGAAATAACACGTTCTTCAACTGCAAATGACAACTTTGACTTTTGAGTGCTTTTTGGCCACAAAAATCAGTTTTTCATTCAAAAGTGTCAAAAAAGCGTTTTCAGCTCCAAATAGCACTGTTTGGGCTTCTCCACTTACAAGGTAACAAGAAATAACACGTTCTTCATCTGCAAATGAGAACTTTGACTTTTGAGTGCTTTTTGGCCACAAAAATCAGTTTTTCATTCAAAAGTGTCAAAAAAGCGTTTTCAGCTCCAAATAGCACTGTTTGGACTTCTCCACTTACAAGGTGACAAGAAATGACACGTTCTTCACTTTCGAGTGCATTTTGTACATAAAAATCAGTTTTTCATTCAAAAGTGTCAAAAAAGCGTTTTCAGCTCCAAATAGCACTGATTGGGCTTCTCCACTTACAAGGTGACAAGAAATAACACGTTCTTCAACTGCAAATGAGAACTTTGACTTTTGAGTGCAAATTGTACATAAAAATCAGTTTTTCATTCAAAAGTGTCAAAAAAGCGTTTTCAGCTCTAAACAGCACTCATTGGACTTCTGAACTTACAAGGTGACAAGAAATACCACGTTCTTCAACTGCAAATGACAACATTGACTTTTGAGTGAATTTTGGCCACAAAAACAGTTTTTCATTCAAAAGTGTCAAAAAATCGTTTTCAGCTCCAAATAGCACTGTTTGGGCTTCTCCACTTACAAGGTGACAAGAAATAACACGTTCTTCACTTTTGAGTGCATATTATACATAAAAATCAGTTTTTCATTCAAAAGTCTCAAAAAAGCGTTTTCAGCTCCAAATAGCACTCATTGGACTTCTGAAAATACAAGGTGACAAGAAATAACACGTTCTTCAACTGCAAATGAGAACTTTGACTTTTGAGTGCTTTTTGGCCACAAAAATCAGTTTTTCATTCAAAAGTGTCAAAAAAGCGTTTTCAGCTCTAAACAGCACTCATTGGACTTCTGAGCTTACAAAGTTACAAAAAATAATACTTTCTTCACTTTTGAGTGCATTTTGTACATAAAAATCTGTTTTTCATTCAAAATGTCAAAAAAGCGTTTTCAGCTCCAAATAGCACTGTTCGGGCTTCTCCACTTACAAGGTAACAAGAAATAACACGTTCTTCATCTGCAAATGAGAACTTTGACTTTTGAGTGCATTTTGGCCACAAAAATCAGTTTTTCATTCAAAAGTGTCAAAAAAGCGTTTTCAGCTCCAAATAGCACTGTTTGGACTTCTCCACTTACAAGGTGACAAGAAATGACACGTTCTTCACTTTCGAGTGCAAATTGTACATAAAAATCAGTTTTTCATTCAAAAGTGTCAAAAAAGCGTTTTCAGCTCTAAACAGCACTCATTGGACTTCTGAACTTACAAGGTGACAAGAAATAACACGTTCTTCAACTGCAAATGACAACTTTGACTTTTGAGTGCATTTTGGCCACAAAAATCAGTTTTTCATTCAAAAGTGTCAAAAAAGCGTTTTCAGCTCCAAATAGCACTGTTTGGACTTCTCCACTTACAAGGTGACAAGAAATGACACGTTCTTCACTTTCGAGTGCAAATTGTACATAAAAATCAGTTTTTCATTCAAAAGTGTCAAAAAAGCGTTTTCAGCTCTAAACAGCACTCATTGGACTTCTGAACTTACAAGGTGACAAGAAATAACACGTTCTTCAACTGCAAATGACAACTTTGACTTTTGAGTGCTTTTTGGCCACAAAAATCAGTTTTTCATTCAAAAGTGTCAAAAAAGCGTTTTCAGCTCTAAACAGCACTCATTGGACTTCTGAACTTACAAGGTGACAAGAAATAACACGTTCTTCAACTGCAAATGACAACTTTGACTTTTGAGTGCTTTTTGGCCACAAAAATCAGTTTTTCATTCAAAAGTGTCAAAAAAGCGTTTTCAGCTCCAAATAGCACTGTTTGGGCTTCTCCACTTACAAGGTAACAAGAAATAACACGTTCTTCATCTGCAAATGAGAACTTTGACTTTTGAGTGCTTTTTGGCCACAAAAATCAGTTTTTCATTCAAAAGTGTCAAAAAAGCGTTTTCAGCTCCAAATAGCACTGTTTGGACTTCTCCACTTACAAGGTGACAAGAAATGACACGTTCTTCACTTTCGAGTGCATTTTGTACATAAAAATCAGTTTTTCATTCAAAAGTGTCAAAAAAGCGTTTTCAGCTCCAAATAGCACTGATTGGGCTTCTCCACTTACAAGGTGACAAGAAATAACACGTACTTCAACTGCAAATGAGAACTTTGACTTTTGAGTGCAAATTGTACATAAAAATCAGTTTTTCTTTCAAAAGTGTCAAAAAAGCGTTTTCAGCTCTATACAGCACTCATTGGACTTCTGAACTTACAAGGTGACAAGAAATAACACGTTCTTCAACTGCAAATGACAACTTTGACTTTTGAGTGCTTTTTGGCCACAAAAATCAGTTCTTCATTCAAAAGTGTCAAAAAAGCGTTTTCAGCTCTAAACAGCACTCATTGGACTTCTGAGCTTACAAGGTTACAAAAAACAATACTTTCTTCACTTTTGAGTGCATTTTGTACATAAAAATCTGTTTTTTATTCAAAATGTCAAAAAAGCGTTTTCAGCTCCAAATAGCACTGATTGGGCTTCTCCACTTACAAGGTGACAAGAAATAACACTTTCTTCACTTTTGAGTGCATATTGCACATAAAAATCAGTTTTTCATTCAAAAGTGTCAAAAAAGCGTTTTCAGCTCCAAATAGCACTGTTTGGGCTTCTCTACTTACAAGGTGACAAGAAATAACACGTTCTTCACTTTCGAGTGCAAATTGTACATAAAAATCAGTTTTTCATTCAAAAGTGTCAAAAAAGCGTTTTCAGCTCTAAACAGCACTCATTGGACTTCTGAACTTACAAGGTGACAAGAAATAACACGTTCTTCAACTGCAAATGACAACTTTGACTTTTGAGTGCTTTTTGGCCACAAAAATCAGTTTTTCATTCAAAAGTGTCAAAAAAGCGTTTTCAGCTCCAAATAGCACTGTTTGGGCTTCTCCACTTACAAGGTAACAAGAAATAACACGTTCTTCATCTGCAAATGAGAACTTTGACTTTTGAGTGCATTTTGGCCACAAAAATCAGTTTTTCATTCAAAAGTGTCAAAAAAGCGTTTTCAGCTCCAAATAGCACTGTTTGGACTTCTCCACTTACAAGGTGACAAGAAATGACACGTTCTTCACTTTCGAGTCCATTTTGTACATAAAAATCAGTTTTTCATTCAAAAGTGTCAAAAAAGCGTTTTCAGCTCCAAATAGCACTGATTGGGCTTCTCCACTTACAAGGTGACAAGAAATAACACGTTCTTCAACTGCAAATGAGAACTTTGACTTTTGAGTGCAAATTGTACATAAAAATCAGTTTTTCATTCAAAAGTGTCAAAAAAGCGTTTTCAGCTCTAAACAGCACTCATTGGACTTCTGAACTTACAAGGTGACAAGAAATAACACGTTCTTCAACTGCAAATGACAACTTTGACTTTTGAGTGCTTTTTGGCCACAAAAATCAGTTCTTCATTCAAAAGTGTCAAAAAAGCGTTTTCAGCTCCAAATAGCACTGATTGGGCTTCTCCACTTACAAGGTGACAAGAAATAACACTTTCTTCACTTTTGAGTGCATATTGCACATAAAAATCAATTTTTCATTCAAAAGTGTCAAAAAAGCGTTTTCAGCTCCAAATAGCACTGATTGGGCTTCTCCACTTACAAGGTGACAAGAAATAACACTTTCTTCACTTTTGAGTGCATATTGCACATAAAAATCAATTTTTCATTCAAAAGTGTCAAAAAAGCGTTTTCAGCTCCAAATAGCACTGTTTGGGCTTCTCTACTTACAAGGTGACAAGAAATAACACGTTCTTCACTTTTGAGTGCAAATTGTACATAAAAATCAGTTTTTCATTCAAAAGTGTCAAAAAAGCGTTTTCAGCTCTAAACAGCACTCATTGGACTTCTGAGCTTACAAGGTGACAAGAAATACCACGTTCTTCAACTGCAAATAACAACTTTGACTTTTGAGTGAATTTTGGCTACAAAAAACAGTTTTTCATTCAAAAGTGTCAAAAAAGCGTTTTCAGCTCCAAATAGCACTGTTTGGGCTTCTCCACTTACAAGGTAACAAGAAATAACACGTTCTTCATCTGCAAATGAGAACTTTGACTTTTGAGTGCATTTTGGCCACAAAAATCAGTTTTTCATTCAAAAGTGTCAAAAAAGCGTTTTCAGCTCTAAACAGCACTCATTGGACTTCTGAACTTACAAGGTGACAAGAAATAACACGTTCTACAACTGCAAATGACAACTTTGACTTTTGAGTGCTTTTTAGCCACAAAAATCAGTTTTTCATTCAAAAGTGTCAAAAAAGCGTTTTCAGCTCCAAATAGCACTGTTTGGGCTTCTCCACTTACAAGGTAACAAGAAATAACACGTTCTTCATCTGCAAATGAGAACTTTGACTTTTGAGTGCTTTTTGGCCACAAAAATCAGTTTTTCATTCAAAAGTGTCAAAAAAGCGTTTTCAGCTCCAAATAGCACTGTTTGGACTTCTCCACTTACAAGGTGACAAGAAATGACACGTTCTTCACTTTCGAGTGCATTTTGTACATAAAAATCAGTTTTTCATTCAAAAGTGTCAAAAAAGCGTTTTCAGCTCCAAATAGCACTGATTGGGCTTCTCCACTTACAAGGTGACAAGAAATAACACGTTCTTCAACTGCAAATGAGAACTTTGACTTTTGAGTGCAAATTGTACATAAAAATCAGTTTTTCATTCAAAAGTGTCAAAAAAGCGTTTTCAGCTCTAAACAGCATTCATTGGACTTCTGAACTTACAAGGTGACAAGAAATACCACGTTCTTCAACTGCAAATGACAACATTGACTTTTGAGTGAATTTTGGCCACAAAAACAGTTTTTCATTCAAAAGTGTCAAAAAATCGTTTTCAGCTCCAAATAGCACTGTTTGGGCTTCTCCACTTACAAGGTGACAAGAAATAACACGTTCTTCACTTTTGAGTGCATATTATACATAAAAATCAGTTTTTCATTCAAAAGTGTCAAAAAAGCGTTTTCAGCTCTAAACAGCACTCATTGGACTTCTGAACTTACAAGGTGACAAGAAATAACACGTTCTTCAACTGCAAATGAGAACTTTGACTTTTGAGTGCTTTTTGGCCACAAAAATCAGTTTTTCATTCAAAAGTGTCAAAAAAGCGTTTTCAGCTCTAAACAGCACTCATTGGACTTCTGAACTTACAAGGTGACAAGAAATAACACGTTCTTCAACTGCAAATGACAACTTTGACTTTTGAGTGCTTTTTGGCCACAAAAATCAGTTTTTCATTCAAAAGTGTCAAAAAAGCGTTTTCAGCTCCAAATAGCACTGTTTGGGCTTCTCCACTTACAAGGTAACAAGAAATAACACGTTCTTCATCTGCAAATGAGAACTTTGACTTTTGAGTGCTTTTTGGCCACAAAAATCAGTTTTTCATTCAAAAGTGTCAAAAAAGCGTTTTCAGCTCCAAATAGCACTGTTTGGGCTTCTCCACTTACAAGGTGACAAGAAATAACACGTTCTTCAACTGCAAATGAGAACTTTGACTTTTGAGTGCAAATTGTACATAAAAATCAGTTTTTCATTCAAAAGTGTCAAAAAAGCGTTTTCAGCTCTAAACAGCACTCATTGGACTTCTGAACTTACAAGGTGACAAGAAATAACACGTTCTTCAACTGCAAATGACAACTTTGACTTTTGAGTGCTTTTTGGCCACAAAAATCAGTTCTTCATTCAAAAGTGTCAAAAAAGCGTTTTCAGCTCTAAACAGCACTCATTGGACTTCTGAGCTTACAAGGTTACAAAAAATAATACTTTCTTCACTTTTGAGTGCATTTTGTACATAAAAATCTGTTTTTCATTCAAAAGTGTCAAAAAAGCGTTTTCAGCTCTAAACAGCACTCATTGGACTTCTGAGCTTACAATGTGACAAGAAATACCACGTTCTTCAACTGCAAATAACAACTTTGACTTTTGAGTGAATTTTGGCTACAAAAAACAGTTTTTCATTCAAAAGTGTCAAAAAAGCGTTTTCAGCTCCAAATAGCACTGTTTGGGCTTCTCCACTTACAAGGTAACAAGAAATAACACGTTCTTCATCTGCAAATGAGAACTTTGACTTTTGAGTGCATTTTGGCCACAAAAATCAGTTTTTCATTCAAAAGTGTCAAAAAAGCGTTTTCAGCTCTAAACAGCACTCATTGGACTTCTGAACTTACAAGGTGACAAGAAATAACACGTTCTTCAACTGCAAATGACAACTTTGACTTTTGAGTGCTTTTTAGCCACAAAAATCAGTTTTTCATTCAAAAGTGTCAAAAAAGCGTTTTCAGCTCCAAATAGCACTGTTTGGGCTTCTCCACTTACAAGGTAACAAGAAATAACACGTTCTTCATCTGCAAATGAGAACTTTGACTTTTGAGTGCTTTTTGGCCACAAAAATCAGTTTTTCATTCAAAAGTGTCAAAAAAGCGTTTTCAGCTCCAAATAGCACTGATTGGGCTTCTCCACTTACAAGGTGACAAGAAATAACACGTTCTTCAACTGCAAATGAGAACTTTGACTTTTGAGTGCAAATTGTACATAAAAATCAGTTTTTCATTCAAAAGTGTCAAAAAAGCGTTTTCAGCTCTAAACAGCATTCATTGGACTTCTGAACTTACAAGGTGACAAGAAATACCACGTTCTTCAACTGCAAATGACAACATTGACTTTTGAGTGAATTTTGGCCACAAAAACAGTTTTTCATTCAAAAGTGTCAAAAAATCGTTTTCAGCTCCAAATAGCACTGTTTGGGCTTCTCCACTTACAAGGTGACAAGAAATAACACGTTCTTCACTTTTGAGTGCATATTATACATAAAAATCAGTTTTTCATTCAAAAGTGTCAAAAAAGCGTTTTCAGCTCTAAACAGCACTCATTGGACTTCTGAACTTACAAGGTGACAAGAAATAACACGTTCTTCAACTGCAAATGAGAACTTTGACTTTTGAGTGCTTTTTGGCCACAAAAATCAGTTTTTCATTCAAAAGTGTCAAAAAAGCGTTTTCAGCTCTAAACAGCACTCATTGGACTTCTGAACTTACAAGGTGACAAGAAATAACACGTTCTTCAACTGCAAATGACAACTTTGACTTTTGAGTGCTTTTTGGCCACAAAAATCAGTTTTTCATTCAAAAGTGTAAAAAAAGCGTTTTCAGCTCCAAATAGCACTGTTTGGGCTTCTCCACTTACAAGGTAACAAGAAATAACACGTTCTTCATCTGCAAATGAGAACTTTGACTTTTGAGTGCTTTTTGGCCACAAAAATCAGTTTTTCATTCAAAAGTGTCAAAAAAGCGTTTTCAGCTCCAAATAGCACTGTTTGGGCTTCTCCACTTACAAGGTGACAAGAAATAACACGTTCTTCAACTGCAAATGAGAACTTTGACTTTTGAGTGCAAATTGTACATAAAAATCAGTTTTTCATTCAAAAGTGTCAAAAAAGCGTTTTCAGCTCTAAACAGCACTCATTGGACTTCTGAACTTACAAGGTGACAAGAAATAACACGTTCTTCAACTGCAAATGACAACTTTGACTTTTGAGTGCTTTTTGGCCACAAAAATCAGTTCTTCATTCAAAAGTGTCAAAAAAGCGTTTTCAGCTCTAAACAGCACTCATTGGACTTCTGAGCTTACAAGGTTACAAAAAATAATACTTTCTTCACTTTTGAGTGCATTTTGTACATAAAAATCTGTTTTTCATTCAAAATGTCAAAAAAGTGTTTTCAGCTCCAAACAGCACTCATTGGACTTCTGAGCTTACAAGGTGACAAAAAATAACACGTTCTTCAACTGCAAATGACAACTTTGACTTTTGAGTGCTTTTTGGCCACAAAAATCAGTTCTTCATTCAAAAGTGTCAAAAAAGCGTTTTCAGCTCTAAACAGCACTCATTGGACTTCTGAGCTTACAAGGTTACAAAAAATAATACTTTCTTCACTTTTGAGTGCATTTTGTACATAAAAATCTGTTTTTCATTCAAAATGTCAAAAAAGCGTTTTCAGCTCTAAACAGCTCTCATTGGACTTCTGAGCTTACAAGGTGACAAGAAATACCACGTTCTTCAACTGCAAATGACAACTTTGACTTTTGAGTGAATTTTGGCTACAAAAAACAGTTTTTCATTCAAAAGTGTCAAAAAAGCGTTTTCAGCTCCAAATAGCACTGTTTGGGCTTCTCCACTTACAAGGTAACAAGAAATAACACGTTCTTCATCTGCAAATGAGAACTTTGACTTTTGAGTGCATTTTGGCCACAAAAATCAGTTTTTCATTCAAAAGTGTCAAAAAAGCGTTTTCAGCTCTAAACAGCACTCATTGGACTTCTGAACTTACAAGGTGACAAGAAATAACACGTTCTTCAACTGCAAATGACAACTTTGACTTTTGAGTGCTTTTTGGCCACAAAAATCAGTTTTTCATTCAAAAGTGTCAAAAAAGCGTTTTCAGCTCCAAATAGCACTGTTTGGGCTTCTCCACTTACAAGGTAACAAGAAATAACACGTTCTTCATCTGCAAATGAGAACTTTGACTTTTGAGTGCTTTTTGGCCACAAAAATCAGTTTTTCATTCAAAAGTGTCAAAAAAGCGTTTTCAGCTCCAAATAGCACTGTTTGGACTTCTCCACTTACAAGGTGACAAGAAATGACACGTTCTTCACTTTCGAGTGCATTTTGTACATAAAAATCAGTTTTTCATTCAAAAGTGTCAAAAAAGCGTTTTCATCTCCAAATAGCACTGATTGGGCTTCTCCACTTACAAGGTGACAAGAAATAACACGTTCTTCAACTGCAAATGAGAACTTTGACTTTTGAGTGCAAATTGTACATAAAAATCAGTTTTTCATTCAAAAGTGTCAAAAAAGCGTTTTCAGCTCTAAACAGCACTCATTGGACTTCTGAACTTACAAGGTGACAAGAAATACCACGTTCTTCAACTGCAAATGACAACATTGACTTTTGAGTGAATTTTGGCCACAAAAACAGTTTTTCATTCAAAAGTGTCAAAAAATCGTTTTCAGCTCCAAATAGCACTGTTTGGGCTTCTCCACTTACAAGGTGACAAGAAATAACAGGTTCTTCACTTTTGAGTGCATATTATACATAAAAATCAGTTTTTCATTCAAAAGAGTCAAAAAAGCGTTTACAGGTCCAAATAGCACTGTTTGGGCTTCTCCACTTACAAGGTGACAAGAAATAACACGTTCTTCACTTTTGAGTGCATATTATACATAAAAATCAGTTTTTCATTCAAAAGTCTCAAAAAAGCGTTTTCAGCTCCAAATAGCACTCATTGGACTTCTGAAAATACAAGGTGACAAGAAATAACACGTTCTTCAACTGCAAATGAGAACTTTGACTTTTGAGTGCTTTTTGGCCACAAAAATCAGTTTTTCATTCAAAAGTGTCAAAAAAGCGTTTTCAGCTCTAAACAGCACTCATTGGACTTCTGAGCTTACAAAGTTACAAAAAATAATACTTTCTTCACTTTTGAGTGCATTTTGTACATAAAAATCTGTTTTTCATTCAAAATGTCAAAAAAGTGTTTTCAGCTCCAAACAGCACTCATTGGACTTCTGAGCTTACAAGGTGACAAAAAATAACACGTTCTTCAACTGCAAATGACAACTTTGACTTTTGAGTGCTTTTTGGCCACAAAAATCAGTTCTTCATTCAAAAGTGTCAAAAAAGCGTTTTCAGCTCCAAATAGCACTGTTTGGACTTCTCCACTTACAAGGTGACAAGAAATGACACGTTCGTCACTTTCGAGTGTAAATTGTACATAAAAATCAGTTTTTCATTCAAAAGTGTCAAAAAAGCGTTTTCAGCTCTAAACAGCACTCATTGGACTTCTGAACTTACAAGGTGACAAGAAATAACACGTTCTTCAACTGCAAATGACAACTTTGACTTTTGAGTGCTTTTTGGCCACAAAAATCAGTTTTTCATTCAAAAGTGTCAAAAAAGCGTTTTCAGCTCTAAACAGCACTCATTGGACTTCTGAACTTACAAGGTGACAAGAAATAACGCGTTCTTCAACTGCAAATGACAACTTTGACTTTTGATTGCTTTTTGGCCACAAAAATCAGTTTTTCATTCAAAAGTGTCAAAAAAGCGTTTTCAGCTCCAAATAGCACTGTTTGGGCTTCTCCACTTACAAGGTAACAAGAAATAACACGTTCTTCATCTGCAAATGAGAACTTTGACTTTTGAGTGCATTTTGGCCACAAAAATCAGTTTTTCATTCAAAAGTGTCAAAAAAGCGTTTTCAGCTCCAAATAGCACTGTTTGGACTTCTCCAATTACAAGGTGACAAGAAATGACACGTTCTTCACTTTCGAGTGCATTTTGTACATAAAAATCAGTTTTTCATTCAAAAGTGTCAAAAAAGCGTTTTCAGCTCCAAATAGCACTGTTTGGACTTCTCCAATTACAAGGTGACAAGAAATGACACGTTCTTCACTTTCGAGTGCATTTTGTACAAAAAAATCAGTTTTTCATTCAAAAGTGTCAAAAAAGCGTTTTCAGCTCCAAATAGCACTGATTGGGCTTCTCCACTTACAAGGTGACAAGAAATAACACGTTCTTCAACTGCAAATGAGAACTTTGACTTTTGAGTGCAAATTGTACATAAAAATCAGTTTTTCATTCAAAAGTGTCAAAAAAGCGTTTTCAGCTCTAAACAGCACTCATTGGACTTCTGAACTTACAAGGTGACAAGAAATAACACGTTCTTCAACTGCAAATGACAACTTTGACTTTTGAGTGCTTTTTGGCCACAAAAATCAGTTCTTCATTCAAAAGTGTCAAAAAAGCGTTTTCAGCTCTAAACAGCACTCATTGGACTTCTGAGCTTACAAGGTTACAAAAAATAATACTTTCTTCACTTTTGAGTGCATTTTGTACATAAAAATCTGTTTTTCATTCAAAATGTCAAAAAAGCGTTTTCAGCTCCAAATAGCACTGATTGGGCTTCTCCCCTTACAAGGTGACAAGAAATAACACTTTCTTCACTTTTGAGTGCATATTGCACATAAAAATCAATTTTTCATTCAAAAGTGTCAAAAAAGCGTTTTCAGCTCCAAATAGCACTGTTTGGGCTTCTCTACTTACAAGGTGACAAGAAATAACACGTTCTTCACTTTTGAGTGCAAATTGTACATAAAAATCAGTTTTTCATTCAAAAGTGTCAAAAAAGCGTTTTCAGCTCTAAACAGCACTCATTGGACTTCTGAGCTTACAAGGTGACAAGAAATACCACGTTCTTCAACTGCAAATGACAACTTTGACTTTTGAGTGAATTTTGGCTACAAAAAACAGTTTTTCATTCAAAAGTGTCAAAAAAGCGTTTTCAGCTCCAAATAGCACTGTTTGGGCTTCTCCACTTACAAGGTAACAAGAAATAACACGTTCTTCATCTGCAAATGAGAACTTTGACTTTTGAGTGCATTTTGGCCACAAAAATCAGTTTTTCATTCAAAAGTGTCAAAAAAGCGTTTTCAGCTCTAAACAGCACTCATTGGACTTCTGAACTTACAAGGTGACAAGAAATAACACGTTCTTCAACTGCAAATGACAACTTTGACTTTTGAGTGCTTTTTGGCCACAAAAATCAGTTTTTCATTCAAAAGTGTCAAAAAAGCGTTTTCAGCTCCAAATAGCACTGTTTGGGCTTCTCCACTTACAAGGTGAAAAGAAATAACACGTTCTTCATCTGCAAATGAGAACTTTGACTTTTGAGTGCTTTTTGGCCACAAAAATCAGTTTTTCATTCAAAAGTGTCAAAAAAGCGTTTTCAGCTCCAAATAGCACTGTTTGGACTTCTCCACTTACAAGGTGACAAGAAATGACACGTTCTTCACTTTCGAGTGCATTTTGTACATAAAAATCAGTTTTTCATTCAAAAGTGTCAAAAAAGCGTTTTCAGCTCCAAATAACACTGATTGGGCTTCTCCACTTACAAGGTGACAAGAAATAACACGTTCTTCAACTGCAAATGAGAACTTTGACTTTTGAGTGCAAATTGTACATAAAAATCAGTTTTTCATTCAAAAGTGTCAAAAAAGCGTTTTCAGCTCTAAACAGCATTCATTGGACTTCTGAACTTACAAGGTGACAAGAAATACCACGTTCTTCAACTGCAAATGACAACATTGACTTTTGAGTGAATTTTGGCCAGAAAAACAGTTTTTCATTCAAAAGTGTCAAAAAATCGTTTTCAGCTCCAAATAGCACTGTTTGGGCTTCTCCACTTACAAGGTGACAAGAAATAACACGTTCTTCACTTTTGAGTGCATATTATACATAAAAAACAGTTTTTCATTCAAAAGAGTCAAAAAAGCGTTTTCAGGTCCAAATAGCACTGTTTGGGCTTCTCCACTTACAAGGTGACAAGAAATAACACGTTCTTCACTTTTGAGTGCATATTATACATAAAAATCAGTTTTTCATTCAAAAGTCTCAAAAAAGCGTTTTCAGCTCCAAATAGCACTCATTGGACTTCTGAAAATACAAGGTGACAAGAAATAACACGTTCTTCAACTGCAAATGAGAACTTTGACTTTTGAGTGCTTTTTGGCCACAAAAATCAGTTTTTCATTCAAAAGTGTCAAAAAAGCGTTTTCAGCTCTAAACAGCACTCATTGGACTTCTGAGCTTACAAGGTGACAAGAAATACCACGTTCTTCAACTGCAAATGAAAACTTTGACTTTTGAGTGAATTTTGGCTACAAAAAACAGTTTTTCATTCAAAAGTGTCAAAAAAGCGTTTTCAGCTCCAAATAGCACTGTTTGGGCTTCTCCACTTACAAGGTGACAAGAAATAACACGTTCTTCACTTTTGAGTGCATATTATACATAAAAATCAGTTTTTCATTCAAAAGAGTCAAAAAAGCGTTTTCAGGTCCAAATAGCACTGTTTGGGCTTCTCCACTTACAAGGTGACAAGAAATAACACGTTCTTCACTTTTGAGTGCATATTATACATAAAAATCAGTTTTTCATTCAAAAGTCTCAAAAAAGCGTTTTCAGCTCCAAATAGCACTCATTGGATTTCTGAAAATACAAGGTGACAAGAAATAACACGTTCTTCAACTGCAAATGAGAACTTTGACTTTTGAGTGCTTTTTGGCCACAAAAATCAGTTTTTCATTCAAAAGTGTCAAAAAAGCGTTTTCAGCTCTAAACAGCACTCATTGGACTTCTGAGCTTACAAAGTTACAAAAAATAATACTTTCTTCACTTTTGAGTGCATTTTGTACATAAAAATCTGTTTTTCATTCAAAATGTCAAAAAAGCGTTTTCAGCTCCAAATAGCACTGTTCGGGCTTCTCCACTTACAAGGTAACAAGAAATAACACGTTCTTCATCTGCAAATGAGAACTTTGACTTTTGAGTGCATTTTGGCCACAAAAATCAGTTTTTCATTCAAAAGTGTCAAAAAAGCGTTTTCAGCTCCAAATAGCACTGTTTGGACTTTTCCACTTACAAGGTGACAAGAAATGACACGTTCTTCACTTTCGAGTGTAAATTGTACATAAAAATCAGTTTTTCATTCAAAAGTGTCAAAAAAGCGTTTTCAGCTCTAAACAGCACTCATTGGACTTCTGAACTTACAAGGTGACAAGAAATAACACGTTCTTCAACTGCAAATGACAACTTTGACTTTTGAGTGCTTTTTGGCCACAAAAATCAGTTTTTCATTCAAAAGTGTCAAAAAAGCGTTTTCAGCTCTAAACAGCACTCATTGGACTTCTGAACTTACAAGGTGACAAGAAATAACACGTTCTTCAACTGCAAATGACAACTTTGACTTTTGAGTGCTTTTTGGCCACAAAAATCAGTTTTTAATTCAAAAGTGTCAAAAAAGCGTTTTCAGCTCCAAATAGCGCTGTTTGGGCTTCTCCACTTACAAGGTAACAAGAAATAACACGTTCTTCATCTGCAAATGAGAACTTTGACTTTTGAGTGCTTTTTGGCCACAAAAATCAGTTTTTCATTCAAAAGTGTCAAAAAAGCGTTTTCAGCTCAAAATAGCACTGTTTGGACTTCTCCACTTACAAGGTTACAAAAAACAATACTTTCTTCACTTTTGAGTGCATTTTGTACATAAAAATCTGTTTTTATTCAAAATGTCAAAAAAGCGTTTTCAGCTCCAAATAGCACTGATTGGGCTTCTCCACTTACAAGGTGACAAGAAATAACACTTTCTTCACTTTTGAGTGCATATTGCACATAAAAATCAGTTTTTCATTCAAAAGTGTCAAAAAAGCGTTTTCAGCTCCAAATAGCACTGTTTGGGCTTCTCTACTTACAAGGTGACAAGAAATAACACGTTCTTCACTTTTGAGTGCAAATTGTACATAAAAATCAGTTTTTCATTCAAAAGTGTCAAAAAAGCGTTTTCAGCTCTAAACAGCACTCATTGGACTCCTCCACTTACAAGGTGACAAGAAATAACACGTTCTTCATCTGCAAATGAGAACTTTGACTTTTGAGTGCATTTTGGCCACAAAAATCAGTTTTTCATTCAAAAGTGTCAAAAAAGCGTTTTCAGCTCCAAATAGCACTGTTTGGACTTCTCCACTTACAAGGTGACAAGAAATGACACGTTCTTCACTTTCGAGTGCAAATTGTACATAAAAATCAGTTTTTCATTCAAAAGTGTCAAAAAAGCGTTTTCAGCTCTAAACAGCACTCATTGGACTTCTGAACTTACAAGGTGACAAGAAATAACACGTTCTTCAACTGCAAATGACAACTTTGACTTTTGATTGCTTTTTGGCCACAAAAATCAGTTTTTCATTCAAAAGTGTCAAAAAAGCGTTTTCAGCTCCAAATAGCACTGTTTGGGCTTCTCCACTTACAAGGTAACAAGAAATAACACGTTCTTCATCTGCAAATGAGAACTTTGACTTTTGAGTGCATTTTGGCCACAAAAATCAGTTTTTCATTCAAAAGTGTCAAAAAAGCGTTTTCAGCTCCAAATAGCACTGTTTGGACTTCTCCAATTACAAGGTGACAAGAAATGACACATTCTTCACTTTCGAGTGCATTTTGTACATAAAAATCAGTTTTTCATTCAAAAGTGTCAAAAAAGCGTTTTCAGCTCCAAATAGCACTGATTGGGCTTCTCCACTTACAAGGTGACAAGAAATAACACGTTCTTCAACTGCAAATGAGAACTTTGACTTTTGAGTGCAAATTGTACATAAAAATCAGTTTTTCATTCAAAAGTGTCAAAAAAGCGTTTTCAGCTCTAAACAGCACTCATTGGACTTCTGAATTTACAAGGTGACAAGAAATAACACGTTCTTCAACTGCAAATGACAACTTTGACTTTTGAGTGCTTTTTGGCCACAAAAATCAGTTCTTCATTCAAAAGTGTCAAAAAAGCGTTTTCAGCTCTAAACAGCACTGTTTGGGCTTCTCCACTTACAAGGTAACAAGAAATAACACGTTCTTCATCTGCAAATGAGAACTTTGACTTTTGAGTGCATTTTGGCCACAAAAATCAGTTTTTCATTCAAAAGTGTCAAAAAAGCGTTTTCAGCTCTAAACAGCACTCATTGGACTTCTGAACTTACAAGGTGACAAGAAATAACACGTTCTTCAACTGCAAATGACAACTTTGACTTTTGAGTGCTTTTTAGCCACAAAAATCAGTTTTTCATTCAAAAGTGTCAAAAAAGCGTTTTCAGCTCCAAATAGCACTGTTTGGGCTTCTCCACTTACAAGGTAACAAGAAATAACACGTTCTTCATCTGCAAATGAGAACTTTGACTTTTGAGTGCTTTTTGGCCACAAAAATCAGTTTTTCATTCAAAAGTGTCAAAAAAGCGTTTTCAGCTCCAAATAGCACTGTTTGGACTTCTCCACTTACAAGGTGACAAGAAATGACACGTTCTTCACTTTCGAGTGCATTTTGTACATAAAATCAGTTTTTCATTCAAAAGTGTCAAAAAAGCGTTTTCAGCTCCAAATAGCACTGATTGGGCTTCTCCACTTACAAGGTGACAAGAAATAACACGTTCTTCAACTGCAAATGAGAACTTTGACTTTTGAGTGCAAATTGTACATAAAAATCAGTTTTTCATTCAAAAGTGTCAAAAAAGCGTTTTCAGCTCTAAACAGCATTCATTGGACTTCTGAACTTACAAGGTGACAAGAAATACCACGTTCTTCAACTGCAAATGACAACATTGACTTTTGAGTGAATTTTGGCCACAAAAACAGTTTTTCATTCAAAAGTGTCAAAAAATCGTTTTCAGCTCCAAATAGCACTGTTTGGGCTTCTCCACTTACAAGGTGACAAGAAATAACACGTTCTTCACTTTTGAGTGCATATTATACATAAAAATCAGTTTTTCATTCAAAAGTGTCAAAAAAGCGTTTTCAGCTCTAAACAGCACTCATTGGACTTCTGAACTTACAAGGTGACAAGAAATAACACGTTCTTCAACTGCAAATGAGAACTTTGACTTTTGAGTGCTTTTTGGCCACAAAAATCAGTTTTTCATTCAAAAGTGTCAAAAAAGCGTTTTCAGCTCTAAACAGCACTCATTGGACTTCTGAACTTACAAGGTGACAAGAAATAACACGTTCTTCAACTGCAAATGACAACTTTGACTTTTGAGTGCTTTTTGGCCACAAAAATCAGTTTTTCATTCAAAAGTGTAAAAAAAGCGTTTTCAGCTCCAAATAGCACTGTTTGGGCTTCTCCACTTACAAGGTAACAAGAAATAACACGTTCTTCATCTGCAAATGAGAACTTTGACTTTTGAGTGCTTTTTGGCCACAAAAATCAGTTTTTCATTCAAAAGTGTCAAAAAAGCGTTTTCAGCTCCAAATAGCACTGTTTGGACTTCTCCACTTACAAGGTGACAAGAAATGACACGTTCTTCACTTTCGAGTGCATTTTGTACATAAAATTAGTTTTTCATTCAAAAGTGTCAAAAAAGCGTTTTCAGCTCCAAATAGCACTGATTGGGCTTCTCCACTTACAAGGTGACAAGAAATAACACGTTCTTCAACTGCAAATGAGAACTTTGACTTTTGAGTGCAAATTGTACATAAAAATCAGTTTTTCATTCAAAAGTGTCAAAAAAGCGTTTTCAGCTCTAAACAGCATTCATTGGACTTCTGAACTTACAAGGTGACAAGAAATACCACGTTCTTCAACTGCAAATGACAACATTGACTTTTGAGTGAATTTTGGCCACAAAAACAGTTTTTCATTCAAAAGTGTCAAAAAATCGTTTTCAGCTCCAAATAGCACTGTTTGGGCTTCTCCACTTACAAGGTGACAAGAAATAACACGTTCTTCACTTTTGAGTGCATATTATACATAAAAATCAGTTTTTCATTCAAAAGTGTCAAAAAAGCGTTTTCAGCTCTAAACAGCACTCATTGGACTTCTGAACTTACAAGGTGACAAGAAATAACACGTTCTTCAACTGCAAATGAGAACTTTGACTTTTGAGTGCTTTTTGGCCACAAAAATCAGTTTTTCATTCAAAAGTGTCAAAAAAGCGTTTTCAGCTCTAAACAGCACTCATTGGACTTCTGAACTTACAAGGTGACAAGAAATAACACGTTCTTCAACTGCAAATGACAACTTTGACTTTTGAGTGCTTTTTGGCCACAAAAATCAGTTTTTCATTCAAAAGTGTAAAAAAAGCGTTTTCAGCTCCAAATAGCACTGTTTGGGCTTCTCCACTTACAAGGTAACAAGAAATAACACGTTCTTCATCTGCAAATGAGAACTTTGACTTTTGAGTGCTTTTTGGCCACAAAAATCAGTTTTTCATTCAAAAGTGTCAAAAAAGCGTTTTCAGCTCCAAATAGCACTGTTTGGGCTTCTCCACTTACAAGGTGACAAGAAATAACACGTTCTTCAACTGCAAATGAGAACTTTGACTTTTGAGTGCAAATTGTACATAAAAATCAGTTTTTCATTCAAAAGTGTCAAAAAAGCGTTTTCAGCTCTAAACAGCACTCATTGGACTTCTGAACTTACAAGGTGACAAGAAATAACACGTTCTTCAACTGCAAATGACAACTTTGACTTTTGAGTGCTTTTTGGCCACAAAAATCAGTTCTTCATTCAAAAGTGTCAAAAAAGCGTTTTCAGCTCAAAACAGCACTCATTGGACTTCTGAGCTTACAAGGTTACAAAAAATAATACTTTCTTCACTTTTGAGTGCATTTTGTACATAAAAATCTGTTTTTCATTCAAAATGTCAAAAAAGTGTTTTCAGCTCCAAACAGCACTCATTGGACTTCTGAGCTTACAAGGTGACAAGAAATAACACGTTCTTCAACTGCAAATGACAACTTTGACTTTTGAGTGCTTTTTGGCCACAAAAATCAGTTCTTCATTCAAAAGTGTCAAAAAAGCGTTTTCAGCTCTAAACAGCACTCATTGGACTTCTGAGCTTACAAGGTTACAAAAAATAATACTTTCTACACTTTTGAGTGCATTTTGTACATAAAAATCTGTTTTTCATTCAAAAGTGTCAAAAAAGCGTTTTCAGCTCTAAACAGCACTCATTGGACTTCTGAACTTACAAGGTGACAAGAAATAACACGTTCTTCAACTGCAAATGACAACTTTGACTTTTGAGTGCTTTTTGGCCACAAAAATCAGTTTTTCATTCAAAAGTGTAAAAAAAGCGTTTTCAGCTCCAAATAGCACTGTTTGGGCTTCTCCACTTACAAGGTAACAAGAAATAACACGTTCTTCATCTGCAAATGAGAACTTTGACTTTTGAGTGCTTTTTGGCCACAAAAATCAGTTTTTCATTCAAAAGTGTCAAAAAAGCGTTTTCAGCTCCAAATAGCACTGTTTGGGCTTCTCCACTTACAAGGTGACAAGAAATAACACGTTCTTCAACTGCAAATGAGAACTTTGACTTTTGAGTGCAAATTGTACATAAAAATCAGTTTTTCATTCAAAAGTGTCAAAAAAGCGTTTTCAGCTCTAAACAGCACTCATTGGACTTCTGAACTTACAAGGTGACAAGAAATAACACGTTCTTCAACTGCAAATGACAACTTAGACTTTTGAGTGCTTTTTGGCCACAAAAATCAGTTCTTCATTCAAAAGTGTCAAAAAAGCGTTTTCAGCTCTAAACAGCACTCATTGGACTTCTGAGCTTACAAGGTTACAAAAAATAATACTTTCTTCACTTTTGAGTGCATTTTGTACATAAAAATCTGTTTTTCATTCAAAATGTCAAAAAAGTGTTTTCAGCTCCAAACAGCACTCATTGGACTTCTGAGCTTACAAGGTGACAAAAAATAACACGTTCTTCAACTGCAAATGACAACTTTGACTTTTGAGTGCTTTTTGGCCACAAAAATCAGTTCTTCATTCAAAAGTGTCAAAAAAGCGTTTTCAGCTCTAAACAGCACTCATTGGACTTCTGAGCTTACAAGGTTACAAAAAATAATACTTTCTTCACTTTTGAGTGCATTTTGTACATAAAAATCTGTTTTTCATTCAAAATGTCAAAAAAGCGTTTTCAGCTCTAAACAGCTCTCATTGGACTTCTGAGCTTACAAGGTGACAAGAAATACCACGTTCTTCAACTGCAAATGACAACTTTGACTTTTGAGTGAATTTTGGCTACAAAAAACAGTTTTTCATTCAAAAGTGTCAAAAAAGCGTTTTCAGCTCCAAATAGCACTGTTTGGGCTTCTCCACTTACAAGGTAACAAGAAATAACACGTTCTTCATCTGCAAATGAGAACTTTGACTTTTGAGTGCATTTTGGCCACAAAAATCAGTTTTTCATTCAAAAGTGTCAAAAAAGCGTTTTCAGCTCTAAACAGCACTCATTGGACTTCTGAACTTACAAGGTGACAAGAAATAACACGTTCTTCAACTGCAAATGACAACTTTGACTTTTGAGTGCTTTTTGGCCACAAAAATCAGTTTTTCATTCAAAAGTGTCAAAAAAGCGTTTTCAGCTCCAAATAGCACTGTTTGGGCTTCTCCACTTACAAGGTGACAAGAAATAACACGTTCTTCATCTGCAAATGAGAACTTTGACTTTTGAGTGCTTTTTGGCCACAAAAATCAGTTTTTCATTCAAAAGTGTCAAAAAAGCGTTTTCAGCTCCAAATAGCACTGTTTGGACTTCTCCACTTACAAGGTGACAAGAAATGACACGTTCTTCACTTTCGAGTGCATTTTGTACATAAAAATCAGTTTTTCATTCAAAAGTGTCAAAAAAGCGTTTTCATCTCCAAATAGCACTGATATGGCTTCTCCACTTACAAGGTGACAAGAAATAACACGTTCTTCAACTGCAAATGAGAACTTTGACTTTTGAGTGCAAATTGTACATAAAAATCAGTTTTTCATTCAAAAGTGTCAAAAAAGCGTTTTCAGCTCTAAACAGCACTCATTGGACTTCTGAACTTACAAGGTGACAAGAAATACCACGTTCTTCAACTGCAAATGACAACATTGACTTTTGAGTGAATTTTGGCCACAAAAACAGTTTTTCATTCAAAAGTGTCAAAAAATCGTTTTCAGCTCTAAACAGCACTCATTGGACTTCTGAACTTACAAGGTGACAAGAAATAACGCGTTCTTCAACTGCAAATGACAACTTTGACTTTTGATTGCTTTTTGGCCACAAAAATCAGTTTTTCATTCAAAAGTGTCAAAAAAGCGTTTTCAGCTCCAAATAGCACTGTTTGGGCTTCTCCACTTACAAGGTAACAAGAAATAACACGTTCTTCATCTGCAAATGAGAACTTTGACTTTTGAGTGCATTTTGGCCACAAAAATCAGTTTTTCATTCAAAAGTGTCAAAAAAGCGTTTTCAGCTCCAAATAGCACTGTTTGGACTTCTCCAATTACAAGGTGACAAGAAATGACACGTTCTTCACTTTCGAGTGCATTTTGTACATAAAAATCAGTTTTTCATTCAAAAGTGTCAAAAAAGCGTTTTCAGCTCCAAATAGCACTGTTTGGACTTCTCCAATTACAAGGTGACAAGAAATGACACGTTCTTCACTTTCGAGTGCATTTTGTACAAAAAAATCAGTTTTTCATTCAAAAGTGTCAAAAAAGCGTTTTCAGCTCCAAATAGCACTGATTGGGCTTCTCCACTTACAAGGTGACAAGAAATAACACGTTCTTCAACTGCAAATGAGAACTTTGACTTTTGAGTGCAAATTGTACATAAAAATCAGTTTTTCATTCAAAAGTGTCAAAAAAGCGTTTTCAGCTCTAAACAGCACTCATTGGACTTCTGAACTTACAAGGTGACAAGAAATAACACGTTCTTCAACTGCAAATGACAACTTTGACTTTTGAGTGCTTTTTGGCCACAAAAATCAGTTCTTCATTCAAAAGTGTCAAAAACGCGTTTTCAGCTCTAAACAGCACTCATTGGACTTCTGAGCTTACAAGGTTACAAAAAATAATACTTTCTTCACTTTTGAGTGCATTTTGTACATAAAAATCTGTTTTTCATTCAAAATGTCAAAAAAGCGTTTTCAGCTCCAAATAGCACTGATTGGGCTTCTCCACTTACAAGGTGACAAGAAATAACACTTTCTTCACTTTTGAGTGCATATTGCACATAAAAATCAATTTTTCATTCAAAAGTGTCAAAAAAGCGTTTTCAGCTCCAAATAGCACTGTTTGGGCTTCTCTACTTACAAGGTGACAAGAAATAACACGTTCTTCACTTTTGAGTGCAAATTGTACATAAAAATCAGTTTTTCATTCAAAAGTGTCAAAAAAGCGTTTTCAGCTCTAAACAGCACTCATTGGACTTCTGAGCTTACAAGGTGACAAGAAATACCACGTTCTTCAACTGCAAATGACAACTTTGACTTTTGAGTGAATTTTGGCTACAAAAAACAGTTTTTCATTCAAAAGTGTCAAAAAAGCGTTTTCAGCTCCAAATAGCACTGTTTGGGCTTCTCCACTTACAAGGTAACAAGAAATAACACGTTCTTCATCTGCAAATGAGAACTTTGACTTTTGAGTGCATTTTGGCCACAAAAATCAGTTTTTCATTCAAAAGTGTCAAAAAAGCGTTTTCAGCTCCAAATAGCACTGTTTGGACTTCTCCAATTACAAGGTGACAAGAAATGACACGTTCTTCACTTTCGAGTGCATTTTGTACATAAAAATCAGTTTTTCATTCAAAAGTGTCAAAAAAGCGTTTTCAGCTCCAAATAGCACTGTTTGGACTTCTCCAATTACAAGGTGACAAGAAATGACACGTTCGTCACTTTCGAGTGTAAATTGTACATAAAAATCAGTTTTTCATTCAAAAGTGTCAAAAAAGCGTTTTCAGCTCCAAATAGCACTGATTGGGCTTCTCCACTCAGGTGACAAGAAATAACACGTTCTTCAACTGCAAATGAGAACTTTGACTTTTGAGTGCAAATTGTACATAAAAATCAGTTTTTCATTCAAAAGTGTCAAAAAAGCGTTTTCAGCTCTAAACAGCACTCATTGGACTTCTGAACTTACAAGGTGACAAGAAATACGTTCTTCAACTGCAAATGACAACTTTGACTTTTGAGTGCTTTTTGGCCACAAAAATCAGTTTTTCATTCAAAAGTGTCAAAAAAGCGTTTTCAGCTCTAAACAGCACTCATTGGACTTCTGAACTTACAAGGTGACAAGAAATAACGCGTTCTTCAACTGCAAATGACAACTTTGACTTTTGATTGCTTTTTGGCCACAAAAATCAGTTTTTCATTCAAAAGTGTCAAAAAAGCGTTTTCAGCTCCAAATAGCACTGTTTGGGCTTCTCCACTTACAAGGTAACAAGAAATAACACGTTCTTCATCTGCAAATGAGAACTTTGACTTTTGAGTGCATTTTGGCCACAAAAATCAGTTTTTCATTCAAAAGTGTCAAAAAAGCGTTTTCAGCTCCAAATAGCACTGTTTGGACTTCTCCAATTACAAGGTGACAAGAAATGACACGTTCTTCACTTTCGAGTGCATTTTGTACATAAAAATCAGTTTTTCATTCAAAAGTGTCAAAAAAGCGTTTTCAGCTCCAAATAGCACTGTTTGGACTTCTCCAATTACAAGGTGACAAGAAATGACACGTTCTTCACTTTCGAGTGCATTTTGTACAAAAAAATCAGTTTTTCATTCAAAAGTGTCAAAAAAGCGTTTTCAGCTCCAAATAGCACTGATTGGGCTTCTCCACTTACAAGGTGACAAGAAATAACACGTTCTTCAACTGCAAATGAGAACTTTGACTTTTGAGTGCAAATTGTACATAAAAATCAGTTTTTCATTCAAAAGTGTCAAAAAAGCGTTTTCAGCTCTAAACAGCACTCATTGGACTTCTGAACTTACAAGGTGACAAGAAATAACACGTTCTTCAACTGCAAATGACAACTTAGACTTTTGAGTGAATTTTGGCTACAAAAAACAGTTTTTCATTCAAAAGTGTCAAAAAAGCGTTTTCAGCTCCAAATAGCACTGTTTGGGCTTCTCCACTTACAAGGTAACAAGAAATAACACGTTCTTCATCTGCAAATGAGAACTTTGACTTTTGAGTGCATTTTGGCCACAAAAATCAGTTTTTCATTCAAAAGTGTCAAAAAAGCGTTTTCAGCTCTAAACAGCACTCATTGGACTTCTGAACTTACAAGGTGACAAGAAATAACACGTTCTTCAACTGCAAATGACAACTTTGACTTTTGAGTGCTTTTTGGCCACAAAAATCAGTTTTTCATTCAAAAGTGTCAAAAAAGCGTTTTCAGCTCCAAATAGCACTGTTTGGGCTTCTCCACTTACAAGGTAACAAGAAATAACACGTTCTTCATCTGCAAATGAGAACTTTGACTTTTGAGTGCTTTTTGGCCACAAAAATCAGTTTTTCATTCAAAAGTGTCAAAAAAGCGTTTTCAGCTCCAAATAGCACTGTTTGGACTTCTCCACTTACAAGGTGACAAGAAATGACACGTTCTTCACTTTCGAGTGCATTTTGTACATAAAAATCAGTTTTTTATTCAAAAGTGTCAAAAAAGCGTTTTCAGCTCCAAATAGCACTGATTGGGCTTCTCCACTTACAAGGTGACAAGAAATAACACGTTCTTCAACTGCAAATGAGAACTTTGACTTTTGAGTGCAAATTGTACATAAAAATCAGTTTTTCATTCAAAAGTGTCAAAAAAGCGTTTTCAGCTCTAAACAGCATTCATTGGACTTCTGAACTTACAAGGTGACAAGAAATACCACGTTCTTCAACTGCAAATGACAACATTGACTTTTGAGTGAATTTTGGCCACAAAAACAGTTTTTCATTCAAAAGTGTCAAAAAATCGTTTTCAGCTCCAAATAGCACTGTTTGGGCTTCTCCACTTACAAGGTGACAAGAAATAACACGTTCTTCACTTTTGAGTGCATATTATACATAAAAAACAGTTTTTCATTCAAAAGAGTCAAAAAAGCGTTTTCAGGTCCAAATAGCACTGTTTGGGCTTCTCCACTTACAAGGTGACAAGAAATAACACGTTCTTCACTTTTGAGTGCATATTATACATAAAAATCAGTTTTTCATTCAAAAGTCTCAAAAAAGCGTTTTCAGCTCCAAATAGCACTCATTGGACTTCTGAAAATACAAGGTGACAAGAAATAACACGTTCTTCAACTGCAAATGAGAACTTTGACTTTTGAGTGCTTTTTGGCCACAAAAATCAGTTTTTCATTCAAAAGTGTCAAAAAAGCGTTTTCAGCTCTAAACAGCACTCATTGGACTTCTGAGCTTACAAGGTGACAAGAAATACCACGTTCTTCAACTGCAAATGAAAACTTTGACTTTTGAGTGAATTTTGGCTACAAAAAACAGTTTTTCATTCAAAAGTGTCAAAAAAGCGTTTTCAGCTCCAAATAGCACTGTTTGGGCTTCTCCACTTACAAGGTGACAAGAAATAACACGTTCTTCACTTTTGAGTGCATATTATACATAAAAATCAGTTTTTCATTCAAAAGAGTCAAAAAAGCGTTTTCAGGTCCAAATAGCACTGTTTGGGCTTCTCCACTTACAAGGTGACAAGAAATAACACGTTCTTCACTTTTGAGTGCATATTATACATAAAAATCAGTTTTTCATTCAAAAGTCTCAAAAAAGCGTTTTCAGCTCCAAATAGCACTCATTGGACTTCTGAAAATACAAGGTGACAAGAAATAACACGTTCTTCAACTGCAAATGAGAACTTTGACTTTTGAGTGCTTTTTGGCCACAAAAATCAGTTTATCATTCAAAAGTGTCTAAAAAGCGTTTTCAGCTCTAAACAGCACTCATTGGACTTCTGAGCTTACAAAGTTACAAAAAATAATACTTTCTTCACTTTTGAGTGCATTTTGTACATAAAAATCTGTTTTTCATTCAAAATGTCAAAAAAGCGTTTTCAGCTCCAAATAGCACTGTTCGGGCTTCTCCACTTACAAGGTAACAAGAAATAACACGTTCTTCATCTGCAAATGAGAACTTTGACTTTTGAGTGCATTTTGGCCACAAAAATCAGTTTTTCATTCAAAAGTGTCAAAAAAGCGTTTTCAGCTCCAAATAGCACTGTTTGGACTTCTCCACTTACAAGGTGACAAGAAATGACACGTTCTTCACTTTCGAGTGTAAATTGTACATAAAAATCAGTTTTCATTCAAAAGTGTCAAAAAAGCGTTTTCAGCTCTAAACAGCACTCATTGGACTTCTGAACTTACAAGGTGACAAGAAATAACACGTTCTTCAACTGCAAATGACAACTTTGACTTTTGAGTGCTTTTTGGCCACAAAAATCAGTTTTTCATTCAAAAGTGTCAAAAAAGCGTTTTCAGCTCTAAACAGCACTCATTGGACTTCTGAACTTACAAGGTGACAAGAAATAACACGTTCTTCAACTGCAAATGACAACTTTGACTTTTGAGTGCTTTTTGGCCACAAAAATCAGTTTTTCATTCAAAAGTGTCAAAAAAGCGTTTTCAGCTCCAAATAGCGCTGTTTGGGCTTCTCCACTTACAAGGTAACAAGAAATAACACGTTCTTCATCTGCAAATGAGAACTTTGACTTTTGAGTGCTTTTTGGCCACAAAAATCAGTTTTTCATTCAAAAGTGTCAAAAAAGCGTTTTCAGCTCAAAATAGCACTGTTTGGACTTCTCCACTTACAAGGTTACAAAAAACAATACTTTCTTCACTTTTGAGTGCATTTTGTACATAAAAATCTGTTTTTTATTCAAAATGTCAAAAAAGCGTTTTCAGCTCCAAATAGCACTGATTGGGCTTCTCCACTTACAAGGTGACAAGAAATAACACTTTCTTCACTTTTGAGTGTATATTGCACATAAAAATCAGTTTTTCATTCAAAAGTGTCAAAAAAGCGTTTTCAGCTCCAAATAGCACTGTTTGGGCTTCTCTACTTACAAGGTGACAAGAAATAACACGTTCTTCACTTTTGAGTGCAAATTGTACATAAAAATCAGTTTTTCATTCAAAAGTGTCAAAAAAGCGTTTTCAGCTCTAAACAGCACTCATTGGACTCCTCCACTTACAAGGTGACAAGAAATAACACGTTCTTCATCTGCAAATGAGAACTTTGACTTTTGAGTGCATTTTGGCCACAAAAATCAGTTTTTCATTCAAAAGTGTCAAAAAAGCGTTTTCAGCTCCAAATAGCACTGTTTGGACTTCTCCACTTACAAGGTGACAAGAAATGACACGTTCTTCACTTTCGAGTGCAAATTGTACATAAAAATCAGTTTTTCATTCAAAAGTGTCAAAAAAGCGTTTTCAGCTCTAAACAGCACTCATTGGACTTCTGAACTTACAAGGTGACAAGAAATAACACGTTCTTCAACTGCAAATGACAACTTTGACTTTTGATTGCTTTTTGGCCACAAAAATCAGTTTTTCATTCAAAAGTGTCAAAAAAGCGTTTTCAGCTCCAAATAGCACTGTTTGGGCTTCTCCACTTACAAGGTAACAAGAAATAACACGTTCTTCATCTGCAAATGAGAACTTTGACTTTTGAGTGCATTTTGGCCACAAAAATCAGTTTTTCATTCAAAAGTGTCAAAAAAGCGTTTTCAGCTCCAAATAGCACTGTTTGGACTTCTCCAATTACAAGGTGACAAGAAATGACACATTCTTCACTTTCGAGTGCATTTTGTACATAAAAATCAGTTTTTCATTCAAAAGTGTCAAAAAAGCGTTTTCAGCTCCAAATAGCACTGATTGGGCTTCTCCACTTACAAGGTGACAAGAAATAACACGTTCTTCAACTGCAAATGAGAACTTTGACTTTTGAGTGCAAATTGTACATAAAAATCAGTTTTTCATTCAAAAGTGTCAAAAAAGCGTTTTCAGCTCTAAACAGCACTCATTGGACTTCTGAATTTACAAGGTGACAAGAAATAACACGTTCTTCAACTGCAAATGACAACTTTGACTTTTGAGTGCTTTTTGGCCACAAAAATCAGTTCTTCATTCAAAAGTGTCAAAAAAGCGTTTTCAGCTCTAAACAGCACTCATTGGACTTCTGAGCTTACAAGGTTACAAAAAATAATACTTTCTTCACTTTTGAGTGCATTTTGTACATAAAAATCTGTTTTTCATTCAAAATGTCAAAAAAGCGTTTTCAGCTCCAAATAGCACTGATTGGGCTTCTCCACTTACAAGGTGACAAGAAATAACACTTTCTTCACTTTTGAGTGCATATTGCACATAAAAATCAATTTTTCATTCAAAAGTGTCAAAAAAGCGTTTTCAGCTCCAAATAGCACTGTTTGGGCTTCTCTACTTACAAGGTGACAAGAAATAACACGTTCTTCACTTTTGAGTGCAAATTGTACATAAAAATCAGTTTTTCATTCAAAAGTGTCAAAAAAGCGTTTTCAGCTCTAAACAGCACTCATTGGACTTCTGAGCTTACAAGGTGACAAGAAATACCACGTTCTTCAACTGCAAATGACAACTTTGACTTTTGAGTGAATTTTGGCTACAAAAAACAGTTTTTCATTCAAAAGTGTCAAAAAAGCGTTTTCAGCTCCAAATAGCACTGTTTGGGCTTCTCCACTTACAAGGTGACAAGAAATAACACGTTCTTCATCTGCAAATGAGAACTTTGACTTTTGAGTGCTTTTTGGCCACAAAAATCAGTTTTTCATTCAAAAGTGTCAAAAAAGCGTTTTCAGCTCCAAATAGCACTGTTTGGACTTCTCCACTTACAAGGTGACAAGAAATGACACGTTCTTCACTTTCGAGTGCATTTTGTACATAAAAATCAGTTTTTCATTCAAAAGTGTCAAAAAAGCGTTTTCATCTCCAAATAGCACTGATTGGGCTTCTCCACTTACAAGGTGACAAGAAATAACACGTTCTTCAACTGCAAATGAGAACTTTGACTTTTGAGTGCAAATTGTACATAAAAATCAGTTTTTCATTCAAAAGTGTCAAAAAAGCGTTTTCAGCTCTAAACAGCACTCATTGGACTTCTGAACTTACAAGGTGACAAGAAATACCACGTTCTTCAACTGCAAATGACAACATTGACTTTTGAGTGAATTTTGGCCACAAAAACAGTTTTTCATTCAAAAGTGTCAAAAAATCGTTTTCAGCTCCAAATAGCACTGTTTGGGCTTCTCCACTTACAAGGTGACAAGAAATAACACGTTCTTCACTTTTGAGTGCATATTATACATAAAAATCAGTTTTTCATTCAAAAGAGTCAAAAAAGCGTTTACAGGTCCAAATAGCACTGTTTGGGCTTCTCCACTTACAAGGTGACAAGAAATAACACGTTCTTCACTTTTGAGTGCATATTATACATAAAAATCAGTTTTTCATTCAAAAGTCTCAAAAAAGCGTTTTCAGCTCCAAATAGCACTCATTGGACTTCTGAAAATACAAGGTGACAAGAAATAACACGTTCTTCAACTGCAAATGAGAACTTTGACTTTTGAGTGCTTTTTGGCCACAAAAATCAGTTTTTCATTCAAAAGTGTCAAAAAAGCGTTTTCAGCTCTAAACAGCACTCATTGGACTTCTGAGCTTACAAAGTTACAAAAAATAATACTTTCTTCACTTTTGAGTGCATTTTGTACATAAAAATCTGTTTTTCATTCAAAATGTCAAAAAAGCGTTTTCAGCTCCAAATAGCACTGTTCGGGCTTCTCCACTTACAAGGTAACAAGAAATAACACGTTCTTCATCTGCAAATGAGAACTTTGACTTTTGAGTGCATTTTGGCCACAAAAATCAGTTTTTCATTCAAAAGTGTCAAAAAAGCGTTTTCAGCTCCAAATAGCACTGTTTGGACTTCTCCACTTACAAGGTGACAAGAAATGACACGTTCGTCACTTTCGAGTGTAAATTGTACATAAAAATCAGTTTTTCATTCAAAAGTGTCAAAAAAGCGTTTTCAGCTCTAAACAGCACTCATTGGACTTCTGAACTTACAAGGTGACAAGAAATAACGCGTTCTTCAACTGCAAATGACAACTTTGACTTTTGAGTGCTTTTTGGCCACAAAAATCAGTTTTTCATTCAAAAGTGTCAAAAAAGCGTTTTCAGCTCCAAATAGCACTGTTTGGACTTCTCCACTTACAAGGTGACAAGAAATGACACGTTCTTCACTTTCGAGTGCATTTTGTACATAAAAATCAGTTTTTCATTCAAAAGTGTCAAAAAAGCGTTTTCAGCTCCAAATAGCACTGATTGGGCTTCTCCACTTACAAGGTGACAAGAAATAACACGTTCTTCAACTGCAAATGAGAACTTTGACTTTTGAGTGCAAATTGTACATAAAAATCAGTTTTTCATTCAAAAGTGTCAAAAAAGCGTTTTCAGCTCTAAACAGCATTCATTGGACTTCTGAACTTACAAGGTGACAAGAAATACCACGTTCTTCAACTGCAAATGACAACATTGACTTTTGAGTGAATTTTGGCCACAAAAACAGTTTTTCATTCAAAAGTGTCAAAAAATCGTTTTCAGCTCCAAATAGCACTGTTTGGGCTTCTCCACTTACAAGGTGACAAGAAATAACACGTTCTTCACTTTTGAGTGCATATTATACATAAAAAACAGTTTTTCATTCAAAAGAGTCAAAAAAGCGTTTTCAGGTCCAAATAGCACTGTTTGGGCTTCTCCACTTACAAGGTGACAAGAAATAACACGTTCTTCACTTTTGAGTGCATATTATACATAAAAATCAGTTTTTCATTCAAAAGTCTCAAAAAAGCGTTTTCAGCTCCAAATAGCACTCATTGGACTTCTGAAAATACAAGGTGACAAGAAATAACACGTTCTTCAACTGCAAATGAGAACTTTGACTTTTGAGTGCTTTTTGGCCACAAAAATCAGTTTTTCATTCAAAAGTGTCAAAAAAGCGTTTTCAGCTCCAAATAGCACTGTTTGGACTTCTCCACTTACAAGGTGACAAGAAATGACACGTTCTTCACTTTCGAGTGCATTTTGTACATAAAAATCAGTTTTTCATTCAAAAGTGTCAAAAAAGCGTTTTCAGCTCGAAATAGCACTGATTGGGCTTCTCCACTTACAAGGTGACAAGAAATAACACGTTCTTCAACTGCAAATGACAACTTTGACTTTTGAGTGCTTTTTGGCCACAAAAATCAGTTTTTCATTCAAAAGTGTCAAAAAAGCGTTTTCAGCTCTAAACAGCACTCATTGGACTTCTGAGCTTACAAAGTTACAAAAAATAATACTTTCTTCACTTTTGAGTACATTTTGTACATAAAAATCTGTTTTTCATTCAAAATGTCAAAAAAGCGTTTTCAGCTCCAAATAGCACTGTTCGGGCTTCTCCACTTACAAGGTAACAAGAAATAACACGTTCTTCATCTGCAAATGAGAACTTTGACTTTTGAGTGCATTTTGGCCACAAAAATCAGTTTTTCATTCAAAAGTGTCAAAAAAGCGTTTTCAGCTCCAAATAGCACTGTTTGGACTTCTCCACTTACAAGGTGACAAGAAATGACACGTTCGTCACTTTCGAGTGTAAATTGTACATAAAAATCAGTTTTTCATTCAAAAGTGTCAAAAAAGCGTTTTCAGCTCTAAACAGCACTCATTGGACTTCTGAACTTACAAGGTGACAAGAAATAACGCGTTCTTCAACTGCAAATGACAACTTTGACTTTTGATTGCTTTTTGGCCACAAAAATCAGTTTTTCATTCAAAAGTGTCAAAAAAGCGTTTTCAGCTCCAAATAGCACTGTTTGGGCTTCTCCACTTACAAGGTAACAAGAAATAACACGTTCTTCATCTGCAAATGAGAACTTTGACTTTTGAGTGCATTTTGGCCACAAAAATCAGTTTTTCATTCAAAAGTGTCAAAAAAGCGTTTTCAGCTCCAAATAGCACTGTTTGGACTTCTCCAATTACAAGGTGACAAGAAATGACACGTTCTTCACTTTCGAGTGCATTTTGTACATAAAAATCAGTTTTTCATTCAAAAGTGTCAAAAAAGCGTTTTCAGCTCCAAATAGCACTGTTTGGACTTCTCCAATTACAAGGTGACAAGAAATGACACGTTCGTCACTTTCGAGTGTAAATTGTACATAAAAATCAGTTTTTCATTCAAAAGTGTCAAAAAAGCGTTTTCAGCTCTAAACAGCACTCATTGGACTTCTGAACAAGGTGACAAGAAATACGTTCTTCAACTGCAAATGACAACTTTGACTTTTGAGTGCTTTTTGGCCACAAAAATCAGTTTTTCATTCAAAAGTGTCAAAAAAGCGTTTTCAGCTCTAAACAGCACTCATTGGACTTCTGAACTTACAAGGTGACAAGAAATAACGCGTTCTTCAACTGCAAATGACAACTTTGACTTTTGATTGCTTTTTGGCCACAAAAATCAGTTTTTCATTCAAAAGTGTCAAAAAAGCGTTTTCAGCTCCAAATAGCACTGTTTGGGCTTCTCCACTTACAAGGTAACAAGAAATAACACGTTCTTCATCTGCAAATGAGAACTTTGACTTTTGAGTGCATTTTGGCCACAAAAATCAGTTTTTCATTCAAAAGTGTCAAAAAAGCGTTTTCAGCTCCAAATAGCACTGTTTGGACTTCTCCAATTACAAGGTGACAAGAAATGACACGTTCTTCACTTTCGAGTGCATTTTGTACATAAAAATCAGTTTTTCATTCAAAAGTGTCAAAAAAGCGTTTTCAGCTCCAAATAGCACTGTTTGGACTTCTCCAAATACAAGGTGACAAGAAATGACACGTTCTTCACTTTCGAGTGCATTTTGTACAAAAAAATCAGTTTTTCATTCAAAAGTGTCAAAAAAGCGTTTTCAGCTCCAAATAGCACTGATTGGGCTTCTCCACTTACAAGGTGACAAGAAATAACACGTTCTTCAACTGCAAATGAGAACTTTGACTTTTGAGTGCAAATTGTACATAAAAATCAGTTTTTCATTCAAAAGTGTCAAAAAAGCGTTTTCAGCTCTAAACAGCACTCATTGGACTTCTGAACTTACAAGGTGACAAGAAATAACACGTTCTTCAACTGCAAATGACAACTTTGACTTTTGAGTGCTTTTTGGCCACAAAAATCAGTTCTTCATTCAAAAGTGTCAAAAAAGCGTTTTCAGCTCTAAACAGCACTCATTGGACTTCTGAGCTTACAAGGTTACAAAAAATAATACTTTCTTCACTTTTGAGTGCATTTTGTACATAAAAATCTGTTTTTCATTCAAAATGTCAAAAAAGCGTTTTCAGCTCTAAACAGCTCTCATTGGACTTCTGAGCTTACAAGGTGACAAGAAATAACACGTTCTTCAACTGCAAATGAGAACTTTGACTTTTGAGTGAATTTTGGCTACAAAAATCAGTTTTTCATTCAAAAGTGTCAAAAAAGCGTTTTCAGCTCTAAACAGCACTCATTGGACTTCTGAGCTTACAAAGTTACAAAAAATAATACTTTCTTCACTTTTGAGTGCATTTTGTACATAAAAATCTGTTTTTCATTCAAAATGTCAAAAAAGCGTTTTCAGCTCCAAATAGCACTGTTCGGGCTTCTCCACTTACAAGGTAACAAGAAATAACACGTTCTTCATCTGCAAATGAGAACTTTGACTTTTGAGTGCATTTTGGCCACAAAAATCAGTTTTTCATTCAAAAGTGTCAAAAAAGCGTTTTCAGCTCCAAATAGCACTGTTTGGACTTCTCCACTTACAAGGTGACAAGAAATGACACGTTCTTCACTTTCGAGTGCAAATTGTACATAAAAATCAGTTTTTCATTCAAAAGTGTCAAAAAAGCGTTTTCAGCTCTAAACAGCACTCATTGGACTTCTGAACTTACAAGGTGACAAGAAATAACACGTTCTTCAACTGCAAATGACAACTTTGACTTTTGAGTGCTTTTTGGCCACAAAAATCAGTTTTTCATTCAAAAGTGTCAAAAAAGCGTTTTCAGCTCCAAATAGCGCTGTTTGGGCTTCTCCACTTACAAGGTAACAAGAAATAACACGTTCTTCATCTGCAAATGAGAACTTTGACTTTTGAGTGCTTTTTGGCCACAAAAATCAGTTTTTCATTCAAAAGTGTCAAAAAAGCGTTTTCAGCTCAAAATAGCACTGTTTGGACTTCTCCACTTACAAGGTTACAAAAAACAATACTTTCTTCACTTTTGAGTGCATTTTGTACATAAAAATCTGTTTTTTATTCAAAATGTCAAAAAAGCGTTTTCAGCTCCAAATAGCACTGATTGGGCTTCTCCACTTACAAGGTGACAAGAAATAACACTTTCTTCACTTTTGAGTGTATATTGCACATAAAAATCAGTTTTTCATTCAAAAGTGTCAAAAAAGCGTTTTCAGCTCCAAATAGCACTGTTTGGGCTTCTCTACTTACAAGGTGACAAGAAATAACACGTTCTTCACTTTTGAGTGCAAATTGTACATAAAAATCAGTTTTTCATTCAAAAGTGTCAAAAAAGCGTTTTCAGCTCTAAACAGCACTCATTGGACTCCTCCACTTACAAGGTGACAAGAAATAACACGTTCTTCATCTGCAAATGAGAACTTTGACTTTTGAGTGCATTTTGGCCACAAAAATCAGTTTTTCATTCAAAAGTGTCAAAAAAGCGTTTTCAGCTCCAAATAGCACTGTTTGGACTTCTCCACTTACAAGGTGACAAGAAATGACACGTTCTTCACTTTCGAGTGCAAATTGTACATAAAAATCAGTTTTTCATTCAAAAGTGTCAAAAAAGCGTTTTCAGCTCTAAACAGCACTCATTGGACTTCTGAACTTACAAGGTGACAAGAAATAACACGTTCTTCAACTGCAAATGACAACTTTGACTTTTGATTGCTTTTTGGCCACAAAAATCAGTTTTTCATTCAAAAGTGTCAAAAAAGCGTTTTCAGCTCCAAATAGCACTGTTTGGGCTTCTCCACTTACAAGGTAACAAGAAATAACACGTTCTTCATCTGCAAATGAGAACTTTGACTTTTGAGTGCATTTTGGCCACAAAAATCAGTTTTTCATTCAAAAGTGTCAAAAAAGCGTTTTCAGCTCCAAATAGCACTGTTTGGACTTCTCCAATTACAAGGTGACAAGAAATGACACATTCTTCACTTTCGAGTGCATTTTGTACATAAAAATCAGTTTTTCATTCAAAAGTGTCAAAAAAGCGTTTTCAGCTCCAAATAGCACTGATTGGGCTTCTCCACTTACAAGGTGACAAGAAATAACACGTTCTTCAACTGCAAATGAGAACTTTGACTTTTGAGTGCAAATTGTACATAAAAATCAGTTTTTCATTCAAAAGTGTCAAAAAAGCGTTTTCAGCTCTAAACAGCACTCATTGGACTTCTGAATTTACAAGGTGACAAGAAATAACACGTTCTTCAACTGCAAATGACAACTTTGACTTTTGAGTGCTTTTTGGCCACAAAAATCAGTTCTTCATTCAAAAGTGTCAAAAAAGCGTTTTCAGCTCTAAACAGCACTCATTGGACTTCTGAGCTTACAAGGTTACAAAAAATAATACTTTCTTCACTTTTGAGTGCATTTTGTACATAAAAATCTGTTTTTCATTCAAAATGTCAAAAAAGCGTTTTCAGCTCCAAATAGCACTGATTGGGCTTCTCCACTTACAAGGTGACAAGAAATAACACTTTCTTCACTTTTGAGTGCATATTGCACATAAAAATCAATTTTTCATTCAAAAGTGTCAAAAAAGCGTTTTCAGCTCCAAATAGCACTGTTTGGGCTTCTCTACTTACAAGGTGACAAGAAATAACACGTTCTTCACTTTTGAGTGCAAATTGTACATAAAAATCAGTTTTTCATTCAAAAGTGTCAAAAAAGCGTTTTCAGCTCTAAACAGCACTCATTGGACTTCTGAGCTTACAAGGTGACAAGAAATACCACGTTCTTCAACTGCAAATGACAACTTTGACTTTTGAGTGAATTTTGGCTACAAAAAACAGTTTTTCATTCAAAAGTGTCAAAAAAGCGTTTTCAGCTCCAAATAGCACTGTTTGGGCTTCTCCACTTACAAGGTGACAAGAAATAACACGTTCTTCATCTGCAAATGAGAACTTTGACTTTTGAGTGCTTTTTGGCCACAAAAATCAGTTTTTCATTCAAAAGTGTCAAAAAAGCGTTTTCAGCTCCAAATAGCACTGTTTGGACTTCTCCACTTACAAGGTGACAAGAAATGACACGTTCTTCACTTTCGAGTGCATTTTGTACATAAAAATCAGTTTTTCATTCAAAAGTGTCAAAAAAGCGTTTTCATCTCCAAATAGCACTGATTGGGCTTCTCCACTTACAAGGTGACAAGAAATAACACGTTCTTCAACTGCAAATGAGAACTTTGACTTTTGAGTGCAAATTGTACATAAAAATCAGTTTTTCATTCAAAAGTGTCAAAAAAGCGTTTTCAGCTCTAAACAGCACTCATTGGACTTCTGAACTTACAAGGTGACAAGAAATACCACGTTCTTCAACTGCAAATGACAACATTGACTTTTGAGTGAATTTTGGCCACAAAAACAGTTTTTCATTCAAAAGTGTCAAAAAATCGTTTTCAGCTCCAAATAGCACTGTTTGGGCTTCTCCACTTACAAGGTGACAAGAAATAACACGTTCTTCACTTTTGAGTGCATATTATACATAAAAATCAGTTTTTCATTCAAAAGAGTCAAAAAAGCGTTTACAGGTCCAAATAGCACTGTTTGGGCTTCTCCACTTACAAGGTGACAAGAAATAACACGTTCTTCACTTTTGAGTGCATATTATACATAAAAATCAGTTTTTCATTCAAAAGTCTCAAAAAAGCGTTTTCAGCTCCAAATAGCACTCATTGGACTTCTGAAAATACAAGGTGACAAGAAATAACACGTTCTTCAACTGCAAATGAGAACTTTGACTTTTGAGTGCTTTTTGGCCACAAAAATCAGTTTTTCATTCAAAAGTGTCAAAAAAGCGTTTTCAGCTCTAAACAGCACTCATTGGACTTCTGAGCTTACAAAGTTACAAAAAATAATACTTTCTTCACTTTTGAGTGCATTTTGTACATAAAAATCTGTTTTTCATTCAAAATGTCAAAAAAGCGTTTTCAGCTCCAAATAGCACTGTTCGGGCTTCTCCACTTACAAGGTAACAAGAAATAACACGTTCTTCATCTGCAAATGAGAACTTTGACTTTTGAGTGCATTTTGGCCACAAAAATCAGTTTTTCATTCAAAAGTGTCAAAAAAGCGTTTTCAGCTCCAAATAGCACTGTTTGGACTTCTCCACTTACAAGGTGACAAGAAATGACACGTTCGTCACTTTCGAGTGTAAATTGTACATAAAAATCAGTTTTTCATTCAAAAGTGTCAAAAAAGCGTTTTCAGCTCTAAACAGCACTCATTGGACTCCTGAACTTACAAGGTGACAAGAAATAACGCGTTCTTCAACTGCAAATGACAACTTTGACTTTTGAGTGCTTTTTGGCCACAAAAATCAGTTTTTCATTCAAAAGTGTCAAAAAAGCGTTTTCAGCTCCAAATAGCACTGTTTGGACTTCTCCACTTACAAGGTGACAAGAAATGACACGTTCTTCACTTTCGAGTGCATTTTGTACATAAAAATCAGTTTTTCATTCAAAAGTGTCAAAAAAGCGTTTTCAGCTCCAAATAGCACTGATTGGGCTTCTCCACTTACAAGGTGACAAGAAATAACACGTTCTTCAACTGCAAATGAGAACTTTGACTTTTGAGTGCAAATTGTACATAAAAATCAGTTTTTCATTCAAAAGTGTCAAAAAAGCGTTTTCAGCTCTAAACAGCATTCATTGGACTTCTGAACTTACAAGGTGACAAGAAATACCACGTTCTTCAACTGCAAATGACAACATTGACTTTTGAGTGAATTTTGGCCACAAAAACAGTTTTTCATTCAAAAGTGTCAAAAAATCGTTTTCAGCTCCAAATAGCACTGTTTGGGCTTCTCCACTTACAAGGTGACAAGAAATAACACGTTCTTCACTTTTGAGTGCATATTATACATAAAAAACAGTTTTTCATTCAAAAGAGTCAAAAAAGCGTTTTCAGGTCCAAATAGCACTGTTTGGGCTTCTCCACTTACAAGGTGACAAGAAATAACACGTTCTTCACTTTTGAGTGCATATTATACATAAAAATCAGTTTTTCATTCAAAAGTCTCAAAAAAGCGTTTTCAGCTCCAAATAGCACTCATTGGACTTCTGAAAATACAAGGTGACAAGAAATAACACGTTCTTCAACTGCAAATGAGAACTTTGACTTTTGAGTGCTTTTTGGCCACAAAAATCAGTTTTTCATTCAAAAGTGTCAAAAAAGCGTTTTCAGCTCCAAATAGCACTGTTTGGACTTCTCCACTTACAAGGTGACAAGAAATGACACGTTCTTCACTTTCGAGTGCATTTTGTACATAAAAATCAGTTTTTCATTCAAAAGTGTCAAAAAAGCGTTTTCATCTCCAAATAGCACTGATTGGGCATCTCCACTTACAAGGTGACAAGAAATAACACGTTCTTCAACTGCAAATGAGAACTTTGACTTTTGAGTGCAAATTGTACATAAAAATCAGTTTTTCATTCAAAAGTGTCAAAAAAGCGTTTTCAGCTCTAAACAGCACTCATTGGACTTCTGAACTTACAAGGTGACAAGAAATACCACGTTCTTCAACTGCAAATGACAACATTGACTTTTGAGTGAATTTTGGCCACAAAAACAGTTTTTCATTCAAAAGTGTCAAAAAATCGTTTTCAGCTCCAAATAGCACTGTTTGGGCTTCTCCACTTACAAGGTGACAAGAAATAACACGTTCTTCACTTTTGAGTGCATATTATACATAAAAATCAGTTTTTCATTCAAAAGAGTCAAAAAAGCGTTTACAGGTCCAAATAGCACTGTTTGGGCTTCTCCACTTACAAGGTGACAAGAAATAACACGTTCTTCACTTTTGAGTGCATATTATACATAAAAATCAGTTTTTCATTCAAAAGTCTCAAAAAAGCGTTTTCAGCTCCAAATAGCACTCATTGGACTTCTGAAAATACAAGGTGACAAGAAATAACACGTTCTTCAACTGCAAATGAGAACTTTGACTTTTGAGTGCTTTTTGGCCACAAAAATCAGTTTTTCATTCAAAAGTGTCAAAAAAGCATTTTCAGCTCAAAACAGCACTCATTGGACTTCTGAGCTTACAAAGTTACAAAAAATAATACTTTCTTCACTTTTGAGTGCATTTTGTACATAAAAATCTGTTTTTCATTCAAAATGTCAAAAAAGCGTTTTCAGCTCCAAATAGCACTGTTCGGGCTTCTCCACTTACAAGGTAACAAGAAATAACACGTTCTTCATCTGCAAATGAGAACTTTGACTTTTGAGTGCATTTTGGCCACAAAAATCAGTTTTTCATTCAAAAGTGTCAAAAAAGCGTTTTCAGCTCCAAATAGCACTGTTTGGACTTCTCCACTTACAAGGTGACAAGAAATGACACGTTCGTCACTTTCGAGTGTAAATTGTACATAAAAATCAGTTTTTCATTCAAAAGTGTCAAAAAAGCGTTTTCAGCTCTAAACAGCACTCATTGGACTTCTGAACTTACAAGGTGACAAGAAATAACGCGTTCTTCAACTGCAAATGACAACTTTGACTTTTGATTGCTTTTTGGCCACAAAAATCAGTTTTTCATTCAAAAGTGTCAAAAAAGCGTTTTCAGCTCCAAATAGCACTGTTTGGGCTTCTCCACTTACAAGGTAACAAGAAATAACACGTTCTTCATCTGCAAATGAGAACTTTGACTTTTGAGTGCATTTTGGCCACAAAAATCAGTTTTTCATTCAAAAGTGTCAAAAAAGCGTTTTCAGCTCCAAATAGCACTGTTTGGACTTCTCCAATTACAAGGTGACAAGAAATGACACGTTCTTCACTTTCGAGTGCATTTTGTACATAAAAATCAGTTTTTCATTCAAAAGTGTCAAAAAAGCGTTTTCAGCTCCAAATAGCACTGTTTGGACTTCTCCAATTACAAGGTGACAAGAAATGACACGTTCGTCACTTTCGAGTGTAAATTGTACATAAAAATCAGTTTTTCATTCAAAAGTGTCAAAAAAGCGTTTTCAGCTCTAAACAGCACTCATTGGACTTCTGAACAAGGTGACAAGAAATACGTTCTTCAACTGCAAATGACAACTTTGACTTTTGAGTGCTTTTTGGCCACAAAAATCAGTTTTTCATTCAAAAGTGTCAAAAAAGCGTTTTCAGCTCTAAACAGCACTCATTGGACTTCTGAACTTACAAGGTGACAAGAAATAACGCGTTCTTCAACTGCAAATGACAACTTTGACTTTTGATTGCTTTTTGGCCACAAAAATCAGTTTTTCATTCAAAAGTGTCAAAAAAGCGTTTTCAGCTCCAAATAGCACTGTTTGGGCTTCTCCACTTACAAGGTAACAAGAAATAACACGTTCTTCATCTGCAAATGAGAACTTTGACTTTTGAGTGCATTTTGGCCACAAAAATCAGTTTTTCATTCAAAAGTGTCAAAAAAGCGTTTTCAGCTCCAAATAGCACTGTTTGGACTTCTCCAATTACAAGGTGACAAGAAATGACACGTTCTTCACTTTCGAGTGCATTTTGTACATAAAAATCAGTTTTTCATTCAAAAGTGTCAAAAAAGCGTTTTCAGCTCCAAATAGCACTGTTTGGACTTCTCCAATTACAAGGTGACAAGAAATGACACGTTCTTCACTTTCGAGTGCATTTTGTACAAAAAAATCAGTTTTTCATTCAAAAGTGTCAAAAAAGCGTTTTCAGCTCCAAATAGCACTGATTGGGCTTCTCCACTTACAAGGTGACAAGAAATAACACGTTCTTCAACTGCAAATGAGAACTTTGACTTTTGAGTGCAAATTGTACATAAAAATCAGTTTTTCATTCAAAAGTGTCAAAAAAGCGTTTTCAGCTCTAAACAGCACTCATTGGACTTCTGAACTTACAAGGTGACAAGAAATAACACGTTCTTCAACTGCAAATGACAACTTTGACTTTTGAGTGCTTTTTGGCCACAAAAATCAGTTCTTCATTCAAAAGTGTCAAAAAAGCGTTTTCAGCTCTAAACAGCACTCATTGGACTTCTGAGCTTACAAGGTTACAAAAAATAATACTTTCTTCACTTTTGAGTGCATTTTGTACATAAAAATCTGTTTTTCATTCAAAATGTCAAAAAAGCGTTTTCAGCTCTAAACAGCTCTCATTGGACTTCTGAGCTTACAAGGTGACAAGAAATAACACGTTCTTCAACTGCAAATGAGAACTTTGACTTTTGAGTGAATTTTGGCTACAAAAATCAGTTTTTCATTCAAAAGTGTCAAAAAAGCGTTTTCAGCTCTAAACAGCACTCATTGGACTTCTGAGCTTACAAAGTTACAAAAAATAATACTTTCTTCACTTTTGAGTGCATTTTGTACATAAAAATCTGTTTTTCATTCAAAATGTCAAAAAAGCGTTTTCAGCTCCAAATAGCACTGTTCGGGCTTCTCCACTTACAAGGTAACAAGAAATAACACGTTCTTCATCTGCAAATGAGAACTTTGACTTTTGAGTGCATTTTGGCCACAAAAATCAGTTTTTCATTCAAAAGTGTCAAAAAAGCGTTTTCAGCTCCAAATAGCACTGTTTGGACTTCTCCACTTACAAGGTGACAAGAAATGACACGTTCTTCACTTTCGAGTGCAAATTGTACATAAAAATCAGTTTTTCATTCAAAAGTGTCAAAAAAGCGTTTTCAGCTCTAAACAGCACTCATTGGACTTCTGAACTTACAAGGTGACAAGAAATAACACGTTCTTCAACTGCAAATGACAACTTTGACTTTTGAGTGCTTTTTGGCCACAAAAATCAGTTTTTCATTCAAAAGTGTCAAAAAAGCGTTTTCAGCTCCAAATAGCGCTGTTTGGGCTTCTCCACTTACAAGGTAACAAGAAATAACACGTTCTTCATCTGCAAATGAGAACTTTGACTTTTGAGTGCTTTTTGGCCACAAAAATCAGTTTTTCATTCAAAAGTGTCAAAAAAGCGTTTTCAGCTCAAAATAGCACTGTTTGGACTTCTCCACTTACAAGGTTACAAAAAACAATACTTTCTTCACTTTTGAGTGCATTTTGTACATAAAAATCTGTTTTTTATTCAAAATGTCAAAAAAGCGTTTTCAGCTCCAAATAGCACTGATTGGGCTTCTCCACTTACAAAGTGACAAGAAATAACACTTTCTTCACTTTTGAGTGTATATTGCACATAAAAATCAGTTTTTCATTCAAAAGTGTCAAAAAAGCGTTTTCAGCTCCAAATAGCACTGTTTGGGCTTCTCTACTTACAAGGTGACAAGAAATAACACGTTCTTCACTTTTGAGTGCAAATTGTACATAAAAATCAGTTTTTCATTCAAAAGTGTCAAAAAAGCGTTTTCAGCTCTAAACAGCACTCATTGGACTCCTCCACTTACAAGGTGACAAGAAATAACACGTTCTTCATCTGCAAATGAGAACTTTGACTTTTGAGTGCATTTTGGCCACAAAAATCAGTTTTTCATTCAAAAGTGTCAAAAAAGCGTTTTCAGCTCCAAATAGCACTGTTTGGACTTCTCCACTTACAAGGTGACAAGAAATGACACGTTCTTCACTTTCGAGTGCAAATTGTACATAAAAATCAGTTTTTCATTCAAAAGTGTCAAAAAAGCGTTTTCAGCTCTAAACAGCACTCATTGGACTTCTGAACTTACAAGGTGACAAGAAATAACACGTTCTTCAACTGCAAATGACAACTTTGACTTTTGATTGCTTTTTGGCCACAAAAATCAGTTTTTCATTCAAAAGTGTCAAAAAAGCGTTTTCAGCTCCAAATAGTACTGTTTGGGCTTCTCCACTTACAAGGTAACAAGAAATAACACGTTCTTCATCTGCAAATGAGAACTTTGACTTTTGAGTGCATTTTGGCCACAAAAATCAGTTTTTCATTCAAAAGTGTCAAAAAAGCGTTTTCAGCTCCAAATAGCACTGTTTGGACTTCTCCAATTACAAGGTGACAAGAAATGACACATTCTTCACTTTCGAGTGCATTTTGTACATAAAAATCAGTTTTTCATTCAAAAGTGTCAAAAAAGCGTTTTCAGCTCCAAATAGCACTGATTGGGCTTCTCCACTTACAAGGTGACAAGAAATAACACGTTCTTCAACTGCAAATGAGAACTTTGACTTTTGAGTGCAAATTGTACATAAAAATCAGTTTTTCATTCAAAAGTGTCAAAAAAGCGTTTTCAGCTCTAAACAGCACTCATTGGACTTCTGAATTTACAAGGTGACAAGAAATAACACGTTCTTCAACTGCAAATGACAACTTTGACTTTTGAGTGCTTTTTGGCCACAAAAATCAGTTCTTCATTCAAAAGTGTCAAAAAAGCGTTTTCAGCTCTAAACAGCACTCATTGGACTTCTGAGCTTACAAGGTTACAAAAAATAATACTTTCTTCACTTTTGAGTGCATTTTGTACATAAAAATCTGTTTTTCATTCAAAATGTCAAAAAAGCGTTTTCAGCTCCAAATAGCACTGATTGGGCTTCTCCACTTACAAGGTGACAAGAAATAACACTTTCTTCACTTTTGAGTGCATATTGCACATAAAAATCAATTTTTCATTCAAAAGTGTCAAAAAAGCGTTTTCAGCTCCAAATAGCACTGTTTGGGCTTCTCTACTTACAAGGTGACAAGAAATAACACGTTCTTCACTTTTGAGTGCAAATTGTACATAAAAATCAGTTTTTCATTCAAAAGTGTCAAAAAAGCGTTTTCAGCTCTAAACAGCACTCATTGGACTTCTGAGCTTACAAGGTGACAAGAAATACCACGTTCTTCAACTGCAAATGACAACTTTGACTTTTGAGTGAATTTTGGCTACAAAAAACTGTTTTTCATTCAAAAGTGTCAAAAAAGCGTTTTCAGCTCCAAATAGCACTGTTTGGGCTTCTCCACTTACAAGGTGACAAGAAATAACACGTTCTTCATCTGCAAATGAGAACTTTGACTTTTGAGTGCTTTTTGGCCACAAAAATCAGTTTTTCATTCAAAAGTGTCAAAAAAGCGTTTTCAGCTCCAAATAGCACTGTTTGGACTTCTCCACTTACAAGGTGACAAGAAATGACACGTTCTTCACTTTCGAGTGCATTTTGTACATAAAAATCAGTTTTTCATTCAAAAGTGTCAAAAAAGCGTTTTCATCTCCAAATAGCACTGATTGGGCTTCTCCACTTACAAGGTGACAAGAAATAACACGTTCTTCACTTTTGAGTGCATATTATACATAAAAATCAGTTTTTCATTCAAAAGTCTCAAAAAAGCGTTTTCAGCTCCAAATAGCACTCATTGGACTTCTGAAAATACAAGGTGACAAGAAATAACACGTTCTTCAACTGCAAATGAGAACTTTGACTTTTGAGTGCTTTTTGGCCACAAAAATCAGTTTTTCATTCAAAAGTGTCAAAAAAGCGTTTTCAGCTCTAAACAGCACTCATTGGACTTCTGAGCTTACAAAGTTACAAAAAATAATACTTTCTTCACTTTTGAGTGCATTTTGTACATAAAAATCTGTTTTTCATTCAAAATGTCAAAAAAGCGTTTTCAGCTCCAAATAGCACTGTTCGGGCTTCTCCACTTACAAGGTAACAAGAAATAACACGTTCTTCATCTGCAAATGAGAACTTTGACTTTTGAGTGCATTTTGGCCACAAAAATCAGTTTTTCATTCAAAAGTGTCAAAAAAGCGTTTTCAGCTCCAAATAGCACTGTTTGGACTTCTCCACTTACAAGGTGACAAGAAATGACACGTTCGTCACTTTCGAGTGTAAATTGTACATAAAAATCAGTTTTTCATTCAAAAGTGTCAAAAAAGCGTTTTCAGCTCTAAACAGCACTCATTGGACTTCTGAACTTACAAGGTGACAAGAAATAACGCGTTCTTCAACTGCAAATGACAACTTTGACTTTTGAGTGCTTTTTGGCCACAAAAATCAGTTTTTCATTCAAAAGTGTCAAAAAAGCGTTTTCAGCTCCAAATAGCACTGTTTGGACTTCTCCACTTACAAGGTGACAAGAAATGACACGTTCTTCACTTTCGAGTGCATTTTGTACATAAAAATCAGTTTTTCATTCAAAAGTGTCAAAAAAGCGTTTTCAGCTCCAAATAGCACTGATTGGGCTTCTCCACTTACAAGGTGACAAGAAATAACACGTTCTTCAACTGCAAATGAGAACTTTGACTTTTGAGTGCAAATTGTACATAAAAATCAGTTTTTCATTCAAAAGTGTCAAAAAAGCGTTTTCAGCTCTAAACAGCATTCATTGGACTTCTGAACTTACAAGGTGACAAGAAATACCACGTTCTTCAACTGCAAATGACAACATTGACTTTTGAGTGAATTTTGGCCACAAAAACAGTTTTTCATTCAAAAGTGTCAAAAAATCGTTTTCAGCTCCAAATAGCACTGTTTGGGCTTCTCCACTTACAAGGTGACAAGAAATAACACGTTCTTCACTTTTGAGTGCATATTATACATAAAAAACAGTTTTTCATTCAAAAGAGTCAAAAAAGCGTTTTCAGGTCCAAATAGCACTGTTTGGGCTTCTCCACTTACAAGGTGACAAGAAATAACACGTTCTTCACTTTTGAGTGCATATTATACATAAAAATCAGTTTTTCATTCAAAAGTCTCAAAAAAGCGTTTTCAGCTCCAAATAGCACTCATTGGACTTCTGAAAATACAAGGTGACAAGAAATAACACGTTCTTCAACTGCAAATGAGAACTTTGACTTTTGAGTGCTTTTTGGCCACAAAAATCAGTTTTTCATTCAAAAGTGTCAAAAAAGCGTTTTCAGCTCCAAATAGCACTGTTTGGACTTCTCCACTTACAAGGTGACAAGAAATGACACGTTCTTCACTTTCGAGTGCATTTTGTACATAAAAATCAGTTTTTCATTCAAAAGTGTCAAAAAAGCGTTTTCAGCTCCAAATAGCACTGATTGGGCTTCTCCACTTACAAGGTGACAAGAAATAACACGTTCTTCAACTGCAAATGAGAACTTTGACTTTTGAGTGCAAATTGTACATAAAAATCAGTTTTTCATTCAAAAGTGTCAAAAAAGCGTTTTCAGCTCTAAACAGCACTCATTGGACTTCTGAACTTACAAGGTGACAAGAAATACCACGTTCTTCAACTGCAAATGACAACATTGACTTTTGAGTGAATTTTGGCCACAAAAACAGTTTTTCATTCAAAAGTGTCAAAAAATCGTTTTCAGCTCCAAATAGCACTGTTTGGGCTTCTCCACTTACAAGGTGACAAGAAATAACACGTTCTTCACTTTTGAGTGCATATTATACATAAAAATCAGTTTTTCATTCAAAAGAGTCAAAAAAGCGTTTACAGGTCCAAATAGCACTGTTTGGGCTTCTCCACTTACAAGGTGACAAGAAATAACACGTTCTTCACTTTTGAGTGCATATTATACATAAAAATCAGTTTTTCATTCAAAAGTCTCAAAAAAGCGTTTTCAGCTCCAAATAGCACTCATTGGACTTCTGAAAATACAAGGTGACAAGAAATAACACGTTCTTCAACTGCAAATGAGAACTTTGACTTTTGAGTGCTTTTTGGCCACAAAAATCAGTTTTTCATTCAAAAGTGTCAAAAAAGCGTTTTCAGCTCTAAACAGCACTCATTGGACTTCTGAGCTTACAAAGTTACAAAAAATAATACTTTCTTCACTTTTGAGTGCATTTTGTACATAAAAATCTGTTTTTCATTCAAAATGTCAAAAAAGCGTTTTCAGCTCCAAATAGCACTGTTCGGGCTTCTCCACTTACAAGGTAACAAGAAATAACACGTTCTTCATCTGCAAATGAGAACTTTGACTTTTGAGTGCATTTTGGCCACAAAAATCAGTTTTTCATTCAAAAGTGTCAAAAAAGCGTTTTCAGCTCCAAATAGCACTGTTTGGACTTCTCCACTTACAAGGTGACAAGAAATGACACGTTCGTCACTTTCGAGTGTAAATTGTACATAAAAATCAGTTTTTCATTCAAAAGTGTCAAAAAAGCGTTTTCAGCTCTAAACAGCACTCATTGGACTTCTGAACTTACAAGGTGACAAGAAATAACGCGTTCTTCAACTGCAAATGACAACTTTGACTTTTGATTGCTTTTTGGCCACAAAAATCAGTTTTTCATTCAAAAGTGTCAAAAAAGCGTTTTCAGCTCCAAATAGCACTGTTTGGGCTTCTCCACTTACAAGGTAACAAGAAATAACACGTTCTTCATCTGCAAATGAGAACTTTGACTTTTGAGTGCATTTTGGCCACAAAAATCAGTTTTTCATTCAAAAGTGTCAAAAAAGCGTTTTCAGCTCCAAATAGCACTGTTTGGACTTCTCCACTTACAAGGTGACAAGAAATGACACGTTCTTCACTTTCGAGTGCATTTTGTACATAAAAATCAGTTTTTCATTCAAAAGTGTCAAAAAAGCGTTTTCAGCTCCAAATAGCACTGATTGGGCTTCTCCACTTACAAGGTGACAAGAAATAACACGTTCTTCAACTGCAAATGAGAACTTTGACTTTTGAGTGCAAATTGTACATAAAAATCAGTTTTTCATTCAAAAGTGTCAAAAAAGCGTTTTCAGCTCTAAACAGCACTCATTGGACTTCTGAACTTACAAGGTGACAAGAAATACCACGTTCTTCAACTGCAAATGACAACATTGACTTTTGAGTGAATTTTGGCCACAAAAACAGTTTTTCATTCAAAAGTGTCAAAAAATCGTTTTCAGCTCCAAATAGCACTGTTTGGGCTTCTCCACTTACAAGGTGACAAGAAATAACACGTTCTTCACTTTTGAGTGCATATTATACATAAAAATCAGTTTTTCATTCAAAAGAGTCAAAAAAGCGTTTACAGGTCCAAATAGCACTGTTTGGGCTTCTCCACTTACAAGGTGACAAGAAATAACACGTTCTTCACTTTTGAGTGCATATTATACATAAAAATCAGTTTTTCATTCAAAAGTCTCAAAAAAGCGTTTTCAGCTCCAAATAGCACTCATTGGACTTCTGAAAATACAAGGTGACAAGAAATAACACGTTCTTCAACTGCAAATGAGAACTTTGACTTTTGAGTGCTTTTTGGCCACAAAAATCAGTTTTTCATTCAAAAGTGTCAAAAAAGCGTTTTCAGCTCTAAACAGCACTCATTGGACTTCTGAGCTTACAAAGTTACAAAAAATAATACTTTCTTCACTTTTGAGTGCATTTTGTACATAAAAATCTGTTTTTCATTCAAAATGTCAAAAAAGCGTTTTCAGCTCCAAATAGCACTGTTCGGGCTTCACCACTTACAAGGTAACAAGAAATAACACGTTCTTCATCTGCAAATGAGAACTTTGACTTTTGAGTGCATTTTGGCCACAAAAATCAGTTTTTCATTCAAAAGTGTCAAAAAAGCGTTTTCAGCTCCAAATAGCACTGTTTGGACTTCTCCACTTACAAGGTGACAAGAAATGACACGTTCGTCACTTTCGAGTGTAAATTGTACATAAAAATCAGTTTTTCATTCAAAAGTGTCAAAAAAGCGTTTTCAGCTCTAAACAGCACTCATTGGACTTCTGAACTTACAAGGTGACAAGAAATAACGCGTTCTTCAACTGCAAATGACAACTTTGACTTTTGATTGCTTTTTGGCCACAAAAATCAGTTTTTCATTCAAAAGTGTCAAAAAAGCGTTTTCAGCTCCAAATAGCACTGTTTGGGCTTCTCCACTTACAAGGTAACAAGAAATAACACGTTCTTCATCTGCAAATGAGAACTTTGACTTTTGAGTGCATTTTGGCCACAAAAATCAGTTTTTCATTCAAAAGTGTCAAAAAAGCGTTTTCAGCTCCAAATAGCACTGTTTGGACTTCTCCAATTACAAGGTGACAAGAAATGACACGTTCTTCACTTTCGAGTGCATTTTGTACATAAAAATCAGTTTTTCATTCAAAAGTGTCAAAAAAGCGTTTTCAGCTCCAAATAGCACTGTTTGGACTTCTCCAATTACAAGGTGACAAGAAATGACACGTTCGTCACTTTCGAGTGTAAATTGTACATAAAAATCAGTTTTTCATTCAAAAGTGTCAAAAAAGCGTTTTCAGCTCTAAACAGCACTCATTGGACTTCTGAACAAGGTGACAAGAAATACGTTCTTCAACTGCAAATGACAACTTTGACTTTTGAGTGCTTTTTGGCCACAAAAATCAGTTTTTCATTCAAAAGTGTCAAAAAAGCGTTTTCAGCTCTAAACAGCACTCATTGGACTTCTGAACTTACAAGGTGACAAGAAATAACGCGTTCTTCAACTGCAAATGACAACTTTGACTTTTGATTGCTTTTTGGCCACAAAAATCAGTTTTTCATTCAAAAGTGTCAAAAAAGCGTTTTCAGCTCCAAATAGCACTGTTTGGGCTTCTCCACTTACAAGGTAACAAGAAATAACACGTTCTTCATCTGCAAATGAGAACTTTGACTTTTGAGTGCATTTTGGCCACAAAAATCAGTTTTTCATTCAAAAGTGTCAAAAAAGCGTTTTCAGCTCCAAATAGCACTGTTTGGACTTCTCCAATTACAAGGTGACAAGAAATGACACGTTCTTCACTTTCGAGTGCATTTTGTACATAAAAATCAGTTTTTCATTCAAAAGTGTCAAAAAAGCGTTTTCAGCTCCAAATAGCACTGTTTGGACTTCTCCAATTACAAGGTGACAAGAAATGACACGTTCTTCACTTTCGAGTGCATTTTGTACAAAAAAATCAGTTTTTCATTCAAAAGTGTCAAAAAAGCGTTTTCAGCTCCAAATAGCACTGATTGGGCTTCTCCACTTACAAGGTGACAAGAAATACGTTCTTCAACTGCAAATGAGAACTTTGACTTTTGAGTGAATTTTGGCTACAAAAAACAGTTTTTCATTCAAAAGTGTCAAAAAAGCGTTTTCAGCTCCAAATAGCACTGTTTGGGCTTCTCCACTTACAAGGTAACAAGAAATAACACGTTCTTCATCTGCAAATGAGAACTTTGACTTTTGAGTGCTTTTTGGCCACAAAAATCAGTTTTTCATTCAAAAGTGTCAAAAAAGCGTTTTCAGCTCCAAATAGCACTGTTTGGACTTCTCCACTTACAAGGTGACAAGAAATGACACGTTCTTCACTTTCGAGTGCATTTTGTACATAAAAATCAGTTTTTCATTCAAAAGTGTCAAAAAAGCGTTTTCAGCTCCAAATAGCACTGATTGGGCTTCTCCACTTACAAGGTGACAAGAAATAACACGTTCTTCAACTGCAAATGAGAACTTTGACTTTTGAGTGCAAATTGTACATAAAAATCAGTTTTTCATTCAAAAGTGTCAAAAAAGCGTTTTCAGCTCTAAACAGCACTCATTGGACTTCTGAATTTACAAGGTGACAAGAAATAACACGTTCTTCAACTGCAAATGACAACTTTGACTTTTGAGTGCTTTTTGGCCACAAAAATCAGTTCTTCATTCAAAAGTGTCAAAAAAGCGTTTTCAGCTCTAAACAGCACTCATTGGACTTCTGAGCTTACAAGGTTACAAAAAATAATACTTTCTTCACTTTTGAGTGCATTTTGTACATAAAAATCTGTTTTTCATTCAAAATGTCAAAAAAGCGTTTTCAGCTCCAAATAGCACTGATTGGGCTTCTCCACTTACAAGGTGACAAGAAATAACACTTTCTTCACTTTTGAGTGCATATTGCACATAAAAATCAATTTTTCATTCAAAAGTGTCAAAAAAGCGTTTTCAGCTCCAAATAGCACTGTTTGGGCTTCTCTACTTACAAGGTGACAAGAAATAACACGTTCTTCACTTTTGAGTGCAAATTGTACATAAAAATCAGTTTTTCATTCAAAAGTGTCAAAAAAGCGTTTTCAGCTCTAAACAGCACTCATTGGACTTCTGAGCTTACAAGGTGACAAGAAATACCACGTTCTTCAACTGCAAATGACAACTTTGACTTTTGAGTGAATTTTGGCTACAAAAAACAGTTTTTCATTCAAAAGTGTCAAAAAAGCGTTTTCAGCTCCAAATAGCACTGTTTGGGCTTCTCCACTTACAAGGTGACAAGAAATAACACGTTCTTCATCTGCAAATGAGAACTTTGACTTTTGAGTGCTTTTTGGCCACAAAAATCAGTTTTTCATTCAAAAGTGTCAAAAAAGCGTTTTCAGCTCCAAATAGCACTGTTTGGACTTCTCCACTTACAAGGTGACAAGAAATGACACGTTCTTCACTTTCGAGTGCATTTTGTACATAAAAATCAGTTTTTCATTCAAAAGTGTCAAAAAAGCGTTTTCAGCTCCAAATAGCACTGATTGGGCTTCTCCACTTACAAGGTGACAAGAAATAACACGTTCTTCAACTGCAAATGAGAACTTTGACTTTTGAGTGCAAATTGTACATAAAAATCAGTTTTTCATTCAAAAGTGTCAAAAAAGCGTTTTCAGCTCTAAACAGCACTCATTGGACTTCTGAACTTACAAGGTGACAAGAAATACCACGTTCTTCAACTGCAAATGACAACATTGACTTTTGAGTTAATTTTGGCCACAAAAACAGTTTTTCATTCAAAAGTGTCAAAAAATCGTTTTCAGCTCCAAATAGCACTGTTTGGGCTTCTCCACTTACAAGGTGACAAGAAATAACACGTTCTTCACTTTTGAGTGCATATTATACATAAAAATCAGTTTTTCATTCAAAAGAGTCAAAAAAGCGTTTACAGGTCCAAATAGCACTGTTTGGGCTTCTCCACTTACAAGGTGACAAGAAATAACACGTTCTTCACTTTTGAGTGCATATTATACATAAAAATCAGTTTTTCATTCAAAAGTCTCAAAAAAGCGTTTTCAGCTCCAAATAGCACTCATTGGACTTCTGAAAATACAAGGTGACAAGAAATAACACGTTCTTCAACTGCAAATGAGAACTTTGACTTTTGAGTGCTTTTTGGCCACAAAAATCAGTTTTTCATTCAAAAGTGTCAAAAAAGCGTTTTCAGCTCTAAACAGCACTCATTGGACTTCTGAGCTTACAAAGTTACAAAAAATAATACTTTCTTCACTTTTGAGTGCATTTTGTACATAAAAATCTGTTTTTCATTCAAAATGTCAAAAAAGCGTTTTCAGCTCCAAATAGCACTGTTCGGGCTTCTCCACTTACAAGGTAACAAGAAATAACACGTTCTTCATCTGCAAATGAGAACTTTACTTTTGAGTGCATTTTGGCCACAAAAATCAGTTTTTCATTCAAAAGTGTCAAAAAAGCGTTTTCAGCTCCAAATAGCACTGTTTGGACTTCTCCACTTACAAGGTGACAAGAAATGACACGTTCGTCACTTTCGAGTGTAAATTGTACATAAAAATCAGTTTTTCATTCAAAAGTGTCAAAAAAGCGTTTTCAGCTCTAAACAGCACTCTTTGGACTTCTGAACTTACAAGGTGACAAGAAATAACGCGTTCTTCAACTGCAAATGACAACTTTGACTTTTGAGTGCTTTTTGGCCACAAAAATCAGTTTTTCATTCAAAAGTGTCAAAAAAGCGTTTTCAGCTCCAAATAGCACTGTTTGGACTTCTCCACTTACAAGGTGACAAGAAATGACACGTTCTTCACTTTCGAGTGCATTTTGTACATAAAAATCAGTTTTTCATTCAAAAGTGTCAAAAAAGCGTTTTCAGCTCCAAATAGCACTGATTGGGCTTCTCCACTTACAAGGTGACAAGAAATAACACGTTCTTCAACTGCAAATGAGAACTTTGACTTTTGAGTGCAAATTGTACATAAAAATCAGTTTTTCATTCAAAAGTGTCAAAAAAGCGTTTTCAGCTCTAAACAGCATTCATTGGACTTCTGAACTTACAAGGTGACAAGAAATACCACGTTCTTCAACTGCAAATGACAACATTGACTTTTGAGTGAATTTTGGCCACAAAAACAGTTTTTCATTCAAAAGTGTCAAAAAATCGTTTTCAGCTCCAAATAGCACTGTTTGGGCTTCTCCACTTACAAGGTGACAAGAAATAACACGTTCTTCACTTTTGAGTGCATATTATACATAAAAAACAGTTTTTCATTCAAAAGAGTCAAAAAAGCGTTTTCAGGTCCAAATAGCACTGTTTGGGCTTCTCCACTTACAAGGTGACAAGAAATAACACGTTCTTCACTTTTGAGTGCATATTATACATAAAAATCAGTTTTTCATTCAAAAGTCTCAAAAAAGCGTTTTCAGCTCCAAATAGCACTCATTGGAGTTCTGAAAATACAAGGTGACAAGAAATAACACGTTCTTCAACTGCAAATGAGAACTTTGACTTTTGAGTGCTTTTTGGCCACAAAAATCAGTTTTTCATTCAAAAGTGTCAAAAAAGCGTTTTCAGCTCCAAATAGCACTGTTTGGACTTCTCCACTTACAAGGTGACAAGAAATGACACGTTCTTCACTTTCGAGTGCATTTTGTACATAAAAATCAGTTTTTCATTCAAAAGTGTCAAAAAAGCGTTTTCATCTCCAAATAGCACTGATTGGGCTTCTCCACTTACAAGGTGACAAGAAATAACACGTTCTTCAACTGCAAATGAGAACTTTGACTTTTGAGTGCAAATTGTACATAAAAATCAGTTTTTCATTCAAAAGTGTCAAAAAAGCGTTTTCAGCTCTAAACAGCACTCATTGGACTTCTCCACTTACAAGGTGACAAGAAATACCACGTTCTTCAACTGCAAATGACAACATTGACTTTTGAGTGAATTTTGGCCACAAAAACAGTTTTTCATTCAAAAGTGTCAAAAAATCGTTTTCAGCTCCAAATAGCACTGTTTGGGCTTCTCCACTTACAAGGTGACAAGAAATAACACGTTCTTCACTTTTGAGTGCATATTATACATAAAAATCAGTTTTTCATTCAAAAGAGTCAAAAAAGCGTTTACAGGTCCAAATAGCACTGTTTGGGCTTCTCCACTTACAAGGTGACAAGAAATAACACGTTCTTCACTTTTGAGTGCATATTATACATAAAAATCAGTTTTTCATTCAAAAGTCTCAAAAAAGCGTTTTCAGCTCCAAATAGCACTCATTGGACTTCTGAAAATACAAGGTGACAAGAAATAACACGTTCTTCAACTGCAAATGAGAACTTTGACTTTTGAGTGCTTTTTGGCCACAAAAATCAGTTTTTCATTCAAAAGTGTCAAAAAAGCGTTTTCAGCTCTAAACAGCACTCATTGGACTTCTGAGCTTACAAAGTTACAAAAAATAATACTTTCTTCACTTTTGAGTGCATTTTGTACATAAAAATCTGTTTTTCATTCAAAATGTCAAAAAAGCGTTTTCAGCTCCAAATAGCACTGTTCGGGCTTCTCCACTTACAAGGTAACAAGAAATAACACGTTCTTCATCTGCAAATGAGAACTTTGACTTTTGAGTGCATTTTGGCCACAAAAATCAGTTTTTCATTCAAAAGTGTCAAAAAAGCGTTTTCAGCTCCAAATAGCACTGTTTGGACTTCTCCACTTACAAGGTGACAAGAAATGACACGTTCGTCACTTTCGAGTGTAAATTGTACATAAAAATCAGTTTTTCATTCAAAAGTGTCAAAAAAGCGTTTTCAGCTCTAAACAGCACTCATTGGACTTCTGAACTTACAAGGTGACAAGAAATAACGCGTTCTTCAACTGCAAATGACAACTTTGACTTTTGATTGCTTTTTGGCCACAAAAATCAGTTTTTCATTCAAAAGTGTCAAAAAAGCGTTTTCAGCTCCAAATAGCACTGTTTGGGCTTCTCCACTTACAAGGTAACAAGAAATAACACGTTCTTCATCTGCAAATGAGAACTTTGACTTTTGAGTGCATTTTGGCCACAAAAATCAGTTTTTCATTCAAAAGTGTCAAAAAAGCGTTTTCAGCTCCAAATAGCACTGTTTGGACTTCTCCAATTACAAGGTGACAAGAAATGACACGTTCTTCACTTTCGAGTGCATTTTGTACATAAAAATCAGTTTTTCATTCAAAAGTGTCAAAAAAGCGTTTTCAGCTCCAAATAGCACTGTTTGGACTTCTCCAATTACAAGGTGACAAGAAATGACACGTTCGTCACTTTCGAGTGTAAATTGTACATAAAAATCAGTTTTTCATTCAAAAGTGTCAAAAAAGCGTTTTCAGCTCTAAACAGCACTCATTGGACTTCTGAACAAGGTGACAAGAAATACGTTCTTCAACTGCAAATGACAACTTTGACTTTTGAGTGCTTTTTGGCCACAAAAATCAGTTTTTCATTCAAAAGTGTCAAAAAAGCGTTTTCAGCTCTAAACAGCACTCATTGGACTTCTGAACTTACAAGGTGACAAGAAATAACGCGTTCTTCAACTGCAAATGACAACTTTGACTTTTGATTGCTTTTTGGCCACAAAAATCAGTTTTTCATTCAAAAGTGTCAAAAAAGCGTTTTCAGCTCCAAATAGCACTGTTTGGGCTTCTCCACTTACAAGGTAACAAGAAATAACACGTTCTTCATCTGCAAATGAGAACTTTGACTTTTGAGTGCATTTTGGCCACAAAAATCAGTTTTTCATTAAAAAGTGTCAAAAAAGCGTTTTCAGCTCCAAATAGCACTGCTTGGACTTCTCCAATTACAAGGTGACAAGAAATGACACGTTCTTCACTTTCGAGTGCATTTTGTACATAAAAATCAGTTTTTCATTCAAAAGTGTCAAAAAAGCGTTTTCAGCTCCAAATAGCACTGTTTGGACTTCTCCAATTACAAGGTGACAAGAAATGACACGTTCTTCACTTTCGAGTGCATTTTGTACAAAAAAATCAGTTTTTCATTCAAAAGTGTCAAAAAAGCGTTTTCAGCTCCAAATAGCACTGATTGGGCTTCTCCACTTACAAGGTGACAAGAAATAACACGTTCTTCAACTGCAAATGAGAACTTTGACTTTTGAGTGCAAATTGTACATAAAAATCAGTTTTTCATTCAAAAGTGTCAAAAAAGCGTTTTCAGCTCTAAACAGCACTCATTGGACTTCTGAACTTACAAGGTGACAAGAAATAACACGTTCTTCAACTGCAAATGACAACTTTGACTTTTGAGTGCTTTTTGGCCACAAAAAACAGTTTTTCATTCAAAAGTGTCAAAAAAGCGTTTTCAGCTCCAAATAGCACTGTTTGGGCTTCTCCACTTACAAGGTAACAAGAAATAACACGTTCTTCATCTGCAAATGAGAACTTTGACTTTTGAGTGCATTTTGGCCACAAAAATCAGTTTTTCATTCAAAAGTGTCAAAAAAGCGTTTTCAGCTCTAAACAGCACTCATTGGACTTCTGAACTTACAAGGTGACAAGAAATAACACGTTCTTCAACTGCAAATGACAACTTTGACTTTTGAGTGCTTTTTGGCCACAAAAATCAGTTTTTCATTCAAAAGTGTCAAAAAAGCGTTTTCAGCTCCAAATAGCACTGTTTGGGCTTCTCCACTTACAAGGTAACAAGAAATAACACGTTCTTCATCTGCAAATGAGAACTTTGACTTTTGAGTGCTTTTTGGCCACAAAAATCAGTTTTTCATTCAAAAGTGTCAAAAAAGCGTTTTCAGCTCCAAATAGCACTGTTTGGACTTCTCCACTTACAAGGTGACAAGAAATGACACGTTCTTCACTTTCGAGTGCATTTTGTACATAAAAATCAGTTTTTCATTCAAAAGTGTCAAAAAAGCGTTTTCAGCTCCAAATAGCACTGATTGGGCTTCTCCACTTACAAGGTGACAAGAAATAACACGTTCTTCAACTGCAAATGAGAACTTTGACTTTTGAGTGCAAATTGTACATAAAAATCAGTTTTTCATTCAAAAGTGTCAAAAAAGCGTTTTCAGCTCTAAACAGCATTCATTGGACTTCTGAACTTACAAGGTGACAAGAAATACCACGTTCTTCAACTGCAAATGACAACATTGACTTTTGAGTGCATTTTGGCCACAAAAATCAGTTTTTCATTCAAAAGTGTCAAAAAATCGTTTTCAGCTCCAAATAGCACTGTTTGGGCTTCTCCACTTACAAGGTGACAAGAAATACGTTCTTCACTTTTGAGTGCATATTATACATAAAAAACAGTTTTTCATTCAAAAGAGTCAAAAAAGCGTTTTCAGGTCCAAATAGCACTGTTTGGGCTTCTCCACTTACAAGGTGACAAGAAATAACACGTTCTTCACTTTTGAGTGCATATTATACATAAAAAACAGTTTTTCATTCAAAAGAGTCAAAAAAGCGTTTTCAGGTCCAAATAGCACTGTTTGGGCTTCTCCACTTACAAGGTGACAAGAATTAACACGTTCTTCACTTTTGAGTGCATATTATACATAAAAATCAGTTTTTCATTCAAAAGTCTCAAAAAAGCGTTTTCAGCTCCAAATAGCACACATTGGACTTCTGAAAATACAAGGTGACAAGAAATAACACGTTCTTCAACTGCAAATGAGAACTTTGACATTTGAGTGCTTTTTGGCCACAAAAATCAGTTTTTCATTCAAAATGTCAAAAAAGCGTTTTCAGCTCCAAATAGCACTGTTCGGGCTTCTCCACTTACAAGGTAACAAGAAATAACACGTTCTTCATCTGCAAATGAGAACTTTGACTTTTGAGTGCATTTTGGCCACAAAAATCAGTTCTTCATTCAAAAGTGTCAAAAAAGCGTTTTCAGCTCTAAACAGCACTCATTGGACTTCTGAGCTTACAAGGTTACAAAAAATAATACTTTCTTCACTTTTGAGTGCATTTTGTACATAAAAATCTGTTTTTCATTCAAAATGTCAAAAAAGCGTTTTCAGCTCCAAATAGCACTGATTGGGCTTCTCCAATTACAATGTGAAAAGAAATAACACTTTCTTCACTTTTGAGTGCATATTGCACATAAAAATCAATTTTTCATTCAAAAGTGTCAAAAAAGCGTTTTCAGCTCCAAATAGCACTGTTTGGGCTTCTCTACTTACAAGGTGACAAGAAATAACACGTTCTTCACTTTTGAGTGCAAATTGTACATAAAAATCAGTTTTTCATTCAAAAGTGTCAAAAAAGCGTTTTCAGCTCTAAACAGCACTCATTGGACTTCTGAGCTTACAAGGTGACAAGAAATACCACGTTCTTCAACTGCAAATGACAACTTTGACTTTTGAGTGAATTTTGGCTACAAAAAACAGTTTTTCATTCAAAAGTGTCAAAAAAGCGTTTTCAGCTCCAAATAGCACTGATTGGGCTTCTCCACTTACAAGGTGACAAGAAATAACACGTTCTTCAACTGCAAATGAGAACTTTGACTTTTGAGTGCAAATTGTACATAAAAATCAGTTTTTCATTCAAAAGTGTCAAAAAAGCGTTTTCAGCTCTAAACAGCACTCATTGGACTTCTGAACTTACAAGGTGACAAGAAATAACACGTTCTTCAACTGCAAATGACAACTTTGACTTTTGAGTGCTTTTTGGCCACAAAAATCAGTTCTTCATTCAAAAGTGTCAAAAAAGCGTTTTCAGCTCTAAACAGCACTCATTGGACTTCTGAGCTTACAAGGTTACAAAAAATAATACTTTCTTCACTTTTGAGTGCATTTTGTACATAAAAATCTGTTTTTCATTCAAAATGTCAAAAAAGCGTTTTCAGCTCCAAATAGCACTGATTGGGCTTCTCCACTTACAAGGTGACAAGAAATAACACTTTCTTCACTTTTGAGTGCATATTGCACATAAAAATCAATTTTTCATTCAAAAGTGTCAAAAAAGCGTTTTCAGCTCCAAATAGCACTGTTTGGGCTTCTCTACTTACAAGGTGACAAGAAATAACACGTTCTTCACTTTTGAGTGCAAATTGTACATAAAAATCAGTTTTTCATTCAAAAGTGTCAAAAAAGCGTTTTCAGCTCTAAACAGCACTCATTGGACTTCTGAGCTTACAAGGTGACAAGAAATACCACGTTCTTCAACTGCAAATGACAACTTTGACTTTTGAGTGAATTTTGGCTACAAAAAACAGTTTTTCATTCAAAAGTGTCAAAAAAGCGTTTTCAGCTCCAAATAGCACTGTTTGGGCTTCTCCACTTACAAGGTAACAAGAAATAACACGTTCTTCATCTGCAAATGAGAACTTTGACTTTTGAGTGCATTTTGGCCACAAAAATCAGTTTTTCATTCAAAAGTGTCAAAAAAGCGTTTTCAGCTCTAAACAGCACTCATTGGACTTCTGAACTTACAAGGTGACAAGAAATAACACGTTCTTCAACTGCAAATGACAACTTTGACTTTTGAGTGCTTTTTGGCCACAAAAATCAGTTTTTCATTCAAAAGTGTCAAAAAAGCGTTTTCAGCTCCAAATAGCACTGTTTGGGCTTCTCCACTTACAAGGTAACAAGAAATAACACGTTCTTCATCTGCAAATGAGAACTTTGACTTTTGAGTGCTTTTTGGCCACAAAAATCAGTTTTTCATTCAAAAGTGTCAAAAAAGCGTTTTCAGCTCCAAATAGCACTGTTTGGACTTCTCCAATTACAAGGTGACAAGAAATGACACGTTCTTCACTTTCGAGTGCATTTTGTACATAAAAATCAGTTTTTCATTCAAAAGTGTCAAAAAAGCGTTTTCAGCTCCAAATAGCACTGTTTGGACTTCTCCAATTACAAGGTGACAAGAAATGACACGTTCTTCACTTTCGAGTGCATTTTGTACAAAAAAATCAGTTTTTCATTCAAAAGTGTCAAAAAAGCGTTTTCAGCTCCAAATAGCACTGATTGGGCTTCTCCACTTACAAGGTGACAAGAAATAACACGTTCTTCAACTGCAAATGAGAACTTTGACTTTTGAGTGCAAATTGTACATAAAAATCAGTTTTTCATTCAAAAGTGTCAAAAAAGCGTTTTCAGCTCTAAACAGCACTCATTGGACTTCTGAACTTACAAGGTGACAAGAAATAACACGTTCTTCAACTGCAAATGACAACTTTGACTTTTGAGTGCTTTTTGGCCACAAAAATCAGTTCTTCATTCAAAAGTGTCAAAAAAGCGTTTTCAGCTCTAAACAGCACTCATTGGACTTCTGAGCTTACAAGGTAACAAAAAATAATACTTTCTTCACTTTTGAGTGCATTTTGTACATAAAAATCTGTTTTTCATTCAAAATGTCAAAAAAGCGTTTTCAGCTCCAAATAGCACTGATTGGGCTTCTCCACTTACAAGGTGACAAGAAATAACACTTTCTTCACTTTTGAGTGCATATTGCACATAAAAATCAATTTTTCATTCAAAAGTGTCAAAAAAGCGTTTTCAGCTCCAAATAGCACTGTTTGGGCTTCTCTACTTACAAGGTGACAAGAAATAACACGTTCTTCACTTTTGAGTGCAAATTGTACATAAAAATCAGTTTTTCATTCAAAAGTGTCAAAAAAGCGTTTTCAGCTCTAAACAGCACTCATTGGACTTCTGAGCTTACAAGGTGACAAGAAATACCACGTTCTTCAACTGCAAATGACAACTTTGACTTTTGAGTGAATTTTGGCTACAAAAAACAGTTTTTCATTCAAAAGTGTCAAAAAAGCGTTTTCAGCTCCAAATAGCACTGTTTGGGCTTCTCCACTTACAAGGTAACAAGAAATAACACGTTCTTCATCTGCAAATGAGAACTTTGACTTTTGAGTGCATTTTGGCCACAAAAATCAGTTTTTCATTCAAAAGTGTCAAAAAAGCGTTTTCAGCTCTAAACAGCACTCATTGGACTTCTGAACTTACAAGGTGACAAGAAATAACACGTTCTTCAACTGCAAATGACAACTTTGACTTTTGAGTGCTTTTTGGCCACAAAAATCAGTTTTTCATTCAAAAGTGTCAAAAAAGCGTTTTCAGCTCCAAATAGCACTGTTTGGGCTTCTCCACTTACAAGGTAACAAGAAATAACACGTTCTTCATCTGCAAATGAGAACTTTGACTTTTGAGTGCTTTTTGGCCACAAAAATCAGTTTTTCATTCAAAAGTGTCAAAAAAGCGTTTTCAGCTCCAAATAGCACTGTTTGGACTTCTCCACTTACAAGGTGACAAGAAATGACACGTTCTTCACTTTCGAGTGCATTTTGTACATAAAAATCAGTTTTTCATTCAAAAGTGTCAAAAAAGCGTTTTCAGCTCCAAATAGCACTGATTGGGCTTCTCCACTTACAAGGTGACAAGAAATAACACGTTCTTCAACTGCAAATGAGAACTTTGACTTTTGAGTGCAAATTGTACATAAAAATCAGTTTTTCATTCAAAAGTGTCAAAAAAGCGTTTTCAGCTCTAAACAGCATTCATTGGACTTCTGAACTTACAAGGTGACAAGAAATACCACGTTCTTCAACTGCAAATGACAACATTGACTTTTGAGTGCATTTTGGCCACAAAAATCAGTTTTTCATTCAAAAGTGTCAAAAAATCGTTTTCAGCTCCAAATAGCACTGTTTGGGCTTCTCCACTTACAAGGTGACAAGAAATACGTTCTTCACTTTTGAGTGCATATTATACATAAAAAACAGTTTTTCATTCAAAAGAGTCAAAAAAGCGTTTTCAGGTCCAAATAGCACTGTTTGGGCTTCTCCACTTACAAGGTGACAAGAAATAACACGTTCTTCACTTTTGAGTGCATATTATACATAAAAAACAGTTTTTCATTCAAAAGAGTCAAAAAAGCGTTTTCAGGTCCAAATAGCACTGTTTGGGCTTCTCCACTTACAAGGTGACAAGAATTAACACGTTCTTCACTTTTGAGTGCATATTATACATAAAAATCAGTTTTTCATTCAAAAGTCTCAAAAAAGCGTTTTCAGCTCCAAATAGCACACATTGGACTTCTGAAAATACAAGGTGACAAGAAATAACACGTTCTTCAACTGCAAATGAGAACTTTGACATTTGAGTGCTTTTTGGCCACAAAAATCAGTTTTTCATTCAAAATGTCAAAAAAGCGTTTTCAGCTCCAAATAGCACTGTTCGGGCTTCTCCACTTACAAGGTAACAAGAAATAACACGTTCTTCATCTGCAAATGAGAACTTTGACTTTTGAGTGCATTTTGGCCACAAAAATCAGTTCTTCATTCAAAAGTGTCAAAAAAGCGTTTTCAGCTCTAAACAGCACTCATTGGACTTCTGAGCTTACAAGGTTACAAAAAATAATACTTTCTTCACTTTTGAGTGCATTTTGTACATAAAAATCTGTTTTTCATTCAAAATGTCAAAAAAGCGTTTTCAGCTCCAAATAGCACTGATTGGGCTTCTCCACTTACAATGTGAAAAGAAATAACACTTTCTTCACTTTTGAGTGCATATTGCACATAAAAATCAATTTTTCATTCAAAAGTGTCAAAAAAGCGTTTTCAGCTCCAAATAGCACTGTTTGGGCTTCTCTACTTACAAGGTGACAAGAAATAACACGTTCTTCACTTTTGAGTGCAAATTGTACATAAAAATCAGTTTTTCATTCAAAAGTGTCAAAAAAGCGTTTTCAGCTCTAAACAGCACTCATTGGACTTCTGAGCTTACAAGGTGACAAGAAATACCACGTTCTTCAACTGCAAATGACAACTTTGACTTTTGAGTGAATTTTGGCTACAAAAAACAGTTTTTCATTCAAAAGTGTCAAAAAAGCGTTTTCAGCTCCAAATAGCACTGATTGGGCTTCTCCACTTACAAGGTGACAAGAAATAACACGTTCTTCAACTGCAAATGAGAACTTTGACTTTTGAGTGCAAATTGTACATAAAAATCAGTTTTTCATTCAAAAGTGTCAAAAAAGCGTTTTCAGCTCTAAACAGCACTCATTGGACTTCTGAACTTACAAGGTGACAAGAAATAACACGTTCTTCAACTGCAAATGACAACTTTGACTTTTGAGTGCTTTTTGGCCACAAAAATCAGTTCTTCATTCAAAAGTGTCAAAAAAGCGTTTTCAGCTCTAAACAGCACTCATTGGACTTCTGAGCTTACAAGGTTACAAAAAATAATACTTTCTTCACTTTTGAGTGCATTTTGTACATAAAAATCTGTTTTTCATTCAAAATGTCAAAAAAGCGTTTTCAGCTCCAAATAGCACTGATTGGGCTTCTCCACTTACAAGGTGACAAGAAATAACACTTTCTTCACTTTTGAGTGCATATTGCACATAAAAATCAATTTTTCATTCAAAAGTGTCAAAAAAGCGTTTTCAGCTCCAAATAGCACTGTTTGGGCTTCTCTACTTACAAGGTGACAAGAAATAACACGTTCTTCACTTTTGAGTGCAAATTGTACATAAAAATCAGTTTTTCATTCAAAAGTGTCAAAAAAGCGTTTTCAGCTCTAAACAGCACTCATTGGACTTCTGAGCTTACAAGGTGACAAGAAATACCACGTTCTTCAACTGCAAATGACAACTTTGACTTTTGAGTGAATTTTGGCTACAAAAAACAGTTTTTCATTCAAAAGTGTCAAAAAAGCGTTTTCAGCTCCAAATAGCACTGTTTGGGCTTCTCCACTTACAAGGTAACAAGAAATAACACGTTCTTCATCTGCAAATGAGAACTTTGACTTTTGAGTGCATTTTGGCCACAAAAATCAGTTTTTCATTCAAAAGTGTCAAAAAAGCGTTTTCAGCTCTAAACAGCACTCATTGGACTTCTGAACTTACAAGGTGACAAGAAATAACACGTTCTTCAACTGCAAATGACAACTTTGACTTTTGAGTGCTTTTTGGCCACAAAAATCAGTTTTTCATTCAAAAGTGTCAAAAAAGCGTTTTCAGCTCCAAATAGCACTGTTTGGGCTTCTCCACTTACAAGGTAACAAGAAATAACACGTTCTTCATCTGCAAATGAGAACTTTGACTTTTGAGTGCTTTTTGGCCACAAAAATCAGTTTTTCATTCAAAAGTGTCAAAAAAGCGTTTTCAGCTCCAAATAGCACTGTTTGGACTTCTCCACTTACAAGGTGACAAGAAATGACACGTTCTTCACTTTCGAGTGCATTTTGTACATAAAAATCAGTTTTTCATTCAAAAGTGTCAAAAAAGCGTTTTCAGCTCCAAATAGCACTGATTGGGCTTCTCCACTTACAAGGTGACAAGAAATAACACGTTCTTCAACTGCAAATGAGAACTTTGACTTTTGAGTGCAAATTGTACATAAAAATCAGTTTTTCATTCAAAAGTGTCAAAAAAGCGTTTTCAGCTCTAAACAGCATTCATTGGACTTCTGAACTTACAAGGTGACAAGAAATACCACGTTCTTCAACTGCAAATGACAACATTGACTTTTGAGTGCATTTTGGCCACAAAAATCAGTTTTTCATTCAAAAGTGTCAAAAAATCGTTTTCAGCTCCAAATAGCACTGTTTGGGCTTCTCCACTTACAAGGTGACAAGAAATACGTTCTTCACTTTTGAGTGCATATTATACATAAAAAACAGTTTTTCATTCAAAAGAGTCAAAAAAGCGTTTTCAGGTCCAAATAGCACTGTTTGGGCTTCTCCACTTACAAGGTGACAAGAAATAACACGTTCTTCACTTTTGAGTGCATATTATACATAAAAAACAGTTTTTCATTCAAAAGAGTCAAAAAAGCGTTTTCAGGTCCAAATAGCACTGTTTGGGCTTCTCCACTTACAAGGTGACAAGAATTAACACGTTCTTCACTTTTGAGTGCATATTATACATAAAAATCAGTTTTTCATTCAAAAGTCTCAAAAAAGCGTTTTCAGCTCCAAATAGCACACATTGGACTTCTGAAAATACAAGGTGACAAGAAATAACACGTTCTTCAACTGCAAATGAGAACTTTGACTTTTGAGTGCTTTTTGGCCACAAAAATCAGTTTTTCATTCAAAATGTCAAAAAAGCGTTTTCAGCTCCAAATAGCACTGTTCGGGCTTCTCCACTTACAAGGTAACAAGAAATAACACGTTCTTCATCTGCAAATGAGAACTTTGACTTTTGAGTGCATTTTGGCCACAAAAATCAGTTCTTCATTCAAAAGTGTCAAAAAAGCGTTTTCAGCTCTAAACAGCACTCATTGGACTTCTGAGCTTACAAGGTTACAAAAAATAATACTTTCTTCACTTTTGAGTGCATTTTGTACATAAAAATCTGTTTTTCATTCAAAATGTCAAAAAAGCGTTTTCAGCTCCAAATAGCACTGATTGGGCTTCTCCACTTACAATGTGAAAAGAAATAACACTTTCTTCACTTTTGAGTGCATATTGCACATAAAAATCAATTTTTCATTCAAAAGTGTCAAAAAAGCGTTTTCAGCTCCAAATAGCACTGTTTGGGCTTCTCTACTTACAAGGTGACAAGAAATAACACGTTCTTCACTTTTTAGTGCAAATTGTACATAAAAATCAGTTTTTCATTCAAAAGTGTCAAAAAAGCGTTTTCAGCTCTAAACAGCACTCATTGGACTTCTGAGCTTACAAGGTGACAAGAAATACCACGTTCTTCAACTGCAAATGACAACTTTGACTTTTGAGTGAATTTTGGCTACAAAAAACAGTTTTTTATTCAAAAGAGTCAAAAAAGCGTTTTCAGGTCCAAATAGCACTGTTTGGGCTTCTCCACTTACAAGTTGACAAGAAATAACACGTTCTTCACTTTTGAGTGCATATTATACATAAAAATCAGTTTTTCATTCAAAAGTCTCAAAAAAGCGTTTTCAGCTCCAAATAGCACTCATTGGACTTCTGAAAATACAAGGTGACAAGAAATAACACGTTCTTCAACTGCAAATGAGAACTTTGACTTTTGAGTGCTTTTTGGCCACAAAAATCAGTTCTTCATTCAAAAGTGTCAAAAAAGCGTTTTCAGCTCTAAACAGCACTCATTGGACTTCTGAGCTTACAAGGTTACAAAAAATAATACTTTCTTCACGTTTGAGTGCATTTTGTACATAAAAATCTGTTTTTCATTCAAAATGTCAAAAAAGCGTTTTCAGCTCCAAATAGCACTGATTGGGCTTCTCCACTTACAAGGTGACAAGAAATAACACTTTCTTCACTTTTGAGTGCATATTGCACATAAAAATCAATTTTTCATTCAAAAGTGTCAAAAAAGCGTTTTCAGCTCCAAATAGCACTGTTTGGGCTTCTCTACTTACAAGGTGACAAGAAATAACACGTTCTTCACTTTTGAGTGCAAATTGTACATAAAAATCAGTTTTTCATTCAAAAGTGTCAAAAAAGCGTTTTCAGCTCTAAACAGCACTCATTGGACTTCTGAGCTTACAAGGTGACAAGAAATACCACGTTCTTCAACTGCAAATGACAACTTTGACTTTTGAGTGAATTTTGGCTACAAAAAACAGTTTTTCATTCAAAAGTGTCAAAAAAGCGTTTTCAGCTCCAAATAGCACTGTTTGGGCTTCTCCACTTACAAGGTGACAAGAAATAACACGTTCTTCATCTGCAAATGAGAACTTTGACTTTCGAGTGCATTTTGTACATAAAAATCAGTTTTTCATTCAAAAGTGTCAAAAAAGCGTTTTCATCTCCAAATAGCACTGATTGGGCTTCTCCACTTACAAGGTGACAAGAAATAACACGTTCTTCAACTGCAAATGAGAACTTTGACTTTTGAGTGCAAATTGTACATAAAAATCAGTTTTTCATTCAAAAGTGTCAAAAAAGCGTTTTCAGCTCTAAACAGCACTCATTGGACTTCTGAACTTACAAGGTGACAAGAAATACCACGTTCTTCAACTGCAAATGACAACATTGACTTTTGAGTGAATTTTGGCCACAAAAACAGTTTTTCATTCAAAAGTGTCAAAAAATCGTTTTCAGCTCCAAATAGCACTGTTTGGGCTTCTCCACTTACAAGGTGACAAGAAATAACACGTTCTTCACTTTTGAGTGCATATTATACATAAAAATCAGTTTTTCATTCAAAAGAGTCAAAAAAGCGTTTACAGGTCCAAATAGCACTGTTTGGGCTTCTCCACTTACAAGGTGACAAGAAATAACACGTTCTTCACTTTTGAGTGCATATTATACATAAAAATCAGTTTTTCATTCAAAAGTCTCAAAAAAGCGTTTTCAGCTCTAAATAGCACTCATTGGACTTCTGAAAATACAAGGTGACAAGAAATAACACGTTCTTCAACTGCAAATGAGAACTTTGACTTTTGAGTGCTTTTTGGCCACAAAAATCAGTTTTTCATTCAAAAGTGTCAAAAAAGCGTTTTCAGCTCTAAACAGCACTCATTGGACTTCTGAGCTTACAAAGTTACAAAAAATAATACTTTCTTCACTTTTGAGTGCATTTTGTACATAAAAATCTGTTTTTCATTCAAAATGTCAAAAAAGCGTTTTCAGCTCCAAATAGCACTGTTCGGGCTTCTCCACTTACAAGGTAACAAGAAATAACACGTTCTTCATCTGCAAATGAGAACTTTGACTTTTGAGTGCATTTTGGCCACAAAAATCAGTTTTTCATTCAAAAGTGTCAAAAAAGCGTTTTCAGCTCCAAATAGCACTGTTTGGACTTCTCCACTTACAAGGTGACAAGAAATGACACGTTCGTCACTTTCGAGTGTAAATTGTACATAAAAATCAGTTTTTCATTCAAAAGTGTCAAAAAAGCGTTTTCAGCTCTAAACAGCACTCATTGGACTTCTGAACTTACAAGGTGACAAGAAATAACGCGTTCTTCAACTGCAAATGACAACTTTGACTTTTGATTGCTTTTTGGCCACAAAAATCAGTTTTTCATTCAAAAGTGTCAAAAAAGCGTTTTCAGCTCCAAATAGCACTGTTTGGACTTCTCCAATTACAAGGTGACAAGAAATGACACGTTCTTCACTTTTGAGTGCATTTTGGCCACAAAAATCAGTTTTTCATTCAAAAGTGTCAAAAAAGCGTTTTCAGCTCCAAATAGCACTGTTTGGACTTCTCCAATTACAAGGTGACAAGAAATGACACGTTCTTCACTTTCGAGTGCATTTTGTACATAAAAATCAGTTTTTCATTCAAAAGTGTCAAAAAAGCGTTTTCAGCTCCAAATAGCACTGTTTGGACTTCTCCAATTACAAGGTGACAAGAAATGACACGTTCGTCACTTTCGAGTGTAAATTGTACATAAAAATCAGTTTTTCAATCAAAAGTGTCAAAAAAGCGTTTTCAGCTCTAAACAGCACTCATTGGACTTCTGAACAAGGTGACAAGAAATACGTTCTTCAACTGCAAATGACAACTTTGACTTTTGAGTGCTTTTTGGCCACAAAAATCAGTTTTTCATTCAAAAGTGTCAAAAAAGCGTTTTCAGCTCTAAACAGCACTCATTGGACTTCTGAACTTACAAGGTGACAAGAAATAACGCGTTCTTCAACTGCAAATGACAACTTTGACTTTTGATTGCTTTTTGGCCACAAAAATCAGTTTTTCATTCAAAAGTGTCAAAAAAGCGTTTTCAGCTCCAAATAGCACTGTTTGGGCTTCTCCACTTACAAGGTAACAAGAAATAACACGTTCTTCATCTGCAAATGAGAACTTTGACTTTTGAGTGCATTTTGGCCACAAAAATCAGTTTTTCATTCAAAAGTGTCAAAAAAGCGTTTTCAGCTCCAAATAGCACTGTTTGGACTTCTCCAATTACAAGGTGACAAGAAATGACACGTTCTTCACTTTCGAGTGCATTTTGTACATAAAAATCAGTTTTTCATTCAAAAGTGTCAAAAAAGCGTTTTCAGCTCCAAATAGCACTGTTTGGACTTCTCCAATTACAAGGTGACAAGAAATGACACGTTCTTCACTTTCGAGTGCATTTTGTACAAAAAAATCAGTTTTTCATTCAAAAGTGTCAAAAAAGCGTTTTCAGCTCCAAATAGCACTGATTGGGCTTCTCCACTTACAAGGTGACAAGAAATAACACGTTCTTCAACTGCAAATGAGAACTTTAACTTTTGAATGCAAATTGTACATAAAAATCAGTTTTTCATTCAAAAGTGTCAAAAAAGCGTTTTCAGCTCTAAACAGCACTCATTGGACTTCTGAACTTACAAGGTGACAAGAAATAACACGTTCTTCAACTGCAAATGACAACTTTGACTTTTGAGTGCTTTTTGGCCACAAAAATCAGTTCTTCATTCAAAAGTGTCAAAAAAGCGTTTTCAGCTCTAAACAGCACTCATTGGACTTCTGAGCTTACAAGGTTACAAAAAATAATACTTTCTTCACTTTTGAGTGCATTTTGTACATAAAAATCTGTTTTTCATTCAAAATGTCAAAAAAGCGTTTTCAGCTCCAAATAGCACTGATTGGGCTTCTCCACTTACAAGGTGACAAGAAATAACACTTTCTTCACTTTTGAGTGCATATTGCACATAAAAATCAATTTTTCATTCAAAAGTGTCAAAAAAGCGTTTTCAGCTCCAAATAGCACTGTTTGGGCTTCTCCACTTACAAGGTGACAAGAAATGACACGTTCTTCACTTTCGAGTGCATTTTGTACATAAAAATCAGTTTTTCATTCAAAAGTGTCAAAAAAGCGTTTTCAGCTCCAAATAGCACTGTTTGGACTTCTCCACTTACAAGGTGACAAGAAATAACACGTTCTTCAACTGCAAATGAGAACTTTGACTTTTGAGTGCAAATTGTACATAAAAATCAGTTTTTCATTCAAAAGTGTCAAAAAAGCGTTTTCAGCTCTAAACAGCATTCATTGGACTTCTGAACTTACAAGGTGACAAGAAATACCACGTTCTTCAACTGCAAATGACAACATTGACTTTTGAGTGAATTTTGGCCACAAAAACAGTTTTTCATTCAAAAGTGTCAAAAAAGCGTTTTCAGGTCCAAATAGCACTGTTTGGGCTTCTCCACTTACAAGGTGACAAGAAATAACACGTTCTTCACTTTTGAGTGCATATTATACATAAAAATCAGTTTTTCATTCAAAAGTCTCAAAAAAGCGTTTTCAGCTCCAATTAGCACTCATTGGACTTCTGAAAATACAAGGTGACAAGAAATAACACGTTCTTCAACTGCAAATGAGAACTTTGACTTTTGAGTGCTTTTTGGCCACAAAAATCAGTTTTTCATTCAAAAGTGTCAAAAAAGCGTTTTCAGCTCCAAATAGCACTGTTTGGGCTTCTCTACTTACAAGGTGACAAGAAATAACACGTTCTTCACTTTTGAGTGCAAATTGTACATAAAAATCAGTTTTTCATTCAAAAGTGTCAAAAAAGCGTTTTCAGCTCTAAACAGCACTCATTGGACTTCTGAGCTTACAAGGTGACAAGAAATACCACGTTCTTCAACTGCAAATGACAACTTTGACTTTTGAGTGAATTTTGGCTACAAAAAACAGTTTTTCATTCAAAAGTGTCAAAAAAGCGTTTTCAGCTCCAAATAGCACTGTTTGGGCTTCTCCACTTACAAGGTAACAAGAAATAACACGTTCTTCATCTGCAAATGAGAACTTTGACTTTTGAGTGCATTTTGGCCACAAAAATCAGTTTTTCATTCAAAAGTGTCAAAAAAGCGTTTTCAGCTCTAAACAGCACTCATTGGACTTCTGAACTTACAAGGTGACAAGAAATAACACGTTCTTCAACTGCAAATGACAACTTTGACTTTTGAGTGCTTTTTGGCCACAAAAATCAGTTTTTCATTCAAAAGTGTCAAAAAAGCGTTTTCAGCTCCAAATAGCACTGTTTGGGCTTCTCCACTTACAAGGTAACAAGAAATAACACGTTCTTCATCTGCAAATGAGAACTTTGACTTTTGAGTGCTTTTTGGCCACAAAAATCAGTTTTTCATTCAAAAGTGTCAAAAAAGCGTTTTCAGCTCCAAATAGCACTGTTTGGACTTCTCCAATTACAAGGTGACAAGAAATGACACGTTCTTCACTTTCGAGTGCATTTTGTACATAAAAATCAGTTTTTCATTCAAAAGTGTCAAAAAAGCGTTTTCAGCTCCAAATAGCACTGTTTGGACTTCTCCAATTACAAGGTGACAAGAAATGACACGTTCTTCACTTTCGAGTGCATTTTGTACAAAAAAATCAGTTTTTCATTCAAAAGTGTCAAAAAAGCGTTTTCAGCTCCAAATAGCACTGATTGGGCTTCTCCACTTACAAGGTGACAAGAAATAACACGTTCTTCAACTGCAAATGAGAACTTTGACTTTTGAGTGCAAATTGTACATAAAAATCAGTTTTTCATTCAAAAGTGTCAAAAAAGCGTTTTCAGCTCTAAACAGCACTCATTGGACTTCTGAACTTACAAGGTGACAAGAAATAACACGTTCTTCAACTGCAAATGACAACTTTGACTTTTGAGTGCTTTTTGGCCACAAAAATCAGTTCTTCATTCAAAAGTGTCAAAAAAGCGTTTTCAGCTCTAAACAGCACTCATTGGACTTCTGAGCTTACAAGGTAACAAAAAATAATACTTTCTTCACTTTTGAGTGCATTTTGTACATAAAAATCTGTTTTTCATTCAAAATGTCAAAAAAGCGTTTTCAGCTCCAAATAGCACTGATTGGGCTTCTCCACTTACAAGGTGACAAGAAATAACACTTTCTTCACTTTTGAGTGCATATTGCACATAAAAATCAATTTTTCATTCAAAAGTGTCAAAAAAGCGTTTTCAGCTCCAAATAGCACTGTTTGGGCTTCTCTACTTACAAGGTGACAAGAAATAACACGTTCTTCACTTTTGAGTGCAAATTGTACATAAAAATCAGTTTTTCATTCAAAAGTGTCAAAAAAGCGTTTTCAGCTCTAAACAGCACTCATTGGACTTCTGAGCTTACAAGGTGACAAGAAATACCACGTTCTTCAACTGCAAATGACAACTTTGACTTTTGAGTGAATTTTGGCTACAAAAAACAGTTTTTCATTCAAAAGTGTCAAAAAAGCGTTTTCAGCTCCAAATAGCACTGTTTGGGCTTCTCCACTTACAAGGTAACAAGAAATAACACGTTCTTCATCTGCAAATGAGAACTTTGACTTTTGAGTGCATTTTGGCCACAAAAATCAGTTTTTCATTCAAAAGTGTCAAAAAAGCGTTTTCAGCTCTAAACAGCACTCATTGGACTTCTGAACTTACAAGGTGACAAGAAATAACACGTTCTTCAACTGCAAATGACAACTTTGACTTTTGAGTGCTTTTTGGCCACAAAAATCAGTTTTTCATTCAAAAGTGTCAAAAAAGCGTTTTCAGCTCCAAATAGCACTGTTTGGGCTTCTCCACTTACAAGGTAACAAGAAATAACACGTTCTTCATCTGCAAATGAGAACTTTGACTTTTGAGTGCTTTTTGGCCACAAAAATCAGTTTTTCATTCAAAAGTGTCAAAAAAGCGTTTTCAGCTCCAAATAGCACTGTTTGGACTTCTCCACTTACAAGGTGACAAGAAATGACACGTTCTTCACTTTCGAGTGCATTTTGTACATAAAAATCAGTTTTTCATTCAAAAGTGTCAAAAAAGCGTTTTCAGCTCCAAATAGCACTGATTGGGCTTCTCCACTTACAAGGTGACAAGAAATAACACGTTCTTCAACTGCAAATGAGAACTTTGACTTTTGAGTGCAAATTGTACATAAAAATCAGTTTTTCATTCAAAAGTGTCAAAAAAGCGTTTTCAGCTCTAAACAGCATTCATTGGACTTCTGAACTTACAAGGTGACAAGAAATACCACGTTCTTCAACTGCAAATGACAACATTGACTTTTGAGTGCATTTTGGCCACAAAAATCAGTTTTTCATTCAAAAGTGTCAAAAAATCGTTTTCAGCTCCAAATAGCACTGTTTGGGCTTCTCCACTTACAAGGTGACAAGAAATACGTTCTTCACTTTTGAGTGCATATTATACATAAAAAACAGTTTTTCATTCAAAAGAGTCAAAAAAGCGTTTTCAGGTCCAAATAGCACTGTTTGGGCTTCTCCACTTACAAGGTGACAAGAAATAACACGTTCTTCACTTTTGAGTGCATATTATACATAAAAAACAGTTTTTCATTCAAAAGAGTCAAAAAAGCGTTTTCAGGTCCAAATAGCACTGTTTGGGCTTCTCCACTTACAAGGTGACAAGAATTAACACGTTCTTCACTTTTGAGTGCATATTATACATAAAAATCAGTTTTTCATTCAAAAGTCTCAAAAAAGCGTTTTCAGCTCCAAATAGCACACATTGGACTTCTGAAAATACAAGGTGACAAGAAATAACACGTTCTTCAACTGCAAATGAGAACTTTGACATTTGAGTGCTTTTTGGCCACAAAAATCAGTTTTTCATTCAAAATGTCAAAAAAGCGTTTTCAGCTCCAAATAGCACTGTTCGGGCTTCTCCACTTACAAGGTAACAAGAAATAACACGTTCTTCATCTGCAAATGAGAACTTTGACTTTTGAGTGCATTTTGGCCACAAAAATCAGTTCTTCATTCAAAAGTGTCAAAAAAGCGTTTTCAGCTCTAAACAGCACTCATTGGACTTCTGAGCTTACAAGGTTACAAAAAATAATACTTTCTTCACTTTTGAGTGCATTTTGTACATAAAAATCTGTTTTTCATTCAAAATGTCAAAAAAGCGTTTTCAGCTCCAAATAGCACTGATTGGGCTTCTCCACTTACAATGTGAAAAGAAATAACACTTTCTTCACTTTTGAGTGCATATTGCACATAAAAATCAATTTTTCATTCAAAAGTGTCAAAAAAGCGTTTTCAGCTCCAAATAGCACTGTTTGGGCTTCTCTACTTACAAGGTGACAAGAAATAACACGTTCTTCACTTTTGAGTGCAAATTGTACATAAAAATCAGTTTTTCATTCAAAAGTGTCAAAAAAGCGTTTTCAGCTCTAAACAGCACTCATTGGACTTCTGAGCTTACAAGGTGACAAGAAATACCACGTTCTTCAACTGCAAATGACAACTTTGACTTTTGAGTGAATTTTGGCTACAAAAAACAGTTTTTCATTCAAAAGTGTCAAAAAAGCGTTTTCAGCTCCAAATAGCACTGATTGGGCTTCTCCACTTACAAGGTGACAAGAAATAACACGTTCTTCAACTGCAAATGAGAACTTTGACTTTTGAGTGCAAATTGTACATAAAAATCAGTTTTTCATTCAAAAGTGTCAAAAAAGCGTTTTCAGCTCTAAACAGCACTCATTGGACTTCTGAACTTACAAGGTGACAAGAAATAACACGTTCTTCAACTGCAAATGACAACTTTGACTTTTGAGTGCTTTTTGGCCACAAAAATCAGTTCTTCATTCAAAAGTGTCAAAAAAGCGTTTTCAGCTCTAAACAGCACTCATTGGACTTCTGAGCTTACAAGGTTACAAAAAATAATACTTTCTTCACTTTTGAGTGCATTTTGTACATAAAAATCTGTTTTTCATTCAAAATGTCAAAAAAGCGTTTTCAGCTCCAAATAGCACTGATTGGGCTTCTCCACTTACAAGGTGACAAGAAATAACACTTTCTTCACTTTTGAGTGCATATTGCACATAAAAATCAATTTTTCATTCAAAAGTGTCAAAAAAGCGTTTTCAGCTCCAAATAGCACTGTTTGGGCTTCTCTACTTACAAGGTGACAAGAAATAACACGTTCTTCACTTTTGAGTGCAAATTGTACATAAAAATCAGTTTTTCATTCAAAAGTGTCAAAAAAGCGTTTTCAGCTCTAAACAGCACTCATTGGACTTCTGAGCTTACAAGGTGACAAGAAATACCACGTTCTTCAACTGCAAATGACAACTTTGACTTTTGAGTGAATTTTGGCTACAAAAATCAGTTTTTCATTCAAAAGTGTCAAAAAAGCGTTTTCAGCTCCAAATAGCACTGTTTGGACTTCTCCACTTACAAGGTGACAAGAAATGACACGTTCTTCACTTTCGAGTGCATTTTGTACATAAAAATCAGTTTTTCATTCAAAAGTGTCAAAAAAGCGTTTTCAGCTCCAAATAGCACTGATTGGGCTTCTCCACTTACAAGGTGACAAGAAATAACACGTTCTTCAACTGCAAATGAGAACTTTGACTTTTGAGTGCAAATTGTACATAAAAATCAGTTTTTCATTCAAAAGTGTCAAAAAAGCGTTTTCAGCTCTAAACAGCATTCATTGGACTTCTGAACTTACAAGGTGACAAGAAATACCACGTTCTTCAACTGCAAATGACAACATTGACTTTTGAGTGCATTTTGGCCACAAAAATCAGTTTTTCATTCAAAAGTGTCAAAAAATCGTTTTCAGCTCCAAATAGCACTGTTTGGGCTTCTCCACTTACAAGGTGACAAGAAATACGTTCTTCACTTTTGAGTGCATATTATACATAAAAAACAGTTTTTCATTCAAAAGAGTCAAAAAAGCGTTTTCAGGTCCAAATAGCACTGTTTGGGCTTCTCCACTTACAAGGTGACAAGAAATACCACGTTCTTCAACTGCAAATGAAAACTTTGACTTTTGAGTGAATTTTGGCTACAAAAAACAGTTTTTCATTCAAAAGTGTCAAAAAAGCGTTTTCAGCTCCAAATAGCACTGTTTGGGCTTCTCCACTTACAAGGTGACAAGAAATGACACGTTCTTCACTTTTGAGTGCATATTATACATAAAAATCAGTTTTTCATTCAAAAGTCTCAAAAAAGCGTTCTCAGCTCCAAATAGCACTCATTGGACTTCTGAAAATACAAGGTGACAAGAAATAACACGTTCTTCAACTGCAAATGAGAACTTTGACTTTTGAGTGCTTTTTGGCCACAAAAATCAGTTTATCATTCAAAAGTGTCAAAAAAGCGTTTTCAGCTCTAAACAGCACTCATTGGACTTCTGAGCTTACAAAGTTACAAAAAATAATACTTTCTTCACTTTTGAGTGCATTTTGTACATAAAAATCTGTTTTTCATTCAAAAAGTCAAAAAAGCGTTTTCAGCTCCAAATAGCACTGTTCGGGCTTCTCCACTTACAAGGTAACAAGAAATAACACATTCTTCATCTGCAAATGAGAACTTTGACTTTTGAGTGCATTTTGGCCACAAAAATCAGTTTTTCATTCAAAAGTCTCAAAAAAGCGTTCTCAGCTCCAAATAGCACTCATTGGACTTCTGAAAATACAAGGTGACAAGAAATAACACGTTCTTCATCTGCAAATGAGAACTTTGACTTTTGAGTGCATTTTGGCCACAAAAATCAGTTTTTCATTCAAAAGTGTCAAAAAAGCGTTTTCAGCTCCAAATAGCACTGTTTGGACTTCTCCACTTACAAGGTGACAAGAAATGACACGTTCTTCACTTTCGAGTGCAAATTGTACATAAAAATCAGTTTTTCATTCAAAAGTGTCAAAAAAGCGTTTTCAGCTCTAAACAGCACTCATTGGACTTCTGAACTTACAAGGTGACAAGAAATAACACGTTCTTCAACTGCAAATGACAACTTTGACTTTTGAGTGCTTTTTGGCCACAAAAATCAGTTTTTCATTCAAAAGTGTCAAAAAAGCGTTTTCAGCTCAAAATAGCACTGTTTGGACTTCTCCACTTACAAGGTTACAAAAAACAATACTTTCTTCACTTTTGAGTGCATTTTGTACATAAAAATCTGTTTTTTATTCAAAATGTCAAAAAAGCGTTTTCAGCTCCAAATAGCACTGATTGGGCTTCTCCACTTACAAGGTGACAAGAAATAACACTTTCTTCACTTTTGAGTGCATATTGCACATAAAAATCAGTTTTTCATTCAAAAGTGTCAAAAAAGCGTTTTCAGCTCCAAATAGCACTGTTTGGGCTTCTCTACTTACAAGGTGACAAGAAATAACACGTTCTTCACTTTTGAGTGAAAATTGTACATAAAAATCAGTTTTTCATTCAAAAGTGTCAAAAAAGCGTTTTCAGCTCTAAACAGCACTCATTGGACTTCTGAACTTACAAGGTGACAAGAAATAACAAGTTCTTCAACTGCAAATGACAACTTTGACTTTTGAGTGCTTTTTGGCCACAAAAATCAGTTTTTCATTCAAAAGTGTCAAAAAAGCGTTTTCAGCTCCAAATAGCGCTGTTTGGGCTTCTCCACTTACAAGGTAACAAGAAATAACACGTTCTTCATCTGCAAATGAGAACTTTGACTTTTGAGTGCTTTTTGGCCACAAAAATCAGTTTTTCATTCAAAAGTGTCAAAAAAGCGTTTTCAGCTCAAAATAGCACTGTTTGGACTTCTCCACTTACAAGGTTACAAAAAACAATACTTTCTTCACTTTTGAGTGCATTTTGTACATAAAAATCTGTTTTTTATTCAAAATGTCAAAAAAGCGTTTTCAGCTCCAAATAGCACTGATTGGGCTTCTCCACTTACAAGGTGACAAGAAATAACACTTTCTTCACTTTTGAGTGCATATTGCACATAAAAATCAGTTTTTCATTCAAAAGTGTCAAAAAAGCGTTTTCAGCTCCAAATAGCACTGTTTGGGCTTCTCCACTTACAAGGTGACAAGAAATGACACGTTCTTCACTTTCGAGTGCATTTTGTACATAAAAATCAGTTTTTCATTCAAAAGTGTCAAAAAAGCGTTTTCAGCTCCAAATAGCACTGTTTGGACTTCTCCACTTACAAGGTGACAAGAAATAACACGTTCTTCAACTGCAAATGAGAACTTTGACTTTTGAGTGCAAATTGTACATAAAAATCAGTTTTTCATTCAAAAGTGTCAAAAAAGCGTTTTCAGCTCTAAACAGCATTCATTGGACTTCTGAACTTACAAGGTGACAAGAAATACCACGTTCTTCAACTGCAAATGACAACATTGACTTTTGAGTGAATTTTGGCCACAAAAACAGTTTTTCATTCAAAAGTGTCAAAAAAGCGTTTTCAGGTCCAAATAGCACTGTTTGGGCTTCTCCACTTACAAGGTGACAAGAAATAACACGTTCTTCACTTTTGAGTGCATATTATACATAAAAATCAGTTTTTCATTCAAAAGTCTCAAAAAAGCGTTTTCAGCTCCAATTAGCACTCATTGGACTTCTGAAAATACAAGGTGACAAGAAATAACACGTTCTTCAACTGCAAATGAGAACTTTGACTTTTGAGTGCTTTTTGGCCACAAAAATCAGTTTTTCATTCAAAAGTGTCAAAAAAGCGTTTTCAGCTCCAAATAGCACTGTTTGGGCTTCTCTACTTACAAGGTGACAAGAAATAACACGTTCTTCACTTTTGAGTGCAAATTGTACATAAAAATCAGTTTTTCATTCAAAAGTGTCAAAAAAGCGTTTTCAGCTCTAAACAGCACTCATTGGACTTCTGAGCTTACAAGGTGACAAGAAATACCACGTTCTTCAACTGCAAATGACAACTTTGACTTTTGAGTGAATTTTGGCTACAAAAAACAGTTTTTCATTCAAAAGTGTCAAAAAAGCGTTTTCAGCTCCAAATAGCACTGTTTGGGCTTCTCCACTTACAAGGTAACAAGAAATAACACGTTCTTCATCTGCAAATGAGAACTTTGACTTTTGAGTGCATTTTGGCCACAAAAATCAGTTTTTCATTCAAAAGTGTCAAAAAAGCGTTTTCAGCTCTAAACAGCACTCATTGGACTTCTGAACTTACAAGGTGACAAGAAATAACACGTTCTTCAACTGCAAATGACAACTTTGACTTTTGAGTGCTTTTTGGCCACAAAAATCAGTTTTTCATTCAAAAGTGTCAAAAAAGCGTTTTCAGCTCCAAATAGCACTGTTTGGGCTTCTCCACTTACAAGGTAACAAGAAATAACACGTTCTTCATCTGCAAATGAGAACTTTGACTTTTGAGTGCTTTTTGGCCACAAAAATCAGTTTTTCATTCAAAAGTGTCAAAAAAGCGTTTTCAGCTCCAAATAGCACTGTTTGGACTTCTCCAATTACAAGGTGACAAGAAATGACACGTTCTTCACTTTCGAGTGCATTTTGTACATAAAAATCAGTTTTTCATTCAAAAGTGTCAAAAAAGCGTTTTCAGCTCCAAATAGCACTGTTTGGACTTCTCCAATTACAAGGTGACAAGAAATGACACGTTCTTCACTTTCGAGTGCATTTTGTACAAAAAAATCAGTTTTTCATTCAAAAGTGTCAAAAAAGCGTTTTCAGCTCCAAATAGCACTGATTGGGCTTCTCCACTTACAAGGTGACAAGAAATAACACGTTCTTCAACTGCAAATGAGAACTTTGACTTTTGAGTGCAAATTGTACATAAAAATCAGTTTTTCATTCAAAAGTGTCAAAAAAGCGTTTTCAGCTCTAAACAGCACTCATTGGACTTCTGAACTTACAAGGTGACAAGAAATAACACGTTCTTCAACTGCAAATGACAACTTTGACTTTTGAGTGCTTTTTGGCCACAAAAATCAGTTCTTCATTCAAAAGTGTCAAAAAAGCGTTTTCAGCTCTAAACAGCACTCATTGGACTTCTGAGCTTACAAGGTAACAAAAAATAATACTTTCTTCACTTTTGAGTGCATTTTGTACATAAAAATCTGTTTTTCATTCAAAATGTCAAAAAAGCGTTTTCAGCTCCAAATAGCACTGATTGGGCTTCTCCACTTACAAGGTGACAAGAAATAACACTTTCTTCACTTTTGAGTGCATATTGCACATAAAAATCAATTTTTCATTCAAAAGTGTCAAAAAAGCGTTTTCAGCTCCAAATAGCACTGTTTGGGCTTCTCTACTTACAAGGTGACAAGAAATAACACGTTCTTCACTTTTGAGTGCAAATTGTACATAAAAATCAGTTTTTCATTCAAAAGTGTCAAAAAAGCGTTTTCAGCTCTAAACAGCACTCATTGGACTTCTGAGCTTACAAGGTGACAAGAAATACCACGTTCTTCAACTGCAAATGACAACTTTGACTTTTGAGTGAATTTTGGCTACAAAAAACAGTTTTTCATTCAAAAGTGTCAAAAAAGCGTTTTCAGCTCCAAATAGCACTGTTTGGGCTTCTCCACTTACAAGGTAACAAGAAATAACACGTTCTTCATCTGCAAATGAGAACTTTGACTTTTGAGTGCATTTTGGCCACAAAAATCAGTTTTTCATTCAAAAGTGTCAAAAAAGCGTTTTCAGCTCTAAACAGCACTCATTGGACTTCTGAACTTACAAGGTGACAAGAAATAACACGTTCTTCAACTGCAAATGACAACTTTGACTTTTGAGTGCTTTTTGGCCACAAAAATCAGTTTTTCATTCAAAAGTGTCAAAAAAGCGTTTTCAGCTCCAAATAGCACTGTTTGGGCTTCTCCACTTACAAGGTAACAAGAAATAACACGTTCTTCATCTGCAAATGAGAACTTTGACTTTTGAGTGCTTTTTGGCCACAAAAATCAGTTTTTCATTCAAAAGTGTCAAAAAAGCGTTTTCAGCTCCAAATAGCACTGTTTGGACTTCTCCACTTACAAGGTGACAAGAAATGACACGTTCTTCACTTTCGAGTGCATTTTGTACATAAAAATCAGTTTTTCATTCAAAAGTGTCAAAAAAGCGTTTTCAGCTCCAAATAGCACTGATTGGGCTTCTCCACTTACAAGGTGACAAGAAATAACACGTTCTTCAACTGCAAATGAGAACTTTGACTTTTGAGTGCAAATTGTACATAAAAATCAGTTTTTCATTCAAAAGTGTCAAAAAAGCGTTTTCAGCTCTAAACAGCATTCATTGGACTTCTGAACTTACAAGGTGACAAGAAATACCACGTTCTTCAACTGCAAATGACAACATTGACTTTTGAGTGCATTTTGGCCACAAAAATCAGTTTTTCATTCAAAAGTGTCAAAAAATCGTTTTCAGCTCCAAATAGCACTGTTTGGGCTTCTCCACTTACAAGGTGACAAGAAATACGTTCTTCACTTTTGAGTGCATATTATACATAAAAAACAGTTTTTCATTCAAAAGAGTCAAAAAAGCGTTTTCAGGTCCAAATAGCACTGTTTGGGCTTCTCCACTTACAAGGTGACAAGAAATAACACGTTCTTCACTTTTGAGTGCATATTATACATAAAAAACAGTTTTTCATTCAAAAGAGTCAAAAAAGCGTTTTCAGGTCCAAATAGCACTGTTTGGGCTTCTCCACTTACAAGGTGACAAGAATTAACACGTTCTTCACTTTTGAGTGCATATTATACATAAAAATCAGTTTTTCATTCAAAAGTCTCAAAAAAGCGTTTTCAGCTCCAAATAGCACACATTGGACTTCTGAAAATACAAGGTGACAAGAAATAACACGTTCTTCAACTGCAAATGAGAACTTTGACATTTGAGTGCTTTTTGGCCACAAAAATCAGTTTTTCATTCAAAATGTCAAAAAAGCGTTTTCAGCTCCAAATAGCACTGTTCGGGCTTCTCCACTTACAAGGTAACAAGAAATAACACGTTCTTCATCTGCAAATGAGAACTTTGACTTTTGAGTGCATTTTGGCCACAAAAATCAGTTCTTCATTCAAAAGTGTCAAAAAAGCGTTTTCAGCTCTAAACAGCACTCATTGGACTTCTGAGCTTACAAGGTTACAAAAAATAATACTTTCTTCACTTTTGAGTGCATTTTGTACATAAAAATCTGTTTTTCATTCAAAATGTCAAAAAAGCGTTTTCAGCTCCAAATAGCACTGATTGGGCTTCTCCACTTACAATGTGAAAAGAAATAACACTTTCTTCACTTTTGAGTGCATATTGCACATAAAAATCAATTTTTCATTCAAAAGTGTCAAAAAAGCGTTTTCAGCTCCAAATAGCACTGTTTGGGCTTCTCTACTTACAAGGTGACAAGAAATAACACGTTCTTCACTTTTGAGTGCAAATTGTACATAAAAATCAGTTTTTCATTCAAAAGTGTCAAAAAAGCGTTTTCAGCTCTAAACAGCACTCATTGGACTTCTGAGCTTACAAGGTGACAAGAAATACCACGTTCTTCAACTGCAAATGACAACTTTGACTTTTGAGTGAATTTTGGCTACAAAAAACAGTTTTTCATTCAAAAGTGTCAAAAAAGCGTTTTCAGCTCCAAATAGCACTGATTGGGCTTCTCCACTTACAAGGTGACAAGAAATAACACGTTCTTCAACTGCAAATGAGAACTTTGACTTTTGAGTGCAAATTGTACATAAAAATCAGTTTTTCATTCAAAAGTGTCAAAAAAGCGTTTTCAGCTCTAAACAGCACTCATTGGACTTCTGAACTTACAAGGTGACAAGAAATAACACGTTCTTCAACTGCAAATGACAACTTTGACTTTTGAGTGCTTTTTGGCCACAAAAATCAGTTCTTCATTCAAAAGTGTCAAAAAAGCGTTTTCAGCTCTAAACAGCACTCATTGGACTTCTGAGCTTACAAGGTTACAAAAAATAATACTTTCTTCACTTTTGAGTGCATTTTGTACATAAAAATCTGTTTTTCATTCAAAATGTCAAAAAAGCGTTTTCAGCTCCAAATAGCACTGATTGGGCTTCTCCACTTACAAGGTGACAAGAAATAACACTTTCTTCACTTTTGAGTGCATATTGCACATAAAAATCAATTTTTCATTCAAAAGTGTCAAAAAAGCGTTTTCAGCTCCAAATAGCACTGTTTGGGCTTCTCTACTTACAAGGTGACAAGAAATAACACGTTCTTCACTTTTGAGTGCAAATTGTACATAAAAATCAGTTTTTCATTCAAAAGTGTCAAAAAAGCGTTTTCAGCTCTAAACAGCACTCATTGGACTTCTGAGCTTACAAGGTGACAAGAAATACCACGTTCTTCAACTGCAAATGACAACTTTGACTTTTGAGTGAATTTTGGCTACAAAAATCAGTTTTTCATTCAAAAGTGTCAAAAAAGCGTTTTCAGCTCCAAATAGCACTGTTTGGACTTCTCCACTTACAAGGTGACAAGAAATGACACGTTCTTCACTTTCGAGTGCATTTTGTACATAAAAATCAGTTTTTCATTCAAAAGTGTCAAAAAAGCGTTTTCAGCTCCAAATAGCACTGATTGGGCTTCTCCACTTACAAGGTGACAAGAAATAACACGTTCTTCAACTGCAAATGAGAACTTTGACTTTTGAGTGCAAATTGTACATAAAAATCAGTTTTTCATTCAAAAGTGTCAAAAAAGCGTTTTCAGCTCTAAACAGCATTCATTGGACTTCTGAACTTACAAGGTGACAAGAAATACCACGTTCTTCAACTGCAAATGACAACATTGACTTTTGAGTGCATTTTGGCCACAAAAATCAGTTTTTCATTCAAAAGTGTCAAAAAATCGTTTTCAGCTCCAAATAGCACTGTTTGGGCTTCTCCACTTACAAGGTGACAAGAAATACGTTCTTCACTTTTGAGTGCATATTATACATAAAAAACAGTTTTTCATTCAAAAGAGTCAAAAAAGCGTTTTCAGGTCCAAATAGCACTGTTTGGGCTTCTCCACTTACAAGGTGACAAGAAATAACACGTTCTTCACTTTTGAGTGCATATTATACATAAAAAACAGTTTTTCATTCAAAAGAGTCAAAAAAGCGTTTTCAGGTCCAAATAGCACTGTTTGGGCTTCTCCACTTACAAGGTGACAAGAATTAACACGTTCTTCACTTTTGAGTGCATATTATACATAAAAATCAGTTTTTCATTCAAAAGTCTCAAAAAAGCGTTTTCAGCTCCAAATAGCACACATTGGACTTCTGAAAATACAAGGTGACAAGAAATAACACGTTCTTCAACTGCAAATGAGAACTTTGACTTTTGAGTGCTTTTTGGCCACAAAAATCAGTTTTTCATTCAAAATGTCAAAAAAGCGTTTTCAGCTCCAAATAGCACTGTTCGGGCTTCTCCACTTACAAGGTAACAAGAAATAACACGTTCTTCATCTGCAAATGAGAACTTTGACTTTTGAGTGCATTTTGGCCACAAAAATCAGTTCTTCATTCAAAAGTGTCAAAAAAGCGTTTTCAGCTCTAAACAGCACTCATTGGACTTCTGAGCTTACAAGGTTACAAAAAATAATACTTTCTTCACTTTTGAGTGCATTTTGTACATAAAAATCTGTTTTTCATTCAAAATGTCAAAAAAGCGTTTTCAGCTCCAAATAGCACTGATTGGGCTTCTCCACTTACAATGTGAAAAGAAATAACACTTTCTTCACTTTTGAGTGCATATTGCACATAAAAATCAATTTTTCATTCAAAAGTGTCAAAAAAGCGTTTTCAGCTCCAAATAGCACTGTTTGGGCTTCTCTACTTACAAGGTGACAAGAAATAACACGTTCTTCACTTTTGAGTGCAAATTGTACATAAAAATCAGTTTTTCATTCAAAAGTGTCAAAAAAGCGTTTTCAGCTCTAAACAGCACTCATTGGACTTCTGAGCTTACAAGGTGACAAGAAATACCACGTTCTTCAACTGCAAATGACAACTTTGACTTTTGAGTGAATTTTGGCTACAAAAAACAGTTTTTTATTCAAAAGTGTCAAAAAAGCGTTTTCAGCTCCAAATAGCACTGATTGGGCTTCTCCACTTACAAGGTGACAAGAAATAACACGTTCTTCAACTGCAAATGAGAACTTTGACTTTTGAGTGCAAATTGTACATAAAAATCAGTTTTTCATTCAAAAGTGTCAAAAAAGCGTTTTCAGCTCTAAACAGCACTCATTGGACTTCTGAACTTACAAGGTGACAAGAAATAACACGTTCTTCAACTGCAAATGACAACTTTGACTTTTGAGTGCTTTTTGGCCACAAAAATCAGTTCTTCATTCAAAAGTGTCAAAAAAGCGTTTTCAGCTCTAAACAGCACTCATTGGACTTCTGAGCTTACAAGGTAACAAAAAATAATACTTTCTTCACTTTTGAGTGCATTTTGTACATAAAAATCTGTTTTTCATTCAAAATGTCAAAAAAGCGTTTTCAGCTCCAAATAGCACTGATTGGGCTTCTCCACTTACAAGGTGACAAGAAATAACACTTTCTTCACTTTTGAGTGCATATTGCACATAAAAATCAATTTTTCATTCAAAAGTGTCAAAAAAGCGTTTTCAGCTCCAAATAGCACTGTTTGGGCTTCTCTACTTACAAGGTGACAAGAAATAACACGTTCTTCACTTTTGAGTGCAAATTGTACATAAAAATCAGTTTTTCATTCAAAAGTGTCAAAAAAGCGTTTTCAGCTCTAAACAGCACTCATTGGACTTCTGAGCTTACAAGGTGACAAGAAATACCACGTTCTTCAACTGCAAATGACAACTTTGACTTTTGAGTGAATTTTGGCTACAAAAAACAGTTTTTCATTCAAAAGTGTCAAAAAAGCGTTTTCAGCTCCAAATAGCACTGTTTGGGCTTCTCCACTTACAAGGTAACAAGAAATAACACGTTCTTCATCTGCAAATGAGAACTTTGACTTTTGAGTGCATTTTGGCCACAAAAATCAGTTTTTCATTCAAAAGTGTCAAAAAAGCGTTTTCAGCTCTAAACAGCACTCATTGGACTTCTGAACTTACAAGGTGACAAGAAATAACACGTTCTTCAACTGCAAATGACAACTTTGACTTTTGAGTGCTTTTTGGCCACAAAAATCAGTTTTTCATTCAAAAGTGTCAAAAAAGCGTTTTCAGCTCCAAATAGCACTGTTTGGGCTTCTCCACTTACAAGGTAACAAGAAATAACACGTTCTTCATCTGCAAATGAGAACTTTGACTTTTGAGTGCTTTTTGGCCACAAAAATCAGTTTTTCATTCAAAAGTGTCAAAAAAGCGTTTTCAGCTCCAAATAGCACTGTTTGGACTTCTCCACTTACAAGGTGACAAGAAATGACACGTTCTTCACTTTCGAGTGCATTTTGTACATAAAAATCAGTTTTTCATTCAAAAGTGTCAAAAAAGCGTTTTCAGCTCCAAATAGCACTGATTGGGCTTCTCCACTTACAAGGTGACAAGAAATAACACGTTCTTCAACTGCAAATGAGAACTTTGACTTTTGAGTGCAAATTGTACATAAAAATCAGTTTTTCATTCAAAAGTGTCAAAAAAGCGTTTTCAGCTCTAAACAGCATTCATTGGACTTCTGAACTTACAAGGTGACAAGAAATACCACGTTCTTCAACTGCAAATGACAACATTGACTTTTGAGTGCATTTTGGCCACAAAAATCAGTTTTTCATTCAAAAGTGTCAAAAAATCGTTTTCAGCTCCAAATAGCACTGTTTGGGCTTCTCCACTTACAAGGTGACAAGAAATACGTTCTTCACTTTTGAGTGCATATTATACATAAAAAACAGTTTTTCATTCAAAAGAGTCAAAAAAGCGTTTTCAGGTCCAAATAGCACTGTTTGGGCTTCTCCACTTACAAGGTGACAAGAAATAACACGTTCTTCACTTTTGAGTGCATATTATACATAAAAAACAGTTTTTCATTCAAAAGAGTCAAAAAAGCGTTTTCAGGTCCAAATAGCACTGTTTGGGCTTCTCCACTTACAAGGTGACAAGAATTAACACGTTCTTCACTTTTGAGTGCATATTATACATAAAAATCAGTTTTTCATTCAAAAGTCTCAAAAAAGCGTTTTCAGCTCCAAATAGCACACATTGGACTTCTGAAAATACAAGGTGACAAGAAATAACACGTTCTTCAACTGCAAATGAGAACTTTGACTTTTGAGTGCTTTTTGGCCACAAAAATCAGTTTTTCATTCAAAATGTCAAAAAAGCGTTTTCAGCTCCAAATAGCACTGTTCGGGCTTCTCCACTTACAAGGTAACAAGAAATAACACGTTCTTCATCTGCAAATGAGAACTTTGACTTTTGAGTGCATTTTGGCCACAAAAATCAGTTCTTCATTCAAAAGTGTCAAAAAAGCGTTTTCAGCTCTAAACAGCACTCATTGGACTTCTGAGCTTACAAGGTTACAAAAAATAATACTTTCTTCACTTTTGAGTGCATTTTGTACATAAAAATCTGTTTTTCATTCAAAATGTCAAAAAAGCGTTTTCAGCTCCAAATAGCACTGATTGGGCTTCTCCACTTACAATGTGAAAAGAAATAACACTTTCTTCACTTTTGAGTGCATATTGCACATAAAAATCAATTTTTCATTCAAAAGTGTCAAAAAAGCGTTTTCAGCTCCAAATAGCACTGTTTGGGCTTCTCTACTTACAAGGTGACAAGAAATAACACGTTCTTCACTTTTTAGTGCAAATTGTACATAAAAATCAGTTTTTCATTCAAAAGTGTCAAAAAAGCGTTTTCAGCTCTAAACAGCACTCATTGGACTTCTGAGCTTACAAGGTGACAAGAAATACCACGTTCTTCAACTGCAAATGACAACTTTGACTTTTGAGTGAATTTTGGCTACAAAAAACAGTTTTTTATTCAAAAGAGTCAAAAAAGCGTTTTCAGGTCCAAATAGCACTGTTTGGGCTTCTCCACTTACAAGTTGACAAGAAATAACACGTTCTTCACTTTTGAGTGCATATTATACATAAAAATCAGTTTTTCATTCAAAAGTCTCAAAAAAGCGTTTTCAGCTCCAAATAGCACTCATTGGACTTCTGAAAATACAAGGTGACAAGAAATAACACGTTCTTCAACTGCAAATGAGAACTTTGACTTTTGAGTGCTTTTTGGCCACAAAAATCAGTTCTTCATTCAAAAGTGTCAAAAAAGCGTTTTCAGCTCTAAACAGCACTCATTGGACTTCTGAGCTTACAAGGTTACAAAAAATAATACTTTCTTCACGTTTGAGTGCATTTTGTACATAAAAATCTGTTTTTCATTCAAAATGTCAAAAAAGCGTTTTCAGCTCCAAATAGCACTGATTGGGCTTCTCCACTTACAAGGTGACAAGAAATAACACTTTCTTCACTTTTGAGTGCATATTGCACATAAAAATCAATTTTTCATTCAAAAGTGTCAAAAAAGCGTTTTCAGCTCCAAATAGCACTGTTTGGGCTTCTCTACTTACAAGGTGACAAGAAATAACACGTTCTTCACTTTTGAGTGCAAATTGTACATAAAAATCAGTTTTTCATTCAAAAGTGTCAAAAAAGCGTTTTCAGCTCTAAACAGCACTCATTGGACTTCTGAGCTTACAAGGTGACAAGAAATACCACGTTCTTCAACTGCAAATGACAACTTTGACTTTTGAGTGAATTTTGGCTACAAAAAACAGTTTTTCATTCAAAAGTGTCAAAAAAGCGTTTTCAGCTCCAAATAGCACTGTTTGGGCTTCTCCACTTACAAGGTGACAAGAAATAACACGTTCTTCATCTGCAAATGAGAACTTTGACTTTCGAGTGCATTTTGTACATAAAAATCAGTTTTTCATTCAAAAGTGTCAAAAAAGCGTTTTCATCTCCAAATAGCACTGATTGGGCTTCTCCACTTACAAGGTGACAAGAAATAACACGTTCTTCAACTGCAAATGAGAACTTTGACTTTTGAGTGCAAATTGTACATAAAAATCAGTTTTTCATTCAAAAGTGTCAAAAAAGCGTTTTCAGCTCTAAACAGCACTCATTGGACTTCTGAACTTACAAGGTGACAAGAAATACCACGTTCTTCAACTGCAAATGACAACATTGACTTTTGAGTGAATTTTGGCCACAAAAACAGTTTTTCATTCAAAAGTGTCAAAAAATCGTTTTCAGCTCCAAATAGCACTGTTTGGGCTTCTCCACTTACAAGGTGACAAGAAATAACACGTTCTTCACTTTTGAGTGCATATTATACATAAAAATCAGTTTTTCATTCAAAAGAGTCAAAAAAGCGTTTACAGGTCCAAATAGCACTGTTTGGGCTTCTCCACTTACAAGGTGACAAGAAATAACACGTTCTTCACTTTTGAGTGCATATTATACATAAAAATCAGTTTTTCATTCAAAAGTCTCAAAAAAGCGTTTTCAGCTCTAAATAGCACTCATTGGACTTCTGAAAATACAAGGTGACAAGAAATAACACGTTCTTCAACTGCAAATGAGAACTTTGACTTTTGAGTGCTTTTTGGCCACAAAAATCAGTTTTTCATTCAAAAGTGTCAAAAAAGCGTTTTCAGCTCTAAACAGCACTCATTGGACTTCTGAGCTTACAAAGTTACAAAAAATAATACTTTCTTCACTTTTGAGTGCATTTTGTACATAAAAATCTGTTTTTCATTCAAAATGTCAAAAAAGCGTTTTCAGCTCCAAATAGCACTGTTCGGGCTTCTCCACTTACAAGGTAACAAGAAATAACACGTTCTTCATCTGCAAATGAGAACTTTGACTTTTGAGTGCATTTTGGCCACAAAAATCAGTTTTTCATTCAAAAGTGTCAAAAAAGCGTTTTCAGCTCCAAATAGCACTGTTTGGACTTCTCCACTTACAAGGTGACAAGAAATGACACGTTCGTCACTTTCGAGTGTAAATTGTACATAAAAATCAGTTTTTCATTCAAAAGTGTCAAAAAAGCGTTTTCAGCTCTAAACAGCACTCATTGGACTTCTGAACTTACAAGGTGACAAGAAATAACGCGTTCTTCAACTGCAAATGACAACTTTGACTTTTGATTGCTTTTTGGCCACAAAAATCAGTTTTTCATTCAAAAGTGTCAAAAAAGCGTTTTCAGCTCCAAATAGCACTGTTTGGACTTCTCCAATTACAAGGTGACAAGAAATGACACGTTCTTCACTTTTGAGTGCATTTTGGCCACAAAAATCAGTTTTTCATTCAAAAGTGTCAAAAAAGCGTTTTCAGCTCCAAATAGCACTGTTTGGACTTCTCCAATTACAAGGTGACAAGAAATGACACGTTCTTCACTTTCGAGTGCATTTTGTACATAAAAATCAGTTTTTCATTCAAAAGTGTCAAAAAAGCGTTTTCAGCTCCAAATAGCACTGTTTGGACTTCTCCAATTACAAGGTGACAAGAAATGACACGTTCGTCACTTTCGAGTGTAAATTGTACATAAAAATCAGTTTTTCAATCAAAAGTGTCAAAAAAGCGTTTTCAGCTCTAAACAGCACTCATTGGACTTCTGAACAAGGTGACAAGAAATACGTTCTTCAACTGCAAATGACAACTTTGACTTTTGAGTGCTTTTTGGCCACAAAAATCAGTTTTTCATTCAAAAGTGTCAAAAAAGCGTTTTCAGCTCTAAACAGCACTCATTGGACTTCTGAACTTACAAGGTGACAAGAAATAACGCGTTCTTCAACTGCAAATGACAACTTTGACTTTTGATTGCTTTTTGGCCACAAAAATCAGTTTTTCATTCAAAAGTGTCAAAAAAGCGTTTTCAGCTCCAAATAGCACTGTTTGGGCTTCTCCACTTACAAGGTAACAAGAAATAACACGTTCTTCATCTGCAAATGAGAACTTTGACTTTTGAGTGCATTTTGGCCACAAAAATCAGTTTTTCATTCAAAAGTGTCAAAAAAGCGTTTTCAGCTCCAAATAGCACTGTTTGGACTTCTCCAATTACAAGGTGACAAGAAATGACACGTTCTTCACTTTCGAGTGCATTTTGTACATAAAAATCAGTTTTTCATTCAAAAGTGTCAAAAAAGCGTTTTCAGCTCCAAATAGCACTGTTTGGACTTCTCCAATTACAAGGTGACAAGAAATGACACGTTCTTCACTTTCGAGTGCATTTTGTACAAAAAAATCAGTTTTTCATTCAAAAGTGTCAAAAAAGCGTTTTCAGCTCCAAATAGCACTGATTGGGCTTCTCCACTTACAAGGTGACAAGAAATAACACGTTCTTCAACTGCAAATGAGAACTTTAACTTTTGAATGCAAATTGTACATAAAAATCAGTTTTTCATTCAAAAGTGTCAAAAAAGCGTTTTCAGCTCTAAACAGCACTCATTGGACTTCTGAACTTACAAGGTGACAAGAAATAACACGTTCTTCAACTGCAAATGACAACTTTGACTTTTGAGTGCTTTTTGGCCACAAAAATCAGTTCTTCATTCAAAAGTGTCAAAAAAGCGTTTTCAGCTCTAAACAGCACTCATTGGACTTCTGAGCTTACAAGGTTACAAAAAATAATACTTTCTTCACTTTTGAGTGCATTTTGTACATAAAAATCTGTTTTTCATTCAAAATGTCAAAAAAGCGTTTTCAGCTCCAAATAGCACTGATTGGGCTTCTCCACTTACAAGGTGACAAGAAATAACACTTTCTTCACTTTTGAGTGCATATTGCACATAAAAATCAATTTTTCATTCAAAAGTGTCAAAAAAGCGTTTTCAGCTCCAAATAGCACTGTTTGGGCTTCTCCACTTACAAGGTGACAAGAAATGACACGTTCTTCACTTTCGAGTGCATTTTGTACATAAAAATCAGTTTTTCATTCAAAAGTGTCAAAAAAGCGTTTTCAGCTCCAAATAGCACTGTTTGGACTTCTCCACTTACAAGGTGACAAGAAATAACACGTTCTTCAACTGCAAATGAGAACTTTGACTTTTGAGTGCAAATTGTACATAAAAATCAGTTTTTCATTCAAAAGTGTCAAAAAAGCGTTTTCAGCTCTAAACAGCATTCATTGGACTTCTGAACTTACAAGGTGACAAGAAATACCACGTTCTTCAACTGCAAATGACAACATTGACTTTTGAGTGAATTTTGGCCACAAAAACAGTTTTTCATTCAAAAGTGTCAAAAAAGCGTTTTCAGGTCCAAATAGCACTGTTTGGGCTTCTCCACTTACAAGGTGACAAGAAATAACACGTTCTTCACTTTTGAGTGCATATTATACATAAAAATCAGTTTTTCATTCAAAAGTCTCAAAAAAGCGTTTTCAGCTCCAATTAGCACTCATTGGACTTCTGAAAATACAAGGTGACAAGAAATAACACGTTCTTCAACTGCAAATGAGAACTTTGACTTTTGAGTGCTTTTTGGCCACAAAAATCAGTTTTTCATTCAAAAGTGTCAAAAAAGCGTTTTCAGCTCTAAACAGCACTCATTGGACTTCTGAGCTTACAAGGTGACAAGAAATACCACGTTCTTCAACTGCAAATGAAAACTTTGACTTTTGAGTGAATTTTGGCTACAAAAAACAGTTTTTCATTCAAAAGTGTCAAAAAAGCGTTTTCAGCTCCAAATAGCACTGTTTGGGCTTCTCCACTTACAAGGTGACAAGAAATAACACGTTCTTCACTTTTGAGTGCATATTATACATAAAAATCAGTTTTTCATTCAAAAGAGTCAAAAAAGCGTTTTCAGGTCCAAATAGCACTGTTTGGGCTTCTCCACTTACAAGGTGACAAGAAATAACACGTTCTTCACTTTTGAGTGCATATTATACATAAAAATCAGTTTTTCATTCAAAAGTCTCAAAAAAGCGTTTTCAGCTCCAAATAGCACTCATTGGACTTCTGAAAATACAAGGTGACAAGAAATAACACGTTCTTCAACTGCAAATGAGAACTTTGACTTTTGAGTGCTTTTTGGCCACAAAAATCAGTTTATCATTCAAAAGTGTCAAAAAAGCGTTTTCAGCTCCAAATAGCACTGTTTGGACTTCTCCACTTACAAGGTGACAAGAAATGACACGTTCTTCACTTTCGAGTGTAAATTGTACATAAAAATCAGTTTTTCATTCAAAAGTGTCAAAAAAGCGTTTTCAGCTCTAAACAGCACTCATTGGACTTCTGAACTTACAAGGTGACAAGAAATAACACGTTCTTCAACTGCAAATGACAACTTTGACTTTTGAGTGCTTTTTGGCCACAAAAATCAGTTTTTCATTCAAAAGTGTCAAAAAAGCGTTTTCAGCTCTAAACAGCACTCATTGGACTTCTGAACTTACAAGGTGACAAGAAATAACACGTTCTTCAACTGCAAATGACAACTTTGACTTTTGAGTGCTTTTTGGCCACAAAAATCAGTTTTTCATTCAAAAGTGTCAAAAAAGCGTTTTCAGCTCCAAATAGCGCTGTTTGGGCTTCTCCACTTACAAGGTAACAAGAAATAACACGTTCTTCATCTGCAAATGAGAACTTTGACTTTTGAGTGCTTTTTGGCCACAAAAATCAGTTTTTCATTCAAAAGTGTCAAAAAAGCGTTTTCAGCTCAAAATAGCACTGTTTGGACTTCTCCACTTACAAAGTTACAAAAAACAATACTTTCTTCACTTTTGAGTGCATTTTGTACATAAAAATCTGTTTTTTATTCAAAATGTCAAAAAAGCGTTTTCAGCTCCAAATAGCACTGATTGGGCTTCTCCACTTACAAGGTGACAAGAAATAACACTTTCTTCACTTTTGAGTGCATATTGCACATAAAAATCAGTTTTTCATTCAAAAGAGTCAAAAAAGCGTTTTCAGGTCCAAATAGCACTGTTTGGGCTTCTCTACTTACAAGGTGACAAGAAATAACACGTTCTTCACTTTTGAGTGCAAATTGTACATAAAAATCAGTTTTTCATTCAAAAGTGTCAAAAAAGCGTTTTCAGCTCTAAACAGCACTCATTGGACTCCTCCACTTACAAGGTGACAAGAAATAACACGTTCTTCATCTGCAAATGAGAACTTTGACTTTTGAGTGCATTTTGGCCACAAAAATCAGTTTTTCATTCAAAAGTGTCAAAAAAGCGTTTTCAGCTCCAAATAGCACTGTTTGGACTTCTCCACTTACAAGGTGACAAGAAATGACACGTTCTTCACTTTCGAGTGCAAATTGTACATAAAAATCAGTTTTTCATTCAAAAGTGTCAAAAAAGCGTTTTCAGCTCTAAACAGCACTCATTGGACTTCTGAACTTACAAGGTGACAAGAAATAACACGTTCTTCAACTGCAAATGACAACTTTGACTTTTGATTGCTTTTTGGCCACAAAAATCAGTTTTTCATTCAAAAGTGTCAAAAAAGCGTTTTCAGCTCCAAATAGCACTGTTTGGGCTTCTCCACTTACAAGGTAACAAGAAATAACACGTTCTTCATCTGCAAATGAGAACTTTGACTTTTGAGTGCATTTTGGCCACAAAAATCAGTTTTTCATTCAAAAGTGTCAAAGAAGCGTTTTCAGCTCCAAATAGCACTGATTGGGCTTCTCCACTTACAAGGTGACAAGAAATAACACGTTCTTCAACTGCAAATGAGAACTTTGACTTTTGAGTGCAAATTGTACATAAAAATCAGTTTTTCATTCAAAAGTGTCAAAAAAGCGTTTTCAGCTCTAAACAGCACTCATTGGACTTCTGAATTTACAAGGTGACAAGAAATAACACGTTCTTCAACTGCAAATGACAACTTTGACTTTTGAGTGCTTTTTGGCCACAAAAATCAGTTCTTCATTCAAAAGTGTCAAAAAAGCGTTTTCAGCTCTAAACAGCACTCATTGGACTTCTGAGCTTACAAGGTTACAAAAAATAATACTTTCTTCACTTTTGAGTGCATTTTGTACATAAAAATCTGTTTTTCATTCAAAATGTCAAAAAAGCGTTTTCAGCTCCAAATAGCACTGATTGGGCTTCTCCACTTACAAGGTGACAAGAAATAACACTTTCTTCACTTTTGAGTGCATATTGCACATAAAAATCAATTTTTCATTCAAAAGTGTCAAAAAAGCGTTTTCAGCTCCAAATAGCACTGTTTGGGCTTCTCTACTTACAAGGTGACAAGAAATAACACGTTCTTCACTTTTGAGTGCAAATTGTACATAAAAATCAGTTTTTCATTCAAAAGTGTCAAAAAAGCGTTTTCAGCTCCAAATAGCACTGTTTGGACTTCTCCACTTACAAGGTGACAAGAAATGACACGTTCTTCACTTTCGAGTGCAAATTGTACATAAAAATCAGTTTTTCATTCAAAAGTGTCAAAAAAGCGTTTTCAGCTCTAAACAGCACTCATTGGACTTCTGAGCTTACAAGGTGACAAGAAATACCACGTTCTTCAACTGCAAATGACAACTTTGACTTTTGAGTGAATTTTGGCTACAAAAAACAGTTTTTCATTCAAAAGTGTCAAAAAAGCGTTTTCAGCTCCAAATAGCACTGTTTGGGCTTCTCCACTTACAAGGTAACAAGAAATAACACGTTCTTCATCTGCAAATGAGAACTTTGACTTTTGAGTGCATTTTGGCCACAAAAATCAGTTTTTCATTCAAAAGTGTCAAAAAAGCGTTTTCAGCTCTAAACAGCACTCATTGGACTTTTGAACTTACAAGGTGACAAGAAATAACACGTTCTTCAACTGCAAATGACAACTTTGACTTTTGAGTGCTTTTTGGCCACAAAAATCAGTTTTTCATTCAAAAGTCTCAAAAAAGCGTTTTCAGCTCCAAATAGCACACATTGGACTTCTGAAAATACAAGGTGACAAGAAATAACACGTTCTTCAACTGCAAATGAGAACTTTGACTTTTGAGTGCTTTTTGGCCACAAAAATCAGTTTTTCATTCAAAATGTCAAAAAAGCGTTTTCAGCTCCAAATAGCACTGTTCGGGCTTCTCCACTTACAAGGTAACAAGAAATAACACGTTCTTCATCTGCAAATGAGAACTTTGACTTTTGAGTGCATTTTGGCCACAAAAATCAGTTCTTCATTCAAAAGTGTCAAAAAAGCGTTTTCAGCTCTAAACAGCACTCATTGGACTTCTGAGCTTACAAGGTTACAAAAAATAATACTTTCTTCACTTTTGAGTGCATTTTGTACATAAAAATCTGTTTTTCATTCAAAATGTCAAAAAAGCGTTTTCAGCTCCAAATAGCACTGATTGGGCTTCTCCACTTACAATGTGAAAAGAAATAACACTTTCTTCACTTTTGAGTGCATATTGCACATAAAAATCAATTTTTCATTCAAAAGTGTCAAAAAAGCGTTTTCAGCTCCAAATAGCACTGTTTGGGCTTCTCTACTTACAAGGTGACAAGAAATAACACGTTCTTCACTTTTTAGTGCAAATTGTACATAAAAATCAGTTTTTCATTCAAAAGTGTCAAAAAAGCGTTTTCAGCTCTAAACAGCACTCATTGGACTTCTGAGCTTACAAGGTGACAAGAAATACCACGTTCTTCAACTGCAAATGACAACTTTGACTTTTGAGTGAATTTTGGCTACAAAAAACAGTTTTTCATTCAAAAGAGTCAAAAAAGCGTTTTCAGGTCCAAATAGCACTGTTTGGGCTTCTCCACTTACAAGTTGACAAGAAATAACACGTTCTTCACTTTTGAGTGCATATTATACATAAAAATCAGTTTTTCATTCAAAAGTCTCAAAAAAGCGTTTTCAGCTCCAAATAGCACTCATTGGACTTCTGAAAATACAAGGTGACAAGAAATAACACGTTCTTCAACTGCAAATGAGAACTTTGACTTTTGAGTGCTTTTTGGCCACAAAAATCAGTTTTTCATTCAAAAGTGTCAAAAAAGCGTTTTCAGCTCTAAACAGCACTCATTGGACTTCTGAGCTTACAAGGTGACAAGAAATACCACGTTCTTCAACTGCAAATGAAAACTTTGACTTTTGAGTGAATTTTGGCTACAAAAAACAGTTTTTCATTCAAAAGTGTCAAAAAAGCGTTTTCAGCTCCAAATAGCACTGTTTGGGCTTCTCCACTTACAAGGTGACAAGAAATGACACGTTCTTCACTTTTGAGTGCATATTATACATAAAAATCAGTTTTTCATTCAAAAGTCTCAAAAAAGCGTTCTCAGCTCCAAATAGCACTCATTGGACTTCTGAAAATACAAGGTGACAAGAAATAACACGTTCTTCAACTGCAAATGAGAACTTTGACTTTTGAGTGCTTTTTGGCCACAAAAATCAGTTTATCATTCAAAAGTGTCAAAAAAGCGTTTTCAGCTCTAAACAGCACTCATTGGACTTCTGAGCTTACAAAGTTACAAAAAATAATACTTTCTTCACTTTTGAGTGCATTTTGTACATAAAAATCTGTTTTTCATTCAAAAAGTCAAAAAAGCGTTTTCAGCTCCAAATAGCACTGTTCGGGCTTCTCCACTTACAAGGTAACAAGAAATAACACATTCTTCATCTGCAAATGAGAACTTTGACTTTTGAGTGCATTTTGGCCACAAAAATCAGTTTTTCATTCAAAAGTCTCAAATAAGCGTTCTCAGCTCCAAATAGCACTCATTGGACTTCTGAAAATACAAGGTGACAAGAAATAACACGTTCTTCATCTGCAAATGAGAACTTTGACTTTTGAGTGCATTTTGGCCACAAAAATCAGTTTTTCATTCAAAAGTGTCAAAAAAGCGTTTTCAGCTCCAAATAGCACTGTTTGGACTTCTCCACTTACAAGGTGACAAGAAATGACACGTTCTTCACTTTCGAGTGCAAATTGTACATAAAAATCAGTTTTTCATTCAAAAGTGTCAAAAAAGCGTTTTCAGCTCTAAACAGCACTCATTGGACTTCTGAACTTACAAGGTGACAAGAAATAACACGTTCTTCAACTGCAAATGACAACTTTGACTTTTGAGTGCTTTTTGGCCACAAAAATCAGTTTTTCATTCAAAAGTGTCAAAAAAGCGTTTTCAGCTCAAAATAGCACTGTTTGGACTTCTCCACTTACAAGGTTACAAAAAACAATACTTTCTTCACTTTTGAGTGCATTTTGTACATAAAAATCTGTTTTTTATTCAAAATGTCAAAAAAGCGTTTTCAGCTCCAAATAGCACTGATTGGGCTTCTCCACTTACAAGGTGACAAGAAATAACACTTTCTTCACTTTTGAGTGCATATTGCACATAAAAATCAGTTTTTCATTCAAAAGTGTCAAAAAAGCGTTTTCAGCTCCAAATAGCACTGTTTGGGCTTCTCTACTTACAAGGTGACAAGAAATAACACGTTCTTCACTTTTGAGTGAAAATTGTACATAAAAATCAGTTTTTCATTCAAAAGTGTCAAAAAAGCGTTTTCAGCTCTAAACAGCACTCATTGGACTTCTGAACTTACAAGGTGACAAGAAATAACAAGTTCTTCAACTGCAAATGACAACTTTGACTTTTGAGTGCTTTTTGGCCACAAAAATCAGTTTTTCATTCAAAAGTGTCAAAAAAGCGTTTTCAGCTCCAAATAGCGCTGTTTGGGCTTCTCCACTTACAAGGTAACAAGAAATAACACGTTCTTCATCTGCAAATGAGAACTTTGACTTTTGAGTGCTTTTTGGCCACAAAAATCAGTTTTTCATTCAAAAGTGTCAAAAAAGCGTTTTCAGCTCAAAATAGCACTGTTTGGACTTCTCCACTTACAAGGTTACAAAAAACAATACTTTCTTCACTTTTGAGTGCATTTTGTACATAAAAATCTGTTTTTTATTCAAAATGTCAAAAAAGCGTTTTCAGCTCCAAATAGCACTGATTGGGCTTCTCCACTTACAAGGTGACAAGAAATAACACTTTCTTCACTTTTGAGTGCATATTGCACATAAAAATCAGTTTTTCATTCAAAAGTGTCAAAAAAGCGTTTTCAGCTCCAAATAGCACTGTTTGGGCTTCTCCACTTACAAGGTGACAAGAAATGACACGTTCTTCACTTTCGAGTGCATTTTGTACATAAAAATCAGTTTTTCATTCAAAAGTGTCAAAAAAGCGTTTTCAGCTCCAAATAGCACTGTTTGGACTTCTCCACTTACAAGGTGACAAGAAATAACACGTTCTTCAACTGCAAATGAGAACTTTGACTTTTGAGTGCAAATTGTACATAAAAATCAGTTTTTCATTCAAAAGTGTCAAAAAAGCGTTTTCAGCTCTAAACAGCATTCATTGGACTTCTGAACTTACAAGGTGACAAGAAATACCACGTTCTTCAACTGCAAATGACAACATTGACTTTTGAGTGAATTTTGGCCACAAAAACAGTTTTTCATTCAAAAGTGTCAAAAAAGCGTTTTCAGGTCCAAATAGCACTGTTTGGGCTTCTCCACTTACAAGGTGACAAGAAATAACACGTTCTTCACTTTTGAGTGCATATTATACATAAAAATCAGTTTTTCATTCAAAAGTCTCAAAAAAGCGTTTTCAGCTCCAATTAGCACTCATTGGACTTCTGAAAATACAAGGTGACAAGAAATAACACGTTCTTCAACTGCAAATGAGAACTTTGACTTTTGAGTGCTTTTTGGCCACAAAAATCAGTTTTTCATTCAAAAGTGTCAAAAAAGCGTTTTCAGCTCCAAATAGCACTGTTTGGGCTTCTCTACTTACAAGGTGACAAGAAATAACACGTTCTTCACTTTTGAGTGCAAATTGTACATAAAAATCAGTTTTTCATTCAAAAGTGTCAAAAAAGCGTTTTCAGCTCTAAACAGCACTCATTGGACTTCTGAGCTTACAAGGTGACAAGAAATACCACGTTCTTCAACTGCAAATGACAACTTTGACTTTTGAGTGAATTTTGGCTACAAAAAACAGTTTTTCATTCAAAAGTGTCAAAAAAGCGTTTTCAGCTCCAAATAGCACTGTTTGGGCTTCTCCACTTACAAGGTAACAAGAAATAACACGTTCTTCATCTGCAAATGAGAACTTTGACTTTTGAGTGCATTTTGGCCACAAAAATCAGTTTTTCATTCAAAAGTGTCAAAAAAGCGTTTTCAGCTCTAAACAGCACTCATTGGACTTCTGAACTTACAAGGTGACAAGAAATAACACGTTCTTCAACTGCAAATGACAACTTTGACTTTTGAGTGCTTTTTGGCCACAAAAATCAGTTTTTCATTCAAAAGTGTCAAAAAAGCGTTTTCAGCTCCAAATAGCACTGTTTGGGCTTCTCCACTTACAAGGTAACAAGAAATAACACGTTCTTCATCTGCAAATGAGAACTTTGACTTTTGAGTGCTTTTTGGCCACAAAAATCAGTTTTTCATTCAAAAGTGTCAAAAAAGCGTTTTCAGCTCCAAATAGCACTGTTTGGACTTCTCCAATTACAAGGTGACAAGAAATGACACGTTCTTCACTTTCGAGTGCATTTTGTACATAAAAATCAGTTTTTCATTCAAAAGTGTCAAAAAAGCGTTTTCAGCTCCAAATAGCACTGTTTGGACTTCTCCAATTACAAGGTGACAAGAAATGACACGTTCTTCACTTTCGAGTGCATTTTGTACAAAAAAATCAGTTTTTCATTCAAAAGTGTCAAAAAAGCGTTTTCAGCTCCAAATAGCACTGATTGGGCTTCTCCACTTACAAGGTGACAAGAAATAACACGTTCTTCAACTGCAAATGAGAACTTTGACTTTTGAGTGCAAATTGTACATAAAAATCAGTTTTTCATTCAAAAGTGTCAAAAAAGCGTTTTCAGCTCTAAACAGCACTCATTGGACTTCTGAACTTACAAGGTGACAAGAAATAACACGTTCTTCAACTGCAAATGACAACTTTGACTTTTGAGTGCTTTTTGGCCACAAAAATCAGTTCTTCATTCAAAAGTGTCAAAAAAGCGTTTTCAGCTCTAAACAGCACTCATTGGACTTCTGAGCTTACAAGGTAACAAAAAATAATACTTTCTTCACTTTTGAGTGCATTTTGTACATAAAAATCTGTTTTTCATTCAAAATGTCAAAAAAGCGTTTTCAGCTCCAAATAGCACTGATTGGGCTTCTCCACTTACAAGGTGACAAGAAATAACACTTTCTTCACTTTTGAGTGCATATTGCACATAAAAATCAATTTTTCATTCAAAAGTGTCAAAAAAGCGTTTTCAGCTCCAAATAGCACTGTTTGGGCTTCTCTACTTACAAGGTGACAAGAAATAACACGTTCTTCACTTTTGAGTGCAAATTGTACATAAAAATCAGTTTTTCATTCAAAAGTGTCAAAAAAGCGTTTTCAGCTCTAAACAGCACTCATTGGACTTCTGAGCTTACAAGGTGACAAGAAATACCACGTTCTTCAACTGCAAATGACAACTTTGACTTTTGAGTGAATTTTGGCTACAAAAAACAGTTTTTCATTCAAAAGTGTCAAAAAAGCGTTTTCAGCTCCAAATAGCACTGTTTGGGCTTCTCCACTTACAAGGTAACAAGAAATAACACGTTCTTCATCTGCAAATGAGAACTTTGACTTTTGAGTGCATTTTGGCCACAAAAATCAGTTTTTCATTCAAAAGTGTCAAAAAAGCGTTTTCAGCTCTAAACAGCACTCATTGGACTTCTGAACTTACAAGGTGACAAGAAATAACACGTTCTTCAACTGCAAATGACAACTTTGACTTTTGAGTGCTTTTTGGCCACAAAAATCAGTTTTTCATTCAAAAGTGTCAAAAAAGCGTTTTCAGCTCCAAATAGCACTGTTTGGGCTTCTCCACTTACAAGGTAACAAGAAATAACACGTTCTTCATCTGCAAATGAGAACTTTGACTTTTGAGTGCTTTTTGGCCACAAAAATCAGTTTTTCATTCAAAAGTGTCAAAAAAGCGTTTTCAGCTCCAAATAGCACTGTTTGGACTTCTCCACTTACAAGGTGACAAGAAATGACACGTTCTTCACTTTCGAGTGCATTTTGTACATAAAAATCAGTTTTTCATTCAAAAGTGTCAAAAAAGCGTTTTCAGCTCCAAATAGCACTGATTGGGCTTCTCCACTTACAAGGTGACAAGAAATAACACGTTCTTCAACTGCAAATGAGAACTTTGACTTTTGAGTGCAAATTGTACATAAAAATCAGTTTTTCATTCAAAAGTGTCAAAAAAGCGTTTTCAGCTCTAAACAGCATTCATTGGACTTCTGAACTTACAAGGTGACAAGAAATACCACGTTCTTCAACTGCAAATGACAACATTGACTTTTGAGTGCATTTTGGCCACAAAAATCAGTTTTTCATTCAAAAGTGTCAAAAAATCGTTTTCAGCTCCAAATAGCACTGTTTGGGCTTCTCCACTTACAAGGTGACAAGAAATACGTTCTTCACTTTTGAGTGCATATTATACATAAAAAACAGTTTTTCATTCAAAAGAGTCAAAAAAGCGTTTTCAGGTCCAAATAGCACTGTTTGGGCTTCTCCACTTACAAGGTGACAAGAAATAACACGTTCTTCACTTTTGAGTGCATATTATACATAAAAAACAGTTTTTCATTCAAAAGAGTCAAAAAAGCGTTTTCAGGTCCAAATAGCACTGTTTGGGCTTCTCCACTTACAAGGTGACAAGAATTAACACGTTCTTCACTTTTGAGTGCATATTATACATAAAAATCAGTTTTTCATTCAAAAGTCTCAAAAAAGCGTTTTCAGCTCCAAATAGCACACATTGGACTTCTGAAAATACAAGGTGACAAGAAATAACACGTTCTTCAACTGCAAATGAGAACTTTGACATTTGAGTGCTTTTTGGCCACAAAAATCAGTTTTTCATTCAAAATGTCAAAAAAGCGTTTTCAGCTCCAAATAGCACTGTTCGGGCTTCTCCACTTACAAGGTAACAAGAAATAACACGTTCTTCATCTGCAAATGAGAACTTTGACTTTTGAGTGCATTTTGGCCACAAAAATCAGTTCTTCATTCAAAAGTGTCAAAAAAGCGTTTTCAGCTCTAAACAGCACTCATTGGACTTCTGAGCTTACAAGGTTACAAAAAATAATACTTTCTTCACTTTTGAGTGCATTTTGTACATAAAAATCTGTTTTTCATTCAAAATGTCAAAAAAGCGTTTTCAGCTCCAAATAGCACTGATTGGGCTTCTCCACTTACAATGTGAAAAGAAATAACACTTTCTTCACTTTTGAGTGCATATTGCACATAAAAATCAATTTTTCATTCAAAAGTGTCAAAAAAGCGTTTTCAGCTCCAAATAGCACTGTTTGGGCTTCTCTACTTACAAGGTGACAAGAAATAACACGTTCTTCACTTTTGAGTGCAAATTGTACATAAAAATCAGTTTTTCATTCAAAAGTGTCAAAAAAGCGTTTTCAGCTCTAAACAGCACTCATTGGACTTCTGAGCTTACAAGGTGACAAGAAATACCACGTTCTTCAACTGCAAATGACAACTTTGACTTTTGAGTGAATTTTGGCTACAAAAAACAGTTTTTCATTCAAAAGTGTCAAAAAAGCGTTTTCAGCTCCAAATAGCACTGATTGGGCTTCTCCACTTACAAGGTGACAAGAAATAACACGTTCTTCAACTGCAAATGAGAACTTTGACTTTTGAGTGCAAATTGTACATAAAAATCAGTTTTTCATTCAAAAGTGTCAAAAAAGCGTTTTCAGCTCTAAACAGCACTCATTGGACTTCTGAACTTACAAGGTGACAAGAAATAACACGTTCTTCAACTGCAAATGACAACTTTGACTTTTGAGTGCTTTTTGGCCACAAAAATCAGTTCTTCATTCAAAAGTGTCAAAAAAGCGTTTTCAGCTCTAAACAGCACTCATTGGACTTCTGAGCTTACAAGGTTACAAAAAATAATACTTTCTTCACTTTTGAGTGCATTTTGTACATAAAAATCTGTTTTTCATTCAAAATGTCAAAAAAGCGTTTTCAGCTCCAAATAGCACTGATTGGGCTTCTCCACTTACAAGGTGACAAGAAATAACACTTTCTTCACTTTTGAGTGCATATTGCACATAAAAATCAATTTTTCATTCAAAAGTGTCAAAAAAGCGTTTTCAGCTCCAAATAGCACTGTTTGGGCTTCTCTACTTACAAGGTGACAAGAAATAACACGTTCTTCACTTTTGAGTGCAAATTGTACATAAAAATCAGTTTTTCATTCAAAAGTGTCAAAAAAGCGTTTTCAGCTCTAAACAGCACTCATTGGACTTCTGAGCTTACAAGGTGACAAGAAATACCACGTTCTTCAACTGCAAATGACAACTTTGACTTTTGAGTGAATTTTGGCTACAAAAATCAGTTTTTCATTCAAAAGTGTCAAAAAAGCGTTTTCAGCTCCAAATAGCACTGTTTGGACTTCTCCACTTACAAGGTGACAAGAAATGACACGTTCTTCACTTTCGAGTGCATTTTGTACATAAAAATCAGTTTTTCATTCAAAAGTGTCAAAAAAGCGTTTTCAGCTCCAAATAGCACTGATTGGGCTTCTCCACTTACAAGGTGACAAGAAATAACACGTTCTTCAACTGCAAATGAGAACTTTGACTTTTGAGTGCAAATTGTACATAAAAATCAGTTTTTCATTCAAAAGTGTCAAAAAAGCGTTTTCAGCTCTAAACAGCATTCATTGGACTTCTGAACTTACAAGGTGACAAGAAATACCACGTTCTTCAACTGCAAATGACAACATTGACTTTTGAGTGCATTTTGGCCACAAAAATCAGTTTTTCATTCAAAAGTGTCAAAAAATCGTTTTCAGCTCCAAATAGCACTGTTTGGGCTTCTCCACTTACAAGGTGACAAGAAATACGTTCTTCACTTTTGAGTGCATATTATACATAAAAAACAGTTTTTCATTCAAAAGAGTCAAAAAAGCGTTTTCAGGTCCAAATAGCACTGTTTGGGCTTCTCCACTTACAAGGTGACAAGAAATAACACGTTCTTCACTTTTGAGTGCATATTATACATAAAAAACAGTTTTTCATTCAAAAGAGTCAAAAAAGCGTTTTCAGGTCCAAATAGCACTGTTTGGGCTTCTCCACTTACAAGGTGACAAGAATTAACACGTTCTTCACTTTTGAGTGCATATTATACATAAAAATCAGTTTTTCATTCAAAAGTCTCAAAAAAGCGTTTTCAGCTCCAAATAGCACACATTGGACTTCTGAAAATACAAGGTGACAAGAAATAACACGTTCTTCAACTGCAAATGAGAACTTTGACTTTTGAGTGCTTTTTGGCCACAAAAATCAGTTTTTCATTCAAAATGTCAAAAAAGCGTTTTCAGCTCCAAATAGCACTGTTCGGGCTTCTCCACTTACAAGGTAACAAGAAATAACACGTTCTTCATCTGCAAATGAGAACTTTGACTTTTGAGTGCATTTTGGCCACAAAAATCAGTTCTTCATTCAAAAGTGTCAAAAAAGCGTTTTCAGCTCTAAACAGCACTCATTGGACTTCTGAGCTTACAAGGTTACAAAAAATAATACTTTCTTCACTTTTGAGTGCATTTTGTACATAAAAATCTGTTTTTCATTCAAAATGTCAAAAAAGCGTTTTCAGCTCCAAATAGCACTGATTGGGCTTCTCCACTTACAATGTGAAAAGAAATAACACTTTCTTCACTTTTGAGTGCATATTGCACATAAAAATCAATTTTTCATTCAAAAGTGTCAAAAAAGCGTTTTCAGCTCCAAATAGCACTGTTTGGGCTTCTCTACTTACAAGGTGACAAGAAATAACACGTTCTTCACTTTTGAGTGCAAATTGTACATAAAAATCAGTTTTTCATTCAAAAGTGTCAAAAAAGCGTTTTCAGCTCTAAACAGCACTCATTGGACTTCTGAGCTTACAAGGTGACAAGAAATACCACGTTCTTCAACTGCAAATGACAACTTTGACTTTTGAGTGAATTTTGGCTACAAAAAACAGTTTTTTATTCAAAAGTGTCAAAAAAGCGTTTTCAGCTCCAAATAGCACTGATTGGGCTTCTCCACTTACAAGGTGACAAGAAATAACACGTTCTTCAACTGCAAATGAGAACTTTGACTTTTGAGTGCAAATTGTACATAAAAATCAGTTTTTCATTCAAAAGTGTCAAAAAAGCGTTTTCAGCTCTAAACAGCACTCATTGGACTTCTGAACTTACAAGGTGACAAGAAATAACACGTTCTTCAACTGCAAATGACAACTTTGACTTTTGAGTGCTTTTTGGCCACAAAAATCAGTTCTTCATTCAAAAGTGTCAAAAAAGCGTTTTCAGCTCTAAACAGCACTCATTGGACTTCTGAGCTTACAAGGTAACAAAAAATAATACTTTCTTCACTTTTGAGTGCATTTTGTACATAAAAATCTGTTTTTCATTCAAAATGTCAAAAAAGCGTTTTCAGCTCCAAATAGCACTGATTGGGCTTCTCCACTTACAAGGTGACAAGAAATAACACTTTCTTCACTTTTGAGTGCATATTGCACATAAAAATCAATTTTTCATTCAAAAGTGTCAAAAAAGCGTTTTCAGCTCCAAATAGCACTGTTTGGGCTTCTCTACTTACAAGGTGACAAGAAATAACACGTTCTTCACTTTTGAGTGCAAATTGTACATAAAAATCAGTTTTTCATTCAAAAGTGTCAAAAAAGCGTTTTCAGCTCTAAACAGCACTCATTGGACTTCTGAGCTTACAAGGTGACAAGAAATACCACGTTCTTCAACTGCAAATGACAACTTTGACTTTTGAGTGAATTTTGGCTACAAAAAACAGTTTTTCATTCAAAAGTGTCAAAAAAGCGTTTTCAGCTCCAAATAGCACTGTTTGGGCTTCTCCACTTACAAGGTAACAAGAAATAACACGTTCTTCATCTGCAAATGAGAACTTTGACTTTTGAGTGCATTTTGGCCACAAAAATCAGTTTTTCATTCAAAAGTGTCAAAAAAGCGTTTTCAGCTCTAAACAGCACTCATTGGACTTCTGAACTTACAAGGTGACAAGAAATAACACGTTCTTCAACTGCAAATGACAACTTTGACTTTTGAGTGCTTTTTGGCCACAAAAATCAGTTTTTCATTCAAAAGTGTCAAAAAAGCGTTTTCAGCTCCAAATAGCACTGTTTGGGCTTCTCCACTTACAAGGTAACAAGAAATAACACGTTCTTCATCTGCAAATGAGAACTTTGACTTTTGAGTGCTTTTTGGCCACAAAAATCAGTTTTTCATTCAAAAGTGTCAAAAAAGCGTTTTCAGCTCCAAATAGCACTGTTTGGACTTCTCCACTTACAAGGTGACAAGAAATGACACGTTCTTCACTTTCGAGTGCATTTTGTACATAAAAATCAGTTTTTCATTCAAAAGTGTCAAAAAAGCGTTTTCAGCTCCAAATAGCACTGATTGGGCTTCTCCACTTACAAGGTGACAAGAAATAACACGTTCTTCAACTGCAAATGAGAACTTTGACTTTTGAGTGCAAATTGTACATAAAAATCAGTTTTTCATTCAAAAGTGTCAAAAAAGCGTTTTCAGCTCTAAACAGCATTCATTGGACTTCTGAACTTACAAGGTGACAAGAAATACCACGTTCTTCAACTGCAAATGACAACATTGACTTTTGAGTGCATTTTGGCCACAAAAATCAGTTTTTCATTCAAAAGTGTCAAAAAATCGTTTTCAGCTCCAAATAGCACTGTTTGGGCTTCTCCACTTACAAGGTGACAAGAAATACGTTCTTCACTTTTGAGTGCATATTATACATAAAAAACAGTTTTTCATTCAAAAGAGTCAAAAAAGCGTTTTCAGGTCCAAATAGCACTGTTTGGGCTTCTCCACTTACAAGGTGACAAGAAATAACACGTTCTTCACTTTTGAGTGCATATTATACATAAAAAACAGTTTTTCATTCAAAAGAGTCAAAAAAGCGTTTTCAGGTCCAAATAGCACTGTTTGGGCTTCTCCACTTACAAGGTGACAAGAATTAACACGTTCTTCACTTTTGAGTGCATATTATACATAAAAATCAGTTTTTCATTCAAAAGTCTCAAAAAAGCGTTTTCAGCTCCAAATAGCACACATTGGACTTCTGAAAATACAAGGTGACAAGAAATAACACGTTCTTCAACTGCAAATGAGAACTTTGACTTTTGAGTGCTTTTTGGCCACAAAAATCAGTTTTTCATTCAAAATGTCAAAAAAGCGTTTTCAGCTCCAAATAGCACTGTTCGGGCTTCTCCACTTACAAGGTAACAAGAAATAACACGTTCTTCATCTGCAAATGAGAACTTTGACTTTTGAGTGCATTTTGGCCACAAAAATCAGTTCTTCATTCAAAAGTGTCAAAAAAGCGTTTTCAGCTCTAAACAGCACTCATTGGACTTCTGAGCTTACAAGGTTACAAAAAATAATACTTTCTTCACTTTTGAGTGCATTTTGTACATAAAAATCTGTTTTTCATTCAAAATGTCAAAAAAGCGTTTTCAGCTCCAAATAGCACTGATTGGGCTTCTCCACTTACAATGTGAAAAGAAATAACACTTTCTTCACTTTTGAGTGCATATTGCACATAAAAATCAATTTTTCATTCAAAAGTGTCAAAAAAGCGTTTTCAGCTCCAAATAGCACTGTTTGGGCTTCTCTACTTACAAGGTGACAAGAAATAACACGTTCTTCACTTTTTAGTGCAAATTGTACATAAAAATCAGTTTTTCATTCAAAAGTGTCAAAAAAGCGTTTTCAGCTCTAAACAGCACTCATTGGACTTCTGAGCTTACAAGGTGACAAGAAATACCACGTTCTTCAACTGCAAATGACAACTTTGACTTTTGAGTGAATTTTGGCTACAAAAAACAGTTTTTTATTCAAAAGAGTCAAAAAAGCGTTTTCAGGTCCAAATAGCACTGTTTGGGCTTCTCCACTTACAAGTTGACAAGAAATAACACGTTCTTCACTTTTGAGTGCATATTATACATAAAAATCAGTTTTTCATTCAAAAGTCTCAAAAAAGCGTTTTCAGCTCCAAATAGCACTCATTGGACTTCTGAAAATACAAGGTGACAAGAAATAACACGTTCTTCAACTGCAAATGAGAACTTTGACTTTTGAGTGCTTTTTGGCCACAAAAATCAGTTCTTCATTCAAAAGTGTCAAAAAAGCGTTTTCAGCTCTAAACAGCACTCATTGGACTTCTGAGCTTACAAGGTTACAAAAAATAATACTTTCTTCACGTTTGAGTGCATTTTGTACATAAAAATCTGTTTTTCATTCAAAATGTCAAAAAAGCGTTTTCAGCTCCAAATAGCACTGATTGGGCTTCTCCACTTACAAGGTGACAAGAAATAACACTTTCTTCACTTTTGAGTGCATATTGCACATAAAAATCAATTTTTCATTCAAAAGTGTCAAAAAAGCGTTTTCAGCTCCAAATAGCACTGTTTGGGCTTCTCTACTTACAAGGTGACAAGAAATAACACGTTCTTCACTTTTGAGTGCAAATTGTACATAAAAATCAGTTTTTCATTCAAAAGTGTCAAAAAAGCGTTTTCAGCTCTAAACAGCACTCATTGGACTTCTGAGCTTACAAGGTGACAAGAAATACCACGTTCTTCAACTGCAAATGACAACTTTGACTTTTGAGTGAATTTTGGCTACAAAAAACAGTTTTTCATTCAAAAGTGTCAAAAAAGCGTTTTCAGCTCCAAATAGCACTGTTTGGGCTTCTCCACTTACAAGGTGACAAGAAATAACACGTTCTTCATCTGCAAATGAGAACTTTGACTTTCGAGTGCATTTTGTACATAAAAATCAGTTTTTCATTCAAAAGTGTCAAAAAAGCGTTTTCATCTCCAAATAGCACTGATTGGGCTTCTCCACTTACAAGGTGACAAGAAATAACACGTTCTTCAACTGCAAATGAGAACTTTGACTTTTGAGTGCAAATTGTACATAAAAATCAGTTTTTCATTCAAAAGTGTCAAAAAAGCGTTTTCAGCTCTAAACAGCACTCATTGGACTTCTGAACTTACAAGGTGACAAGAAATACCACGTTCTTCAACTGCAAATGACAACATTGACTTTTGAGTGAATTTTGGCCACAAAAACAGTTTTTCATTCAAAAGTGTCAAAAAATCGTTTTCAGCTCCAAATAGCACTGTTTGGGCTTCTCCACTTACAAGGTGACAAGAAATAACACGTTCTTCACTTTTGAGTGCATATTATACATAAAAATCAGTTTTTCATTCAAAAGAGTCAAAAAAGCGTTTACAGGTCCAAATAGCACTGTTTGGGCTTCTCCACTTACAAGGTGACAAGAAATAACACGTTCTTCACTTTTGAGTGCATATTATACATAAAAATCAGTTTTTCATTCAAAAGTCTCAAAAAAGCGTTTTCAGCTCTAAATAGCACTCATTGGACTTCTGAAAATACAAGGTGACAAGAAATAACACGTTCTTCAACTGCAAATGAGAACTTTGACTTTTGAGTGCTTTTTGGCCACAAAAATCAGTTTTTCATTCAAAAGTGTCAAAAAAGCGTTTTCAGCTCTAAACAGCACTCATTGGACTTCTGAGCTTACAAAGTTACAAAAAATAATACTTTCTTCACTTTTGAGTGCATTTTGTACATAAAAATCTGTTTTTCATTCAAAATGTCAAAAAAGCGTTTTCAGCTCCAAATAGCACTGTTCGGGCTTCTCCACTTACAAGGTAACAAGAAATAACACGTTCTTCATCTGCAAATGAGAACTTTGACTTTTGAGTGCATTTTGGCCACAAAAATCAGTTTTTCATTCAAAAGTGTCAAAAAAGCGTTTTCAGCTCCAAATAGCACTGTTTGGACTTCTCCACTTACAAGGTGACAAGAAATGACACGTTCGTCACTTTCGAGTGTAAATTGTACATAAAAATCAGTTTTTCATTCAAAAGTGTCAAAAAAGCGTTTTCAGCTCTAAACAGCACTCATTGGACTTCTGAACTTACAAGGTGACAAGAAATAACGCGTTCTTCAACTGCAAATGACAACTTTGACTTTTGATTGCTTTTTGGCCACAAAAATCAGTTTTTCATTCAAAAGTGTCAAAAAAGCGTTTTCAGCTCCAAATAGCACTGTTTGGACTTCTCCAATTACAAGGTGACAAGAAATGACACGTTCTTCACTTTTGAGTGCATTTTGGCCACAAAAATCAGTTTTTCATTCAAAAGTGTCAAAAAAGCGTTTTCAGCTCCAAATAGCACTGTTTGGACTTCTCCAATTACAAGGTGACAAGAAATGACACGTTCTTCACTTTCGAGTGCATTTTGTACATAAAAATCAGTTTTTCATTCAAAAGTGTCAAAAAAGCGTTTTCAGCTCCAAATAGCACTGTTTGGACTTCTCCAATTACAAGGTGACAAGAAATGACACGTTCGTCACTTTCGAGTGTAAATTGTACATAAAAATCAGTTTTTCAATCAAAAGTGTCAAAAAAGCGTTTTCAGCTCTAAACAGCACTCATTGGACTTCTGAACAAGGTGACAAGAAATACGTTCTTCAACTGCAAATGACAACTTTGACTTTTGAGTGCTTTTTGGCCACAAAAATCAGTTTTTCATTCAAAAGTGTCAAAAAAGCGTTTTCAGCTCTAAACAGCACTCATTGGACTTCTGAACTTACAAGGTGACAAGAAATAACGCGTTCTTCAACTGCAAATGACAACTTTGACTTTTGATTGCTTTTTGGCCACAAAAATCAGTTTTTCATTCAAAAGTGTCAAAAAAGCGTTTTCAGCTCCAAATAGCACTGTTTGGGCTTCTCCACTTACAAGGTAACAAGAAATAACACGTTCTTCATCTGCAAATGAGAACTTTGACTTTTGAGTGCATTTTGGCCACAAAAATCAGTTTTTCATTCAAAAGTGTCAAAAAAGCGTTTTCAGCTCCAAATAGCACTGTTTGGACTTCTCCAATTACAAGGTGACAAGAAATGACACGTTCTTCACTTTCGAGTGCATTTTGTACATAAAAATCAGTTTTTCATTCAAAAGTGTCAAAAAAGCGTTTTCAGCTCCAAATAGCACTGTTTGGACTTCTCCAATTACAAGGTGACAAGAAATGACACGTTCTTCACTTTCGAGTGCATTTTGTACAAAAAAATCAGTTTTTCATTCAAAAGTGTCAAAAAAGCGTTTTCAGCTCCAAATAGCACTGATTGGGCTTCTCCACTTACAAGGTGACAAGAAATAACACGTTCTTCAACTGCAAATGAGAACTTTAACTTTTGAATGCAAATTGTACATAAAAATCAGTTTTTCATTCAAAAGTGTCAAAAAAGCGTTTTCAGCTCTAAACAGCACTCATTGGACTTCTGAACTTACAAGGTGACAAGAAATAACACGTTCTTCAACTGCAAATGACAACTTTGACTTTTGAGTGCTTTTTGGCCACAAAAATCAGTTCTTCATTCAAAAGTGTCAAAAAAGCGTTTTCAGCTCTAAACAGCACTCATTGGACTTCTGAGCTTACAAGGTTACAAAAAATAATACTTTCTTCACTTTTGAGTGCATTTTGTACATAAAAATCTGTTTTTCATTCAAAATGTCAAAAAAGCGTTTTCAGCTCCAAATAGCACTGATTGGGCTTCTCCACTTACAAGGTGACAAGAAATAACACTTTCTTCACTTTTGAGTGCATATTGCACATAAAAATCAATTTTTCATTCAAAAGTGTCAAAAAAGCGTTTTCAGCTCCAAATAGCACTGTTTGGGCTTCTCCACTTACAAGGTGACAAGAAATGACACGTTCTTCACTTTCGAGTGCATTTTGTACATAAAAATCAGTTTTTCATTCAAAAGTGTCAAAAAAGCGTTTTCAGCTCCAAATAGCACTGTTTGGACTTCTCCACTTACAAGGTGACAAGAAATAACACGTTCTTCAACTGCAAATGAGAACTTTGACTTTTGAGTGCAAATTGTACATAAAAATCAGTTTTTCATTCAAAAGTGTCAAAAAAGCGTTTTCAGCTCTAAACAGCATTCATTGGACTTCTGAACTTACAAGGTGACAAGAAATACCACGTTCTTCAACTGCAAATGACAACATTGACTTTTGAGTGAATTTTGGCCACAAAAACAGTTTTTCATTCAAAAGTGTCAAAAAAGCGTTTTCAGGTCCAAATAGCACTGTTTGGGCTTCTCCACTTACAAGGTGACAAGAAATAACACGTTCTTCACTTTTGAGTGCATATTATACATAAAAATCAGTTTTTCATTCAAAAGTCTCAAAAAAGCGTTTTCAGCTCCAATTAGCACTCATTGGACTTCTGAAAATACAAGGTGACAAGAAATAACACGTTCTTCAACTGCAAATGAGAACTTTGACTTTTGAGTGCTTTTTGGCCACAAAAATCAGTTTTTCATTCAAAAGTGTCAAAAAAGCGTTTTCAGCTCTAAACAGCACTCATTGGACTTCTGAGCTTACAAGGTGACAAGAAATACCACGTTCTTCAACTGCAAATGAAAACTTTGACTTTTGAGTGAATTTTGGCTACAAAAAACAGTTTTTCATTCAAAAGTGTCAAAAAAGCGTTTTCAGCTCCAAATAGCACTGTTTGGGCTTCTCCACTTACAAGGTGACAAGAAATAACACGTTCTTCACTTTTGAGTGCATATTATACATAAAAATCAGTTTTTCATTCAAAAGAGTCAAAAAAGCGTTTTCAGGTCCAAATAGCACTGTTTGGGCTTCTCCACTTACAAGGTGACAAGAAATAACACGTTCTTCACTTTTGAGTGCATATTATACATAAAAATCAGTTTTTCATTCAAAAGTCTCAAAAAAGCGTTTTCAGCTCCAAATAGCACTCATTGGACTTCTGAAAATACAAGGTGACAAGAAATAACACGTTCTTCAACTGCAAATGAGAACTTTGACTTTTGAGTGCTTTTTGGCCACAAAAATCAGTTTATCATTCAAAAGTGTCAAAAAAGCGTTTTCAGCTCCAAATAGCACTGTTTGGACTTCTCCACTTACAAGGTGACAAGAAATGACACGTTCTTCACTTTCGAGTGTAAATTGTACATAAAAATCAGTTTTTCATTCAAAAGTGTCAAAAAAGCGTTTTCAGCTCTAAACAGCACTCATTGGACTTCTGAACTTACAAGGTGACAAGAAATAACACGTTCTTCAACTGCAAATGACAACTTTGACTTTTGAGTGCTTTTTGGCCACAAAAATCAGTTTTTCATTCAAAAGTGTCAAAAAAGCGTTTTCAGCTCTAAACAGCACTCATTGGACTTCTGAACTTACAAGGTGACAAGAAATAACACGTTCTTCAACTGCAAATGACAACTTTGACTTTTGAGTGCTTTTTGGCCACAAAAATCAGTTTTTCATTCAAAAGTGTCAAAAAAGCGTTTTCAGCTCCAAATAGCGCTGTTTGGGCTTCTCCACTTACAAGGTAACAAGAAATAACACGTTCTTCATCTGCAAATGAGAACTTTGACTTTTGAGTGCTTTTTGGCCACAAAAATCAGTTTTTCATTCAAAAGTGTCAAAAAAGCGTTTTCAGCTCAAAATAGCACTGTTTGGACTTCTCCACTTACAAAGTTACAAAAAACAATACTTTCTTCACTTTTGAGTGCATTTTGTACATAAAAATCTGTTTTTTATTCAAAATGTCAAAAAAGCGTTTTCAGCTCCAAATAGCACTGATTGGGCTTCTCCACTTACAAGGTGACAAGAAATAACACTTTCTTCACTTTTGAGTGCATATTGCACATAAAAATCAGTTTTTCATTCAAAAGAGTCAAAAAAGCGTTTTCAGGTCCAAATAGCACTGTTTGGGCTTCTCTACTTACAAGGTGACAAGAAATAACACGTTCTTCACTTTTGAGTGCAAATTGTACATAAAAATCAGTTTTTCATTCAAAAGTGTCAAAAAAGCGTTTTCAGCTCTAAACAGCACTCATTGGACTCCTCCACTTACAAGGTGACAAGAAATAACACGTTCTTCATCTGCAAATGAGAACTTTGACTTTTGAGTGCATTTTGGCCACAAAAATCAGTTTTTCATTCAAAAGTGTCAAAAAAGCGTTTTCAGCTCCAAATAGCACTGTTTGGACTTCTCCACTTACAAGGTGACAAGAAATGACACGTTCTTCACTTTCGAGTGCAAATTGTACATAAAAATCAGTTTTTCATTCAAAAGTGTCAAAAAAGCGTTTTCAGCTCTAAACAGCACTCATTGGACTTCTGAACTTACAAGGTGACAAGAAATAACACGTTCTTCAACTGCAAATGACAACTTTGACTTTTGATTGCTTTTTGGCCACAAAAATCAGTTTTTCATTCAAAAGTGTCAAAAAAGCGTTTTCAGCTCCAAATAGCACTGTTTGGGCTTCTCCACTTACAAGGTAACAAGAAATAACACGTTCTTCATCTGCAAATGAGAACTTTGACTTTTGAGTGCATTTTGGCCACAAAAATCAGTTTTTCATTCAAAAGTGTCAAAGAAGCGTTTTCAGCTCCAAATAGCACTGATTGGGCTTCTCCACTTACAAGGTGACAAGAAATAACACGTTCTTCAACTGCAAATGAGAACTTTGACTTTTGAGTGCAAATTGTACATAAAAATCAGTTTTTCATTCAAAAGTGTCAAAAAAGCGTTTTCAGCTCTAAACAGCACTCATTGGACTTCTGAATTTACAAGGTGACAAGAAATAACACGTTCTTCAACTGCAAATGACAACTTTGACTTTTGAGTGCTTTTTGGCCACAAAAATCAGTTCTTCATTCAAAAGTGTCAAAAAAGCGTTTTCAGCTCTAAACAGCACTCATTGGACTTCTGAGCTTACAAGGTTACAAAAAATAATACTTTCTTCACTTTTGAGTGCATTTTGTACATAAAAATCTGTTTTTCATTCAAAATGTCAAAAAAGCGTTTTCAGCTCCAAATAGCACTGATTGGGCTTCTCCACTTACAAGGTGACAAGAAATAACACTTTCTTCACTTTTGAGTGCATATTGCACATAAAAATCAATTTTTCATTCAAAAGTGTCAAAAAAGCGTTTTCAGCTCCAAATAGCACTGTTTGGGCTTCTCTACTTACAAGGTGACAAGAAATAACACGTTCTTCACTTTTGAGTGCAAATTGTACATAAAAATCAGTTTTTCATTCAAAAGTGTCAAAAAAGCGTTTTCAGCTCCAAATAGCACTGTTTGGACTTCTCCACTTACAAGGTGACAAGAAATGACACGTTCTTCACTTTCGAGTGCAAATTGTACATAAAAATCAGTTTTTCATTCAAAAGTGTCAAAAAAGCGTTTTCAGCTCTAAACAGCACTCATTGGACTTCTGAGCTTACAAGGTGACAAGAAATACCACGTTCTTCAACTGCAAATGACAACTTTGACTTTTGAGTGAATTTTGGCTACAAAAAACAGTTTTTCATTCAAAAGTGTCAAAAAAGCGTTTTCAGCTCCAAATAGCACTGTTTGGGCTTCTCCACTTACAAGGTAACAAGAAATAACACGTTCTTCATCTGCAAATGAGAACTTTGACTTTTGAGTGCATTTTGGCCACAAAAATCAGTTTTTCATTCAAAAGTGTCAAAAAAGCGTTTTCAGCTCTAAACAGCACTCATTGGACTTTTGAACTTACAAGGTGACAAGAAATAACACGTTCTTCAACTGCAAATGACAACTTTGACTTTTGAGTGCTTTTTGGCCACAAAAATCAGTTTTTCATTCAAAAGTCTCAAAAAAGCGTTTTCAGCTCCAAATAGCACACATTGGACTTCTGAAAATACAAGGTGACAAGAAATAACACGTTCTTCAACTGCAAATGAGAACTTTGACTTTTGAGTGCTTTTTGGCCACAAAAATCAGTTTTTCATTCAAAATGTCAAAAAAGCGTTTTCAGCTCCAAATAGCACTGTTCGGGCTTCTCCACTTACAAGGTAACAAGAAATAACACGTTCTTCATCTGCAAATGAGAACTTTGACTTTTGAGTGCATTTTGGCCACAAAAATCAGTTCTTCATTCAAAAGTGTCAAAAAAGCGTTTTCAGCTCTAAACAGCACTCATTGGACTTCTGAGCTTACAAGGTTACAAAAAATAATACTTTCTTCACTTTTGAGTGCATTTTGTACATAAAAATCTGTTTTTCATTCAAAATGTCAAAAAAGCGTTTTCAGCTCCAAATAGCACTGATTGGGCTTCTCCACTTACAATGTGAAAAGAAATAACACTTTCTTCACTTTTGAGTGCATATTGCACATAAAAATCAATTTTTCATTCAAAAGTGTCAAAAAAGCGTTTTCAGCTCCAAATAGCACTGTTTGGGCTTCTCTACTTACAAGGTGACAAGAAATAACACGTTCTTCACTTTTTAGTGCAAATTGTACATAAAAATCAGTTTTTCATTCAAAAGTGTCAAAAAAGCGTTTTCAGCTCTAAACAGCACTCATTGGACTTCTGAGCTTACAAGGTGACAAGAAATACCACGTTCTTCAACTGCAAATGACAACTTTGACTTTTGAGTGAATTTTGGCTACAAAAAACAGTTTTTCATTCAAAAGAGTCAAAAAAGCGTTTTCAGGTCCAAATAGCACTGTTTGGGCTTCTCCACTTACAAGTTGACAAGAAATAACACGTTCTTCACTTTTGAGTGCATATTATACATAAAAATCAGTTTTTCATTCAAAAGTCTCAAAAAAGCGTTTTCAGCTCCAAATAGCACTCATTGGACTTCTGAAAATACAAGGTGACAAGAAATAACACGTTCTTCAACTGCAAATGAGAACTTTGACTTTTGAGTGCTTTTTGGCCACAAAAATCAGTTTTTCATTCAAAAGTGTCAAAAAAGCGTTTTCAGCTCTAAACAGCACTCATTGGACTTCTGAGCTTACAAGGTGACAAGAAATACCACGTTCTTCAACTGCAAATGAAAACTTTGACTTTTGAGTGAATTTTGGCTACAAAAAACAGTTTTTCATTCAAAAGTGTCAAAAAAGCGTTTTCAGCTCCAAATAGCACTGTTTGGGCTTCTCCACTTACAAGGTGACAAGAAATGACACGTTCTTCACTTTTGAGTGCATATTATACATAAAAATCAGTTTTTCATTCAAAAGTCTCAAAAAAGCGTTCTCAGCTCCAAATAGCACTCATTGGACTTCTGAAAATACAAGGTGACAAGAAATAACACGTTCTTCAACTGCAAATGAGAACTTTGACTTTTGAGTGCTTTTTGGCCACAAAAATCAGTTTATCATTCAAAAGTGTCAAAAAAGCGTTTTCAGCTCTAAACAGCACTCATTGGACTTCTGAGCTTACAAAGTTACAAAAAATAATACTTTCTTCACTTTTGAGTGCATTTTGTACATAAAAATCTGTTTTTCATTCAAAAAGTCAAAAAAGCGTTTTCAGCTCCAAATAGCACTGTTCGGGCTTCTCCACTTACAAGGTAACAAGAAATAACACATTCTTCATCTGCAAATGAGAACTTTGACTTTTGAGTGCATTTTGGCCACAAAAATCAGTTTTTCATTCAAAAGTCTCAAAAAAGCGTTCTCAGCTCCAAATAGCACTCATTGGACTTCTGAAAATACAAGGTGACAAGAAATAACACGTTCTTCATCTGCAAATGAGAACTTTGACTTTTGAGTGCATTTTGGCCACAAAAATCAGTTTTTCATTCAAAAGTGTCAAAAAAGCGTTTTCAGCTCCAAATAGCACTGTTTGGACTTCTCCACTTACAAGGTGACAAGAAATGACACGTTCTTCACTTTCGAGTGCAAATTGTACATAAAAATCAGTTTTTCATTCAAAAGTGTCAAAAAAGCGTTTTCAGCTCTAAACAGCACTCATTGGACTTCTGAACTTACAAGGTGACAAGAAATAACACGTTCTTCAACTGCAAATGACAACTTTGACTTTTGAGTGCTTTTTGGCCACAAAAATCAGTTTTTCATTCAAAAGTGTCAAAAAAGCGTTTTCAGCTCAAAATAGCACTGTTTGGACTTCTCCACTTACAAGGTTACAAAAAACAATACTTTCTTCACTTTTGAGTGCATTTTGTACATAAAAATCTGTTTTTTATTCAAAATGTCAAAAAAGCGTTTTCAGCTCCAAATAGCACTGATTGGGCTTCTCCACTTACAAGGTGACAAGAAATAACACTTTCTTCACTTTTGAGTGCATATTGCACATAAAAATCAGTTTTTCATTCAAAAGTGTCAAAAAAGCGTTTTCAGCTCCAAATAGCACTGTTTGGGCTTCTCTACTTACAAGGTGACAAGAAATAACACGTTCTTCACTTTTGAGTGAAAATTGTACATAAAAATCAGTTTTTCATTCAAAAGTGTCAAAAAAGCGTTTTCAGCTCTAAACAGCACTCATTGGACTTCTGAACTTACAAGGTGACAAGAAATAACAAGTTCTTCAACTGCAAATGACAACTTTGACTTTTGAGTGCTTTTTGGCCACAAAAATCAGTTTTTCATTCAAAAGTGTCAAAAAAGCGTTTTCAGCTCCAAATAGCGCTGTTTGGGCTTCTCCACTTACAAGGTAACAAGAAATAACACGTTCTTCATCTGCAAATGAGAACTTTGACTTTTGAGTGCTTTTTGGCCACAAAAATCAGTTTTTCATTCAAAAGTGTCAAAAAAGCGTTTTCAGCTCAAAATAGCACTGTTTGGACTTCTCCACTTACAAGGTTACAAAAAACAATACTTTCTTCACTTTTGAGTGCATTTTGTACATAAAAATCTGTTTTTTATTCAAAATGTCAAAAAAGCGTTTTCAGCTCCAAATAGCACTGATTGGGCTTCTCCACTTACAAGGTGACAAGAAATAACACTTTCTTCACTTTTGAGTGCATATTGCACATAAAAATCAGTTTTTCATTCAAAAGTGTCAAAAAAGCGTTTTCAGCTCCAAATAGCACTGTTTGGGCTTCTCTACTTACAAGGTGACAAGAAATAACACGTTCTTCACTTTTGAGTGAAAATTGTACATAAAAATCAGTTTTTCATTCAAAAGTGTCAAAAAAGCGTTTTCAGCTCTAAACAGCACTCATTGGACTCCTCCACTTACAAGGTGACAAGAAATAACACGTTCTTCATCTGCAAATGAGAACTTTGACTTTTGAGTGCATTTTGGCCACAAAAATCAGTTTTTCATTCAAAAGTGTCAAAAAAGCGTTTTCAGCTCCAAATAGCACTGTTTGGACTTCTCCACTTACAAGGTGACAAGAAATGACACGTTCTTCACTTTCGAGTGCAAATTGTACATAAAAATCAGTTTTTCATTCAAAAGTGTCAAAAAAGCGTTTTCAGCTCTAAACAGCACTCATTGGACTTCTGAACTTACAAGGTGACAAGAAATAACACGTTCTTCAACTGCAAATGACAACTTTGACTTTTGAGTGCTTTTTGGCCACAAAAATCAGTTTTTCATTCAAAAGTGTCAAAAAAGCGTTTTCAGCTCCAAATAGCGCTGTTTGGGCTTCTCCACTTACAAGGTAACAAGAAATAACACGTTCTTCATCTGCAAATGAGAACTTTGACTTTTGAGTGCTTTTTGGCCACAATAATCAGTTTTTCATTCAAAAGTGTCAAAAAAGCGTTTTCAGCTCAAAATAGCACTGTTTGGACTTCTCCACTTACAAGGTTACAAAAAACAATACTTTCTTCACTTTTGAGTGCATTTTGTACATAAAAATCTGTTTTTTATTCAAAATGTCAAAAAAGCGTTTTCAGCTCCAAATAGCACTGATTGGGCTTCTCCACTTACAAGGTGACAAGAAATAACACTTTCTTCACTTTTGAGTGCATATTGCACATAAAAATCAGTTTTTCATTCAAAAGTGTCAAAAAAGCGTTTTCAGCTCCAAATAGCACTGTTTGGGCTTCTCTACTTACAAGGTGACAAGAAATAACACGTTCTTCACTTTTGAGTGAAAATTGTACATAAAAATCAGTTTTTCATTCAAAAGTGTCAAAAAAGCGTTTTCAGCTCTAAACAGCACTCATTGGACTTCTGAACTTACAAGGTGACAAGAAATAACAAGTTCTTCAACTGCAAATGACAACTTTGACTTTTGAGTGCTTTTTGGCCACAAAAATCAGTTTTTCATTCAAAAGTGTCAAAAAAGCGTTTTCAGCTCCAAATAGCGCTGTTTGGGCTTCTCCACTTACAAGGTAACAAGAAATAACACGTTCTTCATCTGCAAATGAGAACTTTGACTTTTGAGTGCTTTTTGGCCACAAAAATCAGTTTTTCATTCAAAAGTGTCAAAAAAGCGTTTTCAGCTCAAAATAGCACTGTTTGGACTTCTCCACTTACAAGGTTACAAAAAACAATACTTTCTTCACTTTTGAGTGCATTTTGTACATACAAATCTGTTTTTTATTCAAAATGTCAAAAAAGCGTTTTCAGCTCCAAATAGCACTGATTGGGCTTCTCCACTTACAAGGTGACAAGAAATAACACTTTCTTCACTTTTGAGTGCATATTGCACATAAAAATCAGTTTTTCATTCAAAAGTGTCAAAAAAGCGTTTTCAGCTCCAAATAGCACTGTTTGGGCTTCTCTACTTACAAGGTGACAAGAAATAACACGTTCTTCACTTTTGAGTGAAAATTGTACATAAAAATCAGTTTTTCATTCAAAAGTGTCAAAAAAGCGTTTTCAGCTCTAAACAGCACTCATTGGACTCCTCCACTTACAAGGTGACAAGAAATAACACGTTCTTCATCTGCAAATGAGAACTTTGACTTTTGAGTGCATTTTGGCCACAAAAATCAGTTTTTCATTCAAAAGTGTCAAAAAAGCGTTTTCAGCTCCAAATAGCACTGTTTGGACTTCTCCACTTACAAGGTGACAAGAAATGACACGTTCTTCACTTTCGAGTGCAAATTGTACATAAAAATCAGTTTTTCATTCAAAAGTGTCAAAAAAGCGTTTTCAGCTCTAAACAGCACTCATTGGACTTCTGAACTTACAAGGTGACAAGAAATAACACGTTCTTCAACTGCAAATGACAACTTTGACTTTTGAGTGCTTTTTGGCCACAAAAATCAGTTTTTCATTCAAAAGTGTCAAAAAAGCGTTTTCAGCTCTAAACAGCACTCATTGGACTTCTGAACTTACAAGGTGACAAGAAATAACACGTTCTTCAACTGCAAATGACAACTTTGACTTTTGAGTGCTTTTTGGCCACAAAAATCAGTTTTTCATTCAAAAGTGTCAAAAAAGCGTTTTCAGCTCCAAATAGCGCTGTTTGGGCTTCTCCACTTACAAGGTAACAAGAAATAACACGTTCTTCATCTGCAAATGAGAACTTTGACTTTTGAGTGCTTTTTGGCCACAAAAATCAGTTTTTCATTCAAAAGTGTCAAAAAAGCGTTTTCAGCTCAAAATAGCACTGTTTGGACTTCTCCACTTACAAGGTTACAAAAAACAATACTTTCTTCACTTTTGAGTGCATTTTGTACATAAAAATCTGTTTTTTATTCAAAATGTCAAAAAAGCGTTTTCAGCTCCAAATAGCACTGATTGGGCTTCTCCACTTACAAGGTGACAAGAAATAACACTTTCTTCACTTTTGAGTGCATATTGCACATAAAAATCAGTTTTCCATTCAAAAGTGTCAAAAAAGCGTTTTCAGCTCCAAATAGCACTGTTTGGGCTTCTCTACTTACAAGGTGACAAGAAATAACACGTTCTTCACTTTTGAGTGAAAATTGTACATAAAAATCAGTTTTTCATTCAAAAGTGTCAAAAAAGCGTTTTCAGCTCCAAATAGCACTGATTGGGCTTCTCCACTTACAAGGTGACAAGAAATAACACGTTCTTCAACTGCAAATGAGAACTTTGACTTTTGAGTGCAAATTGTACATAAAAATCAGTTTTTCATTCAAAAGTGTCAAAAAAGCGTTTTCAGCTCTAAACAGCATTCATTGGACTTCTGAACTTACAAGGTGACAAGAAATACCACGTTCTTCAACTGCAAATGACAACATTGACTTTTGAGTGAATTTTGGCCACAAAAACAGTTTTTCATTCAAAAGTGTCAAAAAATCGTTTTCAGCTCCAAATAGCACTGTTTGGGCTTCTCAACTTACAAGGTGACAAGAAATAACACGTTCTTCACTTTTGAGTGCATATTATACATAAAAAACAGTTTTTCATTCAAAAGAGTCAAAAAAGCGTTTTCAGGTCCAAATAGCACTGTTTGGGCTTCTCCACTTACAAGGTGACAAGAAATAACACGTTCTTCACTTTTGAGTGCATATTATACATAAAAATCAGTTTTTCATTCAAAAGTCTCAAAAAAGCGTTTTCAGCTCCAAATAGCACTCATTGGACTTCTGAAAATACAAGGTGACAAGAAATAACACGTTCTTCAACTGCAAATGAGAACTTTGACTTTTGAGTGCTTTTTGGCCACAAAAATCAGTTTTTCATTCAAAAGTGTCAAAAAAGCGTTTTCAGCTCTAAACAGCACTCATTGGACTTCTGAGCTTACAAAGTTACAAAAAATAATACTTTCTTCACTTTTGAGTGCATTTTGTACATAAAAATCTGTTTTTCATTCAAAATGTCAAAAAAGCGTTTTCAGCTCCAAATAGCACTGTTCGGGCTTCTCCACTTACAAGGTAACAAGAAATAACACGTTCTTCATCTGCAAATGAGAACTTTGACTTTTGAGTGCATTTTGGCCACAAAAATCAGTTTTTCATTCAAAAGTGTCAAAAAAGCGTTTTCAGCTCCAAATAGCACTGTTTGGACTTCTCCACTTACAAGGTGACAAGAAATGACACGTTCTTCACTTTCGAGTGCAAATTGTACATAAAAATCAGTTTTTCATTCAAAAGTGTCAAAAAAGCGTTTTCAGCTCTAAACAGCACTCATTGGACTTCTGAACTTACAAGGTGACAAGAAATAACACGTTCTTCAACTGCAAATGACAACTTTGACTTTTGAGTGCTTTTTGGCCACAAAATCAGTTTTTCATTCAAAAGTGTCAAAAAAGCGTTTTCAGCTCCAAATAGCACTGTTTGGGCTTCTCCACTTACAAGGTAACAAGAAATGACACGTTCTTCATCTGCAAATGAGAACTTTGACTTTTGAGTGCTTTTTGGCCACAAAAAGGTGACAAGGTGACAAGGTGACAAGGTGACAAGAAATAACACTTTCTTCACTTTTGAGTGCATATTGCACATAAAAATCAGTTTTTCATTCAAAAGTGTCAAAAAAGCGTTTTCAGCTCCAAATAGCACTGTTTGGACTTCTCCACTTACAAGGTGACAAGAAATGACACGTTCTTCACTTTTGAGTGCATATTATACATAAAAATCAGTTTTTCATTCAAAAGTCTCAAAAAAGCGTTTTCAGCTCCAAATAGCACTGTTTGGACTCCTCCACTTACAAGGTGACAAGAAATAACACGTTCTTCATCTGCAAATGAGAACTTTGACTTTTGAGTGCATTTTGGCCACAAAAATCAGTTTTTCATTCAAAAGTGTCAAAAAAGCGTTTTCAGCTCCAAATAGCACTGTTTGGACTTCTCCACTTACAAGGTGACAAGAAATGACACGTTCTTCACTTTCGAGTGCAAATTGTACATAAAAATCAGTTTTTCATTCAAAAGTGTCAAAAAAGCGTTTTCAGCTCTAAACAGCACTCATTGGACTTCTGAACTTACAAGGTGACAAGAAATAACACGTTCTTCATCTGCAAATGAGAACTTTGACTTTTGAGTGCATTTTGGCCACAAAAATCAGTTTTTCATTCAAAAGTGTCAAAAAAGCGTTTTCAGCTCCAAATAGCACTGTTTGGACTTCTCCACTTACAAGGTGACAAGAAATGACACGTTCTTCACTTTCGAGTGCATTTTGTACATAAAAATCAGTTTTTCATTCAAAAGTGTCAAAAAAGCGTTTTCAGCTCCAAATAGCACTGATTGGGCTTCTCCACTTACAAGGTGACAAGAAATAACACGTTCTTCACTTTTGAGTGCATATTATACATAAAAATCAGTTTTTCATTCAAAAGTGTCAAAAAAGCGTTTTCAGCTCCAAATAGAACTCATTGGACTTCTGAAAATACAAGGTGACAAGAAATAACACGTTCTTCAACTGCAAATGAGAACTTTGACTTTTGAGTGCTTTTTGGCCACAAAAATCAGTTTTTCATTCAAAAGTGTCAAAAAAGCGTTTTCAGCTCTAAACAGCACTCATTGGACTTCTGAGCTTACAAAGTTACAAAAAATAATACTTTCTTCACTTTTGAGTGCATTTTGTACATAAAAATCTGTTTTTCATTCAAAATGTCAAAAAAGCGTTTTCAGCTCCAAATAGCACTGTTCGGGCTTCTCCACTTACAAGGTAACAAGAAATAACACGTTCTTCATCTGCAAATGAGAACTTTGACTTTTGAGTGCATTTTGGCCACAAAAATCAGTTTTTCATTCAAAAGTGTCAAAAAAGCGTTTTCAGCTCCAAATAGCACTGTTTGGACTTCTCCACTTACAAGGTGACAAGAAATGACACGTTCTTCACTTTCGAGTGCAAATTGTACATAAAAATCAGTTTTTCATTCAAAAGTGTCAAAAAAGCGTTTTCAGCTCTAAACAGCACTCATTGGACTTCTGAACTTACAAGGTGACAAGAAATAACACGTTCTTCAACTGCAAATGACAACTTTGACTTTTGAGTGCTTTTTGGCCACAAAATCAGTTTTTCATTCAAAAGTGTCAAAAAAGCGTTTTCAGCTCCAAATAGCACTGTTTGGGCTTCTCCACTTACAAGGTAACAAGAAATAACACGTTCTTCATCTGCAAATGAGAACTTTGACTTTTGAGTGCATTTTGGCCACAAAAATCAGTTTTTCATTCAAAAGTGTCAAAAAAGCGTTTTCAGCTCTAAACAGCACTCATTGGACTTCTGAACTTACAAGGTGACAAGAAATAACACGTTCTTCAACTGCAAATGACAACTTTGACTTTTGAGTGCTTTTTGGCCACAAAAATCAGTTTTTCATTCAAAAGTGTCAAAAAAGCGTTTTCAGCTCCAAATAGCACTGTTTGGGCTTCTCCACTTACAAGGTAACAAGAAATAACACGTTCTTCATCTGCAAATGAGAACTTTGACTTTTGAGTGCTTTTTGGCCACAAAAATCAGTTTTTCATTCAAAAGTGTCAAAAAAGCGTTTTCAGCTCCAAATAGCACTGTTTGGACTTCTCCACTTACAAGGTGACAAGAAATGACACGTTCTTCACTTTCGAGTGCATTTTGTACATAAAAATCAGTTTTTCATTCAAAAGTGTCAAAAAAGCGTTTTCAGCTCCAAATAGCACTGATTGGGCTTCTCCACTTACAAGGTGACAAGAAATAACACGTTCTTCAACTGCAAATGAGAACTTTGACTTTTGAGTGCAAATTGTACATAAAAATCAGTTTTTCATTCAAAAGTGTCAAAAAAGCGTTTTCAGCTCTAAACAGCATTCATTGGACTTCTGAACTTACAAGGTGACAAGAAATACCACGTTCTTCAACTGCAAATGACAACATTGACTTTTGAGTGCATTTTGGCCACAAAAATCAGTTTTTCATTCAAAAGTGTCAAAAAATCGTTTTCAGCTCCAAATAGCACTGTTTGGGCTTCTCCACTTACAAGGTGACAAGAAATAACACGTTCTTCACTTTTGAGTGCATATTATACATAAAAAACAGTTTTTCATTCAAAAGAGTCAAAAAAGCGTTTTCAGGTCCAAATAGCACTGTTTGGGCTTCTCCACTTACAAGGTGACAAGAATTAACACGTTCTTCACTTTTGAGTGCATATTATACATAAAAATCAGTTTTTCATTCAAAAGTCTCAAAAAAGCGTTTTCAGCTCCAAATAGCACACATTGGACTTCTGAAAATACAAGGTGACAAGAAATAACACGTTCTTCAACTGCAAATGAGAACTTTGACTTTTGAGTGCTTTTTGGCCACAAAAATCAGTTTTTCATTCAAAATGTCAAAAAAGCGTTTTCAGCTCCAAATAGCACTGTTCGGGCTTCTCCACTTACAAGGTAACAAGAAATAACACGTTCTTCATCTGCAAATGAGAACTTTGACTTTTGAGTGCATTTTGGCCACAAAAATCAGTTCTTCATTCAAAAGTGTCAAAAAAGCGTTTTCAGCTCTAAACAGCACTCATTGGACTTCTGAGCTTACAAGGTTACAAAAAATAATACTTTCTTCACTTTTGAGTGCATTTTGTACATAAAAATCTGTTTTTCATTCAAAATCTCAAAAAAGCGTTTTCAGCTCCAAATAGCACTGATTGGGCTTCTCCACTTACAATGTGAAAAGAAATAACACTTTCTTCACTTTTGAGTGCATATTGCACATAAAAATCAATTTTTCATTCAAAAGTGTCAAAAAAGCGTTTTCAGCTCCAAATAGCACTGTTTGGGCTTCTCTACTTACAAGGTGACAAGAAATAACACGTTCTTCACTTTTGAGTGCAAATTGTACATAAAAATCAGTTTTTCATTCAAAAGTGTCAAAAAAGCGTTTTCAGCTCTAAACAGCACTCATTGGACTTCTGAGCTTACAAGGTGACAAGAAATACCACGTTCTTCAACTGCAAATGACAACTTTGACTTTTGAGTGAATTTTGGCTACAAAAAACAGTTTTTCATTCAAAAGTGTCAAAAAAGCGTTTTCAGCTCCAAATAGCACTGTTTGGGCTTCTCCACTTACAAGGTAACAAGAAATAACACGTTCTTCATCTGCAAATGAGAACTTTGACTTTTGAGTGCATTTTGGCCACAAAAATCAGTTTTTCATTCAAAAGTGTCAAAAAAGCGTTTTCAGCTCTAAACAGCACTCATTGGACTTCTGAACTTACAAGGTGACAAGAAATAACACGTTCTTCAACTGCAAATGACAACTTTGACTTTTGAGTGCTTTTTGGCCACAAAAATCAGTTTTTCATTCAAAAGTGTCAAAAAAGCGTTTTAAGCTCCAAATAGCACTGTTTGGGCTTCTCCACTTACAAGGTAACAAGAAATAACACGTTCTTCATCTGCAAATGAGAACTTTGACTTTTGAGTGCTTTTTGGCCACAAAAATCAGTTTTTCATTCAAAAGTGTCAAAAAAGCGTTTTCAGCTCCAAATAGCACTGTTTGGACTTCTCCACTTACAAGGTGACAAGAAATGACACGTTCTTCACTTTCGAGTGCATTTTGTACATAAAAATCAGTTTTTCATTCAAAAGTGTCAAAAAAGCGTTTTCAGCTCCAAATAGCACTGATTGGGCTTCTCTACTTACAAGGTAACAAGAAATAACACGTTCTTCATCTGCAAATGAGAACTTTGACTTTTGAGTGCATTTTGGCCACAAAAATCAGTTTTTCATTCAAAAGTGTCAAAAAAGCGTTTTCAGCTCCAAATAGCACTGTTTGGGCTTCTCCACTTACAAGGTAACAAGAAATAACACGTTCTTCATCTGCAAATGAGAACTTTGACTTTTGAGTGCATTTTGGCCACAAAAATCAGTTTTTCATTCAAAAGTGTCAAAAAAGCGTTTTCAGCTCTAAACAGCACTCATTGGACTTTTGAACTTACAAGGTGACAAGAAATAACACGTTCTTCAACTGCAAATGACAACTTTGACTTTTGAGTGCTTTTTGGCCACAAAAATCAGTTTTTCATTCAAAAGTGTCAAAAAAGCGTTTTCAGCTCCAAATAGCGCTGTTTGGGCTTCTCCACTTACAAGGTAACAAGAAATAACACGTTCTTCATCTGCAAATGAGAACTTTGACTTTTGAGTGCTTTTTGGCCACAAAAATCAGTTTTTCATTCAAAAGTGTCAAAAAAGCGTTTTCAGCTCCAAATAGCACTGTTTGGACTTCTCCACTTACAAGGTGACAAGAAATGACACGTTCTTCACTTTCGAGTGCATTTTGTACATAAAAATCAGTTTTTCATTCAAAAGTGTCAAAAAAGCGTTTTCAGCTCCAAATAGCACTGATTGGGCTTCTCCACTTACAAGGTGACAAGAAATAACACGTTCTTCAACTGCAAATGAGAACTTTGACTTTTGAGTGCAAATTGTACATAAAAATCAGTTTTTCATTCAAAAGTGTCAAAAAAGCGTTTTCAGCTCCAAATAGCACTGTTTGGACTTCTCCACTTACAAGGTGACAAGAAATGACACGTTCTTCACTTTCGAGTGCAAATTGTACATAAAAATCAGTTTTTCATTCAAAAGTGTCAAAAAAGCGTTTTCAGCTCCAAATAGCACTGATTGGGCTTCTCCACTTACAAGGTGACAAGAAATAACACGTTCTTCACTTTTGAGTGCATATTATACATAAAAATCAGTTTTTCATTCAAAAGTGTCAAAAAAGCGTTTTCAGCTCCAAATAGCACTCATTGGACTTCTGAAAATACAAGGTGACAAGAAATAACACGTTCTTCATCTGCAAATGAGAACTTTGACTTTTGAGTGCATTTTGGCCACAAAAATCAGTTTTTCATTCAAAAGTGTCAAAAAAGCGTTTTCAGCTCCAAATAGCACTGTTTGGACTTCTCCACTTACAAGGTGACAAGAAATGACACGTTCTTCACTTTCGAGTGCAAATTGTACATAAAAATCAGTTTTTCATTCAAAAGTGTCAAAAAAGCGTTTTCAGCTCTAAACAGCACTCATTGGACTTCTGAACTTACAAGGTGACAAGAAATAACACGTTCTTCAACTGCAAATGACAACTTTGACTTTTGAGTGCTTTTTGGCCACAAAATCAGTTTTTCATTCAAAAGTGTCAAAAAAGCGTTTTCAGCTCCAAATAGCACTGTTTGGGCTTCTCCACTTACAAGGTAACAAGAAATAACACGTTCTTCATCTGCAAATGAGAACTTTGACTTTTGAGTGCATTTTGGCCACAAAAATCAGTTTTTCATTCAAAAGTGTCAAAAAAGCGTTTTCAGCTCTAAACAGCACTCATTGGACTTCTGAACTTACAAGGTGACAAGAAATAACACGTTCTTCAACTGCAAATGACAACTTTGACTTTTGAGTGCTTTTTGGCCACAAAAATCAGTTTTTCATTCAAAAGTGTCAAAAAAGCGTTTTCAGCTCCAAATAGCACTGTTTGGGCTTCTCCACTTACAAGGTAACAAGAAATAACACGTTCTTCATCTGCAAATGAGAACTTTGACTTTTGAGTGCTTTTTGGCCACAAAAATCAGTTTTTCATTCAAAAGTGTCAAAAAAGCGTTTTCAGCTCCAAATAGCACTGTTTGGACTTCTCCACTTACAAGGTGACAAGAAATGACACGTTCTTCACTTTCGAGTGCATTTTGTACATAAAAATCAGTTTTTCATTCAAAAGTGTCAAAAAAGCGTTTTCAGCTCCAAATAGCACTGATTGGGCTTCTCCACTTACAAGGTGACAAGAAATAACACGTTCTTCAACTGCAAATGAGAACTTTGACTTTTGAGTGCAAATTGTACATAAAAATCAGTTTTTCATTCAAAAGTGTCAAAAAAGCGTTTTCAGCTCTAAACAGCATTCATTGGACTTCTGAACTTACAAGGTGACAAGAAATACCACGTTCTTCAACTGCAAATGACAACATTGACTTTTGAGTGCATTTTGGCCACAAAAATCAGTTTTTCATTCAAAAGTGTCAAAAAATCGTTTTCAGCTCCAAATAGCACTGTTTGGGCTTCTCCACTTACAAGGTGACAAGAAATAACACGTTCTTCACTTTTGAGTGCATTTTGTACATAAAAATCAGTTTTTCATTCAAAAGTGTCAAAAAAGCGTTTTCAGCTCTAAACAGCACTCATTGGACTTTTGAACTTACAAGGTGACAAGAAATAACACGTTCTTCAACTGCAAATGACAACTTTGACTTTTGAGTGCTTTTTGGCCACAAAAATCAGTTTTTCATTCAAAAGTGTCAAAAAAGCGTTTTCAGCTCCAAATAGCGCTGTTTGGGCTTCTCCACTTACAAGGTAACAAGAAATAACACGTTCTTCATCTGCAAATGAGAACTTTGACTTTTGAGTGCTTTTTGGCCACAAAAATCAGTTTTTCATTCAAAAGTGTCAAAAAAGCGTTTTCAGCTCCAAATAGCACTGTTTGGACTTCTCCACTTACAAGGTGACAAGAAATGACACGTTCTTCACTTTCGAGTGCATTTTGTACATAAAAATCAGTTTTTCATTCAAAAGTGTCAAAAAAGCGTTTTCAGCTCCAAATAGCACTGATTGGGCTTCTCCACTTACAAGGTGACAAGAAATAACACGTTCTTCAACTGCAAATGAGAACTTTGACTTTTGAGTGCAAATTGTACATAAAAATCAGTTTTTCATTCAAAAGTGTCAAAAAAGCGTTTTCAGCTCCAAATAGCACTGTTTGGACTTCTCCACTTACAAGGTGACAAGAAATGACACGTTCTTCACTTTCGAGTGCAAATTGTACATAAAAATCAGTTTTTCATTCAAAAGTGTCAAAAAAGCGTTTTCAGCTCCAAATAGCACTGATTGGGCTTCTCCACTTACAAGGTGACAAGAAATAACACGTTCTTCACTTTTGAGTGCATATTATACATAAAAATCAGTTTTTCATTCAAAAGTGTCAAAAAAGCGTTTTCAGCTCCAAATAGCACTCATTGGACTTCTGAAAATACAAGGTGACAAGAAATAACACGTTCTTCATCTGCAAATGAGAACTTTGACTTTTGAGTGCATTTTGGCCACAAAAATCAGTTTTTCATTCAAAAGTGTCAAAAAAGCGTTTTCAGCTCCAAATAGCACTGTTTGGACTTCTCCACTTACAAGGTGACAAGAAATGACACGTTCTTCACTTTCGAGTGCAAATTGTACATAAAAATCAGTTTTTCATTCAAAAGTGTCAAAAAAGCGTTTTCAGCTCTAAACAGCACTCATTGGACTTCTGAACTTACAAGGTGACAAGAAATAACACGTTCTTCAACTGCAAATGACAACTTTGACTTTTGAGTGCTTTTTGGCCACAAAATCAGTTTTTCATTCAAAAGTGTCAAAAAAGCGTTTTCAGCTCCAAATAGCACTGTTTGGGCTTCTCCACTTACAAGGTAACAAGAAATAACACGTTCTTCATCTGCAAATGAGAACTTTGACTTTTGAGTGCATTTTGGCCACAAAAATCAGTTTTTCATTCAAAAGTGTCAAAAAAGCGTTTTCAGCTCTAAACAGCACTCATTGGACTTCTGAACTTACAAGGTGACAAGAAATAACACGTTCTTCAACTGCAAATGACAACTTTGACTTTTGAGTGCTTTTTGGCCACAAAAATCAGTTTTTCATTCAAAAGTGTCAAAAAAGCGTTTTCAGCTCCAAATAGCACTGTTTGGGCTTCTCCACTTACAAGGTAACAAGAAATAACACGTTCTTCATCTGCAAATGAGAACTTTGACTTTTGAGTGCTTTTTGGCCACAAAAATCAGTTTTTCATTCAAAAGTGTCAAAAAAGCGTTTTCAGCTCCAAATAGCACTGTTTGGACTTCTCCACTTACAAGGTGACAAGAAATGACACGTTCTTCACTTTCGAGTGCATTTTGTACATAAAAATCAGTTTTTCATTCAAAAGTGTCAAAAAAGCGTTTTCAGCTCCAAATAGCACTGATTGGGCTTCTCCACTTACAAGGTGACAAGAAATAACACGTTCTTCAACTGCAAATGAGAACTTTGACTTTTGAGTGCAAATTGTACATAAAAATCAGTTTTTCATTCAAAAGTGTCAAAAAAGCGTTTTCAGCTCTAAACAGCATTCATTGGACTTCTGAACTTACAAGGTGACAAGAAATACCACGTTCTTCAACTGCAAATGACAACATTGACTTTTGAGTGCATTTTGGCCACAAAAATCAGTTTTTCATTCAAAAGTGTCAAAAAATCGTTTTCAGCTCCAAATAGCACTGTTTGGGCTTCTCCACTTACAAGGTGACAAGAAATAACACGTTCTTCACTTTTGAGTGCATATTATACATAAAAAACAGTTTTTCATTCAAAAGAGTCAAAAAAGCGTTTTCAGGTCCAAATAGCACTGTTTGGGCTTCTCCACTTACAAGGTGACAAGAATTAACACGTTCTTCACTTTTGAGTGCATATTATACATAAAAATCAGTTTTTCATTCAAAAGTCTCAAAAAAGCGTTTTCAGCTCCAAATAGCACACATTGGACTTCTGAAAATACAAGGTGACAAGAAATAACACGTTCTTCAACTGCAAATGAGAACTTTGACTTTTGAGTGCTTTTTGGCCACAAAAATCAGTTTTTCATTCAAAATGTCAAAAAAGCGTTTTCAGCTCCAAATAGCACTGTTCGGGCTTCTCCACTTACAAGGTAACAAGAAATAACACGTTCTTCATCTGCAAATGAGAACTTTGACTTTTGAGTGCATTTTGGCCACAAAAATCAGTTCTTCATTCAAAAGTGTCAAAAAAGCGTTTTCAGCTCTAAACAGCACTCATTGGACTTCTGAGCTTACAAGGTTACAAAAAATAATACTTTCTTCACTTTTGAGTGCATTTTGTACATAAAAATCTGTTTTTCATTCAAAATCTCAAAAAAGCGTTTTCAGCTCCAAATAGCACTGATTGGGCTTCTCCACTTACAATGTGAAAAGAAATAACACTTTCTTCACTTTTGAGTGCATATTGCACATAAAAATCAATTTTTCATTCAAAAGTGTCAAAAAAGCGTTTTCAGCTCCAAATAGCACTGTTTGGGCTTCTCTACTTACAAGGTGACAAGAAATAACACGTTCTTCACTTTTGAGTGCAAATTGTACATAAAAATCAGTTTTTCATTCAAAAGTGTCAAAAAAGCGTTTTCAGCTCTAAACAGCACTCATTGGACTTCTGAGCTTACAAGGTGACAAGAAATACCACGTTCTTCAACTGCAAATGACAACTTTGACTTTTGAGTGAATTTTGGCTACAAAAAACAGTTTTTCATTCAAAAGTGTCAAAAAAGCGTTTTCAGCTCCAAATAGCACTGTTTGGGCTTCTCCACTTACAAGGTAACAAGAAATAACACGTTCTTCATCTGCAAATGAGAACTTTGACTTTTGAGTGCATTTTGGCCACAAAAATCAGTTTTTCATTCAAAAGTGTCAAAAAAGCGTTTTCAGCTCTAAACAGCACTCATTGGACTTCTGAACTTACAAGGTGACAAGAAATAACACGTTCTTCAACTGCAAATGACAACTTTGACTTTTGAGTGCTTTTTGGCCACAAAAATCAGTTTTTCATTCAAAAGTGTCAAAAAAGCGTTTTAAGCTCCAAATAGCACTGTTTGGGCTTCTCCACTTACAAGGTAACAAGAAATAACACGTTCTTCATCTGCAAATGAGAACTTTGACTTTTGAGTGCTTTTTGGCCACAAAAATCAGTTTTTCATTCAAAAGTGTCAAAAAAGCGTTTTCAGCTCCAAATAGCACTGTTTGGACTTCTCCACTTACAAGGTGACAAGAAATGACACGTTCTTCACTTTCGAGTGCATTTTGTACATAAAAATCAGTTTTTCATTCAAAAGTGTCAAAAAAGCGTTTTCAGCTCCAAATAGCACTGATTGGGCTTCTCCACTTACAAGGTAACAAGAAATAACACGTTCTTCATCTGCAAATGAGAACTTTGACTTTTGAGTGCATTTTGGCCACAAAAATCAGTTTTTCATTCAAAAGTGTCAAAAAAGCGTTTTCAGCTCCAAATAGCACTGTTTGGGCTTCTCCACTTACAAGGTAACAAGAAATAACACGTTCTTCATCTGCAAATGAGAACTTTGACTTTTGAGTGCATTTTGGCCACAAAAATCAGTTTTTCATTCAAAAGTGTCAAAAAAGCGTTTTCAGCTCTAAACAGCACTCATTGGACTTTTGAACTTACAAGGTGACAAGAAATAACACGTTCTTCAACTGCAAATGACAACTTTGACTTTTGAGTGCTTTTTGGCCACAAAAATCAGTTTTTCATTCAAAAGTGTCAAAAAAGCGTTTTCAGCTCCAAATAGCGCTGTTTGGGCTTCTCCACTTACAAGGTAACAAGAAATAACACGTTCTTCATCTGCAAATGAGAACTTTGACTTTTGAGTGCTTTTTGGCCACAAAAATCAGTTTTTCATTCAAAAGTGTCAAAAAAGCGTTTTCAGCTCCAAATAGCACTGTTTGGACTTCTCCACTTACAAGGTGACAAGAAATGACACGTTCTTCACTTTCGAGTGCATTTTGTACATAAAAATCAGTTTTTCATTCAAAAGTGTCAAAAAAGCGTTTTCAGCTCCAAATAGCACTGATTGGGCTTCTCCACTTACAAGGTGACAAGAAATAACACGTTCTTCAACTGCAAATGAGAACTTTGACTTTTGAGTGCATTTTGGCCACAAAAATCAGTTTTTCATTCAAAAGTGTCAAAAAAGCGTTTTCAGCTCTAAACAGCACTCATTGGACTTCTGAACTTACAAGGTGACAAGAAATAACACGTTCTTCAACTGCAAATGACAACTTTGACTTTTGAGTGCTTTTTGGCCACAAAAATCAGTTTTTCATTCAAAAGTGTCAAAAAAGCGTTTTCAGCTCCAAATAGCACTGTTTGGGCTTCTCCACTTACAAGGTAACAAGAAATAACACGTTCTTCATCTGCAAATGAGAACTTTGACTTTGAGTGCTTTTTGGCCACAAAAATCAGTTTTTCATTCAAAAGTGTCAAAAAAGCGTTTTCAGCTCCAAATAGCACTGTTTGGACTTCTCCACTTACAAGGTGACAAGAAATGACACGTTCTTCACTTTCGAGTGCATTTTGTACATAAAAATCAGTTTTTCATTCAAAAGTGTCAAAAAAGCGTTTTCAGCTCCAAATAGCACTGATTGGGCTTCTCCACTTACAAGGTGACAAGAAATAACACGTTCTTCAACTGCAAATGAGAACTTTGACTTTTGAGTGCAAATTGTACATAAAAATCAGTTTTTCATTCAAAAGTGTCAAAAAAGCGTTTTCAGCTCTAAACAGCATTCATTGGACTTCTGAACTTACAAGGTGACAAGAAATACCACGTTCTTCAACTGCAAATGAGAACTTTGACTTTTGAGTGCATTTTGGCCACAAAAATCAGTTTTTCATTCAAAAGTGTCAAAAAAGCGTTTTCAGCTCTAAACAGCACTCATTGGACTTCTGAACTTACAAGGTGACAAGAAATAACACGTTCTTCAACTGCAAATGACAACTTTGACTTTTGAGTGCTTTTTGGCCACAAAAATCAGTTTTTCATTCAAAAGTGTCAAAAAAGCGTTTTAAGCTCCAAATAGCACTGTTTGGGCTTCTCCACTTACAAGGTAACAAGAAATAACACGTTCTTCATCTGCAAATGAGAACTTTGACTTTTGAGTGCTTTTTGGCCACAAAAATCAGTTTTTCATTCAAAAGTGTCAAAAAAGCGTTTTCAGCTCCAAATAGCACTGATTGGGCTTCTCCACTTACAAGGTAACAAGAAATAACACGTTCTTCATCTGCAAATGAGAACTTTGACTTTTGAGTGCATTTTGGCCACAAAAATCAGTTTTTCATTCAAAAGTGTCAAAAAAGCGTTTTCAGCTCCAAATAGCACTGTTTGGGCTTCTCCACTTACAAGGTAACAAGAAATAACACGTTCTTCATCTGCAAATGAGAACTTTGACTTTTGAGTGCATTTTGGCCACAAAAATCAGTTTTTCATTCAAAAGTGTCAAAAAAGCGTTTTCAGCTCTAAACAGCACTCATTGGACTTTTGAACTTACAAGGTGACAAGAAATAACACGTTCTTCAACTGCAAATGACAACTTTGACTTTTGAGTGCTTTTTGGCCACAAAAATCAGTTTTTCATTCAAAAGTGTCAAAAAAGCGTTTTCAGCTCCAAATAGCGCTGTTTGGGCTTCTCCACTTACAAGGTAACAAGAAATAACACGTTCTTCATCTGCAAATGAGAACTTTGACTTTTGAGTGCTTTTTGGCCACAAAAATCAGTTTTTCATTCAAAAGTGTCAAAAAAGCGTTTTCAGCTCCAAATAGCACTGTTTGGACTTCTCCACTTACAAGGTGACAAGAAATGACACGTTCTTCACTTTCGAGTGCAAATTGTACATAAAAATCAGTTTTTCATTCAAAAGTGTCAAAAAAGCGTTTTCAGCTCTAAACAGCACTCATTGGACTTCTGAGCTTACAAGGTGACAAGAAATACCACGTTCTTCAACTGCAAATGACAACTTTGACTTTTGAGTGAATTTTGGCTACAAAAAACAGTTTTTCATTCAAAAGTGTCAAAAAAGCGTTTTCAGCTCCAAATAGCACTGTTTGGGCTTCTCCACTTACAAGGTAACAAGAAATAACACGTTCTTCATCTGCAAATGAGAACTTTGACTTTTGAGTGCATTTTGGCCACAAAAATCAGTTTTTCATTCAAAAGTGTCAAAAAAGCGTTTTCAGCTATAAACAGCACTCATTGGACTTTTGAACTTACAAGGTGACAAGAAATAACACGTTCTTCAACTGCAAATGACAACATTGACTTTTGAGTGCATTTTGGCCACAAAAATCAGTTTTTCATTCAAAAGTGTCAAAAAATCGTTTTCAGCTCCAAATAGCACTGTTTGGGCTTCTCCACTTACAAGGTGACAAGAAATAACACGTTCTTCACTTTTGAGTGCATATTATACATAAAAAACAGTTTTTCATTCAAAAGAGTCAAAAAAGCGTTTTCAGGTCCAAATAGCACTGTTTGGGCTTCTCCACTTACAAGGTGACAAGAATTAACACGTTCTTCACTTTTGAGTGCATATTATACATAAAAATCAGTTTTTCATTCAAAAGTCTCAAAAAAGCGTTTTCAGCTCCAAATAGCACACATTGGACTTCTGAAAATACAAGGTGACAAGAAATAACACGTTCTTCAACTGCAAATGAGAACTTTGACTTTTGAGTGCTTTTTGGCCACAAAAATCAGTTTTTCATTCAAAATGTCAAAAAAGCGTTTTCAGCTCCAAATAGCACTGTTCGGGCTTCTCCACTTACAAGGTAACAAGAAATAACACGTTCTTCATCTGCAAATGAGAACTTTGACTTTTGAGTACATTTTGGCCACAAAAATCAGTTCTTCATTCAAAAGTGTCAAAAAAGCGTTTTCAGCTCTAAACAGCACTCATTGGACTTCTGAGCTTACAAGGTTACAAAAAATAATACTTTCTTCACTTTTGAGTGCATTTTGTACATAAAAATCTGTTTTTCATTCAAAATCTCAAAAAAGCGTTTTCAGCTCCAAATAGCACTGATTGGGCTTCTCCACTTACAATGTGAAAAGAAATAACACTTTCTTCACTTTTGAGTGCATATTGCACATAAAAATCAATTTTTCATTCAAAAGTGTCAAAAAAGAGTTTTCAGCTCCAAATAGCACTGTTTGGGCTTCTCTACTTACAAGGTGACAAGAAATAACACGTTCTTCACTTTTGAGTGCAAATTGTACATAAAAATCAGTTTTTCATTCAAAAGTGTCAAAAAAGCGTTTTCAGCTCTAAACAGCACTCATTGGACTTCTGAGCTTACAAGGTGACAAGAAATACCACGTTCTTCAACTGCAAATGACAACTTTGACTTTTGAGTGAATTTTGGCTACAAAAAACAGTTTTTCATTCAAAAGTGTCAAAAAAGCGTTTTCAGCTCCAAATAGCACTGTTTGGGCTTCTCCACTTACAAGGTAACAAGAAATAACACGTTCTTCATCTGCAAATGAGAACTTTGACTTTTGAGTGCATTTTGGCCACAAAAATCAGTTTTTCATTCAAAAGTGTCAAAAAAGCGTTTTCAGCTCTAAACAGCACTCATTGGACTTCTGAACTTACAAGGTGACAAGAAATAACACGTTCTTCAACTGCAAATGACAACTTTGACTTTTGAGTGCTTTTTGGCCACAAAAATCAGTTTTTCATTCAAAAGTGTCAAAAAAGCGTTTTAAGCTCCAAATAGCACTGTTTGGGCTTCTCCACTTACAAGGTAACAAGAAATAACACGTTCTTCATCTGCAAATGAGAACTTTGACTTTTGAGTGCTTTTTGGCCACAAAAATCAGTTTTTCATTCAAAAGTGTCAAAAAAGCGTTTTCAGCTCCAAATAGCACTGTTTGGACTTCTCCACTTACAAGGTGACAAGAAATGACACGTTCTTCACTTTCGAGTGCATTTTGTACATAAAAATCAGTTTTTCATTCAAAAGTGTCAAAAAAGCGTTTTCAGCTCCAAATAGCACTGATTGGGCTTCTCCACTTACAAGGTAACAAGAAATAACACGTTCTTCATCTGCAAATGAGAACTTTGACTTTTGAGTGCATTTTGGCCACAAAAATCAGTTTTTCATTCAAAAGTGTCAAAAAAGCGTTTTCAGCTCCAAATAGCACTGTTTGGGCTTCTCCACTTACAAGGTAACAAGAAATAACACGTTCTTCATCTGCAAATGAGAACTTTGACTTTTGAGTGCATTTTGGCCACAAAAATCAGTTTTTCATTCAAAAGTGTCAAAAAAGCGTTTTCAGCTCTAAACAGCACTCATTGGACTTTTGAACTTACAAGGTGACAAGAAATAACACGTTCTTCAACTGCAAATGACAACTTTGACTTTTGAGTGCTTTTTGGCCACAAAAATCAGTTTTTCATTCAAAAGTGTCAAAAAAGCGTTTTCAGCTCCAAATAGCGCTGTTTGGGCTTCTCCACTTACAAGGTAACAAGAAATAACACGTTCTTCATCTGCAAATGAGAACTTTGACTTTTGAGTGCTTTTTGGCCACAAAAATCAGTTTTTCATTCAAAAGTGTCAAAAAAGTGTTTTCAGCTCCAAATAGCACTGTTTGGACTTCTCCACTTACAAGGTGACAAGAAATGACACGTTCTTCACTTTCGAGTGCATTTTGTACATAAAAATCAGTTTTTCATTCAAAAGTGTCAAAAAAGCGTTTTCAGCTCCAAATAGCACTGATTGGGCTTCTCCACTTACAAGGTGACAAGAAATAACACGTTCTTCAACTGCAAATGAGAACTTTGACTTTTGAGTGCAAATTGTACATAAAAATCAGTTTTTCATTCAAAAGTGTCAAAAAAGCGTTTTCAGCTCCAAATAGCACTGTTTGGACTTCTCCACTTACAAGGTGACAAGAAATGACACGTTCTTCACTTTCGAGTGCAAATTGTACATAAAAATCAGTTTTTCATTCAAAAGTGTCAAAAAAGCGTTTTCAGCTCTAAACAGCACTCATTGGACTTCTGAGCTTACAAGGTGACAAGAAATACCACGTTCTTCAACTGCAAATGACA